>NC_080451.1:9246941-9966941 GCF_028018845.1 Melospiza georgiana
CAGGGCTGTTATTACTTTTGAGGGGGAATTGTGCAGGCTCCTTGTCAATTGGTTTAGGTTGCCTAAATGAAGCCAAATTGCTCTTGCCATCCCCAGCTGCTGCTGCTGCCTGTGTGTTCCACCTTCCCCACGTTCACATTAATCCCTCAGCCAAGAGCAAAACAACCTTCCCTGGGTGCCCCTCCTGCAAACAGGGTAGGAAAACACCACAAAAGGGAAAAAACCACACATCACTTGCAGCATTTTTACATGTAATAGTAACAGTCTCTTGGTGCCATCATCAGCCATGGCATTTCATTCACACAGAACACTTGTGGGCACATCACATATGCTTTTCCATTCAATGTATTTTTAAATGTTTCCCAGGCAACTGTTTCAATACAATATGCCTCCTTGGCAACCTGGTACCCGCAAATGCCATGCTAGTCTCCCTAGTCCTCTTTTTAGGTCTTCCCATCTTGGCATATAAATGTCACAAGGCTGGGTTTTCCATCTCCAGCCACACAGGTGCTGATCTGTCCTTGCCTTTGGAAAGGCTGAATTGAAGGGATGAGTTGTGCACTGGGTGCTGCACGCTGGCAAACTCAGCTCTGGTGTGCTACCAGAGGGAGCAGGTTTCAAAGGCAGGGACTTTTTGTGGGGAAGAGAATGTCTCCTGCAACTAAAATGAAGGAGAGCCCACAAAACTGTCTCCACTGAACTGACTTTCTCTGGAAGCAGCAATGAGCCTGCACTTCCCAAGCTGAAATGCATATCATCTTTATTCTCCTGACTAAGCCAGTCTTATCCAGTTCTCCTCATTTTGTGGTTTAATTTAACACATCACATCAATGAAAAGAGTCAGACTTTCCCATTGCACCACAGCCAGTGATTAGCACTGGACTGAGTGGGTCAGTTTGCTGAGTTACTCTTTCCAGGGCAGCAATTGCTGCCACTGGCTATTTGGGGACACATTGTGACATTAGAGTGTTCCATTTCAGCTGTGGGACATTTGCTGCAGCAGCTTTCCCTGCTGCTCTGCACACTGTGGTCTCTTTGGGGACATTGTCCTTCATTACATTTAGCAGAATGGCCACGCTCATCCTTGAGTGAAGTCACAGACTATTTGACAAGGACAAAAAATTATCAACATGTACTCCCAAGCTAAGCATTGATTAGATAAAATAATTAAAATATAATAATATTTCAATGGTCTAGCAAGGAACAATTTCTTCAGAACATATTTATCTGATCTGGAGCTATCACTACAGAAGAAATGATATTTCAGAAGGTCTAAAAGTATCAGCGAGCATCAGTCGTCATAAAAAAGAAGTTTTAATAAAAACTGTATGTGCTTCAGCCTCAAAGTGGCACATTAAAAAAAATAATAGCTCCTGCATGCAATGACATCAGGCTCTGAGAGAAACCCAGCAGAAACTGTGGCATCTCTTCTTCATTGATTACTCCATAACAACAGCTGAAAATTACAATTTTTCCAGGCTATAAAATGCCTAGCACTCCAAATTCTACACCGGCAGCAAAAATCTCCTCCCTGTCTGTGAGCTATTGTATCTGTAACAGAGACCCTGCATTACCAAGCTTTCTAATTCTTCCCAAATGCAGAAGCTCTCATTCAATGCTGCAGCTGTTGGGGAGGAAATCAGAAATAGCAGAAGGCGGATTAGTTGATAATGTACCAGTTCTTCCCCAGCAAATGCTGGCACCTGCGTTTTACACTCTCCTCTTTCCCTCAGCCCAGGAAAAGATCACTTGGTTTGTTTGGCAGGCAATTTATAGGCTTTAGTGCTTGTGGAACTGCAAAAGGATTAGAATTTGTTATAATAGCCCCTTCTTCCTGAGAGCAAAAGTTAAAACTGAGGCCCACTTTACAGCAAGAATCAGGGACCATGTAAGTAAAGATTAAGCGTGTGCAGCTTGATGAGACTCAACAGGGAAGAGATAACTACACATGCTGGCACTCCATTTACAAGGAAATCCCTGCAGATAATCTCTAGGAGCATTCTGGCTTCCACAAGCTCAAATCCCTTGACCACTGGCTCAAATCCAGTCAAGGCTGATTATGATAAAGACTACTCTCTGCATCTCTAGGAGAACTTTTTGTCTAAGACCACTAAACATTCTAATTATTAAATTAGCAAGACCCAAAATCAAGCAAGAAGTAATAGGATTTCCATGCAGTGGAGGAAACAGAAGATGTGGTCTTGTGCAAAGGGGCAAGCCCAAGAACAGATCCTATTCTACACTTTGCCTTCCTATTCTTAGTACATTATTCATTCTGGAAAGATGCAGATGAAAAATACTAAATGCCCTTAATGGACAAAGATTTCTGGTTTGAAATCTGCAGGCAGTTCCAGAAGCAGATAGAGCAAGGATGAAAACATTCATGACATGGTTAGAGTGGGTATCATTGAATGGATAACAATCAAAAAAACCTTGGAATCTTCACGTAAATCTACACAATCCAAACCCACCTACAGCTGCTACAGAAGCAAGGTTTTCTCCTTTTGCTTTTTACAAGCAGAAGCTGCAATAATAATTTTCCCTATTCTTTTTATTATATTCTTTCATTTGTGGCCCTTACTGCACAATAACCAATTTTTATGTTCCCCCATCATAAAGCTTTTGCAAATGCTGGAAGTGCTCACAGCACCACACAGCAACAGCTCCTGCATGAGGAACAGGCTGCACTCCTGATGGCTGCTCTGGGAGAAGTCGTATGTAACAACATAAATCCAAGGGTACAACACACGTTTTAGCAGCAGAGAATTGTCCAAGGAGCATCCAAGGGGTCATAAAACATAAAACACCAACCCAAACATCGCAGGAATAAAAGAAACCTTGTGGCATCACTGATCGTTAGCACAGATACACCCAGGAGTGTGTTTGGAGCGCTTTCACAGCCCCCCGGATTTTGTTAAATCCCTGTTTTTGCATAGTCTGCTGCCTCCATGTGGTGACAGTCAGCGCTGGGCCACAACTCCCAGGGATCCTGAGTAAAATCCCCCAAGGAACACTTCTTCAGCTGGTTGTGAAATCACATTTCTACCCCTCCTCTGTCCCCTCATTTCCCACCACTTCCACGGCCAAACCCCTCTTCAATTCACACTTTTGCTTTATTTACACCCCTTTTCTCCTGCTCTTCTCTCTGCCACCACCACCTTCCTCCCCACAGCAGATCCAGATTCACCCTTTGCCTCTGTTCCACTTACCTTGTTCCACCTGCAGCTTTTGGGAGAACACTTTTCCTGACAAAGAAGGAAAGGAGGGACCGATTTCCTGGGATCTCCTTTCACCACACTGGGAAGCAGCTTCTAAATGGCAGCAAAAGTGACAGAAGCCTGTGACGGTACCTTGGGTGCTCCCTGGGCACTGCAGTAGCTGTAACAGATATTAATGTGGGGAAAGGTTAATCTTTGTGAGAGGGGTTGACTTTTCCAGCAGTTTCTTTCTTCCTGGATTTTATTCTCATTTTACTCTGCTCATTACACAGCTGAAATGCTGGTCCTCTTGTGTGACAATTTTTTATTATTTTTGTTTTTCAGCTGGGCTATCCATTGTATAAACTCCCACAGATCCCAGGAGCAATCAAACACTACACTTCCAAGATTTTTAACCACAAAAGGAAAACTAATAATGATGCTTTAAAGTTAAGAAATTAGTTATTACACAGAGTTAAAGGCATAATGGACTCACAGAAACACAAAGTACCTGAAGGGAAGGCGAAGGCTGGGCAGAGCCTCCCAGATCTCTGCACAGACAGAATCATCCTCAGCTGAAACACCTCTGGATGGGGCTGAATGGACTTGCTCGGGTTTAAATTTAAGTGAAATATCAATCTCTGAACTCTGATACCCATTTTCAAGGTTCAGATACACTCAAAGCACATATTAAGTCCACTGTTACTTAAAACATTTTTGCTGGGCTGTGTGACCAGCACAATAATTCATAGGTGTAACCTCTAACAATCAGTCAATACTGATGCCTCCTTTCTACTCTGAAAAATCCAAGGATGGTGCAGTCCATAAACATCCAGGAACAGATAAATGCAGTTACAGAAGACTGTGGACTTGGACTCATGTTTTACCAATAATAAATTGGTTTCATGCAAAGAGTCCTGTGTGCTGGTGCACCAATTACCAAACTCGATTTATTTCCTTGCACATTTTTTGCATCAATTGTTAGGAGTTTAAACAGCAGAGTTACTTTGTGATCCTTTCATGTACTATTGGAGGATGAATTTTCTGTCACCATTCCTCTGGGGTCTGTTTTTGAGACGGCTGCAGGCTGGGGAGTGTTTAAACCCTCTCTAGCACGGCAACGCTCCAGCCAAAAACGTCAGATCGCATCACTTCAGATTCTTCTCTAACAGCGAAATTAGGTCAGAGGGGCGCTCCCAATCCGTTTTATTTTTGGAAGAACAGCTTTTGGGTTTGGCCCCCCTCAGCACCTCCAGACCCAGGGAGGGACCGGCCGGGCCCCTCCCGCCGCCATCTTGTCCCCCTCAGCTACGGGGACCACCCAGCACAGCCCCTAACCCTGCCCTTCCCAACACACCAAAACCCTAAAAAACATAAAGTTTGAGGGTAAAAGCAACATTAAAAAAGGGCTGTTTTCGAGACAGACCAGCCCCCGGTGGCTGAGGGGTGCAGGGGCTGCGGAACGCCGGGCTCCCCTCAGGCCGCCCTCAGAGCCGCTCGCTCTCTCCCGCCACCCTCGCGCCGTGAGGGCGGCTCTGAGGGCGGCTCTGAGGGCGGCTCTGAGGGCGGCTCTGAGGGCGGCTCTGAGGGCGGCTCTGAGGGCGGCTCTGAGGGCGGAGAGTCACAGCCCCGGCAGCGCACCCGGGGCAGGAGGAGGAGGAGGAAGCGAAGGAGGAGGAGGAAGCCCGGGTTGCCCTCTCTCCCCGCCCTCCCGCGGCCGCCAGCGCCGTCCCCCGGCGAGGCGCGGGGATCCTCGGCCATGTGTGAGGAAGGAGCCGCCAAGCTGCGCCTGAAGCCCCGGACGGCGCCGCCCGCCCGCGGCCGGGAGCGCAGCCCCGACCCCGAGCCCCCGCCGCGGCCCCAGTGAGTCGGGACCGGGGGGATCCGATCGATCCTGAGGGACCGGATCGGCTCCGGGGGGATCGGATCGGCTCCGGGGGCCAGGGTGCACCGCCCCGGCGGCTTGCGGTCAGATCTGTGTCTGTTAAAGGTTATTTCATCAAACACCGCCCTTAGCGCCTTTAAAAAATAGGGACAAAGCTGCAGGATAGAGCGCAGTGTGCCCCACGCCTTCCGCACGATCCTCGGCACAGAACAGCCCTGGCGGGAACAGGGCCTGAGAAAAGTTAATGTATCAAAATTCTTTCTTCTAGAATACGGCTCACAGGAGCGCAGAAATATTTTCTGTTTTTCCCCGCCCCGGAGTTCGGGAGGACGGAAGGCAGAGTGGCTCGGTTTGTGTTCCAGTCCGGGGCTCAGCCGTGTCCCTTCCACTGTGGGCTGGGAGAGGTTGATCAATTTGCTCCTTGTATTGTTTCCAATTTCTTCCCTGTACAGCTTCATTGTTGGCCAGCGACCCAAGAAAACACATCAGGAAGAATGCTGGAAATACCATTGTGACATAAACAATCCATCCTTCCCTTGGAATTGTCTTTGTACAGCATTACCTTTTAGTGATTATAGTTCCTAGGATCAATTAAATCAAGTTGTTTGGGAAGATAATAATTTCAAATAATTTCAGTGTGGGAATGTCCAGACATACATGGGAACTGATGCAATTTCCACCCTCAGTGCAAACACTTCCATAATTTCTGTGCTCAGCAGGTGTTAAGTTTGGTATTTGAGAAGATAAAACAGTGGCTGCACTTAACTGCTTCACTTGGAAGTGAGGATAGTGATAGATGCCTACTGCTCATTTGTTACAAGCAGAAAGGAAAGCATTTAGACATTAATTTTTTGCTAGCTGCCCAAATTACATAAGTCATATAAAGCAGCAAAAAATAGTTTGCAGGCTCAATAATGTCTTTGTGTTCCAGTGAAAAGAGGCAAACTGGTATCAGTGTTAAGAGGATTTTCTTTGTTCTCTCCCACCTTCAAACTATTGGACTGTGTCTTTACAGGGCATCGACTGACAGATGTTCCTGGTTTGAAAAGGAAGAATTAAATGAGTGTGAAAAAACCTGGCTTCTGCTACTGAAAGACATCAGTCAAGATTCAGAGTGCACAAACTGGGACACAGTGCCCAGCTTTCCAGAGTTCCTGGAAAAGGTAACGTGCTGTATCCTTGTTTTTGTACTTTGTTCCTGCTTTCAATAGCGACAGCCTGCTTAATGGGAAACAACATGAAATAGCTTTTAGAGATGTGGGGTTTCAGCTCTTTAATCTCTGTGTGCAGTGCTGTGGCTGGGCATGGTGTGGCAGGGAATGTAAGGACAGCTACAAGAGGCTTTTTTTGCAGTACAGCAAATTCTTTCCAACATTTTGCTGGGAAGAGGGAGCCTGTGTAAGGATGCTGATTGCTATAAACACCAGCATTTCCCTGAGGAATGAAACTGGAAAAGGCAAGCTGTAATGGAGGGGTTATTTACACAGAACCCACCCTGTGGCATTAGGTAAGATCCCAGCATTAAAATCAGTCTTTATAAAGTACTTTTTCCTCCCCTGAACAGCAGCAGGTTGTTGTTTTCATCTGTAGTCTCTCTGGAACATGAGTACCCATTGTATCCATTTAGAAATGCTGAGGGAAGGCCCATATCCCATCAGCTCCTGGAGGAGGGACATAAATAAAATGTTCTTTTCTTTCCTGTAGTTCAGCTTTCTCAGTATTTGCAATGTGTTCCCAAAGCCTGGGTTTAGGTATTGATTGAGTTCCATGTGCTTAAGACATTCTCTGTGTGTGTGTGTGTGTGTGTTGTAGAAACAACAGGAAAAGAGTCCAGAACACCAGGAAGTCTTTACAGTTGGAACTAAAGAATTTCAGTGGGTGTCATTCCCACCTTTTCACCAAGAAAAATGTCTGAACCCCACGGATCTGAGCTCCCAGCAGCCAGCACAGAGCCAGAGCAATGAATTACATAAAGGCCAGGGCCAAGCAGATAAACTGAAGAGTTTATCATCCACAGCTGAGCAAACCTGCAGGGGAACCAGCAGAGATGAAGCCAGACCTGCACCTGGAGCAGACACAGAAGGTGTTGCAGAGCTGGATGTCAGTCCCAGGCCGTGCAAAGTCCCTGGGCACAGCAGCTCAGCACAGCCCCCAGCGCTGGCACAAAGCCCTGCAGGAGCTCTGGGCCCTCAGCAGCAGCACACAGGGACTGCACAGAGCAGCAGGGCAGACAGGAGAGAACAGGGTGAGGAAAAACCTCAGATCCAAACACACCAGGGGGAGCTTCCAGCAGGGGAGGACACAGGGGTGCCTGTGGAGGAGCCTCAGACTGGGAGTGCTCCTGGGGCTGAGAGCCACGAGGAGAAAATGGAAATCCAGAGTGAAGCATCTTCAGTTCTTGACAGTTGTCCCATGTGTCTGATGCAGTTCAGTGGAAGGTAAGTTTGTGGTTTGGTTTTTTTTCATCACTTTTCCATAAATGAACCTCAGCAGGTTCTGGATGCATCCTCTATATACACAATAACAAAAGCAGACAAAACCTCTACTGTGAGGTTCTTTTTAGCTGTCAGAGTTACACACTTTAATCCTATTTACAAGTTGAGTATCTGCTCTACAATAAGAAGTGGTAACACAATTTCATAGTACCCTGCCTGTCAGAGTTGCTGAAAATGTGCTTTTCCACAGGTCCTCTGACCCTGCAAACTCTGTTGGGGGCCATTTTCCCTGTTGGGAGGCTGAACAGGGAGACAAGGAGTGGCTACATTAATATTTAGACAGTTTTGGTCCTTTTGTCAAGAGACTTAGAAAAGCTTAAAATGCACCAGGTCTGTGCTACTCAGCTCCAGTTTGAGCAGCAGTAAGAGCAAGGGTGGGAGGTTTGGTAGAGGATTTGGGCACAGGACTGAGTGCCCCACTAATGCAGCAAACACTTGTGGGGGGAGTGAAGCACAGGCAGCAGGAGGATGTGACTGTTTGTGTTTGCAGACTCTCCCAGCTGGACATGGATGGGCACCTTGCCAGGTGCTTGTCTGAGAGTGCAGATGATGTCCTGTGGTGACTCCAGAGTGGGGAGCACAGCGACCAGGCAAGGAAGAAACTCTCTCAAAGGAACAGGAAAATGTATCAGGAAGCACATCCTTGTCTCTGACAAAGCAGTAACTCAACAGAAGGATAAGTGCCTCCTGCCTATTTGGTTTTGGTTTGGTTTTATTTTATTTATGTTTCAGAGGTTGGACACAGCCCATTGCACTGATAAATAATAACAGTCTGTGAACTTTTTCATTAAAGTCTTTAATAGATGTGCAAGAATATAAATGATCTCAGCTGTTATGGATTAGTATACCATCTTCTGCACAATTAAAACTGGTCAGCAAAGATCCCAACTAATTAATTATACAAAACTACAAGAACATATTTACTGTTTTACAATCATTAAATTAGCTAGAATTTTCATTTACTATTTCAAATAAGACAACTATATATCATTACCAGATCCATTTGTAATATATTAGGATTTTTTTTTCCAAACCACACATTTAATTACATCCTTCATTTTCTTTTATTTATAAAACAAGTACTTTATATAAAAAATTTCCCCTTCATCATGAACAGAACATTATTCAAACACTTGCACATGAGCAACCAAACTTGTACCCAGCAAACTATTTGGCAACACAGCAACATTGTAAATGCCTGTAAATTCTTAAATAAAAATCAAATAGTCTTTACAATGTTTGATTAGCAAAATGTGTCTTTCTATTCTTCCTTCCCTCCCTCCCAAAATGTTCTGAAACCTGGAAAAAAAGGTTAAAAAAAACCCCAACCCACATTTCTAATATTTCCAGTTTCAAGTTCCATGCCCTGGCATGTCGAAGGACAGCTTAACCTGTCACAGTTCCTTTCATGAGCTGCCTGCAGTCACTCTGATCACTCCTGATTAGCTTTAGTACCAGGGGAGTTCAAAACACTGAACAGGAAATTATTCAGGGGAAATAAAATAAGAGGGAAAAGGAGCAATTAAAAAAATGTCAGATCACATTTAAAAGGTAATGTTGCCTTTAGTAGATAATAAAGTATCTAAAGTCCAGGCATTTGAGGCAAGTACTTTTTACTAGTTAAATTATTTAGTGTTGATTAAAACACATTTTGCTGAATATGAAAAGCTACAGTCCAACAGAGAAACCCACAACTGAAACCTGAATGGGATTCATAGAACTAAACAACCACAGGTCTGCATAAGTGTGGCTAAGGAGGGGATACAAAACCTAGATTGTTAATCAATGATTAATTGACTATTTCAAACAATGTTTTGGCAGTCTGGTCCTAGCACCTCATGACTTGGATGTGAATCCCAAAGATGTCATGTTCAGCACCTAATGCAATGCTGTACCCTGAGAAAACCATAGGTTAATGTAAAGAAAGTGAAAGTGTCACAATTTCTCCTGTGTTTTACACCCAAGCAGGTGAGAGGCCAGCACAGGGTTTTTGTTTTCCCTCCCCCAGCAGAGCTGAGCCCTCCCCTGGCACCCCCAGCTCCCACCAGAAGGGATTCCACAGTTGTCTTTTGCTTCTCCCAATTTCTTAGGTATTTGTTTTTCTGCCATGAAAAGAATTGTACTGCTTTGATGCAAATCATTTCGCTGAAAGATCCCATTCTCTGCTGCAGAATGATTAATTAGTTATTAATGCACACTGAGCAACTGTAAGCAGACAGTTTATCATAAGCAGGAGGTGTGCTTTATCAGGAAAGTGGATTTTATCTTATGGTTATTCTAGATTTACTACTTTAAGGCTATGCTTTACTATGCTTTTGCTCTACATCTGAATATTTGTATTGTTGATAAAAATACTTTTCAAAAATCTAATATACAACACAATATCACTGTAGGTGTAGGCACTGCTTAAGTATGTTTAGAAATCCTTTGTGTGCAAATTTAGTTTTCCTCAATCTCTACATTTTGGTAAATTTGGAGTTTAAGACAACAGATTCTGTAATTGATACCGTAAATTCTAATTTGGAATTAATCTCACTGAGTCACTCTGCATTCCAAATTCTGTAAAAATGCAACTAAACATCAGGCTGCAGCTGTGAACTGTATGTTTCAGATGGAACTTTACTGAATATTAACAAGCAGAACTTACCAGGTGTAAGAACGTCCCAAATATGCAATAATCCTTCAATGCAGTTTATCCATTTAGGCACTTAAATCTTGTACCCAAATTTATGTTTTGATTGCTAATAAAACACAACTCCTTTTAAATATATCTGAGATGTTTAGACAGGTACCACTTGTGAAAAAAGGCATCAAAAATAAGCTTCAACACCACTGTAATATATTTTATTCTTCAGGATGTTACACTGTAATACTCTTCAACTGGGAGCTCATTGCATCAAATGTTTGTAGAAAGTGTGTGGATCTCAGAGTTGCTCATGATCTCCTTTTGCAGGGATGCAATGAACGTTTCAATCCTTCATGAAACAGGCACAAAATGCAAATTCCTTCATTAATGAAGCCAGTTGTGTCAGTGCCCAGAACTTAAGAATCACTAAGTGGCAGAGGACACCCACCAAAATCATAATTCTCTTCTTTGATTTTCAGCAGCAAATTTGTTTTTAGATCATTGGTCTCCATCCAAAGTGACCAGTCCCAGCCTCGCATGCATATACTGTAGTTAAGGATAAATTAATGTCATTCCCACTGTCCCCAACGAGGTCATTCCTTCATACTGTTTCTTCTGTTGACAGCAACAATGGATTAATGTATTCAAATCCTTCAAATTCGGACTGATCTATTCGCTTTATTATATCTCTGAAAAACAAGAGAGCAGTGGTTGGTTCATCAGAACTGGGCAGTCTTCCATCATACAATGCAAGATACAACCAATTTCCTGTAACGTGACCAAGTTCTAATGGCAAGTGTGGGAAATAGTAAAGGGAAGATTTTTTAGAAGGAAGATAGTAAAAGGTTTTAAGTTTAATAATGGTGTATTGTAGTAGAAGGAAGACAAGCAAACATTGTGTGGAGCAGGTGTATGTGTACTTTAAGTAATTGGCTAAAACAACTGTCTGTAAGCTTTAGCAATATGCTACTGGCTACAAAGTGTTTAAGATGCTCTGTAACAAAGCCTCAAGCTGTACCAAGGGAAATATAGGTTGAATATTAGGAAGAAGTTTTTTGCAGAAAGGGGATAAAGTTCTGGAATGGCTGCCCAGGGAGGTGGTGGTGTCACCATCCCTGGGTGTGTTTAACAAAGCCTGGATGTGGCACTGGGTGCCAGGGTTGAGTTGAGGGGTTGGGTCAATGATCTTTAGGGTCTCTTCCAACCTGGGGATTTTGGGGGAATTCTGTGAATTTGGGGGAATTTGGAGAATTCCCAGGAACCGGGGAGGTGCTGCAGTCCCCATCCCTGGGTGTGTTTAACAAAGCCTGGGTGTGGCACTGGGTGCCAGGGCTGAGTTGAGGGGTTGGGGCTGGGTTGGACTTCATGATCTTTAAGGTCTCTTCCAACCTGGTCATTCTGTGAATTCTGTGAAAGAAACCTTTGTCTGCTGCTGGCTGTACCTGAGCTTTTGCCATTTACCACACCATGAGGCCGACGCTGCAATCAGAGCTCAAGGAAGGCACCCCAGCAGTCCCATCCCCTTTGTGAAAGAAAAACCCAACCACACCAACACACACAGCCTCTGAGTGACCTCCAGCTAATCTGTGACTGACTGCAGCTGTGCAGCTGCCTCACATACTCATCATCTGGGGTGAGCTGCACGGGCTCGCTGGTGAACTGCGTGTCGAAGTTGTCCAAGCCGTAATCGTCCGTGATCTGCGGCTGGAACGGGGGCGTCGTCTGCTTCTTCTCCAGCTACCAAAACGTGGGGAAAAGGACAAAATTACAGAGTGCCAGAGTTACAGCATCCCTCAGGAAACTCAAATCCAACTGCTGTAAATGCTATTGGAAAGGAACATCAAAATACCAAGTAGTATGCCCTGAAAGCAATGCAGTTACTGCTCTGCATTTTAAAATAAAAAGTCACAAATAATTCAGCCTTTTAGGTTTTCTCTAAATTGGTAGATTAGATTCAGGATTGATCAATTCCCACAGTGCTGCAATACAGCAGTTAGCACAATATATTTACTTTTGCTCCTGAGAAATTGACCTACTTTTCTTCCTCATTTGTGTGCAATCTGTCACACAGTCCAATCCATAGTAGCACAGACACCAACATTCTAATTCTGACATTTATATTCAGGTAAAAGCTGTCAGGGCTACAGATCTCCATAATGTAACTCAGGACAGGTAACTGGTGAGAGAGTGGCAGTGACCACTGACCAAAATGATCACTTGTATTACCAACATCAGATAAAAACCTGATTTTAAGGCCAGGATCTCTCATGATGCTTGGTACAGAGCAAACAAAACAGGCAATAAATCCCAGAAAAATCTTGGATTTCAGGTTTCAGACAAGAGCACAGGAAGTACAGATGGAGACAGGAGGAAGTTGTGTAACTGTCACAGGGTGGTGCATTAATACATCAACATCCCATCAATGATCAGGTCTGGGAAAGCACCATGAAATCAAACTCACGAGGAAGGAACAATCAGCTCCTCCCAAACAAGAATGGCAACGTGGAGGAATCAGCAAAATGAATATTTAGAAACTGAAGCAGGGTGGCAGGACTGTCCTGTGAGCTGTTAGCACACATTCACATTCCACAAGGGGTTAAACATCAAACTTCCTCCTTTGTTATACTCAGTACAGCATAAAAGCCCTCTTAAATCAGCCCTAGAGAGAACCTGCAGCCCTAAACTTGAGAAAATGAATGAAAAAACAGCTCCAGAAAAGCCCTGACTGCAAGCAGGAGCTGTGGCTTTGCAGCTCTTACTCCAGCATATAATGGTTAAACACCATGAAACTGGACTGAATATCCCAAAACAACCCAAGACAGAACTGCCCTGGCTGCTGCTGAGCCATCCCACAGCAGAGAGAGCTGTGCCACACTTGGGATGACTAACACCAGGAAAATGTTCTGGGCTCTGTGCTCTCTTTCCCTGTATTTATTTTTCCATTTAGCCCAAGCTCCACACAGAACAAGTTTTAAAGTCGGTGTCAGACTCCTTTCCTTCTGGTACAACTTGAAAAGATTTGGAAAAGCTTTTAAGTCCAAATGTTTTCTTTGAAATGCAGGTGGTGAGTAGGAGATTCTAATAACTAAAAAAGCTTTCCAAGTATTTTCTCATTTTTTCCTGAGTACATTTGCCAAAACTTATTAGAAATTTAACTTCAAATTTCTCTGACGTTGATCCTCCTGAGCAGTACTGTCCTGATCATACCACAAAACAGATCACCTAAATCTTCCCTTTTTTAAAAAATAGGGATTTAATGTGAAAGTTTTCAGCCATAAAATAGGTTAGAAAATGTAAAAATTCAATCAGCATAAGAAGTACCTATTTTGATGAAGAGTT
Organism: Melospiza georgiana; assembly: GCF_028018845.1. Lineage (NCBI taxonomy): Eukaryota > Metazoa > Chordata > Aves > Passeriformes > Passerellidae > Melospiza > Melospiza georgiana. Next base: position 9,260,484 of record NC_080451.1, read on the forward strand.
TTTTCTACAAATAAACAAAATACAGCTCCACACCCCCAGGTGAGCTGCACTGGGGCATCATAAGATAGGAAAAAAAACCAAAAAAAATCCCACCAAAACCCAACTACAAACCAAAAGAAACCCCACTAAGGCTGAAGAGAGAACTCCAAGCAAGGAATATCTGACAAAATAAGGACAGCCCTCATTACTGGGATGATTTTATAAACATCAGGTGTTTTAAAGCACCAGTTCCTTCTGCACTGTGCTCTCTGAAGAATGTTAAATGTTACAATGAAATTCAGAGCAGCAGCTTCAAAGGAAAATGAGACTGTGCAGCTTTCTCTCATCTGAACTCTTTCATGTTAGTGCTGCCTCTTCCTACACTTCCTGCAGCCTTCCCAGACTGTGGAAATCCTACAGACACATTTTCAATTGTTAACTACCTATTAAAAATGGAATGCTGGCAGGGAGGTGCTCCAGACTCTACAGCTTTAATGCTCAAATGTCAATAAATGTTATAATGGCATTTCTGGGATGGTTCTGCACTGGAGACAGAAGGTAACACAATTATCAAGCAGCAGAAGATTTAAAAACCCAATTTTGATACAATATTTCCTTGCAAATCCACTGAAATGCAAGTCATCTTCTTCACCATGAACCAAAAACCTCCCTCACCTCAGCAGTACCAAAGAAAATCTGCAAACTGCAATCACAGCCCCTTATAAACAACCCCACTGCCCTCCTGCCACATCCCCAACAAAAGGAACTGATCCAGCTCACTCCTGCTCAGGTCCCTAAACCCTGACACCCACCTCAATAATCCTGCTTATTTTAGGAGTCACAGAATTGGTAAATTCAGCTGGGTTTTGATGTACTAGGACCACTACTTTAACATTTCTAGAATCAATTTTCCTTGTTTGCAACAGGCTTGTTCATATGCACACAACTAATAAATTATAGAATGGTTCCTTTTGAACACAGAAAAAAAGCAGGGATTTTTACCAGGTCCCAATCTATGCACACAATTAATAAATTAAAGAATGATTCCTGTAGAACACCCAGAACCACAAGCAGGAATTTTACCAGGTCCCAGTCTATGCACATAATAAATAAATTAATGAATGATTCCTGTGGAACACCCAGAACCACAAGCAGGGATTTTACCAGGTCCCAGTCTATGCACACAATTAATAAATTAAAGAATGGCTCCTTTGGAACACCCAGAACCACAAGCAGGGATTTTACCAGGTCCCAATCTATGCACATAATAAATAAATTAATGAAAGGCTCCTTTGGAACACCCAGAACCACAAGCAGGGATTTTTACCAGGTCCCAGTCTGCACACACAATTAATAAATTAATGAATGATTCCTGTGGAACACCCAGAACCACAAGCAGGGATTTTACCAGGTCCCAGTCTATGCACACAATTAATAAATTAATGAATGGCTCCTTTGGAACACCCAGAACCACAAGCAGGGATTTTACCAGGTCCCAATCTATGCACATAATAAATAAATTAATGAAAGGCTCCTTTGGAACACCCAGAACCACAAGCAGGGATTTTACCAGGTCCCAATCTATGCACACAATTAATAAATTAATGAAAGGCTCCTTTGGAACACCCAGAACCACAAGCAGGGATTTTACCAGGTCCCAGTCTATGCTGCGGAAAAACGTGTGAGACTTGATATCAGCAAATCCAGTCTGGGGCTGGCAGCCAAGCCTTTCTTTGGGATCCTGTGGAAAACACAGACACTGCAATTACACACTGCAAGCCACTTCCAGCCCACGTTTGCCAAAAGCCCACAGAGATGACTCCAGCACTCCCATGACTGTGCAAACTCTGCTGGGATAAACACACCATGGCTAGCAATGAATGCTTCATTCTTTTTTTTTTTTTTAATTAAATTTGTTCGAAACTTAATTTTTAAATTATCTTTTACAACTTCTTAAAATAATTCATGTCCTTCTTTTTTCCATTCATGATAATGGTTCTTCAGTTTCAATCAGCTTAATTAAATGAGTAACAAGTATTACAGAAAAGAGTTTATAGCAAAGCTACATTTATTTTTTTAAAAGCCTGCTCCAAGCTGAACATCCAGCCTATGCTGTGGAATTCCCTCAGTAATTTTGAGACTAAATGGGGTTTTTAACACAGAGGATACCAAGCTTTTATAGATTTTCTTAATAGTAAGCAGATTAACTTCTTAACTGTATCACTTTCAACAGGAAGCTCTGACTTTAGCTTTCAGATGCTAAAAATAAGAGAGTGTTATTTACCTTGTTTAAAAATCCTTTTAACACATGGGAAGCCTTGACAGAAAGAAACCTTGGAATCCGGATTGGCTTCTCCAGAATAACTGTGACAGGGTTAAAAACAGCAATGTTGGGTTTTGGTTTGTGACATTGACCATGAACTCAATACAAACATTTATTATTTTGGTGTGGTACCAGTCAGAAAATGGAAGATAGAGTAATTTTTAAAAATCATGCAAACAAAAAGAGCTATAGGAATTCAAGCATAAATGGTGACGAAGAAGTACCAATTTTGATGAAGAGTTTTTTCTACAAATAAACAAAATACAAATCCAACAGTTGTCTTTTTCCCTTTCTCTCAAAAAACTCAAAGCAGAACAAACAAAGGCATAATTCTATTGACATTGCAGGATTTCCTAAGGACATGTTACCTTCATTACCTTTTGCTATTATTTGTTGTGTGAATTAAAGTTTCACTCCTCAGTATAGGGCTAAGTGTGATTTTAAACAGAAATTGATATCAGCCCTTCAAGAAGATTCTGTTACAGAAGTGCAGGAACTGCTTTAGAGAAGCTTTGCCCGTTACGGAGCTGGGAGCATTGTGGGGTAACAGTGGGAAAGGAAACCCCAGCTCTGCCATGCCAAGTGCCCATTTGGGATGCATCCACTCCAAACCCACCCCAAAGGCACCCCAAAGCCAAGGCTGTACCTTGGAAGAGGTAATCTTCAGTGTTCATGTCGGGATTGTCAGTGATGATGTCGAACGGGGACCTCCCCGCCATCATCTCGAACATCAGCACCCCCAGCGCCCACCAGTCCACGCTGAACCCTGCAGGGAGGGCACACAGACACTGCTCAGCCACAGCTCCTGGGGTGCCACCTTCTCTCTCACACAAAGCAAGATTGCTTTTAGCACTGTGTCCTGGCTTAGGGCAAATTCAGGGGAGAGCTCCAAAGGGGTTTATCTTGATGCTCACAGGGGTCCCAGGATGAGGGGAGAGATGAGGATCTGACTCCATGTTTCAGAAGGCTTGATTTATTATTTTATGGTATATATATTCTATTAAAACTATACTAAATAGAAGAAAGGATTTCATCCAAAGGCTTGAAAAGAAAAGAATGTTAATAAAATCTTGTGACTGACCAGAGAGCCTGAGACAGCCAGACTGTGATTGGCCATTAATTAAAAACTACATAAAACCAAAGATGCACCTGTTGCATTCCACAGCAGCAGATAATCATTGTTTACATTTTGTTTTTAGCTCCTCAGAAGAAAAAATCCTAACAAAAGGATTTTTCATAAAATATATCTGTGGCAGGGGTTCCTCTAGAAAGCAGATTTAATTGGCTCCTCCCTCAACCAGTTCAGGAAAATATTTCCTTGGAGAAAAGTGGAAAATTAATTTCTGGGCTAAACAGGCAAATGCCCATTAAACTTATTTCTGGGCTAAACACACAAATGGTGAAATGATCATAAAGCCACCCCAGGAGATCCTGAAACCCCTGACATGATTTACACATCACTGGGGGAGTCTGAGCTTTCTCAGCTGGGATGACAAATGTAGGGGAACATTCTGCAGGCAGCAAAGCTGCAGTTTCAATGCTTTCCTATAGTATCATTTATTAAATATTTTTCAGGCCATGTATGATTTAAAACAAGCTGAAATAAGTGATAGGAGAGAAAAAAATCCCTTTATTTCAGGAAAAAATTTAAACTGTTTAACAAGCACTCAAGTTTCATTATATAATAACACAGAAATGTGCACATCAAAAAATTAAATGTATTTGAACCAAGCTACAGCTATATTTATTGTAACTAGAGATTGTTTAGTTATGCCTTACCATATTCTTCTCCTCTGAGGATCTCTGGTGCAATGTAATTTGGTGTCCCACAGAAAGTGCTTGTAGTGTCACCTGGGCCCAAACCTTCCTACAGAAATGAAGGTTGAAAATGCAGAAATGAAATGCAGAAATCGTTTCATAAATTAAAACCTGACCTCCTTTTCTGGGTATTTCCTTTAATTAGACTTAAAACCCCAAGTTACTCAGGGAGTTTAAAGAGTTTCCTTTCACAAAATAAATACTCATAATGCTCAAAATGGCCTAGGATTCCACAGGTTCTCTTCAGCAAAGTTGATTAAAACTGAGTTACATGTGTGTAATAATATTTTGCTTACAGATACATTAAAAAAAGATCAGTTAAACAATTTGGAAGTTCTTTTCAAGTAGAAGTTGGGGAAAAAAACCTTCTATAACAATTCAGTTCCAAATGTAGTTCTATTCAACAGTTAAGTTTTTCCAGAATAAAATTTCAATGCCACAACCAAATTCTGGGCTCAGTAACACTGGTGTTAATATGAAAATGAATTTTCTTAGTGTTCTCTAAGAGTGGCAGAAGAAAGGGCAGGAAAATCCTACCTTGCACATGCCATAATCTGTTAATTTGATATGACCCTCTGCATCTAAGAGAACATTGTCCAGTTTTAGATCTCTGTAGATGATGCCTCTTTCATGTAGGAAGTTCAGAGCAATACAAATTTCAGCAGCATAAAACCTGAAATTAAAAAGGAGAAAGTTCATATTAGCATTAAGATAGTAGAAAAGCTGATGTAATTTAAATATCTGTTCTTAAATCATCATTTTACAGCCAACTTTTATGTATGAATAGCATAAAAAACTTAAGGTACATTTACTGATAAGGACACTCACTTCTTATAAGACCATTTCCTATATAAAAATGAGATTTTTTTTTCCATTTTAGGAATTAAGGAAATATTTATTCTTTATTCCACAGATTTTTTTTCCTGAAAATTCCACATAGCAAGCCTAAATATGAAGCAATAAGGAGGAGTAATTTGGAATAACTGCTACTCCTGATGAACTGCTTGCTCTCTAAAAATATTCATGTTTTTTAAAAAATAAAATGTACAGTTTTTCCCGGGCAGGACACCCTAAATTAAGGATCCAAGTGCACAAAGCAGCAGAGCAGAAGCAAGCAGGGCCCTGTGCAGGGAATACCTTGCATGTTCCTCAGGGAGTTTCCTCTGCCGTTGCATGTGGAACATGAGGTCCCCCCCATTGACATACTCTATGACAAGGAACAACCTGAAATTACAGAACACCATTAATGCATTCCAAGGAAACTCTCCAGAAAAGCTGCTTTTATTCCTCCCATCTGAGCCATTTCCACTTCCACTCCTGATTCAGACTTCTAGATTTCTTATAGGTACTCTTTAAGACTTATAAATCTATTTAAGAGGGGGAAAAAAGAGCAACTTATTTGATGTATGTTATGTAGGAGCACTCCCTCTTATTTAAATGCTGCCACCTTTATCTGTATAAATTAATTAATTATAATTAATAATTGTATTAATATATAATTATATGGATTAAACAAGTGTGACACTGTACAGAACACAGGCACCAGATGGAAGCTCTGGGCTCATTTGTTCCTCTGGAAAATCAATGTTTGATCCAGGCTGCTCCCGAGCAGGGAAAGGGCAGCAGGGGACAGAGATCCAGGAGGAGCTGGGCAGAGAGGAGGATTCTGTTCCAGCCTGCAGGAAAGCTTTCATCCTTGGGAAAATGTGATCCAGGCACTGCTGCCAAGGTCAGGAACTGCTGGGGCAGGTTGGGCTGGCCCAGAATCTCCTTGTGCACCTCATTTTCCATGAGCTGAAAGCTCCTTTCCACACATGCTCACACTGGAAAACATTCCTTTTGGAGAACACATGCTCCAGTCTCTCAGATCACTCTGGCTGCTGATTTGATTGTTCTTTAGAAAAGGATTCTTCATTTGAAACACTTAAAAAGTGTTAAAACTTAAACCAGGAAAATCTACTGGACAAAATCCAGCTGGCAGGACTCTGAGTGGCCTCCCCACAAGAAGATAAATGCTAAACTGAAATTAAATAAGCAGCAAACAAAATACATAACAATGCCTGGAGTATTTTATTACAGCACTCCTGGTGCTCTTTGCTTCCAGCTTTCCTATCCTATTTAGAAGTCCCCAATGTTTTATCACCATTCAGAACTTGAAATTGCAATTTCCTTGCCAAGTCATATTCAAGAATCTCAGTAGTGGCAGGCCTTGCTGGGATCAGAAGGATTTACTGAAACACCAGCAGGTTTGCAGGATGGAGGTTTCAGGCTGTTGGAAGACAACATCTGGCAATTCTGGGCAAGTCCAGGGCATATTTTATTACAATAATAAATATATAATAAATAAATAATAATATATTTTATTACAATAATGAAAGAAGCATCATCAGTATGTGAAACAATGCACAGCTGCACACAGCATCAATTAGCCTCACATTTGTGTTAAAAACTTATTTCAAACTGTATTCAAGAGCAAGAACATTTTTTGCAGCTTTCCCCCATCAGTACCCTTGTCACAACCTGTTCTATTACAACTCATTTTCTTTAGGCCACTTAACACAATCTGATGTTGATGAATTTATTCACTTGGAATCAGTTTTGTGCTTTTCCTGCTTGATGTAAATGAGGTCATAATTATGATTTTCTAACATTTACAGCTATAATCAAATTGTGAATTCATGACATTATGGTTATATCCATGGCAAATGGCTGAAGTTACCAACAAAAAATTAGAGTTTCACTGCAAGAAGCAGCTGGGCTGGAAAAGCAGGGCTCATAAAGATCCAGCAGGAATACAGAAAGCTTTGATTATGTTCAGCTTGGGGTTTTTTCCTGTTTCTGCTCCTCAGCTCTGTCAGTGTAGCTGCCACAGAGGAATGCACAGGACCCTGCTGCTGACTCAGCCTTTTCCTGGGTTTCAGCAGTTACAAGAAATCTCCTTCTCAATCCCTCACCCTGCCTGACCACTTGAATTTTCATATCAGGTGCACAATTCTACTTTGTGTTTGGTGAGAAAGTGTTTGGGAATGTTGCTTTAACTTAAGAGCCCCTCCCAACAGTTTCTCAGTTGTGTAAATGTTTATTTATTTTTTTCTGATGAGTTTGTTTTGGTCAAATCCTCACTCAGTGACCTCTGGAGATCATTCTTTATTTCTTTGTCCCTGCTTCCAAACACTCCTTGGTCCCTGTACCTTCAGAGCACTGATCAGCTCCTTCATCTCTGCTTTCCCTGCCAGCAAGATTTCCTCTGCTCCAGCCATTAGGGAGGTGAAATTTTGGGGACTGAAGAAAAGGTACAGTGCATGGCTTTGGATTTTAAAACTTGACAATACACATTGCAAAAAAACCCAGATGATTATTCTTAAGGATAAATGGATAATCCATGAAAACTTTAAACTTTGCACTCTACACTGCAAGTTGAATAAATGACAATTTTCTGATTATGAGGCATTATAAAAGCGTAACAGCAAACAGGTGCCTGTGAAAACAAAAAACATCCCAAACCACATCCCAATTCCCCAGGGACATACTCAGGCATGGACATGGAAGTTCTTGTTTCCTTCATACTCCAATTGCAAAATAAGCAGCAAATAATCCAGTTTGGATTGTGCACACAGGGACAATAAATTAGTATTTCTGAGTTAAGAGTTAAATAAGCACTTTCTCAAAATCACACACTGCTTTGATTTGTGCTAAAGGCTTTTAAGCCTCCTAGGCACCAGCAGCACTGTGCAGGTAGGGGTTTATATGATTATTAAATATTATTACTGGGCTGCCCAGCTCTCAGGCTCTTTAGGAACTGCTGAGAACTGACCTGGCCTGCCCAGCAGCAGCTGCTGTAACTGCTGGAAGCTCTGTGCTCCCCATGGCACAGGGCTGGGCTCAGGAGGGCAGCACAGCTCCTCCTCTTCCTCATTCCCCTCTCCCTTCAGCTCTGCCCCACAACCCCACACTCCTCTGCACACCCCTGAGCCACCCCCTAGAGCTGACTTTGCTGAATCCCTGACAGTGCTGATATTCCCTTCCAAAAATCCCTGGCTGTGTGCTGGCAGTGCTTACATTTGCTTTGGGGGAAGCAGTTTAGCACAGTGATCAAGATTCTCAAGAAAAAAAAAAAGAAAAAAAGAGAATTTCAGATCTTTCTTACCGACTTGTTGTTTGAAAGCAGGAATGTAAACCAACTAGGAATGGGTTACTGGATGCCTGTTCAAACACATGTTTCTCTGTCTGTACCCAATCAATATCCTGAAACAGAGCAATTGAACAATCAGAACTGCTGGACAACCACTGGGGGTATTCCCAGAAAAACACCTGTGAACACCACAGAGCTGCCTGACACACACAGGTATTGTTACATTGTTCTTCAGAAAGGCAAGGATCCCTTAAAATCTGCAGGAAATTATAAAACATTGTCATTCAGTTATAAATTCAGAAGTTTTTTAACCGTTTATGGAAGGCCTGTACAAAATCTAAGCTATTGTTAATAAAGCACATCTGCAATATTTGATAAAGTGCTCACACTGCTGCATGGAAATAAATGATCCCAAAGCTGCTGAAGCAGCTCATGCCAGTAACACAAACAATGTGAATCTCCAGCTTTTAAAAGGTTCAAGTGAACTGAACTTCATCTCCTCATCTGAAATTCAAATTTACTTCAATGAAACTACCAAAACCTGCCTAGTTGGTCCAGCCAAAATCATGAAAAGCATCACAGATATCTTTAATCCTTCAACGGGAAAAAGTCCTGAATACCCAGTGCAAAACCACACCATAAAACCAGTTTGCATGATACTGGCACAGTGCTGCAAAACTCAGAGCTGTGATAACAAAGCATTTAAGCTTTATTTCATAGAACCACACACAACTTAAACATCACAGCCAGCTGGGTTTGGCAGCAGATATTCACCCTTCATTCAATGCACTGATCACCCTGCAAACACTCAGGACTCTGCCAATGCACCAGAATTGTAATTGTTCTAAAAATTCTCCGTTTCCCACAGATACTCCCAGCTCCCCAGCCAATCTGGAGACAATAAATACAAAACTGAAATCAGACCCTCCTGTCAGGGATGGATGCTGACACTGAAGTCTCAGAGGAAACCAAGAACTGTCACCATCCAATTAAAGAAACCTGTCAGGCTTTGTGTGTGGACCCTTGTGAAGATACATCACCTTGGAAGGTAAACCTGAGTCCAGACCAAGCCAAAAATCCAATTTTGAATAAAGCACTAAATATGTCCACTTCTTCTTGGTTTAACTAAATGAGCTTCTCTTTAAGAGCCTTTAAATTAACTCTTCATTAGTGCACTTGGCATTAGGATTATACCAGTGCTTTATAACAAAACCAAGCTTAGCAAACCTGAACAGAAGCCCAGGTATTTGATTTCCCTCCATCTCACTTCTCTCCACCAGCAGCCATGCCCTGAAAGCACCAGCTAATTTAAACATGCTGATACTTGCTGTGTAATTGATTTTCTTTCTTTGTGGAACACTTCTAAGGTGAAATTTCCATTACTTGCCATATCTCATGCACTCACAGAATTCACTGAATTTCCTATCAATTCCCAGAATTTCATTATACCTATCTTAGAGCTAATTGGTTTTTCTTTTCTCTATCTTCAATGTAATTATGAGAGCCACAATTCCAGAAAGTCTTTCCTCATCTACCCCTGCTTCTCAAACAGCTGCACAACTCTTTAAACAGGACTTGGCTTTGGCTCCCACCTTCTTGGAAAAACACATGTTAAAAAGGCAAACAGTAAATAAACCAAATAACAGCCTCATCTTGGTTCATAAAAAGGAAACATCAAATAAATGAGAGAGCTAAAGGATTTTAACAGAGGTGACAGAGCAACTGATTGAAACTACCAACACAAAGAGCACTTAAAATAGTGGCTTGATGTTTTTGCACAAACATCTTACTTTCAAAAAAGTGTATTATGGGAAAAAGATGGAAAAAAAACCCCAAAACCTTCCCGTTTTAATTTTCAATTCCCCCCCCCAAACTCATGCATTTGAGATCTTGTATTAAAAAAAATCTAAAAGATTTTGAAAATAATGGAGAAATGCAGCAGATTTCTGGGGCAGACAAAAACACAGGGATCTCAAATTGCAGCAGGATCATTTTTTAACTCATGGAAGAAATATTTCAGAATACTGAGTCACTTGCACATAGGCTGTGCCAGCATGAGTGCAAGAACAAAGTTTCAGCTCCTTTACTGACACACAGACAATGCTTTTCCTTGGAAAACTCATTTGCTTTCTTTCAAAATTAAATGCACAAAATCCACCCCATTTATCTCATCACTTACAGATTAGCACATCCAGGTTGGAATGTTTAATACATGATTTCTACCAAGACTATTAGTAATTGTTAGTTATTAAAATCAGGGACATTTCTGTCAGATTTGATCCTGGTGCTTCATGCAGTGTTGATGACAAACGAACTCAAAAGTCAGAAAAACTTCTCTGTCTGAAACATGAGCTTCTTGCTCAGCTGAATGGTTTGTGTTAAAGCATGGTAAGTTTTTATAGTATGTAAAAGAATGCAATTAACACAGATTTTTACCTCATCATCATGGACCAGCTCTTTTTTCACTACTTTCATAGCATAGATCTGATCATTCTTTTTTAACCGAACCAGAAGAACTTTGGCATAACTTCCACGGCCAATAACTCGGATTAAATCAAAGTCCTGGAGCCCAAGCCCCTGAGAAATCTTAATTCCATCCATTCCATCAATGACTGGTTTGAGATCCTGTATAAAAAGAAACAGATGCTAGAAACTGAATACATTTTCATAGCAAGTAACCATTAAAGCAGAGAGGTCTTTAAGCACTGGACAGAATTTGCTGACTTTGCTTGGTACTGGCACCCAGGGCTGGATGCTGATTGGAACACATTTGTTTAGAAATATTGGGTTTGCTCTTACTAAAAGTTACTGGTTTTCCAAGGCAGTTGTTCATCCAACTAATCATTTTCATACTCCCTCTAGAAAGCAGAAGGCAGTGCCTTGAGAAATGAGGTTTATCCAAATTCCTGAACCCCAGATGTACATTGTATCCTCTACACAAAATGAGGAGCATTGTTCATATTCTGACAGATACAGCACAAATTAATAAAGGCTATCTAAAAATAGGATTAATAAGGAAACACTCATTGGCTAATGAATATATCTGTCTGTGCTCAGCTCACTATAATTTTAATGAAAATTAAGATTTCTAACAGGTTCCTAGGAATACACAGAAGCAGATCTCAATTTCTCAAGTCTCAGAATTTGCAGGAAATATTCCACTATGAAGAATGTTATTTTTAAATTCATTATTTTAAAGAGAAATTTTATCATCTTGGCTATTTGCTGGAATGAGATGTGAAAACCTGGGACTGAAGATGGAGCAGCTGAACTGGATGAATGCAGCAGGTACTTGGACTTTCAGGTTTTACCAATCTACCCAAGGCTTTGACACACTTCAGTGGCCTATTTTTATCTGACCTCACACACTGTACTTGCAGACAGATCAGCATTCTGCAGAACTGTGGAAAGTGTTTATATAAAGAATCTTGATCTAGGATTGACTGCTATTAGAAGAGATTGCTCTAAGCTTAAAGATTCTAGACAAAGCTCCCAGAACACCAACTCCTTTCTGTAGGATACCTTAAATCATTTCAGCTCAAAGCCAAGGTGGGACAATCACAGCAGTGCAATTCAGGACAGCTGAGCCAACAGCACCTCCCAAATTTCAACACAAACCTGAGCACTGACCCCAGACAAAGTGAGCAATTATAATTCTCTGATGTGCTTTTAATTTTTACCCTTCCATTTCTGAATTTGAGATAAAAATCTGCAGCTACATGACTGAAAATAAGGCAGTCAGTCAGGCAGGAGCAGGAGCTACTCGAGTGTGAAAGGAATGGAGTGACAAGCATTGTAGTGGAGGCAAAGGAAAAAGATGCAGCCTTGCTCAGAGGGGAACAGCAGAACAACCACCAGTGCTGTGCAGAATGCATCCTATTTATTTTAAACATGCCAGGAGCATTCTTCAAAGAAATGTCTTTAAGCCTTTTAGAAGTGAAGCATATTCAGATTTTTCAGACTGCTTTAAAGGAATAACATTGTTGATGTGCAGAGATTGAGTGAGATCCTCTACAAAAGACCTGAAAAAAGACTAAGTGTATGTTATTCTGCTTGTGCTTCCACAGGAGCTGTGCAGAAATGTTTGGGTATTATTTATATGAACTCTCTCAGAGAGCTGGGCAGTTAATGGGTCACCAGACTGAACCAAGTTCCACAGGAATACCCTGAGGGTGGCAAAGGGTGAGCATCCATTAGGGACAGCACACAAGGCAATGGCAAAGGCACCATTTGTTGTAAGGACCATAGAAGTCAAACCCTCTGGTAAATCAGTTATTCCAACAAATGGAAGTGAGAAAACAAAAATGCTAAAAGGTATCTTGGATCATGAGTGGAATGACAACAGCTTAACACACAAGAAATATGAAAAAAAATTCCAATAAAAATGCTTTAAAATTATCAATGTTCAGGAAAAAAAAAACCCAGACTTTTCAAAAGAGCTGGAAGCCCAGAACAAATAATCAGCTATTTTATAAAACAGTGAATGATTAGGTTGGACCTGATGATCTCAAAGGTCTTTTCCAATCTAGTTCATTCTGTGATTTGGAGTACATAAATACAAATTGCAAAAATACTTTAAGAACATACCTCAGAGTCATCTTTAATGGTGTCATGTTTCCGGTTTGAAGGAATGTAGGGAACTGGAAAAATAATAAAAGTTATAAAAGTTATCAAAGCCTTCATTGAAGTAGTTTTAAAAATCAATAAGCTGAAAGATATTTAGTAGCTTAGGACCAGGTTTTAACACTAAACTATTTTAACATTAAAGCTATGGCCAGCTTTAAACATTGCTGGACCATATTGACCATATTTTGACCAGGTTGCTTTAAACATTACTGGACCATATTGACCAGTTGACCATATTTTTCCACTTTTGTAAACAGGAATAGGAAGAAATGAGGGCAAGAGGGGTTCTAAAGTCAGAAAGCACTCACTTCCATCAGTGTCCTCTGAAGGGAGATCAGCCTCATCGTTTTTGTCATCTAAGCGAGGTTCCTGGGAAGGCATGACCGAATCCTGCCAAACACAGGCACACAAACAAACCAACCCCTGGGCATGCAGCCCTGGCACTGCCCTGCCTGGAACCCCACGAGATCCTCCCCTCTCCCACCAGGAAAACTGATTTTGGAGACTACGTGTCCAAATATTAACATTTTGTAATGCATGGCAAAACCAGCCCACCAACACCTCAATGCTGCATCAGCCATTCTCTGAAGTTACAACAGGTGCTTGGCTGTATTCTAAAAATGAGAGTGGGGTGTTTTACAGCAAAGTTCAACATTTTATTCTACTTAAAGACCTCTGAGTGTTTCACATGGAACTACAACCAAGTAAACACTTCAGCATGATGCTACACACTCCATTTAGAGCACTGGCATATTCCTTTCCTGCTTAATAAAAACATGAATTGTTGCTCATTATGCATAAATTAGTGAAGACCACAATAACAATATTTTATATTGCATTTGGGCCCTGGGCTCATCCCCAAGACAAGCAGGACTATTCCAGGAAGTACAGCAGCATGAAAAAGTAATTGGCAAAGAATTGGTAATGAGAAGGCAAGTCACAGACAATACCAGCAAAGAAAATCACTGGATTAAGTTTTAAGTCACAAATAGGATACAATCACCAGTGAAATACTGGGGATGAATACAGGAAAGGGCTAAAATTGAGATACACAGATGTTTCAATGTTTTGATGTTTAAAGCCCAGGAAAGACACCAGCATTGGCAATGGACTGAGGGCCACAGAGAGAACAGTACTGGAGAAACTGAGGTGGCAGGAACAGGGAAGCAATAAGCCTTGCTGAAAAGAGAAGTGCAGAAATTATATATAGAAATTTATTTGTAAATCCAAGTTGGAATGTTTAACACATGATTTCTACCAAGACTATTAGTTCTATAGTAGAACTATATCATATATATAAATTTAGAACTAAGGCACTATATGTATATCATATATAGTGCCTTAGTTCTTAAAATATTCCCACAGGCTAAGAAGAATAACTTCTGAGGCTGTCAGTGTCTGATGGAGAAGTCAAATTCAAGCTTGAGCACACTGAAGTCACATCATAAGCTTTCTTTCTCACTTCGCTCACAATCCAAAGGCTTGTCCTCCACAGAAACTGAAACCCAAACACTCCCAGGTGTTACAAACCCAGAGCCAGGCCCACATTTCATTACTCAGGACCCATCTACCAGGGCAGCAGAGGCCAGAGAGGCAGCCCTGAGCCCTGGCCAGAGCACACACTCACCATATGCCTTTTGCAGGTCAGTGGGACAAGGATGTGGCAGCGTTTATGGACCAGCAGCTTGCAGTTGATACACTTGTAGCCTTGCCTTGCGATGCCCCATATCCTTTCACTGCACTGGCCACAGTAAGCTCTCTGCAGGGCACAGAGCTCAGCATCAGTTCAGGAGAATCCCTGCTGCAAAGAGCCCATCCCAGTCACCCACCAGATGTTCAGTAATAATTTTAGAATGTCCAGAATTATAATAATAGCTGAGGGTTACACTTCACACCCAGAATTCAGTTAAATGCAGCTCTTTTTAAATAAATACCTCAAGCATATGGAACACATTACAGTGTGACATTAGCAAATTATTTTTAGAGAATAAGTCTATTTAGAATCTCAGGTTTTGACAGAGATCACCCAAACAAAACTGCCAGAAGTTTGTACTACACAATTATGTATAAGGAGCACCTAAACTGACTGTGTTGGAGAACACTGGCACAAAATGTTAAGCAGGCAATGTAAAAAAAGTGTTCTACATCTACACCTATACATTTTAACAGTGGTAGAAACTTTGCATAATTAAAACCCATTAATCATGTCTGATATCAAGCCTCTGTGTTGCACTGAGCATCAAAAACCTGTGGTGTTTTAACATATGTAAGAAAAGAGCATGTGAGTTAAATCAAAATGAGGGTAAATGAGGAAGCCAGACATCCTGGTGCTGACTTTAACAGGAGAGGTTTTTAAATCACTGTTCCAGTGTATGTTGCTATGGTCACTTCATCCACCCAAAGTGCCAAACAACGATCTGAGATCCTTGCACACCAAGGAGTCACCCAGACCCAGCATAAGTATAAAATTATTGTTGAATTTTGGGAGCTGTAGAAAACAAGACTTAATTCCATGCCCTCATCTGTGCAGCCAGTCCTCCTCCATCAGGAGAAACCCAAACTGCACTGCCCAGAGGAAAGAAAAACAACCCCAAAACTGCCTGATGAGAGGAAGCCTGGGACATCTATTGCCACCTCTTCCAAAATTCTTGGCCCACCAGACTTCCTTCAGGATCCTTTTATAGGTTTTGCAGCAGCAGTATTGAGACTCAATAAAACCTGTCAGGCCCTAAAGTAGGGGCAGGTCCCAAATTCCACCAGAAACTCAGGTAACCCTTTCATACCTCTCATATGCAGTCAAAACCATACCAGGGAGTTCACCTTTAAGTTATGTTCAACAAGATTAAAGTTTAAATTTTTGCATGTGTTCATTTATCTGAATGATCTGAAAAAGTTGCAAAAGGTTACTTTGAAGCAGGAATGAATCCTTAAGGCAATACTCCAGCCTTAAAAATTCCATCAACATTGAAATTTGGTATTGAATTCAGTAATGCAGACATGACCATAATTTCTCATTAATTTATCCATTTTCATGTCACATTTTACAGTTTATGGTAACCTGCTCACTAACTTCAGCTGGATGTGATTTGTGTTCTGGCTCTGTATGATGTCATTGCATGCAGGTACAAAGCAGTCTTGTTCAGGATTGTGACATCCTAATGAGGTATCAAAATCTCTGTGTATATTCACTATTTACCTCATTGCAAATAAAACATCATTATCTATAACATTATGGATTATTAATGTGGCAGCATGCATTCATAGTGTTTCAAAGGAAATATGGTATTATGTAGCAAATAAACATTAAAAATATACTTTCATATTATAAATTATTTTATTCCTGTAATACATTATACAAATCCATGTGATAATTCATATATATATTTTTAACATTTTTAGTGATAAAATGCTGAGTTTTAAGGGGCTTTTCCTTCTTTCAGTGCATTTTTGGGGTAGGAAATTTTAGAAAAAACTGTTATTTCAATTATTAGAAAAAATGTCTCTGCTGAATGAAAGAGTTAGCTCTTCTGAGTGCACTCAGTTTTGTGTGGAATTCCCCCAAGTACATTTATATATATGCTGCAATACTTAGGCATAATGGGATAAGTGAAGGAGGTGTCTCAGCCTTAAAGCCACATTCACTTCCTTATGTGGATTAAATCAGGCTCTCCAAACACAGCTGTATTTTAGCTCAATAAAAAAATCCTTTTAAAATTCTGAGATTGTGTAGTACCCCAGATACTAAACAGTTAAAACTCAAATCAGCAGCTGTAACTTTTATGGATGGCAAAGTGTTCTGAAGGTAAAAGATTTTGCTAACAAGCAGCCAAAATCACAGGAGTGGAGAGAGGAGAAGCTGCTCCAAGGATGTATCAGCTTAAACAGTCACACAGCATTTTAGACTTTAAAAAGAAATAATTTCCACCAATCCTGCATTAACTCAAATTCAAACACTGCCAAGTTTTGCCTGCTCCTTACGACTCCAATAACACCGCAGAGCCCGAAATGTCACATCAACAAGCATCCTGCTTTTCCTTTCTTCCCAACACTCCAACACAGAAACAGCACAGACTGAGGCAAACAATGAGCACAGAACATGAGCAAACCCCAACGTTTCATGCAACAGTACTCACTCTGTTAAAACGTTTGGCCTGGAACAAATGCCCATTGACTCGGTACAGCTTCCTCCATCTTCGGGCTCCCCGGCGGTAGATGGATTCTAGGGAAGAAAGCAGAAAGGTGTAAAGCAGCAGCATGGCAGCCCAGCAGCACCACACACAGCAGGGGAAGCAAGTTGTGACTCAGAACAAGCTTGCTTTCCTAAATATCAACGCACAGCCACAATCCCTGGGGATTTGGATTTTTGAAGGCGGCCGTGAGTGACGGCTGGGGCAGGATGTGCCTCTCCCTTCCCTCCAGCCCTGTCTCCTTTCCCTCACATGATCATAATCCCGTTACAGCTCCGTGCTCTGGCTCAGGTGAGAGGGACAGAGCTGTTAAAGGAGCAGCTCCTCGGGGAAATGGCGCTGCTGCTCTGCCCTGGCACCTTCCACGGCCACGCACAAAGGATGGCTGGTACTGATAGTGGGAGTGTTTGGTACTGATAACACCTCACACATGCAACATTCAACATACTCCAAGTCTGCAGAGCTACAGCATTTGACTTCATTTCTACCTTGACAGGAAATATTTCTTTTGTTCAGGCAGGTCAAGTGCAGGTCTATGATTATTTTTAATATATTCTAAATGATTTGTTACATTTAATCTATTTAAGCCAAACCCAGCATCTACTCCCAGTTACTTTTGTTGCAGCTGTTTAAATGCAGATGAGCAGCTTCTATGTGAATGGCTAATTAGAGAATTTGATATTTAATATTAAACTGTTGTGCCACAGGGGTCCCTCTCAGAGCTGCTCACAGCTGTAGGGGTGACCCAGCCAAGCCCTGCACAGCACCAGGGGCAGCAGCTTCCCACAGCTGGTACAGGTGGGTTCTGTGGGGTACAGGAGGGATAAGGACTCTGATAGACTTGATTTATAATTGATACTTTGTCAGAATGAAGCAGACTGTACATTTATAATCCTCAGGAATTAATGCAAAAGCATCTTAGATTTTCATCTTTAATGTTACTTCCAAGTTTCAAACATTCACACTTCATCAAAGATGAAGACTTTTTTAAAATAGAAAAACACAGTTATTTTCTGTGTCAAATGATAATGCAAGTAGTAAAAAGTTTCTTTGTCAAGAGATTATTTTAACAATATACTGAGCAAGCCAAAACTCACAGGCTACTGACACGCAATGTGTGAACACTGGCTGCAATTCTGGGTCTGATTTTAGATCCTCTATTTTTGTCCTTCCAAAGGAAGCACTGAAGTTTCTGTGATTCCACATATCTACAGTGCCAAATCCCCAAATATTCATACCTACTCTATTTGCATGTGCAAATGTTTACTGTGCAAGCATTTGAAACAGATACTGCACTATTAAACTAATTGTTAACAATTTGGAAAAAGAAAACCAAGCAGATTCTCAAAGCAGCCTAAAGACTGCACACCCAAAGTGGCAAAGATACAGCTACAGGAACAGAAATGGACACTGGCTTTGGCCATTTGACTCAAACAACTCTTCAAAACCTGCCAAATATCAACCTTAAAGCAAACTTTCCTCAAGTGCAAAGAAAATTAAGATGACAACCTAGCAAAATGACTGCAAGGTTTTACCCAAAATATGCTCAACCACAAACACCAATGGAAAACCCTTCCACCATTTCTATCACCAAGAGGAAAAGATCTCCACAAGGATTTTTTTCCAAAATAGTTAATTAATTCATTAGACAAAGCACCATATGGAGGCAATGTAATACATCTGTGATCTGAACATTAGCTTATCACCGACATGAGGAATATTAAGTGAATGATAAGTTAACGAGCAGCTTGTGCTGATGAAGTCTGTAAATAGAGGAGCAAGTCACCTCCCTAATTAATGATAAATATTAAATCAAAGGCAGGGGTTTATACCATGTACTTGTGAGGCAACAGTCTAACAAAAACTGAGCTTAATATAGACCAGCTTTAAAAAGTGGGAACCCCCACAGCTGATCCCCAGGACTGCCATGGGTCAGTGCAGGGGCTGAGGGAAATCAATCCCCATTTCCTATTCCCTGGCTCCAAAAGGGGCCAAGGTAAAAAATGAGAAAACAGCAATCCTGCAAGACACACCTTTATAGCACACATTCTATTATTACTACACCTTAGGATTAAATTTCTATGACAGAATGAAACCCTCTTGCTCACTAAGGATCCAAAACTGGGACAAAGGCTGATGCACCACAGGGTTGTGCTGCCAGAGACCTCCACCCCTGGAACACTGAGCAGGCAGGAGCCTTATGGAAGGGGACATCCTTCCCAGAAACTCCCCCAAGGATAAGGCCAGGCTAAAAAAGGAGTTTGGGTTTTCAAGATCATTGTTATTTTGAAGCATTACCAGCTACAAGTCCCAGCTAGAGCTCTACCAGATCAAAGAGAGCACCTTGAACAATAATTAGATTCACAAAATGGCAGTAAGTGCAAACCCTGAGTTAAGAAACAATTTATTGTCAGTGCTGTGTGAACAAAGCTCTCATCTGACTTTGCATCTCATCCCTTCCCATGGCAAAATGAACCCAAACAACATTTTCAGGGATGTGTTTCTAGAACACTTCAGAATAAAATAAAGAATGGATTCTGTGATTCCTGAAACCAGGAACTAAACCAAGGTTTTACAGGATTGATCCCAGCTACCTAGAAGGAGGAATGCCACCACAAAAGTCTGATTATTTAATTACTGAGCTTATTGAAAAGGGCTATTTTTTAATTGATTTCACAGCACACATCAGTTAAATCATTAAGGAGTTCTAGTTGGCTGCTTGCAGTCTGATGGAGATATACTCCTAATTAAACAAAGTAATCTTTTCTGATGATTAATATTAAACACAAGACATTGCCTAACAAAAAAAAATTCTTTCAAACCCTCATTTTGTATCTGAGAACGTTTAGATTAAAAAAAATCAAGCATATTTTAAGCTCTTAGCAGGGATAACAATTTTTAATTGGAGAACACAGATATATATATTAAATAGAATGAAGGTACAGAACTTTATGTACTTCCAAGAGTGGAAAATTGAAAGAAAAAAACACAGGCTTTTTCAAAGTAAGAGTACAAGGGAAATAAAAGTACTCAAAATAAAATTAAACCAGCTGCCTCTACCTAAAAGCAGTGGGGAACAACTGACAGCTGCTGCTGTGCAATTCTTCCCTCTGTTGTCAAACTGTGCAACTACATCACTACCAGTGAAGCACAGGAAACCCTGCAAATAGATTTGATATTGGCTTCCAGTGACATTTCCTAGGACTGGGCTGGGGCTTCTTTCCTCATCTTTTAAAAATATTGTAGAAAAAAGTTCTGAGGAAAAACATGAACACACAAAATTTAACTATGGATATAAACTGACAAGCAATGTTTACTGTTCAGTGTTAATTCCAAATTAATTTATCCACAGAAGGTACTCCCCAATACCATAATGAGCTCTGCAGAACTTCACAGAAAGGATGAGAACTTGATGCTGAAAAATGTAACTTGGAAAAGCAGGGGGAAATGGGAGGAGGCACAATTCCTGTCCAAATGACAACACAGTTGGTTTCCACCAATGAAGGGCACTAAGATGGCCACAGGAATTACTCCCTCTTCATTTGGATCCAAATGCAATTCCAAAGTTGGCTTTTATGTGATCCAGCCCTAATGAAATCTGCTCCTATCCTGAGCACAGAGGTAATTTGCTATTGCTGCAAATCACTTCTCAGAGATTAATACAACTTGTTTACAGGCCAATTACCCAGCCTGCCAGCTGGACACTACCAGAATGCCCAGTTTTTGTTTTGTTCTTTTAATGTTGTGCTGAGCACACAAGTGAGCATTCTTTCAAAACCAACTCATGAATTACAAGGGGGAAATTGATACTGGCATTTCAGATAGACTGGACTTGATAAAGAAATTACAAATAAAAGTAGAACACATTTTTTGGGAGACTAAATTCCAAAGTACACTTTGATAGTACATTGCTTGACATCTGTTATTTAATTTCCTACAAATAGGTACATTGAAACAATTTACATGCTTCAGAAAGCAATTTTAAGACATACATTGGATGTTAAGTGGCCCTTCTTTTATGAATAAGCTGCTGCATACAATTGAAGTTGGGAAATGAAAAGAGTATCCTTAACAATATGGAGGTATTAAATGCTTTGACCCCTTGCAGCTATTGCAAAATATTAAATGGCCAGAAGAAAGCTTTTTAAAATTCAATTGAAGGCTGATTAGCACTTGGGAAACCATCTCCCATCCTTTTCAACAGACACTAAAATTAACTACAAAGTCTGTGAAGAAAAGCACAGTTAGGACAGCAACAATGACCAAGGTTTAGGATCAGTGGAGAACCAACAAGGAAACAAATGTCCCACAGAGCAGCAGCACTACTGCAGCACAGCTGGGTGAACATCCTTCCCCAGAGCCTTGGAAGGGGCAGCTGAGTCCCAGCTGCACTGCAACACCCCAGAGCTCCTCATGCCTGAGCTCTTGGATGTTCACCTTCACATCCTGCTGCCAGAATGGCTCTGTGGCCCTGCAAGGTGACAGTGACACCTCCAGAGACAATGCCACAAATACAGCAGTGCTTACAGCTCATCTGGAGCCAGCCTCTGACTCACACATCTGATTTCATGTGCAATTTATCAGATTTACTGAAAACAACAAAATATACCAAGGGTTACCAAAGAAATGGTCACTAAGTGCAGTCAGTGACCATGTCCTGGTTCCTCTCTGGGCACATCAGTGACCACAACCTGCTCATCCTCTTGTGCTGACACTTGTGTTTGCAAGGCTGGCCCAGACACAGGATAAACTCCTGCTCTATTGCTGCTCTGATTTGAAAGGATGTTATGAAAAGGGCCAGAAG
Source organism: Melospiza georgiana (assembly GCF_028018845.1). Lineage (NCBI taxonomy): Eukaryota > Metazoa > Chordata > Aves > Passeriformes > Passerellidae > Melospiza > Melospiza georgiana. Next base: position 9,282,353 of record NC_080451.1, read on the forward strand.
ACAACTGGCTTTGAGTCCCTGCTTCTGAAGGTGATTAATATTTTTGTTTAGGAAAGAAAAAAGGTTCATATTTTCCCTTCTCTCACTGGGCAATTTTCAATTCACAGCCTTTTATGAGGTGCATTTGGCTCCTCTGGTTACAAAGTCAGTGGTCACACAAACCCCAAAACCAAACCTGCATTGCATGGTTAATAGTAAGCCCAAAGACTTCTTTTGATGATTGGATCATTAATTCTCCCAAAATAAAAATCACTTTCATTAAAAGATTTACTACAGTGAAAAGTGAATTTAATGTTCTATTGGCATCATTTAGGAGCTGCATTAGAATGCTTGATCAAGCTGAAAGAGTACTGAGCCAGTACTTATTTAAAATATTTCATTCTTTAATTTACCTCACTTAGGACTGAAGTACAGCACAATGAAGTTCTGAACATTTAAGCAATCTGTACTATCTGCATCCACTTTCAGGCCACAGTTTTGTTCTTATACAAACCTCTATGTCTTAGTACATCCATGAAACAATAATTTATACTATAAATAAAAGCCTGATAACAGAAAGTCATTTATACACCCTGGGGTCACTGAAGAAAGCAACCAAAACAGTGAGGAGCAACCTAATGAAGTTTGCTGCAAGAATTTGGTTCTGCTGTATCTCATCAGCAGCCTGCATGATTTAAGACCTGCTGGGAGTTTTACCCTAGACTTAACAGCAGAATTTACCCTAGACCTGACAAAGAAATTGCCAAGAAAATGTTCATCCTTTGAGCACATGTAGTTCACACCTGTGGGTAACTGAAAGGGAGGAGAAGCCCAGTTCCTGTGACTGAGACAGTAATCAGAAGGAACTGGAGCCACATTGTTCAAGTATCATCAGTTATAACTTGGTCAGATATAGTTTTCAGCTAGAGTTTTTTATCTTAAAAAGCAAATTATGACATGTCTATTGAAAAGGTCAAAGGAAAAATAAAAAGCGAGCTAGTGACAAATCCCTGAGAAAATATTATAGAAGATTTTGCTTGAAGAGTCCCATTTCCCTGGCTTCTTGTCCTTTAGAAAATGGTTAATGATTAATCTTATCCTATGCCAAACATGATTTTTAAATTAATTTTAGCATATTTTATCAATTGATTTTATCTAAGTTGAAGTCCTACTCTTGTCTCCATGCACTGAAACATTCCACTGGCTGTGACCTGTCCCATCTCCCCTCATCTCAGAGTTACCTGGACAATTCTGCTTGTACTGCAAAGTGCTACTGCACATGGAGCTGATCATCACAGAACTACCAAGAGTTTCCAGAACATGTGCTTGGAATGAAATTGAAATTAAATTTTGGTAACTTTGGATCAGAGTTGACAAAATGAAGAACAGGGTGTCTTGTGCCAGTCACAGGGCACCTGCACTGCTTTACTGAGGAGCACTAGAAAAGAATCTAAATTATTGAAAGAATAGCATTAGCAGTAGTAATTTATTATAAAAATAAAGGCCAGACTAAAATCCTGGAGTACTGCCTTGAAATAGCTTCTGGTTTCCTTTTAAACACATCCCCAGCTCCCAATTCAAGGACAAGCCCTAAGAGATGCAGGAGGAACAGCAATGGAACTCGAGTTACAAATGAGGCACTTTCTGGTCAATATTGAGAGGATCAGCTTTGCCTTTTTCCACTCCCATGGCAGCTCCTTCCCCGTGTGGCTCCAGGATGAACTGCACAGGCTGCTCAGCCTTCTGTGTCTGACAGTGCCCAGGGCTCCCTGAGCCTCTCCTGGGAGCCACCCTGTCAGCAAGCCTCAGGTTTGCTGCTTTTTGCTTTATTTACCCCCCAGACCTGTACTACTGCAAGCCCTCAGAGGCTCCAGCTGCTCTCAGAGCCTCCCAAGGTTTGCTCCTGGTGCTCTGCACCCCAAATGAGCAGCACAATCTCACACACAATCTGGTTTCTCACAGCAGCTCCAAAATCCAGGAGATCAATGTGAAGAGCCCATACACCTGCCCTGCAGGCCTCTGCTGTGGATTCTGTGGCTCAGTTCAACATAAAAAACCAGAACTTGCATAGAGAAATTAATTTCCAAAAGTATTACACAGAACCCAAGTACAATAATACATCATTAACCTTGGCTGTATAAATGAGGAGGTTTCATATTAAACAGCTCTCCCAAGCTACTGAAACACACAGGCCTAACTGGGGTTTAGCAGGCCCACAAATATTCACTAATTCCAGCAAAATCAAAAAGCTTCACCACCTCCTTGCCCGTTTAGTTACCCAAGTGCCTGAATATCAAGAGTGGATTTAGCAATTTATAAGATATGAGACAGCACAGGGAGAGGAACCAGACATTACATCAAAGAGGAGCTTTCTGAAACCAGGTGACATACTCTCTGCATTTCATATACTACACCCTGACTAACAGCTAGGAGAGGGGAAGTGGAATAAAGAAAACAGATTATTTGCTATGGCACCTTGAAAAACAGCCCATGCAGTCCTTAGTCCATTGTAGTTTTAGTCTATAGTTTATAAATTGTAACACAATCATCTGCTAAGACACCCAGCATCTTTAATTAAGAGCAGATCTTAAATCCCACAATCAGACTTGTGCTTTATCATTTTATGCCTGAATTATAAAAAGCAGGGTCCAGCCCTTTATTCTTCATTGGATGTTTCATAGCTAAGAAAACTGTTACAATTATTTAGAATTAAAAATCATGAAATTACTATAAGCAAACCATACCTTTAGCTACAATTCTGTTCTCAGTAACTTATGCTGCCTCACAATCTGTCTCTTTTTCAAATATGTCACATACAACACAAACGTGGTGCAGTTAAGACAGAGGAAGAGATTTCAGGTATTCTTGAGAAACTATGACACAGCTATTTTTAAATCCTAAGCAAAAATATCTTACATTAAAATAGTACAGTCCCTCCCTCCCCCCAGTCCAATTACTAAAATCCAGGAGAGGGTTACTAGCAGTTTCAAAATTGCCTAATTATCCAGTGCAATCCAATCTGCATCTTCAGAACAGTCTCTATGGTGGCAATAGTTCTTTTCTTCATTGGGGGATTAAATTGGTTCACGTGCTCTGAATAACCTAATCACTGCTGCCAATACAGTAACAAATGAAGGGAAAAACCTGCCTTATGAGCTAGAAAAATATTTACAGGCCACACTACTCCAGCAAGAAGCCTTTTCAAGCTATTTCACAGTATCAGGCAGGATATAAGGCAAAATCAAATATCTATACCTAAAATAAAAAGCCCACAACAACAATTAGTTACTACGATACCTTTACTCAAGCCTATGATGAAATTTTCAAGAAAGATGGCTTGGGGGGAAAATGAAGTCCAAACACCTAATGCTAAAATACTGAGCAGATAAACAAAGAGCACAGCAGACATGCACAACACAGTGTAATCATTACCAAAAAAATAAGGCAGCAAAATCAGCCAGAAATATTAGATAATAAAAACTATCACACTAACATAATGAGTGCTAAAACATTTAAAACACATTCATTCTCTTCTGTTAATTAATTAAAGGTTTCATAGTCTGCATTCCCCTATTTAACGAAGCCAACAGCAAAACAACCCTAAAATTTGCTGGCACTAGCTATTCAAACCCAAGATGAATTCTAATATTAAATACACAGATCTATTTGTAAAGCAGAAGTGAACTAGCACAGTTCGTTCTGACAATATTAGAAACTAAGTAACCCTTAATTCAAAACAAGTATTTCACAATTAAAAACAGCCATCTATAACAATCCACTAAGCAGAATTCAACAAAAAGGCCTCAGAAAATGATGCTCCTAAATGGTCAGCCTTTACATCAGCAATCCTACAATAAACAGGCCCTGAGCACATACCGTCAGGGTTTTTGGGATACATTTCCTTCATTAATCTCCAATATTAGCAGCAGCAGCATCACTCACTCTTCTGTTCCTCTCCTCCTAAAATACATTCCCCAGGAGTCCTTTCAATGCAATTTTATCAGCATTTCCAGGAGGTCTCTCAGCCACATCCCTACGCACAGAGGCAGCAGGAATCTCTGCATTTGTAACAATCCATGGCTGCAAAGGAGGGTGGCAGGCACAGCGACTGTACCATAACCAAAATGCTGAGTTCTCCTCTCTCCTGCAGCACACGTACACACAGCCCGCGTCAGTGCCCGCCGCTCGCAACAGCAACCACAATGATGACACAAAATCTACAGAAAAGCATGCATTACTCACTGGGTTTTATTCTTTAGCCTCTTCAGCATGGAATTCTTTACAATGTAGTAGGTATGAAATGAAACATTTTCCCTTTATTCCACGGATGCCGCTGTGTGAATACCATTAGACACCAAGGACAATAGGCAGGATCAGCTCGAACATTAAGAGCAAATATTTAATGGAAGACTGGTTACCCCCGTCTCTCCCTTTCACATCTCTGCCTCATGTATCCAGGCACGGGTGGTACTGGCTCCCTTGAGAGGCTGTAGCTAGCAGCTGAGGCACAACTAAAACATGGCATGGATGTCAAGGAGCTGATGTCACCAAAACAAGAATTTCTCTGATAAAGCCGGCAATTCCGTGAGGGAAGTGCTACAAATCGATGTGGATTGTTCAGCTGGATGTGCCGTGTTACACAATGCACTGCAGCACCAAGAGTGATAAATCAGATCAAGATCTGTCAGGGTAAATAAGCTGAGACTCCAATAACTAAGTTATAAAGCTGCCAATCAGCTGCTGGGATCCACACGCGCTGTCAGGAGCGCTGGCACCTCCAGGCACAGGAGAGAACACAGCGAACGCCTCTGGAACAACCTTGTTTATTCCATCCTGAAATAACTGCTCATCCACTGAGAAAGTAAAACTGAAATGCAGGACTGCTCTAAAAGTCTGCCATCTTTATCAGGAAATACTGATCGAGCACCCAAGGCTCCAGTCCAGCGGATGCTGGGAACACCCAGGAGAGGTCACATTGAGTGGCTGGGAAGGGATGGGAGATGTTTCAGCAAGGCTGATGGGAGATGGTCACATTTAGTGTCTGGGAAGGGATGGGAGATGTTTGTCACCTCCCAGCAGCACTGCCAGCTCAGGGAGAGGGGCTGCTTGGAACCACAGCTGTGCTCTGACACTGAGAGCTGGGGCTGGCTCCAACAACAGCACAGAAATCCAGCAGCAAAGGCAAACAGAGACAATACAAATGCAGATGCTGGAGACTGTGCAAATTCTGTCTCACAGACAGCACCACATCAATATAAGAACAAAGGTTCTTCAAGCACAGAAATAACTTTCCTTAAGTCATGCAAATGGAATTGAAATATTAGGCATGTGGTTTATTTCATTAATGCATTACAGCTTTTATTTCAAGCTTTGCTGGCTGGTACAATCTCAAAACCGTATCAGTTTAACAAAGGTGAGGATAGGTAGCAACTCTATTATTAAATTTCAACATAAATGCAAACCCTCCAGTCTGTATTCCTGCACTCTTCTTCTTAAGTATTATTGTTCTGAAGGAGCTGGAAAGAAAAACCCTACAATCCTACAGAAATAAAGATTTGCACTTCAGAAGACCACAAACTATTGGGAAGAGCAACTCCATGACCTAACATGGAGACATCTGAGCAACAGATTGGAAATGCAATTATTTCACAATTGAATAGCTTTATTTAAAAACTCCATTTCAAACTGTCTGTAGGTCTGTAACAAACCAGCAATCCACACTGAGAACTGCTAATTTAAGTAGAAGCTCATTTTGGATAGACCAACTACTTCACTGTTTATTTGTCTCTGGAAAAAACCTGAGGCAAACTCATAATCTCCTTTATAGTGCAAACATGATGCTCCAGCAAACATATCCATATATTACATAATATTCTCACTTTTAAAGGGATTTCCTATGACTATAACTACAGTGATAAAGACTAAATAAGAAATTGAAACAGGATTAATATTTTGTGAAGCAAAGCAAATATTTCAGTCCTGACAAAATAAATAGTTCCTTCAATAAACTGTATTACCAACACCAGTAACGTTCCCTTAGAGTCCAAGTGCAATGCAGATATTTGTTGTGGGCCTTTGGCTAACAAGCAACAATCCTGAATGTATTAGTCTATGCTAAATTACAATTTTAATACAATTAAATAGCTCTGTTGCAAAAAAATAGCTATACCTAGGCCACTAGGCCAAATTTCCATGCAGGCCCCACAGATGCAAAGGTAATGTGCATCAAATTAATCCATGAAACCATGAGAAACCTGACCAGAGATCCCTTATCAAGCACATCCAACTAAACAGGATTTTGAAACAATCTGAGTGTGATTGAACGTGACCTGTAAAACCAAACAGGGAGAAATACCCTACAGACACAATAACCAGGTCAGCTGAGCCACACTCAGCTGTGCTCTCTGCAGCTCATCTCATGCTTGAGAGAGCTCAAACTTCAAACAAATTAACACAAAAAACTTTCCTATTAGAATATCTACACCTTTAATGAGTTCATTAAATTAGGTGTCTCAGGAATAATTTCTTTAACTCTTCTAATCATAGCAGAAGAGCCTTTATCTGCTGGCCTTGTTCAGAAAATTAAAAGAATTAATGTTGTACATTTACTTTTTTTTTCTTTCTAAAAGACAATTTCAATAACCTAATCAATATGAAAACTTACCTGGTTTTTACAATCAACATTTCATCTACTGTAGTTAGATGTGGTTAAATGTAGAAAATCATATTTGAACTCTAATTTTTTGGTATTTATTTCACCTCTCTCCATCCTCATAGAAGTTCTCAATAGAGAACTTTTTTTTTTATTATTAGCATATTAGCATTATTCTCTGATAAAAAATATCATTAACAACTACTACCACTGCCCTACTCATCTTTAGCCAGACTGTCAGTGTAAATCCTGATCAACCAAGTACTTTTCTCCTAGTATGCATTACTTGCTCTTATCAGCAATTACTTTTATCTCCTCTCATATTTCTCAAAGAGAAGAGCAAAGGTCCTTCAAATTCCTCAGTTAGCTTTTTTTATACTCCTGTGAGCAGCCAAGCATCATCTGGTACCTTTGGCACCCAATTATTCCCATTCCTTTCCTTAACATTTACCAAGATATGAACTAAAGTCCTGATGCCATCCCTCTGCAATGAGAGCTGACTATACAGCTATTTAATCCCTTTATCCCTGTGCAGTTCAGGTTATTACAAATACAGGTAACCCATATCAATTATGTGTCCTTCCTCTGGAGGTTTATCTACCTCTCACAGGATTATTTTTATAGAGATTAATAACCTTTTTATTAAAATGGCTGCATCTCCCTCATCAGCACATAATTTCTTTTACCTGAAAGTTAAAAAACCAAAATAACCACAAAAAAAGCAAAGGCCTACATTCAAATAGGCATCCAAAATCCTGTTGTCTCTTCCTCCAAATGTATCAACAACAAAAACCAGCATTAATCCTCAGAAACATTAAAACACTGCTACAACACTGATTTATGCAATTTGTCTGTTGACAAAATGTAAAACATTTTGTATTCTTTTAAGAAAACAAAACAGAAACACACATATGTAGCACTGGATTATGAAAATCCTTTAATATATTTCTTTTCCACGTGACCAAAACAAAATGTTTAGCTAGAATGGGAGAACATTTTAGTACTCACGATCTTCTCCTGGACAAGGCATGCCGGGTTTCTCTGGAGTACTTGGGAAAACTACAACAAAAACATCAGATTTTTAAGGTAAAAGAATCTCAGTAGTACTTTCTCCTTGATTCTTCAATATATTTACACACAAACAGTTTTTGGAAGCCTTTAAATAATTCTACATGAGAAATGATACAATCAAAATTTAATTCTAGACTGGGAGGAGCTTATACTGGAGTAAAGCAAGAACATATCTGTGCAGTGCTGAACTCAAAGCTCCTGCACAGTTTCAGCTTTGAGCCCCAGTTCCTTCCTCAGCACCAAAGTCCAGGGCAGAGCTCCACAAAGGACACTTGGAGCAGCTGTGGGGATGATCAGGCACACAGGGAGAGGTTCCTGAGCTCTGCAATACTTGCCATGAATGATCAGCCCCTGGTCCCTGTTCTGGCAGTACAGACGGAATGCTTCCTCCAGCTCCATCTGAGAGGAGATGGTACAGGGGTCACCTAACAAAAAAAAGCAACACACAGGTAAATTTACCACTGAAGAATTTTAATTAGTAAAATATGTACCAGCTTCAGGTATTGCCTTTCTTTCAATCAACTTGATATTAAGGGGGCATTTTGATCAAAGCCAAAATGGAACAACACAATTATTCCTTCCAACTTCATCAAAATTGAGTAGACAGAACTATCCTATAGGATAACAAGAGAATAAAAGTGAACACATATGCCTAAAGATCCCCCCCACCATTTTCTTGATGTCTGCTTGTGGTCACATTATCAGCATTACCTTGGGAGGGTTATTTTTGTTAAAACTGGATAATTAATCCATAAATCCACTTAAGCAGACACACAAAGTACAGTACGTCACAATGCACTGAGAGGCAGCACAGAGCACGGGTGTCACTGAACCCCTGTCCCTCTGTGTGTCCCTTCCTGCAGCACACCCTGGCTGACACGTGGCCTCATGATATCCAGGCCAAGTGATGACACCAGAGTCAAGCAACATTTAAACTTCAATTTCTTATTCTTAAAAATGTCCTTATTTTGTAAAGTAAAACCTCTCTTTTAGGCTATTGCTGTTGATGATCTATAAATGCAGCAATAATGCAACATGAAAGACAAAAGAATTATTTGTACTGCAAATCAACAATCCATATTCCTTGCATGTTTACAGAATTTTATCATGAGTGAGTTATTCATAGTTCAAACCTTTTGGATCTTGTCAAAAACAAAGAAACATTATAAAAGCCCAACAGAAAATCTATTTTCTTCATCTCTTGGTAGGTTTTGTTTATTCATTAAGCCATGGGCAATTGTTTGCTTTTAGTTAGTTCAAAGAGAACATCTGTTTGTGCAATCAGTCAAATGAACTTAAATTCCATGTGGCAATAAGTGGAAACACTTGCATGCAGAAATAGGATAACTCAGAAAACCCAGGAGGATCAGTAACAGCCAACACAGCAGATTGGCTGGAACTCAACCACTCAGACCCAGGAATCACAGAAAGGTTGTGCAGGTATTTAACCAAGACTAGAGGAAAATACTTACTAGAACAGAGACTGAATAAATTCTTTTTAATTTAAGTAAATTCAATAAGCCAATGCAACAGAGAGCCCAACCAAGAAACACTTAACAGGACTCCTGTCTTAGAATCCTCCAACTCCAAACTCAGGGGGTTTTCTTCCACCCTGCAATAATCTCCCTTTATTAGCAGGCATGCAGTTCAACCAGCTAAGCACAGGCAATGTAATTATCTTCCATGTCCTTCTCATCAGGTTACTTCTTATTACACCACCACTAAACTGAGGGTGGTACGAGTGCCTCTGTCCTTCTTGGTATACAAAATATAAAGAGTCAAATTTAGGAGTATTAATACTTGTCCTTGGTGTCTTAAAAAGGGCTGAGTTGTCTTTGACTACCAGCTACCTCCTTCCAAGGTCAGTGCTTTGAAATTCCATTTACTCAAACAACACTATCAGCTAAGAGAGCTATTTAAAAACGAAAACATACCATTAAAAGTATTAGCCAAACCAGTCTGGTGTTTTTCCACCTTTCTGTATTCAGTTCTAGTTCTGCAGGCCCTGACTTTGACAAGGGGCTTCTGCAGAAGTGAATTCAGGCACTACTGCAATCAACCCTGATGTCTTAAGTTTCATTTCTCCAAGCTTCCTGCTCTAGAACAGGGCTGCACAAAAAACTCCACAGTGTGATATTTGTTTATACAAGTTCCTCATGCCCCTTCTCTGCACTACAGTGAACAACAAACCCTGAAGTATTTCAGTCCAATACCTTCATCATCAATCCACTTGAGGGTAATGGGCTGTTCCTGCTGCAGGTTACACATCTCGTGCACTTCATCACAGAGCTCAGCATAGCTCATGGATGCATCCAGGTTTGTTATCAGGATGTCCCTGCAGAAGATGAAAACATCAGCTCTTATCAGAAAACACCTGCACATTCCAACAGTTCCACCTATGGACAGCAAGCTGCAGAATCACACAGAATGAGCATTCCTCATATAAAACACTCCCACTGTGCCACAGGATTACACCTCCCAGTGCTTAACTTAAAAATCCTTCAGCGTGGAGGAAATAAATGTGTTAATTACCAGTCTTTAATGCATGTTTACTCAGGTGAGCCAAGCTCCCTTATTATAATTATCAGTGCTTGAAGTGTTGTTAAAAAACAAACCAGAAGCTTTCATAATTATTTCTTTTTTTTTAATCCAGGTACTTCTTCCATCAGGAGATAAATAAAATCTCAATTATTGTAAAATCCTTTAAAACAGAGGCTTTACCTCACATCCACTATATTGTTTGAGATGAAGCTTTGATTAGGTGAATTCTCAGAAGATGTAATTACAGGAAAATTCAGGTAAAATCTTACTCAAATTCTGCATCTTGCACTCTACCTTTGTAGTGTTTAGAGAGCATGAACCCAGTACTGAACTCTCTATGTAAACTATACATTATCTCAGGAATTTGTGACAATAACTTTTGATATAATAGAAGTCCACAAGTCCTGTCAAAGCAGTTCCAATACTGAAAAAGGAAAAAAGATTAAGCAAAACAAAATCTGATTATTTTGAAACAAGAGTTTCTACCACTTTTAAAATATTTTTCAAATAACTGACTCAGGAAAATCAATTAATAAACAAGTGCAAAAAGAAACAGGAGATGAACATAAATCATTCCATTGCCTTCAAAACTTTCCAGAGGACAGTTAGGAAACTGTTTTGTAGTTAATGGCTACTGGCATGTGTAATTCTTTCCCCTCTTAGTGCAATCCAGCAAATACATCAGAAGTTGTCCAACATGACTGAGATGATTTTCCTGTTTCCATACTATGTGACATTTTAGAAAAAATGTTATACAACATTTTCTGCCTACTTTCAGCAGCAGTTGAACAGTACTACACTGAAATAAGAAACTTAAACTCCATAACTTACATTTTAAAGGATATGCATTAATAACTTGCCATTTTGCCTTTGCTGAGAAAAAATTCCTATAAGCAAAGCTGTAAAACAATCATCTTAAAGAACTGGACTGTTTCAAATTCAGATGAAAGCACTGCTACCTTTTCAAGTGTATCTTTAATCTATGCTTTGCAGCACTCTCAAAGAGCAGCAACTTAATCATTCTTCATAACAGCAGCAGCAAAAGAAATACATATGCTGCCTGCCAACCTGTACATCCATATCACCACAACACTGAGAGCTGTCAGGTGAGGCTGAGTTTAAGAACATTTCCCTGTCAAAGAAGTCATGTTTTATGCATTTATGGAAGTAAGAGACCAAACTGGTTCTCACAGCAATGTTTGAGGGCTGGTACAATGCCTTGCCCCAAGACAAGGGCACCAACAGATGCATTTATTTCATGCTCATTATTGAAAAGCTCATTATTTAATGCACTGCCACTGTGAGCTACTCATGACACCAGGCAGGCGTGGATCTGTGGTAACCCTGGACAATCACACTTGCACAAGTGTCTAAATAATACTCAAAACCTGAAAATACACTGTGAGACAACATTACTACACACACTATAAACTCCAAATAAAACTGGCAACTACTAATCAGCCTTGAATTGTTAAAATTATTATTAACAGATGTCATTCTACAAGTAAATTAATAAACTTCATGTCCATGATGCCCGTGTTCCTTTGAGATTTACAGTATTTAATCTTAACATCTCTACAGCCACATGAGGCAATCAGAGCACAGGGAAGAGAAAACCATACCTTGTTAAACAATCCCATGGGACACTTTTAAAAAATATTTGAAACTGGACACTACACAGTAATATGAAAAGGTAATGATGATCAGTAAGTTCTGAATGAGCAGTTACAGCAAGAGAAATGATTCCAGCAACAATCAAACTTGTCATCCTTCAGAGCCAAGATAACACAGCAAAGCAGACTGCACCACTGCTCTGTTCAGTGATTTCAAGTAACCAGGTGTAAACTAGAGGCAAGTTGTGTAATTCTTGGTTCATTACTGCAGTTACTTAGTTTTTCTTTTGTAATCTACTCTGGCAGTGACTTCCACCGTGCTATGTTAGGAACTCTGTCACACCCAGAAACAGGAATACCTGAGATACTCAGCCTCCAGAGATATACTCAACACTCACATGTTTCAAACTTCCTCATGCTCACGTTTCTAACAGGCATTTCAACATGGCACCTGTACTAATATTTTATTGCAGCAGTGAGCCCCTGATTCTGAATGATCAATGATTTCCTGCAGTTTGTCAAACTTGCTCAAAATCTGAGTGCAGTACTGCAGTGGAAACACTGAGATATCAGTTATAGAAGCTAAATGTCAAAAAGAGTCAGTTTTAGCTCACACCATTTGATCAGCACAACAAAAACAAAATTCACAGAGCCTGGAATTCTTGTTTGTAAACTGACTTCTACAGACTTCACAGCTCATGCAAAAGACTGAATGCAGTGTTGCAGGAAAAACTACAGCAGTTTATTGTAAAACATGGTAATAATAATGACTTGACTTCTAACATTGAGACAATTATTATCACCTCCCCCAGCTGTGCACAGACAAGTTCCACAGACACACTGCTTTCACTTTATATCAGCATTACCTGCCAGCAAACTTCCCCAAATTATTTACACCCAGTTCTACTGGTGTTTGTAGTGCCTTCCCCACAGAGCATTACCACATTAACTCAACTGCTCTAGAACTCTAAACTCAGCACCTCAAACTACATGGCACTGACAAGTAGGTAAGCTTAAAATGAAAGCATTTTGTTTTCAATAAAATGTGTGAAGTGACTTTCATAAGTACATCACATTTCATTCAAACCAGCATTTTTCTACACCATGATGTAAGAACATGCACAGTGGTGGCTACATTTACTTATTTAGCAGTAAAATATCAGAAATGACCACTCAAGTCACTTATTAAATGCCAACAAGTTCAGTCTAAACTCTTCCAATCAACTTTAGGATCTACTTGGACCAAATATTTAAGTCCTCAAATGCCTTAAACTCAGGCCTTGAAGGAAGACAGGAGAGAATAAACCAACATTATTTCACAAGGTCCTCAGAGTGGCAGCAAGCCAATTAGATAAACCATACCTGAAAATTCAGATTTCATGTTGCTGCAATAAAACCTTCCTGTTTCTACTGTCAACAGAGTGAAGTCATAAGGGACCATGACATTGTGATTATAGACAGGATGAAATGTAACAACTGCATGTGGGGGCAGGAGATGGATCTAACCTGGCTGTGCCCATGGGGATCAATAATCCATCAACCCACAATAACTGTGGGTTTGTCAGTTATGCACATTTTCTCCCCTTCTGAGAGAAGAATAAATTAACTTTTCTTCTTGATCAGCATGCTGCAGGAGTCTGACTGGTATTTTAATAGCTCAGAAGTGTACCTGCCTGATCTGACATTAATTACAAATCCACCAAAGCCCTGGTTACTTTATCACCAGGTCAGACCACGAACTCCTGCTCAATACACTTCAAAAATAGACAGGTCACAACACAGAGGAAAGGACACACTGACTTACCCACTGTAGTGTGTTTTTACTCTGATGAAGTCTTTGTTCAGATCAATTTTTGAGCCCATTCTGCTCGGCATGGTCTGTATTTAGCAGCTATATAAAATTATAAGTATGCAGAAATAAGTTGATTCAAGACAGATTCTGAAGAGCTTCACATGTGAAATGTGTTTCTGCTCCAGATGATTCTCAATCCAGCTGCACAGATAAAGAAACCAGAATATTGATGAATATACACACACTGCTAAACAAATGAGTTGTGTCAAATTTTAGAAACACAAATAGCTTTACATAGAACAGCAAAAAAATCAAAAGGAAAATGTTTAAGACCATTGACCTGCACAGAAATAAAATATGATTGGTTAAAAATACCCTGTACAATTTAGCTTTACAGAAATATCCCAAGTATTTGAGGAAGTTTTCTTAATCATTCAACAGCTCCCTCCTGGCTGAAATATCCCACAGAAGTTTCTACTTATTCATCAACACAGCATCTTACCCTTTCCTCCCAAAGAAACAAGTAACTAAAAATAGTTTTTCTGTAAATACAACATTGTAGTCAATTACTACCAGCTACAAATTTACCCAAGAGAAGCAGCAGAGGAACTCCGAGGGCAATTTACCATACCTTTATGACTGGAGCCTGACAAACATCCTGTTTATTCCAAACCACCACCTCACACACCAATGTGGGTATCCAAACACCTCCCTAACCCCGCTGTCCGGGCAAGCCGGGCCACAGGTCCCGGGGGAGCGGAGACTCCCGAAAGCTCCACCCGACCCTCCCGGGGGGCTCAGGGGAACCCGCGGCCCCTCCCGTCCCCCCCGGTCCCCCCTCAGCCCCGGCCTGCCGGGAGCGCCCGGGACGCGGCACCGTCGCTCGGGACGAGCTGGCGCCGGCACTTCTCCGGACTGAGCGCTCTGCACTGGGACCGGCCGGGCTCCTACCTGCTCCGACCGCCGCCGTCTCACCCCTCACAGAGGGGCCGCTCCCTGAGCCCTGCCCGACTGCACCTCCGCGGCCTCAAGTTGCTCAAAGTCCCGCAAGGAAGTTTCGAAGCGGACTTTGCCTCGCTGCCGGCGGTGCCCCGGCGGGGAGCGGCGGTGAGCGGCGGCCGGCGGAGGAGCCGCGCTGTCCCTCAGGTGCCCCCTCAGGTCCCGCCCCAGGTGGCCCCCGCGCCCCTCAGCCGCTGTCCGGGCTCAGTGCCCCGCGCCCGCGGCAACATGGCGGTCTGGGGGCGGGAGCCGCAGCCAATGGAGAGCCAATCCCCGCCCGGGTCCCGCCTCCCCGCCGCCAATGGCAGCGCGGGAACCGTTACCTGGGGAGCCGGAGCGTCCCGGCCAACCAGAGCGGGCGGGGGGGCGGCGGGGAACACCTGCAGCCAATGGGAGCGCGGCGCTGCAGGGAGCGGCGGCTGAGGGGTGGGGGGGGGGACAGGTGTGAGGGGACAGCGCTGAGGGAACAGCTGTGAGGGGACAGGTGTGAGGTGCCGGCAGTGAGGGGACGGCGGTGAGGGGACAGGTGTGAGGGGACGCCGGTGAGGGGACAGGTGTGAGGGGACGGCGGTGAGGGGAGAGCGCTGAGGGAACAGCTGTGAGGGGACAGCTGTGAGGGGACGGCGGTGAGGGGACAGCGCTGAGGGAACAGCTGTGAGGGGACAGGTGTGAGGGGACAGCGCTGAGGGGACAGGTGTGAGGGAATTGTGCTGAGGGGACAGGTGTGAGGGGACAGCGCTGAAGGGACTTTGCTGAGGGGACAGCGCTGAGGGGACAGTACAGAGAGGGCAGTGCTGAGCGGAAAGGTGTGTGAGGGGACAGTGCTGAGAGGACAGTGCTGAGGGGACAGGTATGAGGGAATGGGATGTGTGAGGGGACAGCATTGAGGGGCTACAGGACATGTAAGGGAGATCAGGTGTGAGGGGACTGGTATGAGGGAGAGAGGACAATGATGAGGGGACAGGGGACAGGTGTAAGGTGTGAAGGGGACAAGCATGACACAATATGATACTGATGCAAGGGGACTGGTGTGTGGGGGCCTGAGGAGAGGTCCTGAGGGGACATGGATGAGACTGATGTGAGGGGACGGAGTTGGAGGGGCCGTGTTCTGAGGGGATAAAGGCCAGATGCTGAAGGGACAGGTGTGACAGGACAGGCCCTGCCTGCCCCGGAGCTGCTTCCCAGGAATCCCAGCAGGAAGCCCCAGCAGTGATGTCCGGTGAGTGTCAATCCAGCACCCAGCCCAGGGAGGGGCCACTCAAAGTGGCTGAAGCAGGAAAATCACAGTTGAGATAATAAAGAGGGAATAATATCAGACTGGCCAAACAAGAGGAAAAACCAATATATTAGTGGTGGAGCAACCAGAGTTCCACAAGAGGCAGTCTGTGACATGTTTAATGCTTTGTAAAGTTGGGTTTGGATGTTTTTCCCTAGTGGTGCTTTGATATTTTGCTTCCAAACTGAAGCAAATCAGGATCCCCTGCCTTTTCCTCACAGAAAGCTGGGATGGTGAACGCAGAGAGTCCTCTAGTGGAAATGCTGCTCATCCTGCCCAAACAGCTGGTTTCCTTGTGTATTTTAAAACTTTTCTAAGCAAATCAGCTACCCAAGCAAAAGAGTTATTTTGGGGCTTTTCTTGATGTGTTTATACCCACGATTGGGCAATATCACCCACCACATCTGAAAAATAAAACAAAACAGGGAGACAAAACTATTAGGATTTTTTGGGGGAGCTACCTGGAGTTGAGTGGTCATGATTTGTATTTTGAAATGGAAAAAAAAAACAATTGGTCCTTAGTTTTCTGCTATTCCATGTGTACACCTACCTCAAGCTTTTTCAGGCACTTTTAGCACTTTCTGAGCACCTTTGTGGGGCTTTTGGGGTTTGTGAGTGGGACAGTTGGCAGCAGTGTAACTCTGAGGCTTCTTTTGGTGTTTCTACAATCTTCCAAAATACAAATAAATAATAATTGGCACCAGTTTAATTAGCAGTAAAATGGGAAAATGTATTCCCATCAGTCAAAATGTTTTCTCTGACACCAAGGAAATGCCTCCCATGGCTTCATTTATCAGTCTTTAATTGAATTATTTGTGTCCACTGCTAATTTTATCTTATTGGGAACTCTCAATTTGGTTTCAAAGTGGGTCCTTAAATCTTCATGTGTTCTGAATTTCTCTGCTTAAAATGGAGAACATTATGTAAGGTAGGTCTGCAAACATAATTCTTTCAGGTCAAGGTAGTCTTTGATCTCCATGTCAATTAAATGCTTCAGCTCCTTGAGCTGTTGGATTGGGAGATAAAAGGTTCTTCAGAACTGTGATCTGAAGTTTTGTGTGGTTTATTGCTGTTTTTTTCTTCTAGCACAACTTACCAAGGAGAAAAGCTCAGGTATATTTTCAGTGTTTGATGAAATAAAATCTCAACCATAATATTCTTACATCTCACAGAGAAATTTTGTAGTTGGTCACTTACTGTCCATGCTGTTACTTTAGAAGCCTTGTTTTGGGTTGGTTTGTATTTTCTTGTATTACAGTAGAATTTCTCAATAGATGCTTCCCACTTTTGGACAGGTGGCAATTTTTGGAGAGGACCTTGGCTTTGCTCTGTGCATCAGCTGACAAGGTTGTAACTGGTTTGAAACACAAGTTGTAAATCCTCAGTGTACTCCTTTTTTCCCCCTTTATTTTTCCAAATGGCTCTTTTGTCTTCTACCAAGCCACCCTCAACTTAAAAGTTGCAATATTTCTGTCACCTCCATCTAGATTTGAAGAGCTGACAGGTTATTGATTTATTTTATTGTATTTTATTGTACTGTATTTTTTTATTCCAGGTGTAAATGAGATATCTAAAATTTTAGTTCTTTTAGAAATCACCATTAGAATCTTTTCGTATCAGATCTTTTAAGACCAGTGATTTGAAGCAATATATTTGAGAAAGAGAAAGCTGAAAAGGGTTTTGGTTTTTTCCAAATATTTCATTTCTGAAATTCTACATTCAACCTCAGTATCCAGTCATGCCACAGATTATCTGTATCAGGGAAAATGTGATTTATTCAAGAATCTAGTGATTCTGAATAAATAAATAAATAGTGATTCTGCAGTAGTGCAACTGCTGCAGCCTGGGTGTGTGCATTGTCTTTTTGACCCAAAGTTAGGAGCTTTCCGAATGTTGATTTCCGAATATTCTCCATAATTTCCCGGCCCTGATGTAAATTCCCTTCAGGCTGTACCTCCGCACGTTTCCAGCAGATGGCAAGAGATTCCCGGGGAACTCGCTGGGAATCGCGGCTGTGCAGACGATGCTTACGAGTCTTTATCTGGTGCTTCACGGTGCTGAGAACTCTCCTTTAAAAATCAGTTTAAAAAACCTTTGGGTAAATGATTGCATTAATCTAAAGTTCAGCTTGAGCCATCAGACACGAGGGTCTGTTTCTGCCAAGGCTGACCAGAAACTCCTCCCTCCCAAAGGCTCCAATGAAAACATCATTACGGCAGCGGCTTCCTCCAGACAATTGTTGCCAAAAGGGAACAATCGGTACTGATTTCACCTCGGTTAAGACAGGTACCCTGTTAGTACTTGAATTCCTGACTCAAAATCTTCAGCTATATTAAGACCTTTCAAGTTTCCAAGGTTTTAAAGATTTAGTAGGGATTAGAATGATGCTTTCACACTGTGAACTAAACAACAAAGAAATTGAGAGAGACAGCTCATATCTCCAAGTGCATGTGAAGTGTGAGTAACCAGTTCTGGAGCACTTTAGAATAAAAATGCCTCCCCATAGAATGTCTCCAGCAGATCAAACCAGCAGCTCTCCAGCCTACTTACTGTCTGCCTTTGCCAAGGAAGAGACTGGATATTGTTTCCATTGAAATAACTGGCACTGAAATCCTTGGGTGCAGTGGGAATGAATTTGGGCCACATGCCACAAAGTTTGGATAAAAATAATAAGGCAAAGCATTAATATATTTGAACATAAACTGGAGTAAAGCAGATATTCTACATAATATCAGAAATCACCATGGCAATTCTTTGTAGATTTTCTTGCTGGCTTGAATATTAGTGTTTTTCTAGCCTGTGTTAAAATAGACAAAATGAATAATGTTTCAAGACTATTTTAAGCCAACACCTCCCTTCCTTGTCTGTCTTATATAAGATAGAAGCAACCAGAAGCTGACTCCCTTGTTGACACCTCATTAGCCAGGAGGAGAAAGAATTCTCTGAGTAGCCCAAAGTACACATCTTTAAAAGCAACTAGACCCAAACTTTTGTGCTTCTGTATTCACTTTTTCAGGATATTTAAACAACCTGTTTGATTTTACAATTCTGCGTGCACTGTAATTGGTAAAGAAAATATGGAACCTCCTGTCCTTTATGCACATACAAGGTTGTATATGCAAAAGTTTCACCCACAAAGATGAGGGTAGGATAATCTTAAATATATCCATAAAAATGCAGTTAAAGATGTACAGAAATAGTTATTTTGTATTTGTTTTAAGCTGGTAGAAATGCAGCAATAGAGGAAGAACAGCCTGGATAGAACATTGTACCAGATGTTTTACAGATTACTCTGTGTTTCATCACTCAGTCTTTGTTTAATCTTGAGGCTGTAGTAATTGTAATACTGGAATAGCTCAATGGCCTATATATGGTTTTGCTTCTTCCAGCTCTGCCTGTTCCAATTGGCCAAAGCTGGCCAATTATTTATTACTGTGCAAAGAAAAATGTTCTCCTACTCTACTTGGTAAGCCCATGAATGAAAATGGAGTTTTGTGATATTTGTGCTGCTCCTCTTGAGATTACCTACCCAATGAACCACTAATGCAACCTGGATTTGATAGTAACTTATGTTACTCAGCAACTATGTTAGAGATGTTTGGGCCAAAATTAGGAAGATATGGAGAATTTGAGGCTTGACTTAAACATCTTTTCTCTCTATTGTACATATGGGGTTAGTAGTGTGCAGTGTGAGAGAGTGAAACAGGGGGGAAAGAGTGTGTTTGTGTTTGTGTGGGAGTGTGTTTGTGTGGGAGTGTGTTTGTGTGGGAGTGTGTTTGTGTTTGTGTGGGAGTGTGTGTGGGAGTGTGCTTGTGTTTGTGTGGAAGTGTGTTTGTGTGTGTGTGGGAGTGTGTTTGTGTGGGAGTGTGTTTGTGTTTGTGTGGGAGTGTGTTTGTGTGAGAGTGTGTTTGTGTTTGTGTGAGAGTGTGTTTGTGTTTGTGTGGGAGTGTGTTTGTGTGGGTGTGTTTGTGTTTGTGTGGGAGTGTGCTTGTGTGGGAGTGTGCTTGTGTGGGAGTGAGTGTGCTGCTTAATTATCACAGGCTTGAGTTTCTTGCCTTTTATGTAATAATCATTGGAAGGTACAAAGGTTTGGCAATTGAGACTTTCAGTCTTCCTGTTTTTCATACCTGGGCAATAAGGTTATATTGGTTTTACCTAATATGTTCTTTTGTCAAAGAGAAAGAAAATTTCCTCTTCTTTTCCCCTTTCCAAAAGGAAAAAAAAAAAGGTTAAGAGAACTGAGGATCAAGTGAAACAGAAGTATTGCAAGAGTTAAAGAAAGATAAGTTTCCAGAGGTTTCCAGTGTCTCAGAAATGCAGAATATTTGGATTTACTTTTTTGGACCAATCTTTTCATGGAACAGTGAACTCCCAATAACATCTGATTAGTTCTGTTCCTGCTATATTTTCTGACAGTCTGGGCTTGACTGTCTCCTCAGATTTGTTTTTACTGTGCAGGATTTATTAAAAGAAATAGCTGTGGCACAAAGCTGGTACAAGGAGAGAGCAGATCCCTGGTGCATTATGTAATGAGGGGCTTAGATCCTCAAATTAATTCTATTTAAGATACAGTGCCTTTCTCATCTATCTACCAAATCTATCCAAAACCACATATTCATTGCCAAATTTGTATTCAGTTTTCATTGGGAAGAATCAGCTCTTCACGTCTGTAACATCTATTGCACACAATGTTATTTTAATATCAAACAGGCTTTCAACCATGGCAAGTGGTTTAAGCTGCTGTAATAAACAGGGCAGGAGGGAGTTGCTTCAGATTTTTTTCTTAAACAAAAATATTCTCAGAAACTTTCAAGAAGCTTTTTGTTATCAGTTCTGCTTCAGAGCCAAGCACACAGGGTGCTGTGTTGCTGCTCACCAGAAGTGCTTTTCCAGGGTAATGACTGGGAGCATTTAAAATCACAGCAATCGCATTAAGTGTTTTGTTGTCCCAACAGCAGAAGCCTCATTGAGCTAAATTGGTTTTGCTACATTATCTATTGGATTAGCAAACCAGTTCAAAACTGATGGGAGAGCTTTTACTTTAACTGGGATAAATGCTTTCATTTTTACCCAGAAACAGGACAGACATTTCTGGTTTTTAACCTCTTCATAGTGCTGTCACTATTAATGCCAGCATTACCTTCAAACAAATGCAGCATCTTGCTCTTCTTATCTTTCCTCTTGTGCTTTCTGATTCTTTCCAACCTCATGAGGCAGCAATAGCTATTTTTTCACCTCAGTACAGCATTGAGCACAAGTGGCCCCCAGAAAGCTCTCATGAGCACACAATGGTGCTTCCTCTTCTGTTGTCAAGGCCAAAGGAGAGTTTTGCAAACCCTTGGGCACTGAAAAGGCAGGATGTCATTATGGGCTGAAATCTCTAGGGTCATTTTGATTTTCCTTCTAATGCATTTTATCTTCCAGTTCAATAGTTGGAATGCCTATTTTGTCCGTTTATAGAAGCTCCAATTTCTGTATATCTACATTTTATTAACACTTCAC
Organism: Melospiza georgiana; assembly: GCF_028018845.1. Lineage (NCBI taxonomy): Eukaryota > Metazoa > Chordata > Aves > Passeriformes > Passerellidae > Melospiza > Melospiza georgiana. Next base: position 9,303,778 of record NC_080451.1, read on the forward strand.
ATTTAGAATGATTACATTAACACATATCCCACTCTTTTTCTCACAGACACGCCAGTCCATAGAGCAGTACTATAAATTGCTGAAAGGAACACAAATGCTTTCAGGTGCAGCACAGAAAAAGTGCCTTCTCATCTGTCACATACTGGTTTTTTATGGCACTAGTACAACCCATCCAAAGTCAGCATTCAACTGCCATCAAATCTGGCTTATTTCACTTTATTAAGGGCATCATGAAATTAGAGTTGAAATGGGAATTGTCTTTAGATGTTAATAGGTCTAAAGCAGTAATGTCTGGGGATTTTTAAATATGATGATTTCAAATGGAAAAAAAAAGTGAAGTACACACAAAAGTATAGAAGATTCAAATTTATGCAAAACTCCAATCAATTCACCATACTCCTTACTGAAATGTCTCCTCAGAAGTTTGAATGGCATCTGAATTTTCAGCTTCTGGCTCTGGAAACCAATTTAAGCAAATCTCCCTCTTATTGATGGAGGTGTTTTGTCTTGTGCTACTCATGCAAGTGCAACAAGAGCAGCTGAAACTCCTGTTCCCCCTCAGATCCCCTTGTTTCTGCAATGGACACATTGCCATGTGTGTGCTCACAGGGCACTTCTCCAACTCCCTGCAACCTTCTGAGATATTTTTGCCTTTTATTTATGCTTCTGTCTACATCACTGTAGGTACTCTGACATTCTGGCTTTGGGTTTTTTGAGGAGATTGCTGCCACCTTTTACTTTGATCAGTCACGCTGAGCTGTGCACCTTGAAGATCTGCAGGCAAACTGGAGAAAAAATTCACTGAATAAATCTTGTGGAGCAGCCAGCAGGACATGCAGCCTGTGACTGTCTCCCAGATGGAGAAGCAACTAATTTTGTCCAATAACCCCATGTGATCAGTCAGTTGGCTGCAGTGTAAGGAGTTATGTCAGGTGCACAGTTACAAACCATTACTGCTGAAGTAATTAGATTAGACATTGCCTTTACAATATCTGCAGCCACCTTCTTGCTAATTACTCACAATAACTGGCCACTGCACACTAGAGGGACCAGGGCAGTGCTTCCTTCTCTGCTCTTTAATAACTTTAATTACCAAATCATGGATTATTTTCCTATGATTTGCACTCTCATGGATTATTTTCTTATGATTTGCACTCCTCAGGAACTTGCTGTGAATATTCCTCCAGCTGGATTTAGTCAATAATTTCACTCTTAGCAGAAGTTACCAACACTGACAGGCTACATAATAAACTAATAGCTGGAGAAAACAGTGGGAGCTGGATTCTGCTTTCCCTGCAGAAATTAATCTGATTTTAAACTAAAGATTATTTCTGATTTTTACAAGTATAACAGAGAAGGTGGTGGCACCATGGTCTTTCCAAAAGATGTTGTATTTTTGTGGTGATGGATCATGGAAAAAGCAACAACTTAGTAAGGAGAAGGCATTGTAAAGTCATGCTTCTGCTGCTTTTATTCCACTCTGCATTAAATCATTGTATGGAGCAGTAGGATTTATTCAGAGGAAGGCAGAAGAGGTTGAGTTTCCTTGGAGAGAAAGTGATTATGACCAAAAACACACTTAGAAAAAAATATAGTGTATTTCTGAAATGCAGCATTCCATCAGCATCAGGAACAAACAATAAGAAAAACAAATTAGAATGAGGAGAAGCAGGAGGGAAAGAAAAAAGCTTGATTACCTGAATATATTGAAAGAGATGCAGATTTTCATTTGCTTTTCAAGTAAGGTGACATTTGAGTGATACTTGGCCTTAATTCAGTATGTGAGCCTGAGAAACAATGGTAAATGGTACCATGAAAGTACTGATTGGGTGCACTTACCTAGCTGGAGGACAGGATTTGTGTCTCCTGAAGAGCTTTTCTTCTGGAAAACTCAAAGATACAGGAAAGGAATGATTCTAGCAATTCTTCAGACGATGCAGGGGAAGGGTTTGACTGAGATTCCGCAGCAGCTCAGGGGTGAGATGTGGGAGCAGAACTCAGGTGTCTCAGTTTGGTGCTGAGGGCTGGGGGAAACAGTCACAGCTCGATGTCACTTGGGGTTTTCCAGCACTCTCTTGGCTGATAGAATTTCCATGATAACAGAAACTAAAGATTGAGGTGAACCTAACCTACAATGGAGCATATTTTCTATTACAGCCCAGTTCAAGATCATTATTTTTTTCTTCAAAGCGTTCTCTTACTTCACTGATATGAGCAAATCTCATTCTAAGTTATAAATCAGTGCTAAAATGTTTTAACTTTCCATGCTGGTCATGTGAAATCAAACTTTAAATCACAGCTGAGTTAAGGCAGGAGGAATGTGCACATACTCCATGGGGATCAAACCCTCCTTTCACTCTTATTGCAACTATTTATTGTCAGCCACACGTTCAAGAGCTGCATCCTAAATCCAGCAAAGCTCTTCCCTCACCTACAGCCCCTGGCTTGGTCTCTCTCCATGCTCTTTCCATTGCAGCTTTTCAGCTTTTCTTCCTTCTCTCCCTCTCTCTCATTTCACTTTTTCTTTTGTGGCAGTCTCTATTTTTAAAGCAACCTCTCACTTTCAAGGCAACAATACCCTGAAAATAAATTGTCCTTTTGTAATGTATTACATTGGCTTCCTACATTAACAATATTTCAGTTTTAATCCATATTCCAATATATTTGCTGTGGAGGTTTTAGAGAATTATTGTGAAACTAGTTTGTTGTGAGTACTGTGTTCACTTGCTGAGCTCACTGAGATTATTTACAGAACCAAGTGTTATTTTGCATGAGTTGGGTGAGAGATCTAGTCCTGAATTAAGCAATGTGTATGAGGACCCATAAATTTCACTGTTGAATAATGGAAGTGAAGAGGCCTAAGAGATTAGGTCAGCCTCTGAATAAAACCAGCAAAAATATCCAAAGCAACGGAATAACTTAAAGACAGTTATGAAATTTTTTTACTTCCCTCAGCTATTTAGGGACAGATTCAAAAAGGATATTTTCAGAGGCACACATGGTAGATTCTCAGTGAAAATTAACAGAACAAATTCTAAAGTCATTCCTGCAAATGGAGTCTGACTTCCTTCATTATCGAGCACCTTTCAAATTTTCAATCTAACACAGGAAGCCTGAGCTTTCTCTGTGGTTCTAAACCACTTTATCTATTTTGGGGGCTGTTAAACTAATAAACATTTCTGTGTTTAAATGTTTAAACTTTCATTAGCTCAGATCTGAAATGTAATACAGTCATTATTAACAATTCAGTAGAATTTTATGTAGTATATTTTATTTCATGCTGTGACTAAGAGCATTGAAATTTTTCAGTACTTTACCCAAGACAAATAATATTTTAAGAAAAAGCCTCCACTCCCCTCTATTCCCTTTTACTTTGTTCATGAGATTTTTCTGATTAAAAACTCCAACTTTAGCACTACTGTTAAACCTAGGCCAGCCCACAGATGCAGAAAACCACTCGTGCAGAAGTGAGGAATGAGCTCTTTCATTACAAATAAAAAGGAAATTATCTGAGTGTGAAAAGCCAAATCTTCATTACTGATCAACCTTGAAGTGGAGGAAAACCATGGTCATTTAAGATTTAAACTTTTGCTACAAATATGTACATATGAAAAGTTGTCTCATGGAATTACAGGAAAGGAAGAGCTGGACTTGTTTGGCAGAGTGCAGTCTCAGGTATCAAATCAGGTCAGCAATAAATTGCTGCTTTAAGTAGGAATTCATAGCAGGACCTTCTTGGCTTTGGAAGTGTTTGAGCTCGGTGGAAAATACTTTGAGAAGAGGTGCCTCCATTCAGTTTCAGTGAGGGCTTTTTAGCCTGTGGGTATTGTTCAGTTTGTAGGTCTTGGGAAGAATTTTCCTTTTTTTGTTGCCTTTACATTGTGTATGCAACCCAGTATATAACATTGACTGCTGCAAAGGCTGCTGGGAACACGGCTCTGGCATAAATGTCAATGGTGTCAGCATCAATGGGCTTAAAGAGGGACTTCAGGCCAGTCTTTTTGTCCAGTTTCATTCCCTGCTGCTGTTTTGTCTCTCCAGTTTCTATTTCTATTGTGCCATATGATCCTGGCAGGCTTCTGGGAATTCGGTGCTGCCTGTTGGAAATGGCCAGTTCCTGGTTCACTCCAGCTATGGAGAGGGAAAACAGAACAATGGCATTCTTCACGTTGATCTGCAAAGGAGAGAGGAGAATAATGGCAATTTACAGGGCAAGGACAGTGTCATTTATCCAAGCTATCCATGCCACCAGCATGGTGAAACACCCCTGGGATCCATATATGGAGAATGGGATTTAACCCCTGCTTTGGCAGAAGTGATGGAAGCTCTGTGCTACCACATATAATTCTGGTTATGGCTTTCCATGCTCTGAATTACTGAGGTACCATCCAGAACATTCTCAAAGCATTTCTCCTCAGGAAGAATTTGGAGTAAAAGGTCATAAGCAGGGTGATTGCTGTGGCAAAGTTATTCCCAGAATCACACTTACTGACCTCTGCACTCTGCCTTCTCGCCTTGATCTTGTTCTTCTGCTTTTTCATGTAGTCAGCATTGAAATGTGCAAAGGCATATTCCACCAGAGCAGCAAACACAAACACGTAGCAGATCCAGAAGTAAACGTCCAGGGCCTTGATGGCAGAGGCTCGTGGGAGTGAGGATCTGGCACTGACCATCAGGGTGGTCATTGTGAGAACTGTGGTGATACCTGCAGGGTGCCATGAGAGAGAAATATCTACACTAATATACATGAATATATTTATTAATATTAATTGTTATCATTTTCACAGTAAAAGCCCCTTAATACTGCAACTTCTGATTTTCAAAACTTTTAAGAAACTGCAGTTGTATGACTAAGGCAGCTTTGAACAAGTTATTTTTGGTTTTGTCCTAGACCAGGGGAAACAAAACCCAAATAATTAACCCTCAAACACTTTTACATCTGGACTGGCAACCCTTAGTCAGACAAAAAGACCCACAAGCTTCAGGAACATTTTTTTGCCACTGTCCCAGTTCCTTCAAATCAATTCTTTCATTTCTTTCACAGTCATTACTGCTTTTAACCCTCCCTAGGCGCTTATTTGCTGGTCCTTACTGAGGAACTGCTCTGATAACAGGACAGAAATTAAACCAGGAGAGAAATCTTTCAAAGAACCCCCCCTTCTGCAAATGTAAACACAAATGCACCTTAATGAGGATTATCAGAGCACAATTCCCACTGGAGCACTGCCTTCCCCAGAGTGGCCAAGCCATCTGTTTTACCTAGTGACACCCTGGCAGGCACAGCTGACTGGCTGATCCAGAAGGACACCCACGACATGGCCACCAGCAGGATGGAGGGCACGTAGGACTGGATGATGTAAACGCCTCGGTTCCGCCGGAGGTGGAAGTGGAGACTGAGCCTGGGAAACTGACCTGCTGGAAAGGAGAGCAGGCACAAGGGATTCTGGCTGTGGGAATTACACTTAGATTGATATTTAAATGACATTTCAGATAACGACACAGAGCTACACTCTTTAGCATCCTCTGCACAAGGGTCACAAAAAGCTTTTTTGATGCTGTTGGATTGATGCTTCCTAAACCCTGCACGAGGTTCTGCAGCTTTCATCAGCTAAGAATAGGTCAAATGATTTGTCTCAGGTCATATCAATGCCAGATCTGAAAATAAAATCATGAGTCTTCTCAAATAACAGTATTGCTTCAAAATGTGTACTGTCTTATCATCTGCTGTAGAAAGTCCTCCAGATACTAAATTTAGATTTTTTAAAAGGCCAAGTTAATTTCAAACTCAAAAAAGAGCTTAGAGGAGATGTGCAGCATAAATGAGAATCTGAATACATGAAAGAGGATGAAAAATCAGCAGGAAAGAAATGACTCCAATCTTGTACAAACATTGCAATAAGCCCAGTGATAGACATACACACCACTGACTTCTACGGGGTAGAATTAGACTGATCTGACTGTACATCATAAGCTCCAGAACATCAGGGCTAATGGAAATTTTTCTTGATCTGAAGTTGCAAATTAGGTCAAGAAAATGTGAGCTATACCTCAAGTGCTTTTATCAAGTGCTGTCTGGCTACTCCGCGCAGGATTTTGTCAAGCAGAGAGAGCTGAAGGACAGAACCTGCTCCAGTGGCTACCTAGAGGCTCAGCAAAGAATGGCACTTCTCACAAGTGGAAGATGAAGGAAACTCTTATCAGAAACCTGACAGGTTCTTAAATTAGTCACTTAAGGAGAAGGGTTTTCTGTTATAGATAGAGGAGGTTTCTCTCTGCAGGAAAAACGTCAGCTACTGTCCCTGAATTGAAGAAAGATTCTGTTACCAGATTTGAAGTTCATAATTTCTGTTGTGAACTGGTAGTTGGTAATTGTGAACTGAGCAAGCTGCAGCTTATCCAGCCCGTGGATCTCCTCCTGGTTTTCTGACCAGTGGTAGACAATGTCCTCTGAAGAGTAGCCATCTGCCAAAAGAAAGCTGAGTAAACACGAAGTTCAAGGCAGAATTCAGAGCTTAGAGAATTAATAGTAGAAGATCTCTAATTTCTCTGCTATGCTGATTTCCAGCAGACACGTTGCAAACGTGTGAGATTCAGTCAGGATCATTCTCTCTGCTTTGGAGAGGTGCAGGGCACCACAGCCATGACAGAAAGGGGGATATGAATGAGAGGATTTATGTAATATGCAAATCCACAGGAAATCAATCTTTCCTACTTCTGCTGTTCATTGACAACTTGCTACTAAAGCATCCATTTCTTTAAAGAGACTTTTTTTCTGTTTGCTTCACTGAAATGAAAACCCTCAAATTCAATTAAAACCTTCAACCCCCACCAAAACTCCCTGCAGAACTCCCTGGGAGAGGGAAGGAATTGCTGGGGCACTGTCTGCTGCCTCTGCATTTGCTGATTATGTAAGTAAAACTGTAGATTGCTATTTTTGACAGGATAAAATGGTATTGTGGTTAACAGCCTAGAAAACAAAGTCAGTGACAAAAAAGAAAACCAGAAACCTGCATCAACAGGCCAAGGGATCTGCTCAGGATCTGCTGTTCCCAGATCTCTGCATCCCTCAGGACCTGGAGGCTCCTTGATCTAAAATCCAGATTCACTTTCCCTGACTGGGTGGTCCCTGCTTGTGTCAGTGGTGATTTTCATTCAGAAGTATTAATGCTCATGGGAATTACATGCTGATCATAGATTAAATACAAGCTGGATAAAATATAAATCCATTCTTCACCCTCCTTTGTGAGTACAAATGAATTAAGCCCATCCATGCAGCATTCTGATGGATTTCTGTGTAACAGACACACGAATGCCAAGGCAAGTTAAAGAGCTGTGTGAAGGTTAGTCACAATGGCATTCATTAAAAGCAGGGAATTCTCTTTTTTTCCTATTTTCTCATAAATTAAAAATAGCACATCACATTTTGCCTGTGGGCATTTCTACTTGTTCTCACTGGGTTTGATACAAGCCTCAGTAATGCCAGTGACTGTCACAACTGCACAAGGTTTCACAGGAAGCACAAAGTCCCAAACATTTGTCAGCAGGACTGTACATTGTTCAGTCCTAGAGATTTGGATTGGACCAGGGTTGGACTGCTATTGAAAAGTGCACAGTGTAATGCCCAGCACAGGGATTGAAGAGATTTCTGTTCACTTAAACCCCAAGTGACTAAAGCAGAACCATCCCAGCCCAGTCCAGCTATCTCAGCTTTACACAAAGCACAGAGGTACTCAGCCCTTACAGCTCTCCAAATCCAGCATGCATTCCTGCTCATCCATGGGGTACTTGGAAAGGTCCATGTCACAGGCCACTGTTGAGGTAATCCTGTGTGGAGCAACAGGAACACCAGTTAGGGACATTCAGACAGAGCCTTTTCCTCAGAACTCAAAAGACTGAGTGGAAAACTTTGAAACTTTAATGCTAACAAAGGAAACTGTTTTCAAAGTCCTGCTGGCTGCTGCCTGAGTCTGTGGGAAACCCAGAGGCAGAGGGAATTGAAAAAAGGTCAAATGACTCGTGTAACGTCAGAGGATTCTGCAGCTACTGATGATGATAAAAAGGAATTTTCTGATTCAATCTCCTCCCTTTCACTGTCCCCAAGATCACTACCAATACCTTAAGGGGGACTTTGGACTTACAGTTTCAAAGGTGCACATTCATTATTTTTCAGAACACTACACAATTAACTGTCAATATAGTTACTGAGTTCCAGCCACAGCCCTCTTCAAAAGTGAGAAATGCTACTTTGTGTGTGTGAAAGATGGGGGAGCTGAGCCTAAATCAGGCTCCAAGCTCCCCTGGAAAATACAGTGAGGGAGTGGAGAACAGAATCTTTGCTCTGCATTCAGCACCTCTTTGCCCAGTGACCAAAGGCATGAGGGGCTTCTCTCCCACTGAGGGCATTCTGGACATGAGCAGTGACTGCACCCTTCCTGACTTCTCAGAAAGAAAAGAATTGGGGGATAGGAGCTTTCCTTCAGTTTTTAACCAATAATTATTTCAGGAAATCCTCCTAGGATTGCTGGCTGATTATAGAACATTCAAAAAGTTAACACACAACAGAGAACACTTGTACCGTTTGTCACTCACCTGATGCTGTACAAAATGACTCCATCTGGCTGGAGCCTGATGAGTTTGTTTTCCACAGTCACATCATGGAACCAGGCAGACTTGGCATTGACTATGAAGGTGTCTGGTAACCAGAGCTTGTCCACAAACCTGCTGTCCAAGCCCAGAGTTTCGTTGGTGTGGTTGTAGGACAGACGATCGTCTCGCCAGCTCTGGTGCAAAAACACTGTCATGGTGTATTCCTGTGACAAGAGAAATCCTAATTGAGAAGTGATGATGACAATGATAATGTCTTGGAACTTAGCCAATAATCAATGTCTTAGCCTAGGAATATATTATTTGCTTTCAGTGCAAATACATATTTTTATACTTAGTCAGCCAGGGAGCTGCCCAAGCATTTGTATTTTGGTCATATGCTCCTGCTATGGATAGGCACAAGCTATAAAAAAGTGATTCAATATCAATGTTACACATAACACATTGCAAGAGTTGCATAGGTCTTGACAGAGAAAATCAGTTTACATAGCTCAACAAATACAGCTTCTGGTTTTGAACCTTTGCTTTTTTTAAAGCAAAACTAAAAAATCTGATACTGTACCATGTTCACTTCTGAGATGTGGTCAATGCTGGCTACTTCAATTGCCAGAGCAACATTAACGGGAGGACCTGAGAAAAAAATGTTTGAGTGTGGTGATTTATATCATCATGGTACCCATAAAAATATCAATGAGCCCTGACTGTTAATTCTCTCATCAGTTCACTGAAGTGTTTCCCATTATAAAGTACATTCTTAAAGCAAGAGTTTTAAATCTTTCACCAATTGTGCCCTCAATTTCCAACAGCACACCTCACTTCAGAGATAAGAGACACAAGATAAAATCACAACTACTAAAAATCACAGAATCCTTTCTGGAAATCACTTTATCTAGTTTAAGACAGCATGACTTCAAGCAGATGCAGAAATTATCACCATTTAATGAAATACAAAATTCCTTCAACTTAGATGTCAACGATTTAAGAACTGCATCAGAAGCCTGTCTTGCTGTTGAACAGTCTGTCTCTTGTCAAAATCAAGCAAAATGTTGATTGTTATTTTTTCCAGCATCCAAGTAAAAGACAATCACAACTTTTTAATTATTTAAATATGAATTTCACATAAACATCAGAAGAATTAAGAACCAGAGAGACATTATTCATTCTCCAAGTCTCACCTCCAATCCCAGGCCTGAAATTTCTTGCATAACCTTTCATCAAATCATCCAGGTTGGGCAACCAGGAGATTTCAATGTTGGAACCTATGTAATCTCCGATGTCACTCATAGCTCTGGGTGAAGAGAATAAATGTCTTAAAATTTCCCATGTTTACAAACAGAAGAATGACAGCAAATGGAAGTTATTGACTTATTTTACACCTACAGTAGAATCAGCTGTACTGGAGATTTTTATGGGTAGGAAAACAATTTCAGATATTTCTCTTTAAACCAAAACAAATTTCAGGCAACACTGTGGTATCTTTAAGTACAAGCACATACTTTTAAAAGTTTATTTCTTTCTAAAAAAGTAGGAAAAGTAGATGTAGAAACTTAGAAAAGCATGAGGGAAAGGAAGATACTCTGTATACTGCCTAAAATGCATCTGTGAACTCTGAAATGCAGCTGTGACAGCTTCTTACTATACAACAGCTGAGATCAAGAAGGCTGGAGCATTGTCAAATGTGGCAGGAAAACAAGAAAACTGCACATCTGGAATGTGGACAGCAGGCAGCAGGTTTTGCTTGGGAGAAGATGTGTTGCTGTGGGGTTTGTGCTCCTGCACAGCCTCTCCCAGCAGTCAGGCTCCCTCTCTCAGGTGCCTCTTCTTGCCAGGCCAGTGATGCTCATGAAGTCTTTGGTTGCCATTCGCCAGCCCCTCAGCCCTGGCACTGATGTGGAAATTCCTCCATCTCTTACAAACAAAGGCAAGGTTGTGTTATCTTCATTAGCTGCTAAACCTGGCAGGCTGCAGTTGAAGATCTGAGCCTGCTCACTGTTGTTCCTCTCACTGCACTGTGCCTGACAGGGCAGGAGGAGATGAATGAGGGGTGGGACAATGACAGCACCATTTGCAAAGAGAAAACTTCCCTGTGGTTTGAGAGGGCCTGAGACTGAATGCAGGTACTGGATCAGAGCTGCCTGAGCACTGGTTTAGCATCTTCCACTGAGCCCAGCTATGAATGTGGCATTTGAGAGGTATCTATGACTTGTAACAGAAGAGAAATGGTTAAATATCCATGGAAGGCAGCAGAGTAATACACCACAAACACATTCTGCCTTGGTACTTACATAACTTTCTTAGAGTGTTCATGTGACATTGACCCACATAAAGCACATGGTTTTTCTCTCCAAAATATGCCAGCCTGGGCACTCAGCTCAGCACAAGCAGTTATTGCCAGCACAGGAACAGAGCATCCCACAATAACCAACTCTTCTCACAGAGACTGAAAGGAAAACCTTTGATTGCCCTGGTCTTCAAATTCTTGTCTGGACTCAATTATATAAGGAAGGAGTTCTGGGATTACAGTGTGTAAATGTAAATTTTGAGCAGCACAGCCACTGAAATCTTGCATTAGCAGAGCTGTCAAAGCTTCTGTGACCTCCCAGCACAGGGACCCTGCTCCAGGTGCAGCTTCATTAGTTCCCAGCAAAATGGGATGTTAAACTGCACTGCTAAGATTTCCTTGCCATAAGCACACTTGTATGTTCCTCTCCAATTACCATCCCAGCTACGTCCCGGGTCCCTCTGTCTCTTCTGAGGAACATGAAGGATCTTGGAACACTCCAAGACGTGTTTTCAGCTACATAAATTGGAATAACATAATTGATTTAGACAAGAGCTTTGAAGATTTATAACAGATGTTGACAGAGGTTTTTTCCTTCTTTATTGGGTCTCATCAAATATATCAACACTTCTTTCTATCAGACTGCTGGTCTTTCAATCATCCAGCCTCATTATTTACTGTAATGTAATTAGAGCTTTATAAGAAGTTTGTTTAAAAACATACTTATTTGTAATTCACAAGTCCCAGCCATAGACATGGAAAGGTGTTTCTAATCAGTAAAATGTCAGAGATCCTTTTATATGTAAAGAATGATATTTTATGTCTTTTCCTAATTAAATAACTGCAGTACACTTGAATGAATATATCTGCTGAAAATCTCTTTGACTTCTCAATAGAAGGTGATGCTTTTCAGCTTCTGTTGCTAAAGCAGCAACCAAGTTCAGGAAAGTGTTTTGAAAACAGAATTCAAGTCAGGAGGTGACAGCACCGTAGTGATGTGTCCCATGTGCTGATCATGTTTTGACAAAGCTTGGAGTTCAGCTGTTCTCCTGTGTCAGGATTCTGTTTTAATGGCATTAAGGAAAGCCAAGGAGCTCAAAGGAAGTTAAAATGATGAGAGTCGGGTTAAAGACTGAGGGCTACAGCCTGCCATGTGTTTTAAGAAGATTACAATCTAGAGGGAGTTTTACTTAAATATCCGTGACACAATTAAAATAAATCTTGTTTCTATTATTAATAAAGCCTTAGGGTCAGATCATCAGTGTAACAAATGTGCTGGAGTTAGTGGAGCTATATGCACTTAATACCAGGGGGGTTATTAAAATATTACAGCTGAAATAATTTTATGGCTCAATTTACCATGTGGTGAAAACCCCTTTGAGTCATTCCTCTAGACTTCTACACATCACATCCAGTGCTTTAAAGTTACAAAAAGAATGGTGGGAGAATTTCCTTCATCCTTGATAAGCAGTTGGGATTATAAATGGCCTAAAATATTATTCATTATTGTACCTGAAAAAGAAAGCCCAGCATAGAAAGGATGCATTGGAAGGGATTAACTTCTCATAGTGTAAGCAGTAAGGATGAAAAGAAAGGCAACTGTTATTAGTTGATTCAGCAACTTCACTTCCTAATGTAAGTTGCTGTACAGCTTGTTTCAGTAAGGAAAAGGACTTTGTAAAATCAAGATATTGACTTGTTAAATCCAAGGGGTGAAAACCTCCTGAGAAGCTTCTCTTCAGTTTGCACAGGCCAGTGTGGAGAGCCCCACTGCTGAATGGCAACAGTCCTGGGGACCTCTGTCCCTCTGGAAGTCCTTCCCAAAGGGAAAGCTGAAGATGATCACACTCTGACTCTCTACACATCTCATTTCAAGCAGATATGTTTGAGGATATGTTTGCATCTGTCCATATGTGGAGCACTGGGAGAACTTCAGCTGGGCCCATTGAAAACAGATTACTGCTGTCTAAAGCATGGAAGCAATAGTGAGCTCTCCTGCATAGACAAAGGGAAAGGAAATCCCCATTGATAAACTGCACACACCTGTGGAGTTCCTCTGTCCCTAATATTGATAAATATTGATAAAGCAACTCCAAGCAATGAATGTCACATGACAGAGCTAACAAATGTCTCTTTCAGAGCTAAGTACGAGCAGTTCCAGAATAAGAAGTTCACATATCCCAAAATCCTTCCAATCCACGCTGACACCTCCCTCCCAGCTGCTGCAGGACCAGGACTTCCTACAAATGTGGAGTGATCTGGGGGGAGAAACATCAACCAACTGGACCAGCACATCTTCAAAGGGCCTGTCAGCCAAGTGAGCCATTAGCCTGTCTGTGCTCCCTTCCAGAACACTGCTTGAAAACACTTGCTAGAAGTTTATCAATATTATTAGAAAATATCTGGTATTTAAATCACACCAAAGCAAGAGGCAATCTGTAAGTTCCATGTGAATGAGAGCACAACAGCAGCTGAGCAAAGGATAGTATTGGCAATTTCATTTTTCCCAGCAGTGCCAAATCTCCAGGATGACTGCAAAAAAAGGCTCAGAATCCTTGAGTCAGTGGCCAGCAGGACACAGGTTTGAGGCCTCAGTGGTCAGGAGGGTGCACTGATCTTCTGAAAAATTTACAGACCAGAAAGATGTGGAAAATTGCTTTTTGCATCTTCTGTTTCTTTCTCTAGATCTGCTAACCTGATTCTCTTGGGGATTGTAACATTGTTGTTACAATTAACCTGGCAGATGGAAAAACCAGTTTGACTGGAGGACTGGGATCAGTATATTTCATTTTGATAAGCATTTGAGACAGATGTCCCAGATGTCATCAGCACTGAAGAAAACTTTTCCTTGGGAAAAAGACAAGGAATATCCTGCAAGGTCAGTGAACAGTCTGACCTCTGCCAAACTCCAGGATTATCCACAGCAGTATGTATATCCTTCCCATCTGCCATTCCAGACTCAAAGGGAAGCTCACTGTAAATATGTTTTGTATTTTGAAATGTAATTGAAAAGGCATTAGGCTTAATTCATGGCAACCTTTAGAACATCAAAGCCTCTCTGGCAGTTTTAAGCTACAGAAAATGGACCACTCTTTGCATACATTCACGTGTTAAAGCTGCTCTGTTTCCACAAATAGAAGTAAAAGGCTTAGGGAGACACACAGCAGAGTGACAATTAAATGCAAGAGTATAAAAGTCACTTAACAGAGTGGAAACTTAAATATTAAATATACACCTATTCTAATTAGAGAATTAAAATCTCTTTCAGTGAGAAATTACACAGTACAGACACACACCCCAAAACTCCTTTCAGAAGTGCTCTTTCCTCACAGAAATGAAGAAATATTTCCCCAAATGTCTTTCTGCAGATGATCTCATTCACTGTGGCACATTTATTATTGCAGCATCCACAGCATCTCAAACCCTGATAAAATAGTGGAAGCCACAGTCTTTGTCCTGAAGACCTGTCAATCATTAAATGCCAGATTCCTTGCACTAATCACTGTCTTGAGCAGACCAAAAACCACTATTTATAAAAAATGTTTACCTGACTAAAATGTGCTCACTTAGGCTGAATTTGGCTCATTCACTTCAGACAAACAACACACATGACAGAGAAATTGCTTTACACAGAGCTGAAACAGCCCAGGAGGGTTTTCAGAAATGCTCAGAAAGCAGCCTGCATGCATCCCCCACTTCCCCCCTCTACCCATCCATAACATTATTTGCACTGGTAGTTTGGCTTTTGGGAAGTCTTTTGTCTCTTTTGTCTTACTGGTGAATTTCAAAATCACCAAAATGTTCTTCCTTTTTTTGAATGTGGCTTTTTTTCCAATCTACAGTGCACAGAACGAAGAAGCAGAAAATTTAGGGGTGTTGGATGGCCTCTATCATCAAAATTCAGAATCACATTGCTTTAGAAAACAAAAACAGGGCTTTAAAATGAAACCATTGGCAGCTTTGCCCATTAATATGCTGCTATTCATAAAAGCATCTCGTACCAAAAATATTTTTACTAATGAAAGGATAAAATTTCACTTCAGTTCTGTTTAGCTGATCCAAAGTACACATACAAGCGAGGCTACTCCCTTTTTACAAGATTAAACAGTGTCCTGCCATAGCCACCCTAAACCTGAATCCAAACACAGAAGCTTTCCTTGGCCATGGAATGTCTCACACTTTGAAACATTTGGAAGACTACAACCTGAGCAGTTGCAATTTAAGTTAGAATTTGCCTTGCCTGAGTCTGCCACGAGTGGATGTATTCTTACCAAAATACTCATCACTATTGTGTAACTGGAGAAAGAAAGTCAATTAGGGAATTAATAATAAAATAAATAATGTCTCCAACGAACACATATCCTGGCAGTTGCTGTGCCTAGCAGCAGACCTTGGAGACACAGGCTCAGAAGACTGACTCTTCCTCAAAATTCCCTCTTGTTTTTTGTCTCATGTACTCCAACATCACTTTTCAACCCCCAGCTTCAATGGTAGCCCAGTTGCAGAGGGAGGAACAGGATCACTGAAATGATGGGCAAGCTGTGGGTGCCCTTAGGTAATAAGCAGAATTTCCTCTGCCTTCACTGTACCACTGGATTGCTTCAGAGGATGTCAGGATCTGACCCTGATAACAGATTCAAGGTCACAGGATAAATCATTCTGTCAATCCTGACTAAGAGCAGTTGACTTGACACTTTCTCTGATCAGGTTCTTTTCCTTCCCAGAGAAAAACATCAGATCTCCCTGATTAATTCCAAAAGGTGTAACAACAATGTTATGTTTTACTACAGTTCCCACTTTGCCTCTTCCACTCCTCTGAAGCTATTAAGGATGTCTGTGAAGCAGGAGATGTAAGACCCCTTTAATGCCACAGCCACCCCTGCTCTGGGGGGTGTAGGCATGTTTTTACATGCAGCAAGTTCTTTTTTACTCCCCCCTCTATTTTCATTGCGTAATCATGGCAAGCTTTCTCCACATCCAGCCTCCAGATCTGGAGAGAATAAGAATATACTGAGACCGGCGCTGGTTGCCTAGCTAACACCTTCAGAGGAAATGTGACTGAGAGCTGCAAATATACATCTTTCTTTCAAATTTATTATTTTTAAAAATGGTTTGAGTTCTCAAATTTTTTTCCCCTCAGATCTCCGACAGTCTCCTCCTGCTAACCCAAGTTGAGGAGACTTAATGAACTCATTAGAAAGGGATGGTTGGATTTTGGGGTTTTAATGGCACCTATGGAGGCCCTAAGCAAAGCTATTCAGCTCGTACCCCACTGGTTGTGCTGGGGTTTAGGGAAGAGTTTCATGTTCGAGCAGGCCCCTACAGAGCTGCTGGAGGGGCTGAGGCTGAGCTGGGATATTGCAGTGCCTCACAAAAAGTGATTGCCCCCAATTTAGAGTAAGCGCCCTCGGGAAAAAGATTCCAGGAGCATCCTGTTAAAAACATAGCCCTTGACTAAGCCAAGAAACTGCTGCTCCACTGGCAGAAGTGCATTCTCAGCTAGGGAATGAAGAAAGAAAAAACTGAAACAGATGAGGCACATTAAGGAAACTCTTCACTCAAGGGCCCTTTTTCTCCTGAACACTCACTCCAAGCAGTCGTGGCCCATAAGTGCAGAAATCGTCCCTGGGCAAAAGTGGGAGCCCCAGCCCGAGCTGGCATCACTCACTCCAGTACCCCGAGAGAACGGCTGCCTGAGGCCAGGCTAAGAAAGAATGAGAAGATGTTTTCTTACCTGATACACCTGTGCTGTTGGGTGCACAGTAGAATCAAGGCAGGAAAAACCCAGGTAAGAAATTCCATTTTACTCCCATTTATTAGACAGCAGCGACCAAAACCCAGGTTCCCCGGCTCTCCTGGCAGCTCCAAAGCTCCAGTGGCTTTGCCATTCTTGCCTGCTGCGCTAAGTTGAGGCTGAGTTTAAAGCGATGGATGGTTGCTCAGCAGCAGCAGCCCCCACAATCTCCACAGTGCCCGGGAGCCATGCAGGCAGCCCGGCACGGAGCAGGGAGCAGGGCAGCTCTCCCCTCCTCTCCTCTCTTCTCCTTCCCTCTCCTCCTCTCCTCTGCGGGTGGCTCAGTCCCGCCCGGCTCCGCTGCCCTGCTCCCGCATCCCTCCCCTGCCGCGGGCTCTTCCTCCGGCCGCTCTGCCCGCCTGCGAGGCTGCTTGCCGAAAATAACCTCCAAAAGGATGGATTAATCCCACGGAGCGGGGTGGGAGCAACTCAAAGTGCTCCGGAGCCACTAATGTCCTGCGCGCATCGTGCCGGGGAGGAGCAGAGCAGCTGCAGCCCGAGCCCAGGGCAGGGGCGGCCGGTCCCGGGGCGCTCGGGGGCGCGGAGCCGCCGTGCCCGCTCCGCACGGGGCATGTGAACCGCAGGCACCGCCGCCGCCGCCGCCCCCCGCCGCCCCCCCGAGCTCCCGGCAAATCCCGGCGGCACCGCAGCTGCAGCCCGGCTCCGGCATCGCTCCGAGCGCCCCGCCGCTGGAGCCGGGGACCGTGCCCGGGGAAATGCCGCCTCTCCGCTGCTGCCTGCGCGCTGTCCCGGCCCGCCGGTACCACCGAGAGGGGCAGAGCCCGCACGCAAACTTCTGCCTCGCCGCTCTCGGGCTCCCGGGGGGCTGCTCTACAGTGAAACGCTCGGAGCAGTTCCCTGCTCCATCCCGGGCTGCCATCGTCCAGCTTCCACCGCCTGTGCCTCGCGAACTCCCGGTCCCTCCGCCGCCTCCCGGGCACCGCCGCTCCCGGCACGGGGCCAGCGCGGACCCGGCCACGGGGCTGCTCGGGACCTCGGGCTCATCTTGACTTGCAGGTCAAACTCGCTTTTCTCCTCCATATTCGCTCTTTCCTTCTCTCCTCCTCCGCCTCCTCGGCTTTTTGGTGCTGTTCAATCTCGAATGACAATTTTAAAACCAACCCACAAAGGAAACAGTGTGAAGGAGACATTTTCATAAAACAAAAATTATTGTGCAGGTACCTTAAACTAATGAACGGAGGCACCTGGGGTACAGTGTTGGATTCATCTTTTTGTCTTCTTAGTTGTGTATTGTTATTTAGGACCAACATTTCAAATGGCTACTGAGGGGTGGTGGGTGAGAGGAATAACAGCCCCATGAAATCCAGGGGAACAGATGTACACAACACACACACAAATGTAATACAACAAATACAGGCATGTCATAAACTTGTGAGAATAACATAAGAGGTAATTTTCTTTCTGATCTTTTCCTCCCTCTGCCCATCTCAGTGGCAATCTTGCAGCTAACATCCAGAAAGGAGGAAAAGACACAAATTTAACTCTAGGAGTCAGATTATTGCATGATATTTTTTTTTTAGGAGGTAGGTTGAAAGATTTTTAATGGAATTTACCTGGTGACACGCAGAACAGAGTGACTTTGTCTCTCCATCAACACATTCACACTTTTTGGGATATTTTCAGCTGAGATTTTTCATATTTTTCATATTCTTAAGGCTGATGGTGCTGTGGGCTACATACCTATGCTGAGAATTCCTCAGTGTTGCTCTCCTCTGGCTGGAGAACTGTCACCTAATTTACCAGTAAAAAAGAACAGTTTTCTATATCTTCAGCATATAGCTGTAAAAATAACCCAAAAATCCACAGAGGCACTTTGGACATTTGGATTGTCTCTGAGTGGATTTTATGTGTGGATGACACGTGTAAGTATGTGATGTGTGCATTTGTGTGTTGATATAAGCACACCACGTTCTGATAGGACAGACCTTGCTACAAAAGTGACCAGTGACACAAGTGAAAATACAATGGCAATCCTAAAAGACATGTGAGAGTTCTCTCAGATAAAAAAACTACATTTTATCTACAAGGGTCTTATTATATCCTCATAAAGGATGAGGACAAATGTTTGGTCATTCAGCCTTGGATTTAGTTGGTTTTACATACAATACATATTTAAATAGACTGGTACATATATATATATATATATATATATATATATATATATACACACATATATATATATACACATATATATATATATACATGCACAACCACCTCAAAATAAATAACTCCTTTTGCCAAAGGGAAGAGAGGAGATAAAATAACAAAGGTCAACAATACATTTAATTTCCTACATTTTTAGCTAAATATCCCAAACTCATTACAGTCAATGACAGATTAAAATTGCTAAGACATAGATTAAGAAACTATTAAAATTGCCATTAAAACATCAAAACAAAACAAAATAAATAAGCTCTCCAAATCTTTCTCATCTAATCCTCTTGAAAATAATTAAAGCTTTCCTTTAGCTTTAGCTCCCGGCTGGGAACTGTCAAATAGTCTTAAAAAGATGGCCCATGATACTCAATGTTTGCTAAGCCTTTTTTTCACTCTAACAAACTTCTCCTCACTCCCTGTGGCTGCAGGCACCACCTTCCATGGAAATGTTCATCCCAGGCTCTGACCTTGCAGAGGGACTCAGGGGCCCTCGGGGACTGTGTGGGGTCACTGCAGCTCCAGCAGGACCAGGCTGCCAGGTCAGAGTTACACAGCTCGGGGAAAACTTTGATCTGGGCTGTAGTAAAGCTGTAGTAGATCTGTGGAAGCAACACAGACCCTTAAATCAGTGTTTCTGTAGTATTTGTCTATGCCAGGTCAAATGCCAAGGGCTCCACGACATCTGGACAATTTTACAACGACATTTAACGATTACTATTTATTAAATCATTAGTTATTACTACTATATCAACAATTACTAATTCTTGAAGTATCTACCCTACTCAAACACTAATAAAGGTCACAGCTTTGAAGTGTATTTTACTACACTGAAGCCAGAAACCCACATTTCAGTATCTGTCAAGAATTTTTCTTGTGGAACGTGTAACAGGTATGAATTCTCCCTGATCACAGTCATCCATCCTTCTGTAACTGCTACCATACAATCATTTATTGGATGGTGTCATTTGATGGGATTGAGGAGAAGCATGCTCAGTGATGTGGGCCAAAAGATCAGTTTTCAGTCATTTATTACTCAGGATTTTGAGACTGTATCAGAAAGACATTATTTCATTTTATGGCTGCACTGCATTACCTGGTATTCTTAACAGATCATTTTCTAAATAGAACAGGTGGTTTTACTGCCAGAAAAATAAAGATATCATATTGTCACATATAATTTTAAGAGGCAAAAAATGTACCACAGGGATAATTAGTCTCACCCTCCCATGATTCCACCTAAGCAGCTCGTGAAAGACTGTTGTGGCAACATCGCCAAATGTCTCTAGATATATAAATTACACACATATGCCTATTTTTGTAAATGAGATTTGGGAATATCAGTAGCAATTGCATGGTGGAAATATTTAGCTCGTTTCAGAGGTTGTACTGTACTTGCACTGTCTGAACGTCCCCCAGCCCCAACACAAACGTGTCTGTATTTAATCAGTATCTGGATAACCACAATATTAATTTCCCTTTTTCCTTAAGTACTAGGAATATAGTTTTTATCTGTTTCTAAATGTTCTGTAGAACATCTAGTTCCTCCCTCAATCTGCATAATTTTTTTTATAATCATGAAGCACACACTGCAGCCAGACACTTTGCCCTCCTTTTCTTTTCTTTATGCAACAGATTTGGGATGAAATTCCCCACTTTCCCCCCAAGCCAGAGCTAATTCCAGGAGCAGGATGACAGTTTTACCCCAGCTCTCAGGAGGGCACTCCCAGCTGGTGCCATCCCAGGCCATTCCTCCATCAAGTGCTCTGACAGCCAATGCCCCTCTCATTTTCTGTCCATACATCTGTAGGGATGAGTCATTGGGAAGATGCTCATCAATGTTTGCCATTATTTACAGTCCGACAAATCAATGTTTGCCATTGTTTACAGGCCAACATCGATCCCTATCAAACAACAGGGCAGACAAGTTGTGTTATGTAATTGATATGAACCACCCTGCCAAAATGCAGATTCCATTATTGGCATGTCTTCCTGCCTAAACACCAGAAAGCTCCATAGATGAGCTCCTGTCACCTTGGAAACGTTCGGGAGGGAAATGCCAAGTGCCTGTGGAAGCACAGCATGCAGCCACACAGCACAGGGAAGTGGCCAGCTCTGCTGCCTCTCCAGCTGATCCTGAGGTGCCACTGCAGGAGCTCCACAGAAATGCCTCTGAATTGAACCCTGGCAGAAAACAGCAGGGATTTCATTTGGATCTGCTCACTCCATTTCCCAGTTTCTCCAGGATGGATCACTGTGGTCCAGAACCCACAAAATCTGGAAGAGCTGCATCAAGCAAAGCCTTTTTTGTACATTTCCAGGAGCTTAAATCTTAAAGATTCACTGGCTTCAAGTTGATAGACGTAAGTTGTAGATTGAGAGATAAGAACTTGGCTGGGGAGCTGTAATTTCCTTCAGAGGAACTGCAGATCTCTTCTTCCTTTCCTATCTATATGAGAGAGAAAAATCTACATTGTCTTTCCCTAAAAACACATTATTCACCTGACACAAAATCATGACCCTTGTTGATGTTATTGTTATGAAATTGAAATAATTCAAACAGTTGTAAATTGGGACTGAAAAAATACCTTGAAAAAAAAATATCACAAGAAACTGACAATCAGTGATATTTCCAGGTGTTCTTCTGAATGTTTTCTTGAGGGGAAAATCCGTGCTTGGATGTTTTTCATCCCAACTCGAGGAATGTGGGAACTGGCAGGTTCAGAGTTAACACAGTTATAACTATTCCAGATCTGCAGAGAGAGCTATACAGTTAATCACTGCATATTTTTAGCCTACATCTTGTAGCTTTAATCCTGCAAATGTCTGTATGTAATTTGTTTTATGTAATATGAATAGATGCCATAAAATCAAGATTCCACCATTTATAGAGCTAAGAATGTCCGTGCATTTCTCAAGATTGAGGATCTACAGCATAAATATGGGACAATGCACTGGTCACTGTGAGTAATTTACACTCCATACTGTGTGTGCCAGTGGAAATAAATGCTCAGATTAGCAGCATGTTCTTGGGATCAAAACCTAGACCTTACTCTCATAGCAACGATAACAATTACAGAAATATTGCTTACAATTAAGGAACGTTTTCAACTAAATAAATCTGAGAATGCATCTGTCTCTGTGTACAGATCAGGGTGTATTTTGGTGCAGATGATGTCTCAGTATTTTAATAACTGAATCCCTGGGAGTCTGTGAATAGCTGGGTTTCTCTGGCACGTCATCGAGGCCTAGTGCCAAGAGTGAGGGAGCTGCTGTGCTGTGGATCCAGCTGCTCTGGTCCTTGACTTTGTCAAGGTAACGCAAGGAAGAGAACAGAGAGGAAACCCAGTTAATCACCAGTTTAGACAGAATGGCCTGCGTTGGAAGGGAGCTCAAAGCTCACCCAGTGCCACCCTTGCCATGGGCAGGGACACCTCCCGCTATCCCAGGTGGCTCCAATCTAGGGGCCTGAGTAAATGTATGTGTGCAGTAAAAGATCTCTGTATTGTGTAAGTGACCCTGCCCCAATTGTAGTTATTGTAAATGGGCTGCAGCTGTGATGTCCTTAATTGGGTGGCAGCTGTGGCCCGTGGAGGTAGCTGGGATAAAAGAGGGTGGGGCGGTCAGGGAGAGACTTGGGGGAGCCCTGATGAAGAAGTAGGAATAACACTGCTGTGAGGAGCTGCTTGTGAGAAAGCCACCCAGAAGGTATGGACTTTAGAAATATGAAATACAACGCTCCAAGCCATGTCCAACCCGGCCTTGGACACTTCCAGGGATGGGGCAGCCCCAGCTGCTCTGGGCACCCTAAATCTGGTACTGAACACTTGAATTCAAACACACAGGCTCAGGAGATTCCACTGCAGGACAGAATATTCAAACTGGTTCATTTTATGAACACAGACATCCACTATGAGTATGTAAATCACTGAAATATCATCTAAAGACTTTTCATGTAGTGGTTTTGTGCTTATTTATAACAATTACGGAAGTTCATACAGAACCTCTAGAGCTGGAGTTGCTGTTGAAGCCAGAGGACCTGTTCAGAATGTGACATAATAAATGGGCAGCATGAGCAGTACATGATTTCTGCTGAAATAACCTTTAATTAGTAACTAGTGGGGAAATACTTTTTGTCAGGATAGTACAGGCTTACTTCTGAAAAGACATTTGAGACAGATTCCTTTTGGATTAAAACTTGGAAACCTTCAGTATTCTAACATAACTGCTCCAGCCCCAAATCCACAGGACATCATATTGCAGCAAGATTAAAGGGTTTTAATCATAATGCCACCAACTTGCTTAAAATTTAAAAATATATTTGAATAAGCATTAATCTGAAAGTTCACTGAGAATGTCTCTGGCGTTGGTTACCTGAAACCACCTGAACCAGATGTCCCAGACAGGCAGCACAGGTAGACGTGCTCCCACCAGGGTAAGTACTGACACTAATACGATGGAATTGTTAATATTGCTGTATTTCCAAAGTGTAAATCATTCTTCTAAAGAACGTGCAAAAAGCGCGTCAGTGTCTCATATTCTAATCTGCCTCTGAGAATAAATAATGTCAACAATCGTCAAGTAGGAAAACTCCCCAGAGAACTGCTCAAGATGGCTCAAACCTCGAGAACTCAATGATCTGAACAACTGCGAGGACCCCAGGGACATCGGACCCACACCCAGGGACCCCGGCCCTCGGACACCGGACCCGGCCCAGGGACCCCGGCCCTCGGACACCGGACCCACACCCAGGGACCCAGGCCCTCGGACACCGGACCCACACCCAGGGACCCAGGCCCTCGGACACCGGACCCGGCCCAGGGACCCCGGCCCTCGGACACCGGACCCGGCCCAGGGACCCCGGCCCTCGGACACCGGACCCGGCCCAGGGACCCCGGCCCTCGGACACCGGACCCGGCCCAGGGACCCAGGCCCTCGGACACTGGACTCCGGCCCTCAGGCGCTGGACCTCGGCCCAAGGACCCCGGCCCGTCCCGGCCCGCACCACCCCGCGGCCGGGGGGGGACGCAGCGAGCCGCGCCGGCAGCGCCGCCCCGCGCCCGCGGCGGTTCGGGGGCGGATCGCGGCCGTGCGTGCGCAGCGCCCCCGCGCACGGTGGTTGGCGCCGTTGCCATGGCAGCGCGGGCGGCGCGGCGGGCCCGGGCCGTGAGGAGCCGGGCCGGGGGTGAGCGCGGTGAGCCCTGAGGGGACAGCGCCGGGAACACCGACACTGGCCCGGGGTGTCCTGTGGGAGGGCTCGGGCCTGTGCTGTGCATCTCGGCCTAATTTACCCCAAACTTTGTTCTTTGGGAGTTGGAGCCACACAACCTCACCACGCAGGGGTTTGGCTGAAGGCGTTGGGGCCGCTGCTGCATTGGCTGCGTTTGATGTTTGTGCCGCTTCTTAGTGCCACCAACATCCCTAAATCAGTAGCCAAGCGTAGGAATCCTACTTGGCTTTAAGGTGGTTTCTATCATTTACTCATTCCTCCATACTTCAAATCCTGGGGTTTGTTTTCTCTGCTCCTTAACTGGAGAAAATAGATGCTCTTTTGTTGTTGATTCTTCTTGAGTTCTGCAGAAGGATTTACATAAACGCGCTCAAAGCTGAGCCACCTTCGTTAAAATTAATCATATGTCCAAGTCCTTCTGTGGGTAAGATGTGAAATGCTCGACCATGTGGTAATAACTCATTCTAGATGACATACAGAATTTACTGCATTCTAATAAATTGTAACAACATTTGGGAAGAGTTTGCTTTGCATTGGAGAACTCCACAAGACTCAAGGAGAAATAATGTTTGTTGGAGTTTTGCCCAAATAATCTGGGGTAAAATCATAGTATAAGTGGATAAAATACACTCAGAAGGTTTGTTTTATTACTGAGCTGATTGTTAAAAGAAAAAAAGGAAAAAAAAGGCAGAGTCCTTGCTTTTCACCAAGAGATTTATTATAGTTGATTCTCAAGATGTGTAACTAACACACAGGTATTGTATCCAGTCATTTCACATGCATTAAATGCATACTGAATGCTGTGAATTCACTCCTGATAGTCACCACTACTGCAAGTTGTTGGATATTTAATGTAGAAAACATGTTCTTCTTTTTATTCAGCCTGGTCATTTGGAAAGAACTGGCACCATGGAAGACCAGGAGATCAGTTTTAGTGAGGGAGAACAGCAAATGTCTCCTCTAGTGTTCCTAGAGGAGGAGGAAGAAAGACAAGATGAGGAAGAAGAAAAGGAAGAGGAAAGCAAAGAAAGAGAAGAAGAGGAAGAAGAAAGAGAAAGGCTAGAAGAGGAAGAAGGAGAAGAAGAGGAGGAAAAAGAAAGAGAAGAAGAGGAAGAAGAAGAAGAACAAGAAGAGGGAGAAGAAGAGGAAGAGGCAGCTGATCAGCTCTTTGACTTGGAAGAACACTGGGAAGGTGAAAATGAATTGTTTTGATAACTCACAAAAAACTGACATTAATGTAAACTTAATGTAAGATAAGCAGGTTAGATCATTGGCCAGAACCTGACAATACATTATCCTGCCTTGTCCCCCTCCCTGTTCTTGTCTGGGATTTTCCCACATAAATGGGATTCTTGGTGACACTTTCACATGAAGGCAGAGAACATTCTCCTGTTCTTTTGCAGGTGTATCAGAGTCCTGTGTGTTTTGCCATATGAATTTTTTAATGTACACTGCAGTAATGCTATAAAATGTCACATCTGATTCTCCACACTGTGACTTGACAGCAAATATAGAAAGCTGTTAAAATTTTAAAATTCAGTCTCTTTATTAAGCTGTTGTTTTAATATCTGCTAGAATATGAGCTGGAAGAAGAGCTGGATGTTGATGACAAGATGGAAAACAAGGACACTTTTGAAGATGCTGGAGACCAGTCTGATTCTACCATGTAAATACCTTGTTCCAGTTCAAACAGAATTTTCTCAGTGGTGCTGAGTGACCAGCTGTGTATGACATGGCTTAAACTAGTTTAAAATGTTCCTGTTCAATTGTAAACTATTGTTCAGGAACACTAAAATTGCAAAGCC
The DNA here is from genome assembly GCF_028018845.1 of Melospiza georgiana. Classification (NCBI taxonomy): domain Eukaryota; kingdom Metazoa; phylum Chordata; class Aves; order Passeriformes; family Passerellidae; genus Melospiza; species Melospiza georgiana. Next base: position 9,329,667 of record NC_080451.1, read on the forward strand.
AAGGTGGGATCAAGAGAAGCCCCAGGCATTTTAAAACAAAGACACATCATTAGTGCTTTCAATGAGGGTATAAATGTTCAACTTTAGATATCCAATACTGAAAATCCTGGCTTGAGTCTATGCATGCAAACTTCCTGTGCTGTTTGTGTTCATGTTCTTCATTACCCATAATGGTCTTATTTATAAGTTCTGCTAGAATAAAACAAAAGCAGGAATGTAAGGATGTTAGACAAACTTCAGTTTCACATTGTTTCTTTCTTGGTTGTGTGTTCCAAGTCAAAGGCAAAGCTCAGAACACTCTTTGGGCAGAATTGGTACCATTCAGCCTCTGAAGTCTGCAGACAGAATTCACTTATCGACCTCACTGAGAAGCCTCCAATTGTTCAATGACAAGGTCAGGGAAAAGAAACTGATGGTCCAAAAAACCAGGTTAGTGTTTAATAAACATAATCCATCAGCACAAATCCCCAGCCAATACTGAGATACTGTGTCCATCTTAAATACTGGAGTTTATAGAACTATGTATCTGACAGGAGTCCTGGCTGTGAATCTTGCCCCCAAAAAAAGACTTTTACTGAGAAAAGAACCTACAGAACATAACTGATGTGTTTCTTTCTTGCAGTGACATGCTGAGTGCCTGTCGGCTGCGCAGCAAGATGCTGGCAAAGCAGCTGGATCATGTAGACATGGAAATAGAGAGAGAGGAGGAGGCTGGCAATGTGTAGGTAGAGAGTATTTCTGGATACCAGGGATTACAGGCATCCACTATCTTCATCTGTGTGTAATTAATGAGATAAGAGCAGGAAGAGGTGGAAACTTGGGAATGGGTAGGAAAGAGGCATATATTTTAAAATGTAACAACAGGTACTAAGTCAGCCTAGCCCACTGCTGTCAATCATGTCAATCTTCTATTCAGTCTGATGAATCAAGGTGCTGTGACACTCCTGGAGGTCATGGCTTTGCTTCTGGTGATTATGCAGTCAGGATTTCTATATATGTGTGTGTGTTTATTTTTATAAATGCGCACATACATGTGCCATTCCTTTCTTGTGTTGTTCTGGAATGCAGGAATGCCTTTCAGGAGTAGCTCTGCATACAGGAGCTGCTCTGAAACACTTGTGCTATCAAGTGGGAGGCAATTTACTGTACTCTTCACATTTGGTTTAAATAGAAAGCAGTGGGTGGCTTGTGTACCAGGAGCCAGAGGCTTGTGAACAAACTTTGCAGCTGCATTTCTAACCTGTGTTAATCTCCAGGTTAGAGCAGCAATGAATGAGAGAGGAAGGCAGGTTAACTGCCAGAATGGGAGAGCTGCTTAAACAGAACTGATGAGCTGATGCAAATGAGCCTCCTGAGGTGGTGCAGTGGGATTTCAGAGACAGTAACAAATCCCAGCAACGACAGAAAAGCAGTGTAGGGTTTATCCTTATGATGGGTCACATGGAGAGGTCTGGATATGGAAAAAATAGCAATTCTCCCAATCTCTTACATTTAGCAAGTGTCTAGTGGAGTGAGAAGGCTTGATAGATTCCTGGCTTCTGAAGTTCAAGAACTTTGTGTTTTAGCAATAATGCAAATCCTGGCTGCCATTAGCACTGCCAATGCCAATAGAGAAATGTTGAATTTAGAAGAGTAGCTGCAGGTAGAAGATCCAATTTTCATTTAGAGGATGAGAGTTTATGTTGAGTATAGTCAGGCCACTGTCTGTGGATCCTGTAGCACAATGTTTGCTAGTTCTCCTGGGGAGAGAGGGAAAATAACTGTGTGGGAATGCTGCAGTTGTAGGCTAAGTGTATGGAATATTGTAGTACCATTTTAAAAGCAAACTCAGTCTAGGTTCTCTAGGTTCACCTACGCTTATCTTCATGAATAATACTACTTTTATCAGTTGAGAAGTGAATAGTTGCATTAAGCTACTGGTCAGTGCATTTGAAATTCTCATCTGTTCCTTTCAACCGGTGTATAAGAGTTTAAAGAAAGCTCTGCCTCAAGAATGGACACTTAAAAGGTTAAACAAGAGGCTGCATGAATTACTGGGATTCTGCTGAATAAATCTGAGCCTTAGAGCTGTGTTTTATTCTTGCTGATCTTGCAAGGGGGGCTCTGTTCACCTTTCTGCCTGATGGGTTCTGTGTGACTGTGCAGTGCAGCCGTGTCCCGCCTGCGGGCCGTGAGCAGCCGCCTGTGCACCGAGCTGGAGAGAGAGAAGGAGCTGGAGCTGAGCCTTGCTCTGACACTCAAACAAAACTTGTAAGTGAGGGCATGAAGAAAGTGTGCAGGGAATCACTCTTTATTACTGTCTTCATATGCTCTTGGATGGACTCAAAAGTTAATCAATAGAGAAATTGCTTGTAAATACTGAATTACATCAATCCAGATCAACTTTTAGCTTGCATGGTTCATCCCTTACAAAGCTGGATGATGTGGCTCAGAACCCAAGTTAGCTTTGCACATGTAAATAAAGTTTTGATTTTATTATGAGAGGTACATAAATTGTGACCTAAACAGGTCTCATTTGAAATGTAAAATAAGATGGACTAAAGTAAATCTGCCTGTGCATGAGCATAAATAGTTGTAATTTATGCCTCTTGGTGGCTTTATAGGGCATAAAGGAAAGGAGAGAAAATGAGCATGATGGAGACATTGTAGCAGTACTGTGTATTTTTATGCCAAGCTAATACTGCTGTTGTAATTGATTGTTCACACATAATAAATTACTGCTTTTTATCAGACAGAGTAAAACTGTCTTTTGCAGGAGGCAACAGGTGAGTGTGTTTGTATTTTGGTACCACAGGTACATCAAAGGAGGAACACAGGCATGAGCTTCTAGCTGTGATTAGCCAAGTGGTTAAGCAGGATACAGTGTGTTCTGCTGCAGTGTTGTGTAATAGCTTTAAAATGCTTGACTTGTTTATTGTGTGATTAGCAATACACAGAACAGATTAATGTACTCAACTCTATCATATCTGGTTCCTTCAGCAAAGCACAGAAGAATAAAAGCTGTGGCCTGTCTCTGAAGTTATTTATTGTTGAAGGAAAAGCTATTTTTAGAATTTTTCTTGATTTTCATATTTTTATCTAGGTAAATGGGAGAAACAAAAACTTGAGGTTTATTTTTTTACCTTTTTTTTTTGGACCAATATTTTTCATGTCTTTGAAAGGAATATTGTATTAGATATGAGCCTTAGTCTGTGCCAGTAAAAGAGTTTGATTCAAAATATGTTCGTAAATAATAAAAGAAAACATGGTTACATGTTTATTTCCCCCATAGAGCCTTCCTTACTCAATTTATCACCTTAAAGTGAAAGAATATCAGTATCCCAGTGAAAATAATTCACACTTTTTTTTTAAAGGCTTGAGATGTGGCAGATAGAAACTGAACAGGAAAAACATGACATCCTCCATGAAAAACTTCAAAAAGATGAGGAGGAGCTACAGATGCAATACCAGGAGGAGAGAGAAGTGAGGATTTGGAAGGAAAAAATAACAGCCCTGCAAGCAGAAGGAACACGTCGGACTCGAGAGAAGTAAGAGCCTCAAAGTCAGAGCCTGCTGCCTTTCTTGTTTTATTTTCAGCCAGTTCTCTGCTGCAGGTGCTGAGATTAGCTGGTTCAGATACTGCTGCTACTGTGTGTCTTAGCTGGGTGTGCTTCAGGAATATTTGATGAGGAAATGGAATTAAAATAAGAATTGGCCACGGCCTTGCAGTTATGCAAGTAAAGATTTCTGATCTGTGGGAATAAACTTAATGAAAATGAAAAAACTACAAATGCAGCAGGTTTTATCATAGGAAATGAGGTTTATTGGATCAGACTAACTGCATGTGTCTGCAGTGCTGTTGCCCTCCAGGACCTTCTGGGCTTATGAGTCCATTGAGATTCCTGGAGCACAAGCAGATACCAAAAAGCACAAAAGTGCTCTCCAAAAGCAGAGCAAAAGTGTGTCAGTCTGTGGCTTTTGTGAAGTTTATCACTTTGTCTGTAATGTGGGGAGTGTGGAGAGTGGACAAATGTCCTCATTTCAGCACAAATTATTGAACTTCCCAACCCCACCCTAGGTCTCATTGTGTTGGAATCAAATTTTCCTCAGTCCTGCTGCAACTGTTGGTTTGTCTGTGTTTTGCAGAAGAGAGAAGGAAGCCCAGAGAGAACGTGAAGAAAGAAATAAAAAACTCCTCGAGGATGCCAAGAGGAACCATGAGAAAGCAGTCTGCTTCCTGAGGCAAAGCATGGCCAGGTGGGCCTTCACTCCCTTCCTGTTGTGCATTCTCTGCTGGCCAAGACTTTATCCCCCAGTCTTTGAAAAATAATGATTTTTCTGTAAGTTATATTTTCTGTTTCACCTGGAAATCTCATGCCAGATACAGTGTGGTGAGGCATTGAGATCTTTTAGGGCAAAAAGGATGTGGAAAGAAGAAAATCCACTCAGTGTCCTGTCACGGCCTCCACATTCCCTGGAGTCTCTGGCATGAGGGCTCTGACCTTGGAGGCATTGATGATGATTTGAAGCATTTTATCTATATATGTGCCATTAAATGAAATAGTACAGCTAAAATCCAGGTTTGAAACCTGCCCTGTGCCATTCTGTCCTCTCAGAAATGTGGTAAAAAAGCATCAATGGATTGATGGGCCATTTCCTTGTGCTGCTGCTCTGGTTGATTTTAAATTAGATGTTCCTTCATAGATTGATGTTTGTGTTATTTCTCTGGTGTTGAATTATTTTGCTGCTGAAGAAACAGAACATTTATTACTTATTTTATATATATGTAAATATATCTTAATATATAAATAATAGAACTTAATTGTAAAATGATTGAAATAATTGTACTGTTTCTATGCTGTCTTATTTTTATTAGATGGTGTGTACAAACTGATCATAATTAAGAAAAACAAAATCAAATAGATTTTTTTTTCTTGACAAATATATCAAACATATCAATCCTAATTGTTTTTATGGTTTCCTATTATATTTACTGGAATATTCCCAGGTTTGACTCCTGCCCACATATTTCCAACTTGTAGAGTTCTCAGGGTTTATTTTTAATGTGGATACATGTGCTTGGCTTGTAAAAGTTTGCTACAGAAGGTTTAGATACTGCTTATATGAGCAACACCTGAATTCTTTATTTTAGCAGCCAGTCATATGTCATAACATGAAACACATTCTTCATATCCAAAATTTTTTAAAAAATTAAAGTTGTTGAGCAAAATATTTGAAAACCTGTTGGCACTTGGAGCTCGAGCAGTGCCGTGTTTGGAGGAGCTGCAGCTGTTCCCTGCAGTGCCCACCAAGCAGGGCTGTGCAGCAGCAGTGGCTGCTGGCAATTACTCCCTGGCAGCTCAGACATTCTATTACCCAGAGCTTTCCAGGATGAGAGCCTGAAAGATTTTACTTTGCTTACAGAATTCATGAACAAAATGCAAAGGAAGAAGCGAAAGCTCAGGAGCATATGGAGAGAAGGATCCAAGCTGTGCTTTCCCTGAAAACCAGCATCACTTCCAACAGGGTACTGCTGCTGGGCTGGGATGGCAATGAAGTCACTGCCTTCTGATGCTCAGCTCTCCTTGCAGAGCTGTGTGGGGGTTTTTGATCACATCACTGAGCAAACCCCTTGAAACTGGGGGGAATTTAACCATTGCAGGGATCTGTGTGGGCAGGTTTTGACATTCTGCTGATGCAGTTTATTCTGTCAACAGTCTAGTTGTTCTGGGAGGGAACTCTCTGGGAAATAATGCATGCTAAAAAAAGTTCTCTGGAAGTTCAGCCAGAAGGATTTCCAGTTATTTGGATCCCAGTGCAGAAATATTCCACATGGAGAAAACATATGGAAGAAAAACAGTTATTTGAGAATTTAAATAGTATAAATTAGGAATTTCTGAGCTATGCTGCTTTGCTTTTCTATTTCTGTTCTGTAGGATATGAGGGAATGATCTTAATTTAAACCTGATTTGTTTAGAACTGTTATCTTTTCACATTCCTTCACTGAGCAGCATTCCAGGGGCAGGCCGGAAGGATAGAGAAGTAGCTTGGACCTAGTCAGAGCTTTCTGCATCTCAACACCCCAGAGAATATTACAGACAATACCTTCTGCTTCAGAGACATCCACCACAAAGGGATACTTGGATAAGGGGACCAGCATTAGATCCTCTGGTTTATATTCTTTAATATGTGAATCAAACATGTAACTGGTTTGTGTGACTCTCATAGGAAAAGCTCCAAACTCTCCAGGTTTTGAACAAAGCAAAGGCCTTGGAGGCAAAGAAGGAGGAGATGAAGATGAGGGAGGCCATCCAAGCAGAAGGAGGCAATGTTATCAAGAAAATTTTTCTCCATAAACGACAGCAAGAACAGGAGAAAAGGAAAGAGTGAGTGTCATATCCATATCAAGCTGTGCCTGCTCCCTGGAGCTCAGTCAGGTCCTGAAGGCAGAACATCTCTGATGGTGCCTGGAGGGGGTGAAGTCCCTCTCCCACTCTGTGGGTGACACTTGCTCAGTCTGTTCCTGGGGCCCTGAACTCTGCCTCAGGGCTGCTCAGATCTCCAGAGCCCCGTGGGTGTTCTGTGATCCACTCCTCCGGGAGGGGAGTTCAGTGACCCCAAACTGGAAAGCTGAAGTAACTGTCCCTCTTCCTCCCCTGAACACTGTGAAAGTCTGTATCAGCCTTCTGAAACACTGTAACTGAGTATATTTAGTCTGCAAAAATGTTTAAACACCCTCTGAATCACTTGGTGTCTTGGCACAAATTACCACTGAACCCAACTTGCTATTTAGCTAAAAGGCTCCAAGGGAACTGGGTTGTAGTTAATATTACTGTTAAACAACCATGGTTGGGTTAATATTTCTTACAACTTTGGATTACAGAGCTTTTAGAGAACAGCAGAAGTCGAGAAAAATGGAGATTGTGTCTCGAATTTTGCAAGAAAGAGCTCCTCCTCACAAGCAGAGCAAAAGTCAGTCCCCTACTAAGGCAATTAAGGCTCGTGGTAAACTTGAGGATCCTTTAATGCAGAGCAGGAAAGCCTGGCAAAGTGAGGAGACCTGCAGACAAGCAGATGGAGAAATATCAGAGGTAATCAAAGGCCTAGGAAACAACTCTCTATAGATTGTTTTGCTTTGTAAAACGTGCAGGTCATTGAATTCTGTTCAAAAATAGCACAAGCAACAACCAAACATGAGACAGTAGAGAACAAGTGGAGAGTAATTTCCTCATCAGATCTCTCAATATCTGTTAGTTTCCTTTTTCTTGAAGGAAATAGAGTGACTTTTAATGTAAAATTTTGTCTGTATTCAGTGTTTTAAGAGGGGATTGGCCTAAGTTGGCATCTTTGACCTCTGAGCCAAAGGCCAAGAGGCAAAAAGCCAAAGACCTGTAATTTTTGTGTTAAAAGATCTCCTCAGAAATTGATAACTGTTGAAGTAATTGTAATTTTTAACTGTATCTTCAAAACTTGTGTTCTTTCACCAAAGCTGGGGTGCTCTCCATTAGTTTATTCCTTGGCTGGGGAGGGAACTGCTTCCCAAGGAGAGAGTTCTGAGGACACAGCCCAGGATGTGCTCCAGGAAAGTGGTGATGAGGACACAGAGAGGGACAAGACCCTCCTGGTACCTGAGTTCCCAGGACTTTGGAATCTGGAATTTGACTTGCACAAGGTAAATGTTGTGATATCTCCTGTTAGAAATAGAAAAGAACCTTGCTTGAAACCAATAATTGTGTATTTTGCAGTTAAAATGCAGACATGGTGTTATTACATAGAAATTCAGATGTGAGAATATCATCAGTCATTGCTGTTTGACACTGTTCTGGAGGAGTTTGTTCTCTCAAAGAGAAAGCAGTGCTTTAGGTTTAGTTCAGAAATCTGTGAAGACATAAATCACATTATGTTTACTTCTTTGAATTTAAAAAAACTTCAGAATCCATCAAAAAGAAATCATGTCAGTACATATTCCTAGACTTGCATGGAGAAGCACTGGACCATGACTGAAACATTCCAGTGAAGTCAGCTGATTTTTTTCTCAATGTTTAATAAGTTGAGAAGAAAATAAAACCCTTAAAGTGCAGAAAAGCTAATTCTGCCATGAAAAACATGATTTTCTAGTGTTGGGTGATGAGAAACTGCAGAACAGGCAGCTGAGAATCCATTAAATTCTTCATGTTGAGGTTGGGATGCTGAGTTTGACTGGAGAGAGCCAGACAAAGGCTGGCCAGGTGCTGGAAGGTTCCTTTGGCAGATTTTTCTACTGGAGCTGCAGATTCTGTGGTCACACACAGATCTGGTGGTTTTCTGCATGTTCCTTTTTAGGTGGCCAAAACTGAAGATCCAACACAGTTGGCTCTCAGGACAATAAGGACACAAATGGCTAAGAAAGAACAGGAGAAACTCCAAACTGGAATTCTTTACAAGCAAAGTGTGCCTGCTCAGGAACACAAGGGCTGTGCTTTCCACAGCAAACCCAGCTGCATTCATTTCAAGGTCAGTGGCCCCTCTGCATGGAATTGTAGAGAGGAATCTGCTGGAGCTATATCCCAAAGTCTTCATAAAAAATCTGTTCCAGCTTTTAATAGGTCTGTAGTGAAATTTGAAACTGCTCTTGCCTTTTTCTCTAACAATCTCTTTGTTAATCTCTAACAATCTCTTTGATAGATTAAATAAGTTACTTATTTTTACTATCTAAACTATAAATACTTCATTTTTTAGGGGAGTTTAAATACTGTCAGAAGGGTGAGCATATGATCAAACCTCCTGTTGGATTGTGTTGTGTTTTTTGAAGGGCAGCATGACTGTACTTGTATATTGTTTGTAAATACATTATTACTGTAAAATAATGTCCACAAAGAAGTGGTGACTCCCATGCAGGTAAATCTCAGTCAATTAACAGAACTGTTAATAACTCAGACCATGAATGTGACATCATGTCTCTGACACTCACCTGGTGTGTTTGGCATCCCAAGGATTTTGATGTTGGTCAAATCTACAAAAAGAAGATAATTTTGACAAATGCATCCTACAGTGTTAATTACTGCAGGCTGGTGGGAATCAGTGAATGTCTCAAGGACTCCATCAGTGTTCAGTAAGTAAATTCACTGCAGACTTGTTTGACCTTTGTACCTAAAGAACCCAGTTCTGCAGCAACTGAAATTTCTGCTTGTTGTGGGTTGACCCTGCAGGCAGAGAAACTCCACAGAGCAGCTCCTCACTCCCTCCTCAGTGGGATGGGGGGGAAAATAGTCAAACTTGTGGCTTGAGATAAACACAGTTTAATTCAACAGAAAAGGAAGGGAAAAATAATGAAATAAAGGAAATCAATCTCAGAGCAAAGAACACTTCAATTGCAATCCTGTGGTCTTTCCCATCAATCTATTCCTGTAATCCTGCTGCCAGGTTATGTAATGAAGCACTGTGTCTACTTGGGAGATTGCAAATTAGTCTCAGTTTAACTATATTGATAATTTTATCTCACTGTTTATAAATGAACAAAAGGAGATATCCACAAAATGTTTCTTTTTAAGAATTCAGACACCAGCTCTCTCTGGAGCTGGACTGAGCCTTTAAATATATAAAAGGCAAGCTGTGAAAAGTAGTATTTCTCTAAAAATGAAGTAGTGAAAAGAATTTATTTAACTGGAATTCTGTGACACAAACAAACAAAAAATATTGTAGTCTAGCCTAAAAGTAAAAATGCTAAAGTTCCTGTGTGTAAGTGAAGCTTATGAACAAATAGGAGACATGGAGGTGAATTCCTTTGGCTTACAGAGAAAGTTCAGGTTTCAACCCTTCTGCTGGCCTGGAGAAGGCACCTGTGGGACAGTTTAGTGACACCCCAGGGAATAAATGAGTTGTTTCACCACTGCAAGTGATTTCATCTCCAGAGCTCCTTTCCCAGCTCACTGCCCGCTGTCCTTGTGGGGATAAACCACACCTGGAATTTCTGGATCATCTGAGAAGGACAGGATGCCCCAAGGTGAAGCCATTTCTTGCCCACTTTGTCCCCACAAGAGTGCCCAGGAATGTGAACAGAGAGTTCTTGGCTGAACAACTTTCCTGGAGAGATGGAAAGTCTGGATCCATCTGCTCCAGAGGTGTGGAACTCTTAATTCCCAGCCTGGTGGAGGTGGATAATTGAGCAGGACACAGCAGAGCCCTTCAGCTCCTAAACCTGCTCTGCTCCATGTGTAGCTCCTGGCTGGTTCAAAATCATGTGTGGGGATTTAATTTTGACCCACTTACACGTGTCTAATTTCTGTGACAAAGCCTGAAGCTGCTAATCTGACAAAATGAGGGTTTCCTGCTCTCAAAAATTGATTTTTTTTCTCTCATTTAGAATGTTGGACAATTGCATATGGTAAATCAGCACCTCTGGTTTTTCACTAAAAATTAAACAATGCTTTCTGAAAGGCCCAAGTCTTTCCTTGCTGTAATTGCCTTTCAAAGTACTCTCCAAATATCAAGAATTGTGAATGATTTTTCAATGTCTGATAAATTAATTAACTTTTTAAAATTCAATTGGTTACCCTTACATTTGCCAGCAGGATAGCTAGCAAAAATTATCTAGGATTTTGTTCTCCATTTTCATGTTATTAATAATTTGATCAGCAGAGCACAGACCTGTGGACACTGATCTCTATAAAGCTTATCTCAGGTAGAACCAGACATAAATTGTTACAAAATAGTTTTGCCAAGTATTTTGAAAATACCCAGCAGATCTACACTGCCATGGTGTCACTGTCCTGAAATCAGTGCCCAGGTATTTACAGACAACACCTGGGAGCTGTTATCAGTGACAGGGCTGGATTTGCTGATAAAAAGCTTTATTCCAGTGCTTAAAATGAGCAGCATTACACCCCATGGAGCCTCTCCTTAGCACAGTGGTTCTGTGTGGGTTTCTGTGTCTGACACTTTGTGCTCTAAATCAGAACTATTTTATCAAGATAACATTTGAAATAAAGAACCATTCCTTAAAGTTCTCCTCAGGAGAAACTGCCAGGATCTGTTCAGAAGCGTGCAGGTGCTTATTCTCTGTCTGCATTTTAAGCTCCTAAATTCTGAAGTGTTTCCCTTTCTGAAAAAGTTTCATTTTGCTTTGGTTTGAGTTTAATTTTGTTTTGATAAAGCTGTGAAGGGCGAGTGTGTTCCATGTCTCACTTGGCTTAGGGGCTCCCATGGCTGACAGCACTTCCTTATCTCCTCTGGCTCCTCTGCCAGGCTCCAGGAGTGCCTCAATAATTTCATTTACAGTGCAGCTGTGAGATGTCTTGTCTTCTGATGGGCATTTTCCCTGCCTCACACAGACCATGAAATGAGTGGCAGATTCTATTCAAGATAATTTTGATACAGCTGGCAACAAGCAGCACTTTCTCTAATCATCTGCAGCTCCCTCCTTGGGTTTTTCCTCTTCATTTTGTGCTTGGACAGGGGAGATGTTACAGAGCAACATTAAAATGGATAATGGGAGAAATTGCTTCCTAATTGTCTGACTGGGCAGTTCCACCTCTTCTTGCTGATTTTGAGCCTCAGCTTCACCTCCTTGGCTGCAGTCCCTGTCTTGCCTTTTAAAAGCACTTGGAGTCTTTCTGAATAAAACCTTAATAAAGAATCAGCCTTTGTTGTTTCCCAGTTGCAGCAGGGTTCTGGAGCCTTTCATTAATCTGTCACTCATTCTGACTTTTCTAATAATTAGTCCAAGTGAGGGGGGGGGAAAAAGCAATCTGCCATTGTTACCAGAGCAGGAGCTGGGTGTTCCATCCACAGCTTTAATTTGGAGTTTTATTTCAATTATCTCCATAGTTTTGACCCACCTGGCAAAATGTCTTCTGGGATGTCCTGTGAGTTCCTGGTAACATTTAAGCCAATGGTAAGTGCATAGTGAGGAGAATCCTAGTATAGGCCACTGGTCTGATTAAAACCATTATTAACTGAATTTCTTAACAGTTAACAAGAAAAAACCCTACATTTTTAGAAGAGCTACTGTTGCACAGGGACAGCTGTGTGCATGTTCAAGCTCTGATAAATTGTCATAAGGCAAATTCTGAGGACATGTTTGGAAAAATGCCTCCAAATGAGAGCAAGTTTCCAAATATTTATAATCTTGCCCAGCTCAAGTTAACCAAGCTGTCACAAAGACTGTTTTAAAGTGGAAACATGGATTCAGTAAAGATACATTTTAATATGGTACTCAAAGAATGAGTGAAAATATTTTTCATCAGGCTAAATCTTCTGAAATTACTCAGGGTTTTTTTCTGTTTTGTTTTCTAGATAAATAAAGGACTGGAAGGAGCAGTCATGTTTATGGCCCAGACAGGTTCTTTTTCTGTTCCACTGAAATGCACAGTCAAAACCTGCATGGTAAGACACTTCTTTTAAGCATGTAGATAATATAATTATTATTATAAAAAGCTGATGCTCACTTAATTGACACTAGTGCTATGTAGGCCAGTGGTAATTAATGGTTTGTTTTCTCACAGCTGGCTCTGGATAAGGAGCTCATTGACTTTGGCAGCCTTGTGGTGGGAGAGACAATTTCACGGCCCATCAGCCTGACAAACAGCGGCGCTCTGGGAGCCAGATTCCGGGTCTGGGCGTCACCAGGTGCCACAAGTCCCCTCAGAGCAGCAGCAAAAGCTGCTCCTGCTATCGTGGTGGGTTCAGAAGCACTTCCCTAAAGGAATAGAAATGTTCTGCTTTGGGAGGTGCGGTGCAGTTTGTGCAGTCTTTGTGCAGAGTCACCAAGCAACTCAGGTCAGAAAGGACTTGGGAAGTTCATCAAGTCCAACCTTTAGTACATTTGGGTCGGTGTAAATATAATCTGTTAGACCCAAGTATTGGAAGGTAAAAGCAATTCTCTTGTGAGGCATGGGGAAACCAGCAATGCTGATTTTTTTAAGTATTTTAGTAATTTATGTCACGATTCCCATTTTCTCCACATTCATGACAATTAGGAGAAAATACTTCAGTTAAAAGAGGAGATTCTGACAGAGTCATTAAAAATCTCAACTCGTGGAAGGCAGAAACATGTGAACTGCTGCAAAACTAGCAATCAAGTGAGGGGTGTGATAAAGAGAGGGCTGGTTTCACCAGACTTAGTTTTGACATAAAACTGCCTGGATTTCCACTAGAAAAATGTTGGGTTTGTTAATTGTAAAGTAACTGGCACTACACTGCACTGCTCCTGTTCCATTATTTACCTGTTTGGGGCAGCCAGCAAAAAATTCAATCTGCTCATTGATAAAGACCTTGTAGAATGTGCAGTTCTTGGAAAGTGCAACACATTTCTCCATTTATAACATGGAACTGTTGCAAGAAAACACAAATCTGATTTGCATAAAACTTTTGCTGGGTAGAACTGGAGCTGGTGCAAGGCAGAGGAGCAGCCATGGGAGAAAATCCCTCTCTGTGTTTCCTAACAGGTCACTGAACATCCCAGTGACTCTGAAGAGGAAAAGGAAGGCAGCACAGGCCCTGTGGCAGCTGGGGATCCAAACCAGAGCTGTGTGGAGCCTGGGGAGGGGCTGAACCCCAGTGGAGCCCAGGAACCCAAGAGAAGCAGTGCCACAGGTGAGGTGATGCTGTGGAACACAGCCCTGCACTTCCCCAGACCAAGCTGGGGATCCAAACCAGAGCTGTGCTGAGCCCAGGGAGGGAATGGTCCCCTGTGCAGCCCAGGAACCCAAGAGAAGCAGTGCCACAGGTGAGGTGATGCTTTGGAAACCACCCCTGCACTTCCCCAGGCCAGGCTTTAGCCAGCTTAATCTCCTGGAAGGAACTGAGCAGTTCAGTTTGCAAAGTTACTCAGTAAATGGAGTAGCTCATCACTGCAGGAGTAATGTTAGATTTCTTTGTGTGCTGCCTCATGGAAAATGACTAAAAATAATGTCTTGACACCATTATATCAAAAGCAGCAGAGAACCTCAGTGCTCATTAGTGATCAACAATTCAGACTCAGAAGAACACAGAACACAACCAGCTTCAGGAGTTGCAAAATTGTGAACATCATCCCTGTCTCAGCAACTGAATCCCCACTTCTCAGAATAGCAATCCACATGACAGGTTTATTTTTATAGTCTGTAATTCTAGGAACAAGGAAGCAGAAAGATGAACCTCCTCAGACATTTTCCATCTCATTCCTAATGTTTACTATGTGCTTAATAAAATCCAGTCTTGTAGATGAAATACTCTCTTAATTTGCTTCTTATCTATGTTCTTTAACATTTCTCCCCAATACTGATTCCAGTTTCAGGAAGCTGAAGGTTCCATGGAAAGGTTGTGGGTGGTTTTTGCAGGTCCTTCTGGCTGCATTCCTTCATGCCACTGGAATTGCTCTTGAAGGCCATCCCCACTGCAGCTGAGTCTGTATTTTTGAACCATTCATGTTGTTACTCAGTGGAAGGCTCAGGTAGAATTCCAAACTAGACTAAAGCTGGATGGCCAAACAAATATTTCCTTGCAGACATTCAGATTTTCCCATCATGGCTATACATGCCTGGATTTGCAATATTGACTCAAATTAATGTACTTGTGCCTTGTTGGATATTGTTTATTGGATATCCAGCATTTTATTTTGTTTTGTGTTTGTTTCTTTCCCCAGAACAACTTGGTCCAGGAGAATTAAATACCAGATCACATCTGGACAGAGACAATGAACATAATTTAATGGAAGTTTCTCCTGAAGAAATACCAGTTGAAATTATGCTTGGAAAGGTAATGAATGTCCTGAGATCCAGACAAGATCTCACTAGGCTGAGCCTGCATCAAATAAATTGCTAAAGTACATGGTCATTTCCAAGCCCACTGGACATCACTGTATCACAGTTAATTCTTAAAATGAAATCACAGCACAATTTTCCCCTATCTTTTGATCTATAGAGACAAAAGGTTTAACTTTTTGTTCTAAAAGAGGTTAAGACCTTTTAACATAGAACTTTTTGTGGCAATTCACATTTGCCACAATTAATTCTTTTTTTCTGCTATGTGGTTCTGTGGTTAAACAAAGTCTGGTGGCAACAGACAAGGAGGGGTAGGAAAAATGTCTGGGAAATGTCAGATTTGAGCCATTTTATTGCTCTGGTTCTGATTTTTCCTGTACAGTGAGTTCAGTTTAGTTCCAAACCAGATGTAGAGGAGTATGTGTGCAGTGAGTATCTACAGCCTCTTTATTTCAATGCAATTCCTAGAGTTTCACTGTTGTTGCTCAGGTGACTGAGGGTGAGATTGGACCCTTCAGCTCAGTGAAAATCCCAGTCCTGTTTGTTCCAGCTGTCCCTGGGGACGTGAGGGCAGAGTTTGTGATCGTGTTTGACAACCCAGACTGCAAACCAGTGAGTGACCTGCCTCAAACCATGTGGGAAATAGTTTAAAATCTTCTCATTTGTGTGCTTCTCAAGATTTATGTGTTAGGTGGCTTTATGGGAGTCATAGCTCTTATTTCTGATGCAGGATGTTTATTAAACCTGCTAATTCTCTTAATTTCTATGCAAATAATCCTGATATTCCCATTTGATCAGACATCCTATTGGAAAACATCTCATGTCCTGGAAATAAATGGGGAAATATTCTCCCTTATTCCCAACCCACCTAGTTTATTTTCTTTCTGATCTATCAGAATTGGAATTATTTAAGAGGCAGTAGTGAAGCTGATGTGTGAAAGCTGGAAGAGGTGACAACTTTAGTTACCACTTCAGCATATTGTGATTCTAAATTTTATTGGGAGCCAAATTTTGCTTAGAACAGTTCACAGAAGCTTGCCAAAAATTAAAGACAAACTTCCCAGCAGCTCAGCAGCCAGTCTTGGCTGTCCCTTGGGCTGCAGATCCTGCTGTGAGATCCTTCTTCTGCAGGGCTGAGCTCTGTGGGCCCTGGTGCCAGGCCTGGGCACTGCAGGGAGCACAGCCCTGTGCAGCAATCCCTGCATGTCTGTGCAGCAATCCCTGCGTGTCTGTGCAGCAATCCCTGCGTGTCTGTGCTGCAATCCCTGCATGTCTGTGCTGCAATCCCTGCATGTCTGTGCAGCAATCCCTGCATGTCTGTGCTGCAATCCCTGCATTTCTGTGCTGCCTGGAGGAGCTGCAGCCCCAGGGGAGCCTGGACTGGGGCCCATCCACTTCAGCTAAAGGCACTTTAAATAATTCTTCTCAATGTCATGGGCAGATGCTCTTCTTTCATGTTCCCTGTCAAGGAATCCAACCCAAAGTAGAATTGTGTTTCTCTGCTGGGGCACTGTAACATCCTGGGTTTACTTTGCAAATGATTTTCCTAGGTCTGCCTCATTAAAGAACCTGTTGCACTACAAATAATAAAACATTTTACTCAGCTGCATTTATAGCAGAAATCCTTGCTGGAAGTCAGTAAGAATGTGAGACAGACAGAACTAATCCCCTGCCATTGCTGCCCTGCCAGCTGAGCTTCAGTGCCATTGGAGTTTCTGTGGATGTGCCCATCTGGGTGCCCCAGCCCAACGTGGACCTCAAGATCTGCCTGTACGGGCGGCTGTACCAGGACAGCGTGGAGGTGCACAGCAGGTGAGCTGCCCTGGGTGCCCCTGGCACTGCCCCTGGCCATGGCACTGTGGGTGAGCTGCCCTGGGCACCCCTGGCACTGTGGGTAAGCTGCCATGGGTGGCCCTGGCACTGCCCCTGGCACTGTGGGTGAGCTGCCCTGGGCACCCCTGGCACTGTGGGTGAGCTGCCCTGGGTGCCCCTGGCACTGCCCCTGGCACCGTGAGTGAGCTGCCCTGGGTGCCCCTGGCACCATGGGTGAGCTGCCCTGGGCACCCCTGGCACTGCCTCTGGCCCTGGCACTGTGGGTGAGCTGCCCTGGGTGTCCCTGGCACTGTGGGTGAGCTGCCCCTGGATGCCCCTAGCCCTGGCACTGCAGGGGCACATCCTCTGAGCTCTGGAAATTTTGGGCATCCTGCTAAGCCGGACTCCCAACACCAGCCCTGGCTGTGGGGTAGCCCCACACCTCCCCAGCCCTGCCACATTCCCAGTGTTGTTCCTGTTCTTGGGGAGAGCTGGGAAGCCCCCAGGGAACAGCAAATCCACAGTTTCCTCATGTGGAATCTGCACACTAAATGTTTAGGGAGATAAATGTATCTAAAATTAAGTGCACATTGGGCTGATTCAGCCAGGGAATTTTATGTAGGAATATTTTGTTGTTTCTCAGCTATTTTACATTCAATTAAAGTCCTGGGGTGACTTAGGATCTGGAAACCAGTTTCATGAGAGTCTTTCCAGACCTGGAACTAGATGCTGGATAAATCATGTCAGTCCTTTTGCATTCACTCTGAAATGGGGAAGGTGCAGCTTTTCCTGACCCATTAAGGTCTCCACTGGAAGGACAGATCCCTCTGGTGACACAGAGAGTGAGCAGACACTGACTGACAGGGGAACATATCTGGGTGTTTCAGAGTCCAAGTCAGTCACATCTGAGGGCTGGTTCTGTTTGCACTGTGATATAAAGGGAATATTCCACTCCTTGGCTTCTGGAGATTTCCTGCTATTAAAAGTACTTATGGGAACATTTAATTGTCTTCAGGTGCTGGGTGTCTTCCCTCCACCTAATGCAGTCACTATGGAATTCTTATTTTAACAATTTGCATTTCTTAGAGTCTATTTCAATAGGATTGGGGTGGGTTTGTGGGAGGGTGGGGGAGAGATTGGTTCTATGGAAGGCATCCATTCTAAACCTCTTACCAGAATTACAGACTGCAGAGATTCTTCACAGTTGGAAAGAAATGAGTAAAGCTGTTATCTCAGAAATTCAGCTTACAGATATGACAAGCACAAGTTGTTATGTAAGTGATTTTACTTGGTCTAGATAACCCAGGGATAAAACTTATAAGTATAGAAACAGAATAACTCTCCTAATGGAACTTAAGAGTTCAAGGGGATCTCAAAGATAAAAGCTGTCAAATTGCTTAGGGCAAAACTTCTTAACTGAGGGAAAAATCCTGCTGATCCTTTGCCAAGTTGCACTAAATTAAGAGCACTTAATATGTAGTAGCCTGTCCTTAGCACCTTGGCAAGTCAAGGTTTTGATTTATCACCCAATTTCCATAATTAGCAAAAATTGCCTGTTATACAGTCAGGTAGGCTGAAATTCAGTGTATTTCATGTGCAGGAATACCATGTGTCAACTTTTTATCCTACAAAAGTGGACTGATTCCATCCTTCTGTTGTGGCCTGAGCAGATTCTCCCTCCAGAAGCTCCTGCCCCTTCCCTTGGTGTGTCAGGAGGAGAATTCCTCCTGGAGCCTGCCTGTGACTTGTAGGCTGTAGCTCAAGGGGAAGGTAAAGTTTCCAAGAGAGCCAGATACCTCTGGAACTGGAATGTAAAATGTTGTTAATATTGGTTTTGTTCTGGGTTTTAATTTGGGTTTTTCCTGGTCAAGAAGACTGTGGTAATCAGGCAGCAAAAATAAGCAGCATAAAGGGTGAAAGTGTCTTATCAGAATTGTATTCAATAGAAATAATTTTAAAAAGTCATTTCTTCAGCAGGTTATAATCTGCACTGATTTAATGAAGTAGTATATAATTCTCCTAGATTGTCAACAGTCAGAAATCATTGCAGCTCCCAGCCCCACTTGCTGTAGCTGTTGATTTAGAGGAGACCATCTGGCCTGACAGCTTGGAAACCAGTCCAGGGGAAGGAGAATGACAAGCTGAAATATTTGTAAATTGCTCGGCAATTTTGCACTTAGGCATAAAATTCCAAAGCAGGGGATGGTCCATGGCTGTTGCTGTGCTATGATAGGGCCAGAATTCAGACAGGCAGAGGATTCCTGGTTCCCAGTGTGCCATTTCCAGGGCAAATGGATCCCAAGGTTTAGCAGGGGAGCTGGCAGGACCAGCTCAGGCATGCTGTGACTCCCAGCCCTGCAGAATCTCTGCTGGTGGAGGACAGGTCACATAAAGAAATCACCAAGGTTCAGTCATCCTATTGATCCTGACAGAGCCAGTGTGTGTTAGGAGCAAATAATCAGTTGATATTCCTCAATAGCTTGGCTGTGGCTGCCCCTGACCTGGCTGAGCTGTGCTGAGCTCTGACAGTTCTCTGTGGATCACTTGGAGCCCTGTTTGCTGGGTTTGTTACAGAACTTCCAAGTCTTGTTTTCTGTACTTAAAAGAGAACACAACTGTGTGAGCTTGCTGTGGCACTTTTCCATGCCCATCACTTTCAAAGGAAGCTCAGGATTGTTCTGATTGCAATGCAGGGCTGGGGGCAGGAGGGCTCAGACTCCAGAGTCACTGAAGTGGCCTCAAAGGCACCTGAGCCCCTCTGATGTGTTTGCAGAGCAACAACCACACTGCGTTTGAAGTTTGAGGTGTGCAGAGAACTGAGCAAGCACGTGGAGCTGCTTCCAAAAACAGGCTACATCCAGGCCCAGTCATCCTTCAGTGCCCAGCTCAAGTTCCTGCCCAGGTAACCAACATTAACCCAACTCCAATCTTTCAGGATTTCAGGCAGGGGCAGTGGAAAAGCTGTGCAGGGTTATTGTTCCCTCCTGCTGTCCAGGCTGGAGCTCACGGGGCTGCTGCAGTGCAGGTCTGCTGTCCCCCTGGAAGCTGCCAGATGCTCCAGGAGGAAATGAGCTTGGCTGCCAGGGCTGTGAGGCAATGTCCCCCCTGTGGCGGCAGCAGCGCTGTGACACTCGGAGCTCTCGGTTCCTGCTAGGCTGCTCTGCTCTGTGGGAAGCTATTCCTGTCCAGGGGGAGGTTATTGAGGCAGGTGGCTGCTTCATGGTTCACTGATTGAATAATTTCTGGACAAGAACTCCTGTGCTTGCTAATTAAGGTGAGAGTGCTTGGGCTTCCTGTCCATATCTCTCCTCCCCAGGTACATTTTTGTCCAAATGATGAAGGTATTGAATGAATTTCACATGGTGTTTTATGTGACGTCTGATGCTAAAAGCTTTATCGCAGCAAGTTTTGTTTCTCCATTTTACAAAACATCTACAAATACAAACACAGCCCAGTGATAGGAAACAATTCCAGTTTCTAAAAATTTAAATACCAGAGCTCCCATTGGCTGCTGTTCATTTTATTTACCTCATCATTGCCATCCTAAAGAATTTAGCAGGACATTTAAAAAAATAATTAATGACATATGGACTTCACTGTCTTTGGCTTTGACTGCTGCTGCAAACCTGCTGCTTCTTTGATGTGGGTTCTTAGTCCCAGGGATGTGTTTGGATTCTCACAGATGTGCTCAGCACCTCTGGATTCTATCCTGACTGCCAAATTGTCACCAGGTTTGTATTCAAAGAACTCAGAGTATTTACAGTTCTTGCAGCATCTCAAATCCCATCAGATTACAACAACAGTAACATGGTGACACATCTCAGTTCCTGAACCTCAGCTGCTGTGAGGCACTGTTCCCTCTCTGAGGGGATGCAGACAGAGCTTGGATTTAGAACCTTAATCTTCCTTTAAAAATGGGGAAGCTTCAGAAAGGAGATTTTATGAGATTAAGGCATTTCTGACACACGAAATAAGTATCTGGCTGTTTGAGGGTACAGATGATTTAAAGACCTGAAGCAGGGGGAGTGCTGGGAGCTGAGGGAAGCACTGAGCCAGTGACACATTTCCGTCAGGGCTGGCACTGAGCTGCCATTAGGAGCTCTATTAATAGAGCAGCTGTGGCACAAGTGACACAGAGGGAAAAGAAGCCCCCACTCAGCAGTGCTGAGGGAGCTGGGAGCTGCCTGAAGGCTTGGGAAGCTCCTCCTGAGTGTTCTGTGCACACTGACATTCCTGGGCAGGTGTTCCCAAACCCAGCTCCTGGGAGCTTGAACATTTCCTGCTCAGTTGAAGACAAGTTCTCTACTCTGCTGCCTTTCAGAATTCCCAAACACCACATCCTGCAGTTCTCTGCATTTGGAACTGGTCTTGGCAATCTAAATCTGATTTGTCTTCTGTGCTTCTCTTTAATTGTGCCATTTTCATGGAACTTTCTGAAGGATTCCAGGACCTTTTCCCCAAGGTACAGCAGCTAATTTAGAGTCCACCCCTGTGTCCATACAGTTATAAGTATTTTCTTCCCCCTCTGGATTATTATGAATCAGGTTAATTTATTCTGCTATTGGCATGTCCTGTGACAAAGTAAAGGCTATAAAAATTCCTCCCTTGCACTTAACCTCAGTTCAATGTGTAAAGAACTTCCCAACATCTTTGAACATCACCCTTATTGCAAAATAACAGCAAGATTTGGGATCACCATGGTGACTGAGTGGGTGTTATTTTTGTTCTTTAACAATACATTAAAGAGTTGCAGGCAATTCCAGGAGTAGTAGTAGAACATGAGCACTGTGGAGACCCAAGAAGAGGAAGCAGCTCACTCTGGTGCTCTGAGATATAAATAGAGCAGCAGAGCTAAAAATGCTCCAGGTTTGTATTGTCTTGGCTTGAAGCTCTGGAATGGAGCTCGTGACAGCAAGATGTTCACCTACAGAAAACCTGCATATTCCTTATGAATTCTGAGGCTGGTGGGTGATCAGGCACTGCTGGGCTCCAGCTTTGTTCATTTGATATCTCTGATACAAAGTGGTTCTGCCCCAGGCTGATCATTAACCTCAGAGGGAGCCACTGCCTGGGCTGGGTTGGTGGCATGCTGGGGCTGCAGCAAAGATCCACAGGGTTCATATTCTGATTAGAGTGTAAGCTTTTCATTTTTCAGAATTTTAATTGTCTGGATGGCATTAAAAAAAAACAAAAAAAGGATAAATGGATGCTGACCTTTGTGACCGCCCTTAAAATCCTGTGTGTGTCCAAAATCCTGTCTTTAAAAACAAAAAAAAAATCCAATACAACTGTACAAGGTCAATCACTCTGACATCAGTGCCTTGCAGCCCATGCCCTCCTGCTCAGAGCATTGCCTGGGGGTGCCAGGCTG
Organism: Melospiza georgiana; assembly: GCF_028018845.1. NCBI lineage: Eukaryota > Metazoa > Chordata > Aves > Passeriformes > Passerellidae > Melospiza > Melospiza georgiana. The sequence goes on from NC_080451.1 coordinate 9,351,549, forward strand.
AAGGAAATCTGGGACAAATCCAGAATATTCCTGACCTGACTGCATCTTCTTTCCCTTGGTCAGGAGGTGGGTCTTCACAGGTCACTCATTTTTGATTGGCATTTTCTTCCACCCATCTTTTTCCATTTTCTCTAATATTTGAATTTATCTTGCAAGCAGAATTTTAATGAGAATTCCCTTCAGTGAAGAACTGGAGTTGATGCTTAACCAGGTGAGTCCTCCAATTTGAGGACAATTAAATGAAGACTAAAAGCTGTGAATAGTAAAACTTTCAGACCTTAAGTAACAGGATTCAGTTTGTTTTTCTTTCTGTTCATAAATAATCCATCCAAAATTCATTATTCCACTTAGTGAGAAAATAGTCAGAATGTTTTCATGGCACTGACTGGATTTGTACTTTTGGGTTTTCAGGCAGTCCCTTCCTGAAGATGCAGGGAGTTATTTCAATGCAGAGACAGGAATCCTGGAGGCCCCAGTGACAATCCTGATCATGGACAAGGTCAGGGATTTTTGTGATGCTGATTATCAGATTGACATAAAATAATTGATGTAAATTATTTTAGTGAATTTTCACTTAATGATACCTAATTTTAGATTAGTTCTTTACTAATTGAGGCTCTGTGATAATAGTTAAAGATGCTTAAAGTGCTGATACAGATTTGATCATTTTTTCTTGTCTCATATTTGCAATCTAGGAAGTTTAATCCTTTCTCCTCAGTGCTGATCTCATGTTACTGTCAAGGAACAAAGTAACTTTCTCTTGCACTTTTCGTTTTGGATGACATTTCATTTAAATCCTGTCCTTACAACCCACACATGGAGTTTTTATCCTGTTCTCTTGCATTTGTTTCAGGCTAAAAAAGTTAATTTTACTGTCCATGCCATTGTTACTACTTCTGATTTGGAAATCAGCCCAGCACAGATCAGCTTTGGGTACTGCACGATCTATGAAGCTGTGCAGGCAAATGTCACCCTAACAAACAAATCCATCTTGCCACAGGAGTTTGGATTTGTGGGACTGCCAGAGGTAGGGACTGATCCCACACACACCCCCTCTGCTGTCAAAATAGATTTCAGTGTCATGGGAACGTGTTCAGTGTGAGTGTAAATAAATCATGACTGGTTCTTGCATGGGAATCCTGCTGCTGGAGCTCTGTCCTGCAGTGTGTGAATCTCCCTCTGCATTTGCCACGCAGTGCAAATCCCTGCGAGGAGATTTTCCTGTTCCTCACCTTTTCCTGTCAGAATTCCTGGGTTTTTACACCAAAAGATCTCCTAAAAGAACACCTGGGACACTTTTACCCCTAAATAAAACTGGCTTGGGGCTGTGGCTGTGGAATGTGCCCACTTTGCACCAAATGCCCAAAGGCTTCCCTTTAAAATGCTCCTTGGAACCATCCCAAGCCATGCCTGGGCACTTTCTGAGTGGTTGGAAATTGATGTTGAAGCACAAATTTAATCACAAGAGCTGCTGGGTTCATGTGGGCTGGGTCTCCTGAATAATTTTTTGGAGAAAATTTGTTCTTCAAGCTCCATAGTGGCAGGGTGAGGTGATCACAGTGTGAAATGTTGGGCATGTTGGCATCAGAGCTGGAGGAACCTGGCAGTTCATTGGGCATTGTCCTGTTCTCAGCTGGCTTAGGGATTAAAATCAAGGAGTAGCTGAAAGGAATTGTTAACTTCAGCTTCAGGAAAGCTTTACTCCCCAGGATGTGTTTCCTGAGGAGCTTGAAGTGTGCATCTTCATCTCAAGCACAAAGCTCTGCACAGCTGTGGGTGAGGAACTGCCCCTGTCCCTGCCCCACACAGGAATCAGCTCTCAAAGGCTCAGGGCACCTGCTGGGATTTTCACCATATTTCATTCAGTTTTCTATGAAGAGTAAATAAACATTAGAGCAAGGTGATTTCCACAGATGGGAAGAAGCTGAGGAAGGGATTCTCCTGAAATCTGACTTCATGGATTTAATGCCTTTTGAGTTACTTTGAGATGAGAAATCTGCCCCTCAGACTCTGGGCGCTGACTCAGACAAAAACTTCTCCCTGGAAGGTTTCTCTTTTCCTGACAGTTCCACATTTAATAACAATTTTTTTTAATCTTGCCAATATTATCTTATTTTAATTTATTAGTAAACTGATAAATTAATTAATAATTTCTTATCCTGCCATTTTGAAGTTTGTTGAAGTTCAACCCAACGATGGATTTGGAATTATTCTTCCCCTGGAAAGCCTGACACTGGACATAATCTTTAAAGCCACCAAGGCAAAGGAGTACAGCTTTGAGCTCACCTGCAGGACAGAGATCAACAGGTGTGTTCATGGATGGACAGCAGGGAAGCTAAAATCTGAATTTCACTGCTAACCCAGCTCAGAGATTGAATCCCTGCCTGTCCTGGGGAGGAGAGGCTGGATTATCACCTGAGGCAGGTGGGAATTTTCAGTTGCAGAAGTTGTTGCTCAGTTCCTGTTGGTTTCATCCTTGATTTTCACATCTGCCTCCACTGAGATGACTTTTCCCACCCCTCCTGAAGTCTATCCTTGTCCTACACCAAAGCTCCAGCCCCTCAACCTGCAGTGCTCTGCTGCTTTTTCAGCACAATTACTGAAGGAATTCTTTTTTGTATAAATGCTCTATGCTTTAAGCCATTGCTACTGCAATAATGATGGCATAAACTTTGATTTGACTGGATGTATTTCCAGAAGTTCACAGAGGAAGAATTCAAGCAGGGACTCTGGCCAATTGTGCATTAAAAATAGATAGTATTATTGTTCATCTTTAGGCAAAATTCCCATTGCAAGCTTGAAATTCTGCTTAAATAGGGACTACAGGATTAGCTCCCTATTTTCCGGGCTGATTAAGACACTATTTTATGCTGAGACAATTTATCATGTGTTTATTTTTAGACAATTCAAGCTGTCATGCAAAGCAGTTGGAGTCCACCCACCTCTTGAATTGTCTCATTCCTTGGTTCAGTTTGCTGCTACAGCCCTGAACTCGGTGTCTTCAGCCACTGTGGATGTGCTCAGTGCCCACCCTGTGCCAGGCAGCCCTGGCCCAGCTGGCCCCACTTCCTTTGAGTTCCACGTGCCCCAGGAGTGCCCTGTGGCCATCACACCCTCTGTGGGAACCCTGCTGCCTGGCCAGGTAAATTCCCTTTCACTGCTGGGTGTTGTGCCAAATCTTTGATCATCTGCATCCTTACAAAGGCTGTCACTTGTAAACACAGCTCCAAACATCAGTTGTTGTTGGAATAGCTGGAATGTTTTGTATTGTTTAAAAGAATGATTTAAATCAGACTGGAGGGTTAAGCACCAAATCTGGCTAATGCCTCATGGGAGTGTGTGATGGATGTCACAGGGGTCCCAGGACCAGGGAGGAGATGAGAATGTTGACTCCATGTTTCAGAAGGCTGATTTATTATTTTATATTATATATATATATATATATATATATATATATAATATTAAAACTATACTGAAAAAATAGAAGAAAAGATTTCATCAGAAAGCTAGCTAATAATAGAAAAGGAATGATAACAAAGACTTGTGACTGACCAGACAGTCCAAGAAAGCTGGACTATGATTGGCCATTAATTAGAAACAACCACATTAAACCAATGTCTAAAAACCCCAAAAATCTATTTTTCACCCTGTGATAAATTCACTATCATTCTACTTAAACTTTCGTGGCTTGTAATTCTTCATATAAGGTTAGTGATTGATTGAGCCCTCGGAAAAAACAAAGGCACAGGGGTCTGGGGCTCTGTGCCAGGGTCTCTGAGCCCCCTGGGCAGGGTTTGGAGCCCTGCAGGGCAGCCAGAGGCATTTCCTGGGCTGCAGCCCCTCCTGTGTGTGCTCTCCCATCCCAGAAAAGCTCCATCCGAGTGTCCTTCAGGCCGGCGCTGTCGGAGCAGCTCGTCAGGGAGGAGGCAGCACGGAGCCTCAGCACAGCAGCTGTGCCAGGGGCAGCAGCACAAGTAAGGAATGCTAAGAACAGCCCATGCTGCTGGGCTGCCACTTGCAGAGATTTGTTTCTCTGGATGGTATTTTTATCATAAAATTATTTGCATATTAATGAAGCCCAAGCTTGTGGTCTGTGGGGGACCTGCCTATGAAGGATGAGGGTGTGACTGTGCACTCAGTGTGTGGCCTGTTCACTGAGCAATCATTTAATTTTTTGCTCACAATTATTCCTAGAGGGTTTTATGGCCAACTGAAATACTCTTAAAAAAAAAAAGAAAATAAAAAGCTTTTAAACTTCCTGAAGATTTACAGCATCTATGGAATTTATATGCAACCCCCAGGTCAGTTAATTTATGTGAGCACCTGTGGTTGTCTTGGATTGGGAGATAAACAGGTAAAATACTCATGAGACAGAGACTCATCTGCTCCAAGAGGAGACCTCTTATTCTAAGAGGGAGTAAAATATGTCCATTTCAACCTAATTTTTAAACTTTACACTTTTGGAAATTTGTCTGTTGTAGCTACTGTGTCTGTGGGCTGTCACCATCATCCTGCTGTCCCCTGCTCTGTGTCACCTCCTTGCTCTGTGTCTTTGCTCACTCCTCTCTTGCTCAGATTCCCATTGATCCCCCTCAGTCTCCAGTGGGCAAAAAGAAGAAAGATTCAAAGAAAGAACAAAAAGAACGAAATAAATCGAGTATTTCCATCTCCAGAGGAAGGGCTGGAAGCAGGAAAAGCCTGGCTTCTGTACATAGCCCTGAAGAGCCAAAACCAGAAGAGTTAAAGCCTGAGTAAGTCAACAGAAGCATCTTGTACTACACAGACAGCATTCTCTTTAGAAGTAGTTTAATAAATCTACTAAAGCTGTAGGTAGACAAGAAAGCAAACTGGAGAGGGAACAGCTTCAGCTGTGTTGCAGAGGCTGTTTCCAAAATTAGTGCTGCTTGTGAGCCACACAGCTGTACCCTCTCATGTGAGGCAAAGAATCCCTTTATGCATCAGAAGGATTGAAGACTTCAAAGAATCTGTCAGGGAGCAGGGGCTGGGGCTGTGCGGGGGTGGAGCTGAGCCAACACGGGTTTATGGAAAGGGCAACAGCAAAGCTCAGCTTGGGCACCAACAGAAACTCCTCAAAGAAACCTCTGTGAGCACATCTACAGAGCCAGCTGATGGCCCAAACCCATGGCTGAGAGGATTTTCTGGTTTTAATTTGAGGGCTGACACAGTCCAGCACATGAGTCGTGGTCAGCATCAGTGCTGGCAGGGAAATGCTGCTGGGAATGTGCATGAGGAGCAATCCCTGAGCAGTGTGAGCACCTCAGGGAGAGCCAACACCAGCAGCATTGCTGCCTGCAGCCTGGGACACTCACAGGCAAAATCTGATCCTTGAGGGCCCCTCTACAGCAGGAAATTCAGAGCCACACTTCTGCCCAGGCTCAGGAATTTGGAAGTATTTGGAAGTAAATACATACTGAAGCAACAGGCATTTGGCTGTGCTGGATGTTTTGACATCTTTTACTACAATTCCATGTTCATTGCAATCCATTAATTATAATTTCTAAACACTTTCAGCAGAGATTGCAAAAAAATTCCCTATTTTAGAAGTATTGCCTACAGACTGCATTAGAGGAATGTGATCCTGTGTGTTTACATGACACTGAGATGATGTAGAAGCACTGGAAGACACTGAAATTCCTGAAGTATTCATCCAAAGGAAATTGTATTGAGGTTTTTGCAATCTTTGGTGTAACATTTGTTATCTGGGTTCTTCATTTTTATTCTCTTGTAGGGTGGGTCCATTCCTGACAGTCATTTTATTTCACTGTTACATTCCATTTTGAATGTGTGACTAAGAAACAATAATCACAATTAGCTCAGCAGATATTTATTTGATGTTTTTTTGCTCTCTCACTCTCTGAGATAATTCCTATTCCTGGATTCTCTAGTTCTGATGCTTACAGGGCAGCCCAGGCTTTCCTGACAAGGAGTTTCAGAGGGAGTTTTAACAAATACATCATCCCATGCTCTGTTGCAAGTGGCCATGCCAGTGGAGAGGAGGGCTCTGGGAGCTTGACCTGCAGGTGGGTGCATTGGGTAACCCAGAGATGTGAGGGGGAAATGGTGCCATTGATGATTTATTCATTTGGGGGAGAAATTTGTTTTCTGCTCTTAATTACTTCATAGCTCAATGGTAGAAACTCATGCTCCCAGCCCACCAGTTGGATAAGAATCAAACACATGAATATCAAAGCAGCTGAAGGAATAATTGTGTGAAAACTTTGAGGCAGCTGTAGCTCAGGCACAGTCAGTCACCCAGCCCTGTGCTGTGCTGTCACACCCTGGACAGGAGCAGATCCCTGGCAGTTGTTGTGTCTGTGCTCCCAGAGCTCTGCCCTCCTATTCCCAGAGCTCTGCCCTCTTATTCCCAGAGCTCTGCCCTCTTATTCCCAGCTCTGCCCTTTTATTCCCCAGCTGCCTTTGCTCTCTTGCAGCCCTCACAACACCTTGTACCTGGAGCTGCACTGCCCTGCTGTGGCCCCTCCTGTGCTGATCATGTCAGACTCTGGGATCAACACAGCCAATTTTGGGGATGTTTCTGTAGGTATGGAGTTTGCGTTCTGCTTTGGAGTTGTTTCTCTCTGACAGTGAGTTCTTCCCAGTGGTTTTACATTTTCAAAAGTCAGGAGAGAAATTAGCCCTTAGTGGCATTTAGGTGGAAAATAAGGAGCCTCTGGCCAGCTGAGGCCCGTGGAAGAGCAGATCTGATCCCCAAACCAGGACCTGGAAGCTCCAGAAGTGACTGGCCCAGTCTGAAAGCATTTTGGTGAGCTTTGAGTGGTGCCTTAGCCATAGGCCTGGGATGAGTGTGGCTCAGGCAGGAGCAGGAGTGAGGGGGAGGAATGAGAGGGATGAGCATCCTCCTTTTGGGAAGTGTTTTCATTCCTTGCAGGCCACAGAATGATGAAGAGAATTACAATAGAAAACATCTCCCCAGGGAAGCTGGAGGTATCCTTGTCTGGAGCACATGAGCTCAGCCTTCAGCCTCTGCCTCTGCAGGAGGAACTGCTGCACACCAAAGCACCAGCTCATCTTCTCTCTTGAGTTATTGACCTCTCAAAAGCTTTTAGATGCTTAGTTCAGACCTAAGACATGGAAACAATATGTAGAATTTATCTTTTTTCTCAATCTTTATGAATGTTTTTCCTTGAGTTGCACTCTTTAGCTGGGATTCTCAGTTCTGAATCCCAATGGCCCCTTCCTGTTGGTCAGAGCAGTTGGAACACTTGAGCCAGGTGAAAACAAACCCCTGATCATCTCTTTTTGTCCAAGTGAGGATAAATGGGTGAGTAAAAGATAAGAGGAGTGGAGAGGAGAGACAAAGTTCCCTGTCCAGCATTTGGATCTTGTCTCCGTTCTGGGATGGTCCCTTGGGAGGGGTCAGCTGGAGGGATGGGGGTTCCCTGAGCAGATGCACTAACCCAGGCACCCTCTGGGCAGTTCTTGGAAACTCTGGACATCCAGGTGGCACAGACCAACCTGAGCCTGCCCCTGTGTGGGCACGGGGTGGTGCCCAGCACTGAGTGCTCCGTGGGAGAGGTGCTGGACATGGGATACGTCATGGCCAGGGACACAGTGACTGCCACAGTCCAGGTAAGGCCTCTGAGCAGAGCACAGCAGAGTTCCTGTCAGGAGGAACACAACACAAACTCCTCCCCAGTATTGATGCAGAGGGGGGTTGGTGTGGCACATTGTGGGCAGCACTGATTGTGCCTCTGGTGGCATCTGGGGACACAGAGCTGCACTAATGCAGCAAAATAAATTCAGCCCCTTTGCAAACTATGGATCTTACAGGCCTGAGAATCAATTTCCTTCATGCAAATGCTGTTGTGTGAATGAATGTCCCCAGATAAAGAACACTTCCAGCATGACCCTGCTGTTCTCTGTGCAACTGGAGTCGCTCTCACCAACACGGGACAGAGACCGGCAGAAAATCCCCTCCTTTCTCACATCCTCTCTGCACAGAACAGAGATTGTTGGTAAATTTCTTTTATTCTTTGCTCTTTTTCCTCTGCTAAAGACTCAGGAAGTGGAAAGCAGCATAGCTGTGTCCTCTTAGATGCACACAACTGTCAGACCTGGGGCATCACAGCCCTGAAATTAAAGACTTCATTTTGCTCCCCAGTAGGAGCTGTAATAATTCTTTCAATATGAGGGGCTGTAAATGTATGCAGCCTGAGCAAATATCCATAAGTAAGGAGAAATTAGTGTTTAAATCTAAATAAACCCACACAGTAATTGCACATTAAAGATTCCATTTAAAGATGTCCAGATCTGTAAAAACACGTCAGAATATAGGAAGGTTTGGTGATGCTGCTTCAGTTCCTCTGGAGATTAATGCATCAAACTGATGGATGGATGGATTTATCTGGTGTTCCTAACACCCTGTTTTGCTGCAAAGCCATGTGTCAGCTCTTATTTATTTGCTGTTCCAACAAAAATTAAATGGATTTAAAATTTATGAAGAAGTAAAATGGAGCTGTCCTCCTTTCTTATCTGTATCCTCATTTTTATTTACCAGGAACACAGAACTATAATGGCTTCAGTGTGTTCAGGGTCTCTCCAACAGAAGGAAAAATTGAGGCTGGGATGAGCCAGGATCTTGTGGTTACCTTCAGTCCTGATCATGAAAGTCTCTACTACTCCGACCGTCTCAAGGTTCTGCTCTTTGGCAAGGTGAGACAATCAGGATTATGAAAACAGTCTAAATGTTGGATGAACTGATGTAGGGAGGAAAGGGCACGTTTGGGGCCCTATGGCATTTTTCAGGATTAGATATTCAGTTATTAATTAATAAAAACAGTGACGTGGGGTCCATCCCGCGGCACAGTCAGGAGGGGACGGGAGCTGAGCACGCTCCAAGGGGCTGCTGCAGGGAGCATTTAATGGCAGGGCAGAGGGAGAGGGGGGCTCCAGCTGCCCAGCAGGGCCCGGCAGGAGCAGCAGCCCCAGGGAGCCCCTCGGTGCCATCTGCGGAGCTCCCGCCGTGCCCCGGCCGGATGCGCAGGTGGCCGCGCCGCGGGCAGCGCTGGGCACTGCCAGGACACCAAAAGTTGGTGCACAGTGACCACCAAAGCCCAGCAGCAGCACTGCAGAGGGCCGGGCCGAGCCAGAGCCGCTGCTGCCCTCGCACAGTGCGGGATTGCAGCTGGGAATGCACGGTGGGACGAGCTGAGCGTGAGCGCACACTTGACCCAGTTTGGCAGCAGAAAGGTTTTGTCTCTTTTAGTGGTTGTGGATAAATCGTTTGTGCAGTGCCCTCCTGAGGCACATTGCCCTGGTTGTTAAAACAGAAATGCCAGAGTGGGCAAACTAGGGGAGGTGCAGAGCTCCTGCATTGGAGCCCAGGATCATTGGCACCGTGATGCCCCCTCCGTTTGCTGGTGCTGCTGGCTCCGGTGCCAGCGTCGTGCGGGTGACCGAGCTGTCACCTGCAGCCAGCATTTCTGTCCCACCCAGCACACAGCCCACGAGGTCCAGCTGAAGGGAGCAGCCCGGAATCACATCATGTTTGTGGAGGGGGGAGAGCCCCTGGATGTGCCCGTGGAGTCCTTGGCTGTGACCCCACCTGTGGCACCACAGGAAGCACTGGGAAAAGGTAAAGTGCCACCACTGTTATTATGGAACAGGGAGGGATCAGACATGGGAATGTTCCTCTTCCTTTAAGAAAAAAGGAAATTTAAGGCAATTTTTCCAGAATCAGAAAAAATAAGCATTATATTACAGCATAGATTCATCATACACAAAAATACCACGAAAGTTTCTTTTAAGGAAAGTTTTTCTCTTCATTTGAATGCAGTTTTGTCTTAATGATGATCTTCTACCTCTGCATCTTCTTTGAAAAAATGATTATAATGTAATACTACTGTGAAGAGTTAAGATGCATTTGCTTTCTGCCACTTCTCTGAGGTGCATTAAATGTTTAAGAAATTATTTCATATATAATCACATATCCTGGATCCTCCTGTTTGTCCTGTTATAAAACTTCTGGGGGTTTGAAGTCTTCCTTAATTTAATGGGACAGGATGCAAACAGCTCCTGACTCCTGAGCTGTAAATAAGTCCAGGCACACACACATAAGTAGGAATAAAATACACAGAGCTGTGTGCCATGGGCTAGAAAACCAGCCTGGAACTTGATAAACAAGTAATAATTGCACTTTGCAAATTGTCCAAACCTCCTTTTCCTTAATTCCTCACTAATTCTGTGAAAGGATCTCTTTGTCTGTGCCAGCTCCTGAGATACCACATCACCTTGTTTTGAACCTGCTGCAGTTTCTGTTGGTTCCCAAAGGCCAAAGGCTCAGTTTGCCTGTCTCAGAGCTGACCCGCTTGCTGTTTGTTTAGGGCCACAAGAAGCAGTGAGGTCCCTTCTCCTGCTCCTGGAGTTTGTGGAGGGCTCAGCAGAGCCAGCCAGGGCAGAGATCACCGTGGGGGCCATTCAAAGTCCTCAGATGGCAGCCAGGAAGGTGAGGGAAATAAAACCTGCAGGTTTGTGCCAGGTGCTGGGTGGGATCCTGACAGTGTGCAAAGGGCTGCTCCTTCCTTCTCTCCAAAATTCAGAAACTCATAAAAAGGGCTGCACATTCCTTCTGTCCAAAATTCACAAATTGATAAATTTTAAAAAGCAGCTTTCAGAGTTTCTAATGAATTTGACATTATAAAAGCACAGTGTTAGAAAAGCTTATTTTTCAGGGGCTAATATAAGGAATTAGCATTATCATACTAAGTCAGCAGCAAATTGAATTTGTGTGTCCGTGCCAGAGCGTGGAGTTCAGCCTGGACAGCGGCCCCGAGGTGCGGCGGGCGGGCTTCGAGCTGGACGGAGCCAAGGGAGCCCTGGAGCGCGGGCAGCTCAAGCGCATCGGCGTCTCGTGGGTGCCACCTGCCGACCTGCAGGTGAGCCTGCGACACCGCTGGGGCACGCGGGGCTCCGGGAGGGTGGCACACAAAGATCCTGATGGGTGTCACACAGGGCTCCTGCTGGGGTGTCACACAAAGATCCTGATGGGTGTCACACAGGGCTCCTGACGGGGTGTGGCACAAAGCTCCTGTTGCACGCCCCATTTCCCTTCTACTGCCCTTTATCTGCTACTTGTGCCTTGTAAAGTTGGATGTGATGTCCCAACAGCTCCACGGGGCTGTGATTGCCCTGATTCCCCTCCGTGGGCATTCATGGAGCATGGGGGCACTGAGTCCCCCGTGTGTGGGATGGCACAATGAGTAGCTGGTTCCAAAATTAAAAGTTTTGTGCCATCACAACAGGAAGAGACAGCAGAGTTCCTGGCAGGGTGAATCCAGCCTGCATGGTGCCCCTTGGTAACCCTGCTCTTGCTCAACCCTGAGCACTCACTGGGGGCTGACAGGATTTCCTTCCAGCCCTCCCTGGGAGCTCTGTGCTTGCTGCTGTGCCCAGCTGCCATGGCAGTGACGTGGGGACAGTCTCTGTGGGGACACAGTGCTGAGTCACTGTCACACCTCACTGGCTGCAGCATGAGCATCACTTGGGGACAGAGAGGAGCCAGCACAGTGGCTGTAGCTGTCACCTGCAGCTATAACTGGTACCTGAACACTGAGATGTGAAACACAGAGTTTAGAAGGTGAGCAGCTCGTGTCTCCTGTGTCCACAAGACCAGGCTGGTGTCTGTGTGGTTCTCTCTGCAGACCAGTGACCCCCCTGTGGTGTCAGCCCTGCTGACTGTGAAAGGGGACATCACAGAGTGCTACCGAGTCCTGCTCATGGCCAGAGTGGTGTCTGCAGCTGCTCCCACTGCCTGAGGGGTCAGGCGAATGGAAGAAGATGGAGGTTCCATTCCTGGGAGATCTCTGCTGGAACATGGGAGGATTTTGAGGTTGTTGCAGATAAGTGAGGGCAGCAGGGACATGGGAGGGAAGGGCCATGTAACATTTCTGCTGTTTCACCCAAAGTTCTCTGTAAACTCTGGTGTCAGTAGCTTAATTTTCCAGCTGACTCTGTGACAATAATCTTGTGTTAGAGGAAAGAATTCCTGAGGGCCCCAAGCAGCTACAGCTGCTGTTAATCCCAAGTCTCCCAAATCATCCCACCAGGAGGAATATCTGCTTTACATCCACATCAGTGAGTTTCTATCTTTATCCAATTTCAGATGCTTTTTGTAGGATTTGGAAAGGCCTTGACTTTTTCTAAGACCAGAATAAAGTTTCTTATTCAAGCCTCCTCCAAATCATCTGGGGAGTCACTTTTACAATGTTCAGTCAAACGTGCCTGGTAACAGGAGGTCAAGGGGGAACATTCCTGTGCTGTTCCCTGGATATGGGCAGACACTTGCCAGACATCCTGGCTGTCCAGGAACTTTGTATTTCTATATTTGCCTTCTGCTGAATTCTGGGTGAGAGCAGAATCCTGCTGTTCTGGGGAAGCCAGAGTGCCCTGCAGGTGGAACTTCTGTCAGGAAGCAGAGATGGAGAATGGAGGGAGCAGGAAGGCAGCAGCCATCAGACACAGGATAATCCTGTGCATCTCTTATCACACTCTTTCCTGAGTCACAGGCAGTCTGTGGCAAAGTTCCCTCCCCAGCACTCCGAGGGCGTGCTGACCTTTGGCCCTGGCTGTCAGATCCCTGACTCAGATGATGCAATCAGAAAACAGAAACGTTATTTGTAAATATCCCTGTGGTAACGAGGAACCAGCAGGGGAGCAATTGTCACAAGGAACATTTAAACCAGGCTCCCCCTCTGACAGAGGAGGTTTGTGGGGGTGAAGAGGGGGTTCCTTGTTTTTCCAGCCAGTGTTTGATCCATTGATGTGTTCTATTTAATAATGGCTCGAGTGCCCGTGGAGTCACTTAACTCCTCAGTCTAAGGACTGCAGATGCTGAAGCAGCCCCGGTGTCCTGGGCTGGCAGCACTGGGGGTGGCAGTGCCAGCCAGGGACAGCTCTGCCTTCCTTGGAGGCCCTGGGTGCTGCTGCTGGCACAGCTGGGCCTGGAGCTGGCACAAAGGGCTCTGTGTGCTGGCTCCCCTGCAGCCCCAAAAGGGTGAGTAAATCCCACCACAGGCACTCACAGCACTGCTCACAGCACTGCTCACTCCACAGCCACAGTGAGCAAGGAAGGGCACAGCCTGTGGGACTGGAGGAGCTACTTCAGGCTGTTGTGGGCATTCTTTGTGTGAGGATCCTCCAGATTTCACTCCTGGAAACCAAACAGTGATGGCTGACAACAAATCAGACTCCAGACTCTGGTTATGATAACCATACAGAATGCTGAAAATAAGTGTAACATTTACCAGGAAGCAACACCCCTGTCTTAGCAATCTTCCACTTCACAGAGGTCAGGTCCTGAGAAAAAGCATCCAGAGGATGAAAAGAAGTAAAAAATTAAAGAATGATGTGAAGACAGTGACACTGGTGCCCTCGCAGGGTTGGGCTGGGTAAGGAGCAGCTGCCACCAACCAGCTGAAGGTGCCACTGGTACCCAGGGGTGTCACCCACTGTACCTGCTTTCCTGGCACTGGAGAACTTGGATCAATATTTTCACAGGCTTGAAGTGAACAGAAGGTTCTGGGTTTCTCTGGTCAAAGTCTCCACGTTTAAAATTCAGGATGTGTTTGTTGTCTCGGGGGAGGTTGGACCAGGATAACTGGAACAGGTGGTTATTTCTGGAGGACTGAAAATAAAGTAAACTCTCCCTGTAAACTCCAGCTGACGTTCTGTAAAACACTTATGGAAATCTGAGCAGGTTTCAGTCCCTTTCATAAGAGAAAAGCCTGGAATTTTAGCTTGTCCTGAAAAATGATCATTCTTGGGGGCACAATGGCTGCTCAGGATTGGGGTTCCCTCTCTTGGATTTCTTTGTTCTTTGGGGACACAGAGGGTGAAGTGCCAGCTCTCACATGGACAGCACTCGGCAATGAGACACAGGCTGATGTGGAAGGGAAAACAAATTGTCTGATGTGGAAAAGCTGAGCCATGGGAATGTGAGCAGACTGTGCTGCCTCACCTGGGACACCCCTGCAGTTCCAAAAGCAAAAGCAGTTACCGTGTCTGCAAAATGTAACCCGGGATTAGCAATTGTGTCTGCAAAATGTAACCCTGGGTGTGCAAAATGTGTCTGCAAAATGTAACCCTGGGTGTGCAAAATGTGTCTGCAAAATGTAACCCTGGATGTTTCACTGCCATTCCATTGAGCTACCACAGTTAGAATTGTCATGATGCAAACCTGCAATGGCCAGTGATTCCCACCTTCAGTTTACTGAAAATGCAGGAATTCTGTGAGGATGCTCCTGCCCACACCATTCTCATGTACAATGTGTGTTATGTGCAACAGCTTCTTGATATTTTTCCAATGAACAGAAAATTGACTGGGACAGCTGAAGATGGAAACAATTCCCTGGGAACTCAGGCACATGGAGCTGATCCAGGAGTAGTGAGTGGCTCTGTAGGGAATTCCCTGAGCACACAGAGAGTGCTGCTGTGTTCTCCTGGCATGGATCAGTGCCAATCCCAGTGCCCAGGAGAAGCTCAGCACAGCTCCTGCAAGTTCATCTCCTGGAAAGTCACCGGCCCTGTTCAGTTCTGTGCTTCCAGAGTGGGTTATCCACACTGGCCATTAAAACTGCCAGGGGACTCTAAACATGGAACCCTGTGTTTCTGTTTCCATATCACAGGACTCCAGTAGGAATGGAGCTGTTGTGAGGATAATATGGAAAATGTAACCTCAGAAATATTTCTTCATTTCCTGGAAGTTGAAGTTCTCTGCTCCTCTAACTGCACTTGTGACCATTCCACTTTCAAACTGAGTTTTGCAACTGTGACCACTCTTGGGTCCCTGGATACAAACTCGTGCTTCCAGATTTGGATCTAAAAGCCAACATGAACTTCATGGCACTGATGCAGTTCTGATTTAATGAGCAATTCACACCCCCATGTATGATCTTATTAATGCTTAAGGGCAAACCCAGCTCATTGTAAAGCAGAGAGTGAGAAAACAAGCACTGGTGTCACACACATTTATTAATTCATGTTCTGCTTCTCCAGAAGTGACTTCAGCTATTTCTTCACACGTATGAGCACAGGTTTTCCTAAATGAGCAATGGCCCCATGACCCTGAGCAGTGCTGGAGGAAAGCACTGCAGTCACTTTGTCACATGCCATTGTGAGCTGGAAACAGCGGGCATCAGTTCTAGGGATGCAGAGCAGGGAACATCACCTGGTGCTCCCCAGGCATTGTGTCCACTGGGGTCCCCATGGGGTGGGGCCACCAAAGGCATCGCTGCCCTCCTCAGCTGGACAGGGATGAGAACACGACAAAGGCTCATGGGTGGAGATAAGGAATTTCTACATTTGAAATAGCCTGGAGCACAGCGATCCTAAAGAGCCGTTGAAACCTTTTCAGTCGTGTTCCACCTGCTTTAACAAGGCTGGGTTTAGAAGGGGAAATTATCTGCTCTTCTAAACATTTATTTCTAACTCATATATTTCATACCAGGTTTCTCATTCCTTTATTTCTCCTTCAAGTCCCTCTGGCACAGCAGAGGCTCAGGGTGTGTCCAGGGGCTGCACACCTGATGGGTTCTGGTCTGGTGAGAGCTTCGAGTGCAGTCCTGAAGCGCTCCAGGGAAATCTCTGCAAGCGGAGCTCTGTCCCCTGTACCCCTCCTGACATCCCGGGCTGGGCAGGGGCAGGGACAGAGAGAGAGACAGATACAGGGATAGGGATAGGGAGACAGGGATAGGGATGGGGACAGATACAGGGATAGGGATGGGAGCAGGAACAGGTGCAGGGGATGGGGCAGGGACAGGGCAGGGACAGAGATAGAGACAGATACAGGGACAGGGATAGGGAGACACGGATAGGGATGGGGACAGATACAGGGACAGGGATAGGGATGGGAGCAGGAACAGGTGCAGGGGATGGGGCAGTGACAGGGGCAGGGACAGGGGCTGGTGCAGGGGATCGGGCTGGGGCAGGGACCGGTGCAGAATCAGGGACACGCTGGGGGTGTCCGGGCCGCTCTGCCCCGCCCGGCCCCGGCCCCTCCCGCGGGCGGATCGGTCGGATCGGGCGGATCGGTCGGGGCCGCGGGGCCCGGGGGCGGCGCTGCCCGGTCCCGCCGTGCCCTGCCCGGGCTCTGCCCCCCCGGACGGTCCCGGTTATTTATTGCGCTGCCCAGCCCGGGCCAGGGCTCGGTGTCCCCTTTCAGCGCCGGCCGCGTGTCCTTGAAGCAGCAGCGGTGGCTCCCGGGGCTCTCGGACGCTCGTCCCAGCCGGAGCCTCGGGGCACGGGCAGCAGGGACGGGGAACTTCTCCTGTGGGCACCTGCTGATCCAAGGCCGGGCTGCCCTTCCCCGGGCACCGCTCTGCTCTGGGAGCAACTGTGACAGCTCTGCCCGGTGAGTAACCACTGCCTGCTCCCAAACCTTCCCACCGGCACCGAGTGACATCCCCACGACAGAACGGTGACTTGCTCATGGCCATCCCTTACAGCTTCTTTTCTGATCTCTAAGACAGTCAGCGACTTTCAAATTCACTTGGCTGCCCCTGCTCTGTGGACTGAGGTTCTCCCCCGCGATGACTCCGGGTGTCACTCGTGCCCAGTTTGCAGAGGCTGTGCTGTGCTCAGAGCCCCTGTTCTGGCACAGGAAATCCCACAGGAGGTTCAGCACACACAGCCCTGCTGAAATGGCACAGGAGCTGTTCTCCTCCTTTGTGCTGCACCAGAGCTGAAAAAAGCCATTCCTGGCTGCACTGGAGCCATGGAAAAAATAACTTTAAAATACCTGGGGGACACAGGCAGTTGTCCAGACCAGCATTTTCAGACAGGCCTCTGGTATGAGGCACCCCATCTCAATTACCTTTAAACAACACTGATTTGGCTTTTTGGGAATCCTGCACAAGTCATTCTCTCTCCAAGCAAGAGTAAAGCACCAGTCAATAAAAACATTTATTGATTCAGAACCAACTTTTACAGTGGGATTGTTTGCATGTTCTCATCTGAAGTAATGGTACAACCATGAAGAACAATCTAAGGTGGTTTTGCTCCATACCCTCACTGAGTGCTTTCCCTTTTCCACCCCAGGAAAGTGCATTCCCTGCCATACATGCACTGTTTAATCAGTGAATCATCTGCCTTCCTTCACAGATGCCCTCAGAACATGTCTGATTGGACAAGTCTGTGGTATGTCTGGTAAGTTGGCTTTTAATCTTCCCAACCCAGAACCCTTTGGAGGTTTTTATAAGCAGCCCTTGGAGCAGGGCAGTGGAAAGGCTTCTCTCAGGCAGGATCAGGGAAGGGTTTCTCTGTTTTCAGAGGAATGGGCTGGACGAGGCCAGGGGAGATTGGGTGTCAGGTGGGGACCAGCATTCACCGAGGGCTGTGTCATCTTTCCCTTCTGAGTGCTCTGGAGTTGAACTCCAGGGCTTGTTTGTTCTTCCTAAATAGCCAGAGCCCTGCTGGCCATTGGCTGCTCTCACAGGGCAGCTCCAGCAGGGATTTGCTGGGCCCTGGCCCTGCCTCATGCAGGACTCACTCCCTTCTATGGAACAGGGACAGGGACTGTCCCCTCTGCTGGGCACAGAGCTGAGCACAACCTGCTGGGAGGGACAAACTGGGACCAGAGAGGGGATTCCCAACAGGATTCCTCTCACACCTGGTACAGGTGCCCTGACGTTGTTTGCATGGTTGGCACTCTGTCCATACATTGGCTCTGAGCACACAGAGGGAGTTGATTCCTTCACCTCCTTCAGTCTGGAGCAGTTTTAAAATACAGAGCTCTTTAAAAATACACAGTTACTAAAAATAGATTGAGAAGGCTTCTGAAAGCCTCCAGGAAAGAGGGAGTTGGACTGAGAAACTGAGAGGTGGGCAGGTGGAGTTTTAGTGGAGAACCTGAAACACAGGTATATCAGTCTAGGTACATTAAATTGTTAAATATTAAACTTCCTTAAGCAATAGCTACAGATAGAATTGTGTTTTCAAGGCATAAATATAATTTAATATAATATCATTTCCATGCTCATGAATAAAGAGAGGCCCTAGACTTGTGAAAGTTGGTGCTTGTGCTTCCCTCCAAGTACAAACCCTCTCTTGCTGTGGAAAGCAGAGCCATTCTCCCTGCACAGAAGTAGAAAATAATGCAAAATAGTGAAATGTTTCAGCACCTGTGAGCCAGAAGGGGTTGTACTGCTGGGCAGTAATTCTTCAGCTCATGACTGAGTGTGTGTGATCCAACTTTCTAACCCAGGATCCAGCCCCCATTCACAACTAAAGGAGGCTTGGCCTGTCCTCTGACCATTTTGAAATGATATTGTGGTTGAGAAGCAGTAAAACATAAGCAGAGTACTGGAGGTGTTCCCCCTCTTTCAGGCTGATCTTGCTGCTGGTGTTCCTGCTCCTGCTCTGCGGGGTCTCAGTGAGCTGTGTCAGGTTCTGCTGCAGGAAGAAAAGGATCCCAGTGGAGCCCTTCCCTCGGCACCCCTGCGACCTGGCCGTGATTGGCATTGACAGTGACAGCACTGCCCACAGCACAGTCACCTGTGAGTACCCTGGGGTCACCCTGTGCCCCTCAGCGTGTGCCCCTCAGCGTGTGCCCCTCAGCCTGAGCTCCTCACCCTGAGCTCCTCACCCTGAGCTCCTCACCCTGAGCCCCTCACCCTGAGCTCCTCACCCTGTGCTCCTCACCCTGTGCTCCTCACCCTGAGCTCCTCACCCTGTGCTCCTCACCCTGTGCTCCTCACCCTGTGCCCCTCACCCTGTGCCCCTCAGCCTGTGCCCCTCAGCCTGTGCTCCTCACCCTGTGCCCCTCACCCTGTGCCCCTCACCCTGAGCTCCTCACCCTGTGCCCCTCAGCTTGTGCTCCTCACCCTGTGCCCCTCACCCTGTGCTCCTCAGCCTGTGCCCCTCAGCCTGTGCCCCTCACCCTGTGCCCCTCACCCTGTGCTCCTCACCCTGTGCCCCTCAGCCTGTGCCCCTCACCCTGTGCCCCTCACCCTGTGCCCCTCACTCTGTGCTCCTCACCCTGTGCCTCTCACCCTGTGCCCCTCACCCTGTGCTCCTCAGCCTGTGCCCCTCAGCTTGTGCCCCTCACCCTGTGCTCCTCACCCTGTGCCCCTCACCCTGTGCTCCTCAGCCTGTGCCACTCAGCCTGTGCCCCTCACCCTGTGCCCCTCACCCTGTGCTCCTCACCCTGTGCTCCTCACCCTGTGCTCCTCACCCTGTGCCCCTCAGCCTGTGCCCCTCACCCTGAGCTCCTCACCCTGAGCTCCTCACCCTGAGCTCCTCACCCCGTGCCTGGGGCTGTGTCCAGCCCTGCAGGAACAGCAATTCCCAGTGAGCTCCAGCAATTCCCAGTGAGCTCCAGCAATTCCCAGTGAGCTCCCAGAACAATTCCAGCCCCACAGGGGGAGCACAAGAGGTGAAGGGAGGGATCAGGGTGACAGTGAGTGACACTGAAGATCAGGAGTGACCCTACATGGACAGCTCCAATATACAGTGCATTCATTCTGAAAATAGAAAAGTCTGTAATTTCCAGGAAAAAGAGCCTTTCATATATTGGTGTCCCATGCAGGTGTTTAATTTTTATTTTAAATTCTTTTTCTTCCCAGCATACAGCTCATGGCAGTACCCCCCAAGTGTCCAGATTCCCTTGGTATTTGTGGATATGGATAAGAACACTGTGTCCCCTCCAGCTTACAGCCTCTATGCCATGGACCTGCCACCTTCCTATGATGAAGCTGTTCAAATGGGAAAGCAAGTGGCACGGACAAACCAGAAACTTGATGACATCCCTGAACAGGTGACACCACGTGGGCTGAACTCCAGCCAGTCCCCACCTGACACAATCAGCAGAGATCCAGCAACACAGGCAAATTCAGAAGATTCAGAAGATGCCACGAAAGAACAGCCACAAGTCTGACTCAGTTCAGAAGGGGAGAAAAGCAAGGGAAGGACTGTAAGAGTTAAAGAAGACATGAAGAGTTTGGGTTTCTAAGTAGGTTATGATGGAAAGATATTTCTTCTCATGCCCTTGTAATGATCTGTCAGAAGAAATGTTTTCTGTGACTGCTGTAATCCCCTGGTAAAGCTTCTTCAAGGATATGAAATGAGGTAAAAGGGCAGCAGTTTAAAAGTGGGACATGAATGAGTGTTCATCCTCTGGTAAAAAAGTTGTTCCTTGTGTCCAGCAATAAAAAAGGTTAGGAGAGTTTTGCCACCTTGGGAATACACTCAGAGCAGCACAAACAGGAAGCTGTTGTACTAGAACTGAAGTTTCCCAAGCTGGAGTTGAAGGGGAATCCCAGCAAGTGACACTGAGCAGCCTCTGTGGTTTCTCTTCTTTGGGAACACCAAGTGCCCAGGAAGCTGCTGAGGACAAAGAGCTGCTCGTGTTCCTCCAGGAGCAGGAAGATGCCAGGACAGGAGAGCATGGAGGGAAATGCTTTGTGTTGGTTCACAGCTGCACCAAGGGAAGGAGGCAGAGGAGACACAGACACTTCTGTGCTGCTGGTGGTCATGAGACCCCAAGGGATTGGTTTTGAGGTTCTATAAATCTTTCCACTTCTATTCTCAAGATGTGTTGCCTTGTGGGTGGTTCCCTTTGCTATTTAATTTTTCCAGATAAAGTACACATGAATTCCAAAGAGACACCTGTACACATGGTTCAGTATTATTGATGTGTTTCAAATATTCATCAAATATTTCAAAGATGCCTTTATATTTTGTGATCTGCTCAGGTGTCAGGGTGTCAGGCAGCACAAAGAGAAATCCCAGGTTCCTGGCAGCTTTTACCAGTTCAGCACGTGGACAAGCTCAGGAATGAGCAGGGTGACACAAAACATGCCTGTGCTGAGCCATCCAGAGATACAAACACCACAGAACAGGCTGGGCAAAAGCTCAAAGAAAATACTCTTAGGGATGGTTCTTTGTGAAGTACTGATAGAGGGAGAACTGCTGAGCATCATTTTAGAGCTGGGAGCTTGGAGCTGATTACAGCAGTAGCAGCCCAGACAAAAACATGGGCTCCAGAGGCAGGGTTTTAATGCCAGCTTTTTCCCTTGCTCTTCCATATTCCAAATGGTCCAAATTTTGTCCACTCCTGAGCAGTGATTTTCTTTGAATCCACTTCAGCAAGGTGCTAATCTGGCTGCTTTAGGAACATGAGCAATTGCCAGGGTGGCTCATGGCTCTGGGTAAGAGCAGCAAGCACAGCCTGAGCACTCGCTGCTATTAGTGAATGTAGCATAAATTTAGGTGTCTGTCATTAACAGGCAGGAGAAGTGGTGGGCACAAAAGCCTGCACAGCTTTTAGAACACTGTTATTCTCTGACAACCATTACTGCAAGAACTGCCCTGGAAATGAGCACTAATGATTTAAAGATGAAGATCTCTGGCAGCCACAGGCCCAGGATGCTGCTGCAGAGTCATGTGTGAGCTGTCCATGAGTCTGGCTCCCCAGGGAAGGGTCAATTCTATTTTTAACTTGCATGTAACTTACTATGAGGGCTGACTGGTGCAACAAATCTGCTTCTCTTGTGTCTCCTCTCTGTCATCCTTCATTACATTTCTGC
The DNA here is from genome assembly GCF_028018845.1 of Melospiza georgiana. Lineage (NCBI taxonomy): Eukaryota > Metazoa > Chordata > Aves > Passeriformes > Passerellidae > Melospiza > Melospiza georgiana. The sequence continues at coordinate 9,373,109 of NC_080451.1, forward strand.
TGTTTTATTCTTTGCTCTGCTTTCCTTATGTGTGTCAAGATGGAGGCTGGGCATAACCAGGGTAACTGTTTGGATGTGTCTGCCTGGAAGGGCAGTGTATGCCCAGCTCGGGATGTCTCCAAGTCATAAACGCAGCAGATGTATTTTTATTTATTGAACTTTACTACAGCGCTCAGAACGAAGCCTCTGCCCTTCCGAAGAAGGAATTAGTGCTGGAGGGAAATGGCTGAGCGCTCACTCACAAACAGACGGGAATGCAAAGCCAGGCGAGTGAGAGAACCGTGACTGACACAAGAGGGCAGTCCCTGCCTGCTCCTGTGCCTGCAGGGAAGGGACCGGGCTGGATGGAGCAGGGGAATCGCCAGGCTCCAAATCCCTGCCCTGGTGCCCCTGGTGCCCGCTGTGCCTGCAGGGAAGGGAGCGGGCATGGATGGAGCGGAGCGGGAGAATCGCCAGGCTCCGATTCCCGGCCCTGCCCGTGGTGCCCTGGGCCTGCCCGGCTGCCAGCTCCGTTCTCTTGGTCACAGGAGATGCAAAACCCCAGGAAAACCCCAAATGCCTGTGAGTTCCTAGGAACAAGGCCATAATCTGGCGGGAAAATCTCGTGTTTTGCCCAGGCTCTTGCCTTGTAACATTATTCAGAAATTGTTAACAGCAGCTGCTGCCCCATCAGCCCTCAGGAACACAGACTTTCCCCTCAGCACAAAAGCAGCCCAATTTGCTGTGTCACGTTCATAGTTAAGACATTATTAAGGTCTTTCTTGTGACTGGCCTTCTCCAGGGTGGTGCCACGCTGGAGTCCTTGCAATGGAGGGTTTAGGAGATCCCTCATCTCTGTTCATCACCTGAGGTGATCCCTCATCACAGCTTCTGTTTCATGGAACAGGTAGAACTTCACATTTTTGAAACCTACAGTTCTCTATCAGTTTGCTTGACATTGCTCCGTGGATTCAGAAGTTACTAGCTGGGTGTGCAGCGTGGAAGGAGGGGAAGCAGGACATGGATTGGGAATTTGTGATTCCAAAGCTTCACTTCCAGAAGAGAGCAGTTCTAAAAAGAACACCAGGGGGAGGTTGGTCCCACAGCAGGGTAAAGGCTTGGCCTGATGCAGGATCTCAGAATTCTGATTTCTCACCATCACTGGATCTATTCAAGCCTGATTATATCCACACAAGCTTTGTGACATCTCTAAGGGAAAAGCCCCTCTCTGTAATTACCCAAAGTGCATTTTTAATTGTGATTTCTATTTGGTCCTCAGTTTGGCACCGTTCAGCATGCAATTTTTCTTCTCCCATTTGTTCAGAATGATCATTTTGTCAGTTATTTTCTGCTGTTCTTTGCTGGCTGTGTGAAAGAGCCTGTGCTGGGGAGATGGACTCTGAGGCTGAGCCTCCATCACTGTCTCTGCTCTCACACATGCACTCAGCACGAGCACTTGTGCTCAGAGAGAAAACGCAGCCATGGAAGTAAATTTTCTCAATAATTCATGGCCTTTATAGCCCAGAGCAAATTATACCTTGGCTCTGTCATGAAACTCAGGCTGCAAATCCCTTTATGGCCAAGCTCGTTAACAGTATCAGTAAAGTGGTACCTCTGGATGCCTTTGATAATTGATGCATTATAATCTTTGGAGAGTGTTTAGTGGTAAACCTGCAGCACCCAGCCCGAGCCATCAGTGGGGTCTGGATAGAGGAAAAACATTTCTTTGTTTGCCTTGCAGGTGCCTTTGTCTGCCTCAAACAGCCCAGGTTTGATTGCTTTGTTTTCTAACTCATTTTGTCTTTATCAGCTGCAGTTTTTTGAGGGAAAAGGATCACTGCTGCTGCCAGCATGGATGAGTGGGACACTGCAAAACCTGCTCATTTATGGAACTAAATATCTCTGCCACAGCCACTCTTCACACTCCTGGTTCTGTTCCTAACCCTCTTTACCTCTTTTTTACACTCCCTAATTTGCTGTAAGTAGCAGAGGTTCCTTCCTTCACCCACAATTAAAATTCAAACCGTGAGAGAAGCCTTGGAATCCTTCTCAGAGCAGATGATGAAAACAAAGTATCACAGGGGAATTGTGCTCTAAAAACTGGAGAAGACAATAAATGTTTTATGAAATTCTACATCCTAAGGTCAAACTCAATGCAAAAAAAAGGTTTAGGTGCAAACTCACATTGCTGGAAAAACATTTTGTTCTGGTCAGTCAAAATTTAGAATATAAAATGCCAGAGCTGCTCTTTTTTATCTTACTGGAAGGAAAAAGAGGCCTGTAGAATAGAATGCAGACTTTCAAATATATTTCAATTTTTTAAAAATAACAAAGCTCACCTTGGACACTCGCTGAAAAGAGAAAATCAATTTCTATTTCAAACCTAGAAATGAACTTGCAAACCTGAATCTGTATTAAAGTGCTTAATTTTTACTCTTTTTTTTTTCCTGCTTTCCCAAGTAGCTCAGAAATGAAACAAAGGAGAAGAGCCCGATGATGAAAAAAATGGGTTTTTTTTCTTTCCATGCTAGGAGTTTATGGCATAACTATTTCCTCCAGCAAGTGATGAGGCGCAGTCCCAAGGTCCAAGCACTGACCTGGGGACCCACTTTGGTGACTTTTCTGCCACAGAAAAGTGGCACCTTTTCCTCCCCCCTGAGCCTGGTCTGTGGAACAGGGACTCAGCTCTGCCTTTTCTTGCACAGGATCTGGAGGATGAATGCACCGAGCGTGGGCTGTGCTGTCACAGTGAAATACAGGTACAGTCAGAGCATGATGAACTTTGTGTGGGACATGAAGTGCAGGAAAAATCCTCCAATCCCACTCCCTCCCCCTCTTAAGGGGCGAATCTGGAGCAGAAACTCGGGCAAAGGGTGAGATTTAGAAAGAGCCCCTGGACTTCAGGAGCCTCATCCCAACATTCCTAACTGGGGGAGAGGCAAGGTTTGCTCAGCTCGCGGGGCTGGGAAGGTTTCTGTCCCCAGACCCTCCCAGAGCTGTGGCAGCCCGGCCGGGCTGGGAGAAGCTGCTGTGCCCTCACAAAATTACCTGGAGGCAATGGAGCTGTGAGCAGCCGCCAAAGCAGACGGCCATAAAAATAACCCAAATAAGCACTCCGTGCGTGTTCGGAGAGTTTCCTCCGGCCTTGGCTGCTCCCAGCAGATGGGGGCAGTGAGCCGGGTCGGCCGGGCAGGCTGCAAGGCCAACACACAGCAATTACATTGAGGGCCATTATTTGGGGGGAAAACCGGGCTGTGCTTTTATTCCTTACTTATTTCGCATATAGACTTTCCCACAGTACCTGCTGTGAAACACGGAAATTCAAATGGCTTGGGCATCTGGGAAATAAAAAAGGGTATGTTGGGTTATTTTCTACTGTAATAATGAGGAAAAAAACGGTGATAAGGAATAGGGGTATCTCTGAATCAAGAAACATCCTGGAGTGGGACAGACTCCACAGATATCCTGGGCATCTCGACAGGTTTCAATGTGTCTGCCTCTGTTTTCCATGGGTAAACAATTCCAGGATCAGAGGCTGGAAGGGACCTTTGGACATCCCCTGGTCCAGCCCTGCTGCTCCCTGGGCCCTGCCCACTGTGGCTCTGAATTCCCCAAGGATGCAGAACTCACTGCTGCTCTGGGCAACCTGTTCTACTCTCTGACCCCCCTCACAGTGAAAATAGAGAATTTTGGACTGTTGGAGTGGAATTTCCTGGATTTGGGATTATTCCTATTGCTTCTTACCCTGCAAGCTGGTGCCCAGGGAGAAAAGTCTGCCTGTGTGTTCTTTGTCCTTTCCCCCAGGTGTTTGCACACATTTATAGATCCCTCCTGCACCACCTCATCCTGAGGCCAAAGACTCCCAGCTTGCTCATCCTCCCCTCACACGTCAGCTTGGATGCCTTAATCATCCAAATATTTAACTCCATCTTCTCTCCAGCTTGTCCAAATCACCCAGGAGTTTCCCCTGGATGCCAGTGTGATGTTTGAGGGGTTTCTCCTGCCTGGGCAATGAGGAGCTGTAGACAGCAGAGTGTGAAGCACCCGTGGGTGCTGTCCCTGTCCCTGTCCCTGTCCCTGTCCCTGTCCCTGTCCCTGTGTCTCTGCCCTGACTGGCGGCGGTGCCACCTGGGCACAGGGGACAGCAGGGCTGGCACTGCCATGGCACCACCTCCCACAGCAGGGAGGGAGGCTGTGACACCACAGCTGTGACACCACAGCTGTGACCCCTCAGTGGCCACCCCAGCACGGCCACCCCAGTGTGGCCCCACGGGAAGGGAGAGCCAAGGTGAAATCACAGCAAGACCAATCTCCCCTCTCTGCTCTGCACCAACTGTTTAATCAGAAAATAAGGGATGAGCTGCTGGAACAGGGAAATAAATGCAACCTTGCTCCTGCTTTGGGGTGGAGGGTGCTACAGAAATGCCCCTCCTTTGGGAGCCCAGGCTTTAGCAGCACAGGAAATTGCCTGGATTCAAAAAAAGGAACACAAGGAATAATGCTTCTCCAGGCCAGAGAAGGAAGAGAGATTTCCCTTCCTTTCTCTAGTTTATCACATTGTCGCCAACAACAAAACCATGTTTCATCAGAGCTTGGCCTTGCTCCCCCAGGTTTTAATCACAATGGTTATTGATGAAAAATCTGAAGGGAATTGTAGCTAGAGATGCTGCAAACCCACTGCTCAGTGCTGTGCCAGAATCACTGTCATGAAAATTCAAAGTTTCTCATTGATTCCTACCTCTTGATTTCCCAACATATCCCACAATTTAGGTACAAAACCTACACCCCAAAATCTCCAAGATTTAATCAATGTTCATTATACCAGGTAACACACATTAATGCAATTAGCACAACAAAATCAGGATAATTAGAGCATCTATGGAATTAGTTTGGTGACTTCTTCATCCATTTATAATTATAGATCATGAAAGTGCAAGTGTGTACACGTGTCTGAACAACTGATGGCTGTCACACAGAGCCCTTCTCCTGCCCCCTCCTGTTTTTGTCATCAGGCCTGCTCCTTTTGGCTCCTTGGTGCCTCTGCCCTTTGTAACTCTGTGCAGCCATTTACCCACGGACCTGTGGTTAATCCTGACACCCAAACTGGCTCCTCTGAGTCTGAGCCAGCATTCAGAGAAACGAAACTAAAATAAAAGGAGTTTCTCATCCATCTGGAGATGGGGTGGGGGATGGAAGAGGCAATGCCAGGTCAAAAAATCAGTCAGATTGTTCTTTATAAGCCCCAAACCACAGGTGTGGATGTGGAAGGGTCTTTCTTCAAATCTGCATGTCCGAGTTTGGGTGATTCACATCTAAAGCTGTGGCTGCACATTCTTGAATTCAGGGAAGGCTCCAGTAGAAAATCTCTGGCACAGGAAGTTCAGCTTCCTCTCCAGATTTCCTTCCTCCACCCCCTTATATGCAGAACAGCAGGGACTCGCTCTGGCCTGGCCTGTTCAAACTCTCAGGAGTGCAGGGTTGGAGTTCATGGCCAACACCTCCAGCCCAAGGGCTCAGGGCAGGCAGCACAGCCCAGTGGCTCTGGGTGACAGCACAATCCCAAAATACCCTCAGTGGCTGAGCTGGGTTTGGTACCTGCACGTGAGGCTGCACCCAGGCCCTCAGCAAACATCATCCACAGGGGTGACACTCCCAGTGACACTGAAACCATCTCCACAGCCAGACTCCTGCTGGTGACACTGAGCATCAACCAAAGGCAGAAATTCAGCCATCATGCCACTTTGCTCCAATTACAAAGTAAGAAAATCTGTGGAAAAGGAGGTTTGGATCAGTCAATGCCTAAATTATCACAAATTATAACAGGCTAATTTCACTTTCTAGATTTTTATCTAGGCTCGAGGTGTCCTTCAAAAACAGCCTGCTAGACTTCAGGCCAAGGGTCAGGCAGTTCAACTGCCCAGTTTGAGCCTCAAACTAAACCAGGAAAAATGTGACCAGCATCACACCTGGAAGCTGATGTGAAGTTTGCAGCCTGGGCAGCAGAAGGGGTTAAACCCCACAACTCACCTGCATTTTCATCCCAGCAAACAGAAAAGAGTCCTTGGGTTTCAGTCCCTCAAAGTGAGAGATTAATAAATAATAAATGGGAGTAGCATCAGTTACAAATGCCAAAGGGGGATGATGCCTCTGGATGCATTTCTGCTGACTGCTGCATGTCAGGAAACCACAGAGTGCTTTCAGCTTTGACTCCAACATTAATTTTGGCAGTGGAAAGAGGTTTTATTAAAAGTACTGAAAATGTCATTCATCTTTATTCCTATTACATTTGTTACAAGGATTTAAACCCCAATATGGAACTATAGGGAGAAGAAAAAATCGAGATTGACTCATCTGATCATAAAAATAAATGGAACTCTAAACATGTTTTAAATAGTAAGAAGTACATTTGGGTATTATATTTCTAATACTGGAAGGTGGTACTGAGATGAACTGTTTTTCATGGTTTGTTTTTTCTCTAAGGGGTTTTTTTGGAATCCCTAACAAATGAAATATTTGTAGGTATGCTATCATGGTAGCCTATAATCCATAGGGGAAAAATAAATAAAAGGTGGAAATGTGAAGAATTGAAACCATTCAATTCTTTTTAAATATTAAATTCAAAGGAAACAAAACTATTCTTTGAAGTACTCTAAGTAATCTAAGAGATCTGAAATCCTGCTGTAAGTCCATTTACTCAAAATTGTCTTTTTGCCTATTTCAGTTAATGCTGAATAGTACATTGATAATGCTGGGTCTTTTCTAGGATGTTCCCAAGCTGAGGTAGGTGGGGAATTTAAGTTACTTGCAGTCCTGGACTCCTAACCTGAAATCCAGATTTTCTGCTGCAAATGCAAAATTTCCAAAATAAATAAATAAAATAAAAATTCTGCTGCAAATCCCTACTGGCAGCAGTGTGGCAGAAATCACAGAAGCCCAAAGGCCTTTGTGTGTTATGGGATTGGCACAACAGCAGCAGAAAGGGAAGAGCTGATTTCCAGCTGTGACAGTTGTGGAGTGGAAATGTCTTTAATCAAGCATCACCTCTCAACACACAATAATCACCTACAAGTAGGTTTTATTCCAGGTCTGACACTGGATTGTTCAGTGAGTGAAAAGGTAAAGGTTTTTAGAGAACACTGGGTTTTTATGGGTTTTCTTCCTTGTTCATGATAATGCTATCATTAGGGAAAGGGGGTGGTTTATGTTACCTTCAGTATCTATTTTTTAATGTATGTCTGGACTCTTTGCAACTTCTTAGTCCAGACTTGTTTGTGTTTTAAGGTTTATAAAAATATTTCCCATCAAAATTATTTCTTCAATAAATATTTTGGCTTGACTAAGCAAAACTATACATGTAGAGGGGCTTATTTTTTTTTCCACTATAAGTAATTGTCTTTGTATAAAAACTAAATTTCATGTGCTGTTTATTTACTAAAACCTCCATTCATTCAGCCTCTGAAAATCCAACTGTGTTGGCTGTTTATACTTTGTCAGTTCTCCTGAGCAGTGATAGAGAGATATATAATTTATGTATAAATTTTAGTTTTGCTGATTTGAAACATGAATTTTAAGCATGTTCTCTGTAGCAGGTTCTCCCAAGGAAGGGTTTCACAGAATTGCTGACAAATTATTTGAGATTTGGGATATTTACTGTGACAGATCCCACAGGTCACAGGAAAATTCTCTTTTTGTACATTTATAAACCAGCCCAGCCCCTCACTCAAAGGACATGAGTAGAACTTGGCTGCAAGTTCTTTCATTTTGACCAGCAACTGAACTGTGTTTTGCTTTTTTCCCAAATAATTACTTAATTTTGGAGTATGGGATGCAACCATCACTGAACCTACTCATTTTATTACCTATTGCAATTCAATTAATGCCCACTGAACTCTCCAACCTTCTCATGGCAATGAGGCTTGGTTTGACTTCACAGGGATTCTCCAAGGCCACTGGTGAAGTCCCCTGACCATGAATATTTTTGTTTTACAACTGCATTTTTGTTTTCTGGATTCTGGAATCTTGCAGCAGCACTGAAGTTCTCCTTCAGCTGCAGGTCAGGCTCCTGGAGAGAGCAGGAGTGGTTGGGAGCAGCTTCCTAAGGACACACAGCTGTGCCCCTTTCCCACTCTGCTCCTGCAGGGATGGAAGGATGGGATGGAAGCTCCAGGGAGTCTGACACACAGCAAGGTGAGCAAATTCCTTCTTGTCTTTGAAGGCATTTCAACCTTCACCACAAATCTGCTGTGTCTGACACCAAGGAAAGTTCAGCAGCCAGGCTGAATTCTCAGTGTGCATTCTAAACTCTCAGCATCTCCTGGGTCCCAGTTGTTTTTGTGTTTGCTGCTCAATGAACCCCTTGAGGAAAGTCCCTTTAAATGGGGAAATGTGAGGATTTAAATGGAGAAATGTGAGGATTTAAATGGAAAAATGTGAGGATTTAAATGGGGAAATGTGAGGATTTAAGTTTTTACTCAAACTGCTTGATCAGCCCTCACACAACCCAAGTGTTACCTACTTAAAGGAAGACCATGTGTGCAATTAGTTGGGTGTGTTTATAGATTCTGTAAACACACAATGCAGAATCTGATTTCTAAGATGATTATTACAATTCCCTTTGTTGCTATTATATTATTTTCCAAGAGCAACAAAGGACTTTTAAAAGCCAAGCTACAGCTTGTAAGTTTAAAGGTACAGCAAAAATGTAAACTCACAATAAATACTTGAGTACAAAGGAAAACCAGAATAATCCCCAGCAAATGGAAAAGAGCTCTGATACATTTCTGATTCTAAGAAAAAACCACTCAAAGCTATTCTTTTGGCTCTCTGAAGATGGATTTGTTTAAATAGAATGAAAAAAAGGAGCATTGGTGTTTGGTAAGTGCATAAACATGCTCAGACCAACCTTGAGACACCTGTTGATGCTTCTAAGTTGGAATATGAAAAAAAAGTTCAGAACAGAGCAGTCCCAGCAGAGAAGTTTTGTGTTTTGTTGAACAAGTATCCAGAGATTACAAAATTCTCTATTTGTGTCACTGTAGGATTGTATCACAGTATAAAATCAGGTGCTGACTGTGAGGATCAGCAGATCCAGGTTCAAGCAACCCCAACATTTCATCTCCTTTCTTTCCATAAAGTGCTGGGTGCTGGTGGTAAAGAATTTCACATCCCTCTGCATCAGCTTCCTGTGTCTAAGACAACAGTATTTGTATTTTTTGGCTTTGGAAAATGCTACAAGTTCTGCCAAACATAGGAACCAGGAATAAATTTGTATTATTGTTGAAGTGACAGGTACCTGTGGCACTGATACTTTTTAAATGGGTCACAAAGGAATAGGAGCAAGGTTTTTCCCTGGAAATGAAAGCACCTCCAGCCACAATTTGTGAGAAAACCAGATTAGAATTTGTGAGAAAACAGGACTAGAGATAATGCCTTTTTAAGGACAGGGAGCCCAGTGTGTCCTGCTCCAATTCTGCCTCTGTTGAGGACAAAATATTCCCAGACAATCATATAAGAGATGTGATTATAACATTGTAACATCCCAGGAACACACCCAGGACAGCTCTGGCCCTTCACAACTCTGCTCCTTCCCCTACACAGCAATGGATTTTTCCAGAGGATTTTGAAGTGACTTCCAAAGTCTCTCAGCAATTCTGAATTAACTGTCCTTGACCCATCTCACACAAAACCCTCACTAGGACTGGAATTCAGGAATTCCATGGCTGGATCAGTTATAAACTCAGAGTATGGACTTTGCTGTTTGACACAGACTCCCAAACCAGCTCTCCTTACCTTAAAACCTTGTCAATTATATTCTCTGCAGACTAACACAGTTTTGCTAATTTTATGCCATGTTCTCAGAAGTGTTTAAAATAACTCTTTTGTTCCATAATAATAGGGAAACTGAAAGAAACTGTGAGAATGCAGAATGTAACTAAGGAGACTGAGCTACTCCTACTTTTTGCTCTGCCTGGCCCCACTGAGGATTTCTATTCAGTTTGCTTTTACTTATTTATTTTCTCTAATGAATGATCTTGATATTCTGCTACCTGGGTCCTTCCTCAGAAGGTAGCAGTGATGATTGTCATCCAATTGTTAAAGAAGTGGCAAATAACAGCAGGTTGGAACTGCTCTGAATTAGGTTTTAAAAAATAAAACAATAGTTAAAAAAAAAAAAAGAGTTCTGAATACTCAGGGTTGAAGCACAGCTGAAGTTTAGACATTGTATAAGCTTCCTTTAATTTTGGTGCAATGTCAGGAGAAATGAGAGTTCTGCTTTTCTTTAGGGACCAAATGGAGAACTTCAAACTCATTGAGAATCATGTGAGTGTGTCCTTGGCTCTGTCCAGGGCTCACAGAATGCTCTGCAGCCACCCCAGCATACACAAAGTGTTCTGGAATGGGAATGGTGAGGTTCTGGAACATGAGCTGGGGTTTTGAGTCAGTCTATTAAAAACACTTACCTGAGGTAACAAAGAAAGGAGGCCAAACACAATTATTTATTACTTCAGCAGTATCCTTACACCATCTGAGGAGCTTTGCAATTTTGTTAAGTGTTGATTTTCCACCTTTTTGTAGAAAGCAAAATTTGTACCTTTCCACTATTTGGTGACAGTTATTCTGTCAGAGCACAGGGGCATCTTGATTTACCATAACAATCATACAATAACAACATGTAAATTTTGATTATAACAATGGTATTTGTGTGCAAAAATTAATTGCTTTGAGAAGAGGAACTGCCCAAAGCTTCACCTAACTCAGGATGCCCCCTACAAAAGGGTTAATGTCAGCTGATTGAGAAAAAGGTGCAAGAAATTTTGCAATGGAGAACTGTGGAGCAACCTTTCTACAGAGGTTTTCTGTAGCTCTAACCCAGGACCAGAACTGTAACTTCAAAATGGACTAATCAAAAAACATTAAAATTTGTTTTATTAATTATCCATACCAGATCTTCAAGTATTCACAGATGTTTTCAGTGAATTTTTTAAACAATATTTTTGCAGTGTATAGGAAGAGATAAACTTATATCTGTAAGTCCACTTAACTCTGGTGATTTGCACATTCACCCCCTGAACAGTGCAAACTATGGCAGTTCATGGATCTGTGTGAAAAATTAGGATTAAAAATGAGAAACAAATTTAGAAATTAAAGATAATGCCTGTGCAGCAGCTTCCAGCACAGGATCACATGAGGACAGCAGAATAAACCACCTTGTTGCACACAGCAATGTGGGATTGCTCAGATTATAAAACCTCCAGGTTTTAAAAATTAGAATGCATAAAAATTAGAATGTTGGAAAAAAAACCCCAGAGATTCTTAGAAGATCTGAATGTGTATTTTATTTAAAAAAAACCCAAACCATGTTTAGTTATTAGAATTGCACCACTGGTAAAAGCATGGAAGAGAAACCTGAGGAGGAAAAGCAGGATCTGTGTGATAAGAGTGTGCAATGGGAATAAAGCATGCATTAGTTTAAAATGGTATCAGTTATAATTATGTAATTTATGATATAATTAATTCACACTGCAACTGTTCTAGTCCAATAACAAAATCTCAATGCAGCTATTTTCTCAAAGAAGCAAAATGTGATTTACTATTTGCTATCAATCTCAGAATGTTATTTTTGTTCATTACACAGATTTTTTTCTGTATCATCCAGTGCTAGCTGAAAAATTTCCACAAGATCTCCTAAGATTTTCAATTTTTCCTTTGTAAAACAAAGACTTTTTTTAACCTTTTATGTATGGTACCTTTTTTTGCCTAATGTATTAAGTGGTCATTGTTTTCCACATAAATGGATATTTTAATCTCTGCTAAGCCTAAAAGTAATCTCTAACTAAAAAAAATTTAAAAAACCAACATGCAATTTGCCTACTAGAAATCTCACTTAGATTTAATGACTAAAATATTGTGTTTAACTGCTTTTGAAATCTGTAGGCAACTTTGCAAGTATCTAATAAACTTGTGGTGTTTCTGGAGCACTCAGATTTAATCAGTATTTTCCAGATGGGGATGCTGGCCTCAGGAACATTGACATCCCCATCTGCATCCATGTGGTTCCACAGATTTTAACATTCCTGTCCACATTGCAGGGCTGGAACAGAAATTTCCCCATGGTCACTGGAAAGAATATGAGTCATTTGGGACAGTAATTCAAGAATAATTTATTTTAATTTCAGTAAATTTCTTATTTTGTTATTTGTAAATCACAAGGTGATGAATTAAAGCTTTAGTGCATCATAGAAGTTATATAAAATCAAACATTTGATCATTATAAATCAAAGGCTTAACCACACCAGGATCTAATAGTTTTTCATAACAGACCAACTGAATAATAGCCAATCCACTTTCCTACATTTAAATGGCAAACCTGCTCTTTCTTTTACTAATTAGAGGTAACCACACCTCCCTGCAGAAGGCATGACAGAAGGAACACTGCTTTAAATTCTGGGGAAGTAAGAATCTACTGGGGGAAGAGTTTGCAGAAGAAATATTGACCTCATGAACCTTTTTTTGGTTGGTTTCTGTTGTGTTTGTGGGCTTTTTGTGTGTTGTGGGGTCTTTTGTTTATTTTAATACAGTGTATTCATGCTGGATAGGTTTTAATTGAAAATTGACTATAATGCTGTGGGTTGTTTTACTTTTACTACAAACCTATTTTGGTTGCCAAGTAACCTCACCTTTTAGCAAGGCATAAACAAATATTTGGGAAAAACCTCAGATTTAGAGCTGTGATAAGAGGAAAAGTGACACAATAGTGTATCTCTACTTACTTCTCAATAATAGTTAGGGTTTCAGTATGAGTTCTGGTGGGAAATGATTCCATTTTGGTGACATGTCTCCTGCCTGGTTTATGTGAGGTCCCATCTGCAAGACAGAAATTGCAAATTTTATGCTCCCTTATTATTTTTTCCTACTTTCTCTTTCATGCAAACCCTTCCAGAGCAGTGATGGATGCTGTGAGGAGAACATGAAAAGAATGCTCTGGAAACTTTGGCTGTGTGAGTACCTTTATAAACAAAGCTGGAAAAAAGAAGTTCTAAGCTACAGAATTGCTGTTTGTCAAGTTTCTGAGGGAAAGATCACAGGATCACAGATTTGTGAGGGTTGGAGGGGTTCTCTGGAGATCACCCTGGCTGAAGTGGGGTGACCTGGAGCAGATGAAACAGGAATAGTGTCAAAATATGTTTGGGATGGCTCCAGAAAGGGACACTCCACACACAGCTGCTCGCTGCCACCCTCATGGAAAGAAACTCTTCCTCATGCCGAGGAGGAACTTCTGGTTTAGTTCACAGCCATTGCTCTGCATCCTGTGGCTGGCACCGCTGAGGAGCCTGGCACCATCCCCTGACACCCCTCGGAGATATTTTTATTCATTAATGAGATCCCTCCTCAGTCTTCCCAGACTAACCAGGCCCAGCTCCCGCAGTCTCTCCTCACACGATGATATTTAGGTATTTGTCGCCTGCCAGCCTCTTGTGAGCAGCATTTTAAGGCCTGTGGCCTCTCCCGCCCTTTCCCGCTCGGCAGCCCGGAGCACTCCCATTTAACGCGGTGTGGAGGCTCTGCCTCTCCCAGCCCTGAGCTTAAACACCATTTGTGGCTTCAGTTTCGTGCCTTTTTGTTCCCATGCGGCTCTTTCTGACTTGTTTTCGGCCTGCAGGGCCGGCGGGGCGGCCGCGATCCCCCCGCCCGCCGCCCGCCCTCGCCCTTTGTTCGCTGAGGGGAGGGAGCGCGCGGGCGGGAGGCGGGAAGCGCGCGGCCGCCGCCAGCGTAAGGGGCCGAAGGGCGTTGCCCGCGCGGGAGCGCGCACCGCGAGGCTCCCGGCCGCGCGCACCGCCCGCCCTCCCTCCCGGCCGCGCTGGGCGGGTGCCCGGTGGAGGCGGCGGAGCCTCCGGTGAGGCTCGCGGCGGCCGGGGCGGCGGAGCCTCCGGTGAGGGGCGGCGGGGAGCGGCGGGGCCGCGCGGGGCGGCGGGCCGGGGCGGGGTGGGAGCCGAGCCGGGGTTTCCCGGGCGGGCAGCACGGGCGGGGCGGAGGGAGGAGGGGAAGGAGGGAGGTTCGCCGCGCCCAGGCTGCCGCTGCCCGATGGCTGCGGGGAGCTGAGCGGGCTGAGGAGGAGTCGAGACCCAGCGACACCCCCTCCCCCGCGGATCCCTCCTTCCCGCTCGGCTCTGCCGCCTTCCCCGGGACCCGCCGGGCGCATCGCGGGCGGCTCCCCCGCTCCTCCTCCGCCGCCTCCTCCTCCTCCTCCGCCCCCCTTCCCTCCCCAGGCCGGCGGGACGCGGGCAGGACCGCGGGCGGCGGACGGACCGGCCCGGTTCATGAGCAGCGGCCGGGAGGGCAGGTAACCGTGTGAGGGGTGCGGGGAGGGCGGGGGTCCCTCAGAACGCGTTTCCCGCCCGCCGAGCCCCGGCCGGCCCCACCCCGGGGCCATCTTCCCTCGGCTCCCCCTCAGCCCCGCTCCTTCCCCTCCCCCGCGCTTCCTCCTCCTGCCGCACTTCTCCTTTCCCTCTCCTTTCCTCCCTTGTCCTCCCCTTCCGCCGCCGCACCGGGGGCCCCCCGGGCCGTCTCCTCCTTCTCATCGCCCCCGTTCTCGGCGACCCCCGGTATGGCGGGGTTGGAAATAGCCCCCCTCCCCCGCGCTTCCCACCTCCTCGGGGCTCCAGCTTCCCCTAAAAAAGAAGTGTGTTTGTAGCTGGAGGAGGAGGGGAAAAAGGTGGGGGTGGGACCGATTCCCTCTCGAAGGCTTCCAGGCGAAAAGGGAGGAGACCTCGGATCTTGCGGGGTTCCATTTTTAATTATAATTACGCTGTAGTGGTCCCTGCTAGACGGTTTGGGGGTCTTGTCTTAAGCCACAAAAGGCGAGTTCCAGAGCGATCCAGCCGGCGGCAGAGGGAATATCTGGAGAGAAATTCAAGGGGAAGGAGGAAAAAAAAAAAAAAAAAAAAAAAAAAAAAGCAATGGTGTGGCTGCTGTAATGGTGGAAAACTGATTAAGAGGAGCCGGGGGTGAGACAAACAGGGTAAGGCTGCTTGCAGCACCCCCGGGCAGCCGAGGGCTCGCAGATGGGGCTCATGCTGGGTGTGCTGGGCGAGGGAGGGGTAGGGAAGGTTTTGTTCTCGTTAGAACCGGAACCGAGCATGGATTCAA
The DNA here is from genome assembly GCF_028018845.1 of Melospiza georgiana. NCBI lineage: Eukaryota > Metazoa > Chordata > Aves > Passeriformes > Passerellidae > Melospiza > Melospiza georgiana. The sequence continues at coordinate 9,388,235 of NC_080451.1, forward strand.
ACCGCATATTTGTTATATTTGTTCCCCCATGTATTACGGTGCTGCATATTTTTGTGTGCCCGTAGCAGCGATAACGAAGATCATGGAGGGTGTTTGCTACAATAGGAAGATGGAGTTTTCTCCTTGGAAATGTTGTTTAAAATATTGTTTCAATTCCGAGCTTTTTATCGAAAGGATTTCAGCGTTATTTTTTTTTTTGATCCATCCAAGGGATATTGAACGTGTAGGGTTTTTAATCCTACAGCTTTGTAGGGGACGAGGATGTGTAAAGCCTTGCATGTAAATATGAAAGAGATAAAGCGTTTTATTAACCAAAAAATCTTGTCCAGAAGAAAATCAGAATGATGTAGAGGTTGTTGTAAGATGTCAATTTATCATTCCTGAGGATGAACTGAAATTTTAACGAATGTGATATTTCATTATTCCCTAACAAAGTCATGGCTGGGACTCGTTTTGAAGCAGGCATCCTTTCTAGGATGTGCCGACTGCCACGTTATTATGTATTGTCTCCACAGGAGGAAATAGGAGGAAAGCACTGTAAATGTAAGGCTTAAGTGATTATTGAAACAGCTTTTGAGAATAGTTGGCTCAACTTGGGGAGGCGATTTAAGACTGAAAAATTAAACGTTTTGCTGCTGTAGGGTATCTGCACCTAATCGTGAGACATTTATCACATATTTTAAGCTGATCTGGACACGAGGATGTGAATCGAGACAAAATGCTGTCGGTGTGTATGTGAAATACGTGTGAGGAAATGAAGATAATATGTTAACAGCTAAATCCGTCCCCAGATGTGATAGATCAGAGTTTATTTCTGTCCCTTGTGCTTGAGGAGGGGACAAGGAGAAGGGGTGATAATAGTGTAGTTGTTTTGGTGGCTGCAGATTAGCCAGGGTGTGTGTCTGATTTTCTTTCTGCTGTGAATGAATGGATCTCTCTGTGCCTGGGCCCAGTAGCTGCAACAAGATGGCGTTTGCAGCAAGGCAGCTCTCATTTTTCAACTCCTCCTCAGCCCAGCTTTGCCAAACTAGATCTTATTTCGTAATTGTGTTTTAGATTTACTTTCTCATTCTCTTTGCTTTCTTCTCTTCTGGGGTGGGGGCAGGAGGAGCGTTTGGAAGATTTGCTGTGAGAAATCTGTGTTTTTTTTTTTTTTTTTTCCCCTTAATTTTTGTGAGCTCCTCCAGATAGGAACTAGGTGGGAGGAGTAAATAGTTTTATTGAAATGTTCACATAGGCTCTTAACTGAATAAAGGGGTGACACAATTTTCGTTTTTACCTTGCAGTGCCTGCTTAACGCCACCAAAACGTCCCTGGCTTTTGTGAAGCCTGTTGCTAAAAAGCAGCTTTTAAAGGCAGAGCACAGGTACACAAAGGCTGCTGGGCCGTGGGTCTGTGCTGCCAGGTGATCTCGGATCAGAGCCTGTGCACACAGGTGTCTCTCTGTGCCACAGGAGGCTCCTGCCTTCTTCAGAACCTCCCCATTTGGGGAGGGTTTCAGGCTGACCCAGAATTACTGCCATCCTCTGGATAACTGTTCTTTTAATGGGCACGAATAAGAAAGGCTGGGGGGTGTTAAAACAGCTCTGGGTACTCAGTTTCAAAATAACACTGCAAATTTCTAAAGCCTTTTACGTTATTTTTTAGTATCTTTTGAGAAAAATGGACTTTTCATTTGTAGCTCCTGTGATATTTCAGTGCCAAACACCTTAACTTTGGTAGCCTAAATAAAATAGCTTGGTTAATATTTGATATACTGGAGTCAGGCTTAAAACAATACACTTCCCAGCAAGAAAAATAAGAAATGCTTGTTATGTCTCCTGTATTCAAGTGACCTCCAAACCTTTGATATTATCAAACATTTTACTACTGTTTATCTATTACTTAATGTATAATCAGTTGTTTGTTAGTTTATTGGAGTAACCCAGCTGTAGCTCATGCAGAAGGAAGCTGGGAACAGCAGAGCTTTTCAGTTGAGGCTTGCAGTGCTGGTCTTTTTCTTAATTAAAAAAAAAAAAGCTGAAATTAGCTGAGTGCATTTTATTCCTGTGGTGTTTCATGAACACTTTTTAAAAATTAAGAATACTGTCTAATAAACTGTTAGTTCCATTGAAGTTAATGTCCTGTTAAACCTTAAATTACTAAAATTTTTTTGTTATAACGACTTTAGCTCTTTAGTACAGGATCAGAAAGAGCAGAGTGAAGTGAGATTCTGGTTTGGGTAAGATAAATTACATTTATCCTTGTTGAGTCCTTGCAGCTGCTCAGTCAGTACGTAGCAGGCATCCTAGCATGAAATCTTTGACAACATGGTAAATTAAAATTCCACAGGAAATCTTAGCAGAACAGTTTCTTAAATCACCTCTGTGCCTCATGGAAACGTGGAGATGCTGGATTTGGACTTAATGGGAATTCTTGTGTAAGTAATCAATGAAGTTCTGTACAGTCAGGGAGTGGATAGAATTTTGTGCAGCATTATTCTTAATATCATCCCAAAAGAAACCTTCCACAGCTATTAAAAATTATAAAACTTGAATCATTCAGCTAATTCACTTAGAATAAGAAACCCCTTCAATTTATGCAATTCCAAGGCCCTTTAATTATAGTGGCAATAGATATTGTGTTTGTAGGATGCCTTTTCCTGGAATGAAGCAAGATGTTGGCTGCCCTGTGGAACTTCCTGGTGCTTCCATTTGCTCATGTGGAAAACAACCAAACTGCTGCTTCTTAAATAGGAACTGAGTTAGGATTTCTCAATCCCTGTGCAACCAGATGCCAATTCATCTAAAACTTTTGTTGTTTTTGTAGATTCCTACCAGGCCTGGAGCTGTGGTTGGGGATGTTCAGCTGCTTTTGTAGTTCCTGCAATAAAAAATGGGAGTTGTTAGCTCTCTGTGAGAGCAGCAGTAGATTTGTCTCCTCCTCTCTGGGCTCAGCTCGTGTTCTAGGCACTGAATTGGATTAAATTCTTACTGTCCATGGATTTTGGCTCTCAGCATTAGTGGATTGGTAATTGATATTCTCAATTTTAATATCCACTTTTGGCCATATGGCACACCGTATTGTCTCAGCAATTGCATTTAGTGTTGCTTTGGATGAGCAGGGTGGAATGGGAAATGGAAATGGGAAATTGGCCATTCCAGGTGTTGAATTACCCTGAGGTGAGTTGGCCTTGGAGTCTCTAATGCCTGTGGTCATGGCAGAATTCTAGATGGGGTCTTTTTTTTATACAGAATTTTAGGTGGGTTTTTTTTAATACAGAATTTTAGATAGGGTCTTTTTTTATACAGAATTTTAGGTGGGTTTTTTTTAATACAGAATTTTAAATGGAGTCTTGTTTTTATACAGAATTTTAGATGGGGTCTTTTTTACTACAGAGTTTTAGATGGGGTCTTTTTTTTATACAGAATTTTAGGTGGGGTTTTTTTAATACAGAATTTTAAATGGAGTCTTTTTTTTTATACAGAATTTTAGATGGGGTCTTTTTTAATACAGAATTTTAAATTGAGTCTTTTTTTTATACAGAATTTTAGATGGGGTCTTTTTTAATACAGAATTTTAAATGGAGTCTTTTTTTTATACAGAATTTTAGATGGGGTCTTTTTTACTACAGAATTTTAAATATAACCTTGAAAGTAGCTTGCTTGCATTAATGAAATGTTTCTTAAGCATGTGACTGAAGATAAAATGGACATTTTTTGAAGGGAGTCTCTTGGTTGCTTGATGTGCAGACTGAAAATGAAAAGAATACATATTCCATTCAAAATGGTTTTTTTCTCCCCACTGATAAAGTTGGAAGGAGCATTAGCCAAGGTCATGATAAAAAACAAAAATACCCCCAAGCCCCCACGTTTCTATTTAACATAGTGTCTCCATTTATTGTTTCTTCCCAGGGTGTCCAGTGTGCTGGGGATTCTGTGAGTGTGGATTTGTTTTTCACCAAACAAATATATGCAGAATCCATAGATCCTTGAGCCAACTGGTAGTTGAGCAGAACATTAAGAGGTTTTTAAAAGCCTGGAGCTGGCTATGAGCAGTACCTTCACTTGAGATGCCAAAATAATCAATGTAAATTACTGTGCAAAGCTTCCTAGTAGCAAATATGGGCACTCCAAGATGGGTTTTTAGGCAGAATATTGCATTTTTTATTAAAATAGTAGAGGATTTCTGAGTAGAGAGAAAGGAGATGGTTAGAAATACACACTTAAAAATAATTTTGTGAGCATAAAAATCAGATCTTCTTGGCCTCTTTTTTTAACAGCTGACCTTCTAAAATGAAGTTCTTTGCAATTAATATCTTGTAAGAGTATTCATTTGTATTAACTACAAATGAATTAATGTATTAATACTTGTTCATACTGCATTTATTGGAGTGATGTGGAATATGATTTGTTAATCTCTTGAAATACAATGGAATATTTCTGGCTGTCTGGAGGGTTTGGGTGTGCTGGTTTCAGGGGGTGATGTTTCCCTTGCCCAGTGTATTCTTAGAAATGCAGGAATTTTCTGTCTTGAACCCAGCCAGGGAGTACTGACAATATTCTGGTGCCATCTGGAAGCAGCCAAGATGTGTCTCCTGCTATGAATATCTTACTCTCACTTTTACTGGGGGTGCTGCAATTAAATGCCTACATGGGAATTTTTTTTTTTTATGTGTTAGCCAAAAAAATACTTTTTTGGGGACATTATGGAAGTGTAATTTGTAAGGAGCCATGGAAATAATAACTTGTAAATTCTCTGCAGGATTTTTAGTGCTGGCTTAAAGTGGAAGAAAATAAAGATATATCTGGGTGTTGCACATTGACCTGGTTATTGGTGTTGGGGCAGTAAGGGCTTGAGAAAGCAGTTAAAAAGCAAATGTTGAGATATTGCTGGATTTAAATCTTGTTAAAATCCAATAAAGTAACTCCAGCAGGTTTAAAATTGGAATCCTTTGGAAGGTGTTGCAGACATTTTGAAGACCTGGGAAACATATTCATAAAGGGAGCACAGTCATAAATTTTGGGTTTATGAATATGTTCCCTTTGTCAGATACTCTGTGGTAATTAAAAATGATTGAAAACAATGCATTTTTGTCATGAAGGGAAGACCTGCAGTTATTTGTGCATGTGATGGGACTGAAGGGTTAAAATTTGATCTGTTTTGGAATCCTGATGATGGATGAGTGGAAGTGAGGCTGAAGGCCTGAGGAAGGTGATCTGAGGGAGCTTAAAGGAGACAAAGCTGTGAGGTGGCTCTGTCATTGAGGGTGGTAAAGACAGGCTGAATCTCAGAGTTCTTTTCACAGATCACATTTAGAACTTGGTGAGGGAAAGATTAGTAGCATTTAATGCAGTGAAGGCAAAGAGGCTGATTAAAAACCTAGTTGCCATTTTAATGGGAAATGGAATTCATTTCTGTAAGTAGTTTGCCTGAAACTGCTTCATTAAAAATAAGTTTATTAATTGGAGGAGGTAGAATATCAGCTTGTCAAATCACTGCAATTTCTAAAGTTTTCTGTTTAGTCTTCTGTTCTATTACACTCTAGATGTTATAAGGATTATTTTAATTGTGTATACTTAAATATTTTTTTTCTCTCTGTTCCTACCTTGATCTGAAGAAGGTTTGCCTACAATTTCATGCCAGTTATGTTTATCATGTTTTTTTCAGATGAGAATATTTTTGATGTCTTCTTGAAAACTGCAGTAATGCCTGCCAGCACTCCCCAAAAAAAGAAAATATTAATTATCTGTAATTAGATAGATTAGATAATTTTTTGTAGCTTTATGTAACGTGGTCCTATATTCAAAGCTATGTATAGATTTTTGTCACTATTTTAAGCTTGTTCTTTTTTTTTCCCCCAGCAAAGACGGAAAAAAAAAAAAAAGTAAAACCAAAATACTTCTCTGGAAACTCAGAGTTCCATCCATGCTGTGTGTGAAAGTAGGTTTGGGGAATATTTTATCAGTTCAGATATCAGTGCTGATTTGGCTCATCCTCATTAGAAAATCAAACTGGTTTGGGGAAGAGGGAATAAAGGAGGAATTTCAAGGCTTTTGTGTGACTTTGAGGGAGGCAGCTGTGGGTGTTGGCCTCGCTGACAGGAAGGGATTGTGTTTGTTACAGTAACCTTCATCACAGCCGCTGATGGCTCTGTTATTTTCTTTCTTAAAGAAAAAGAGTTTCTGCTGAGCTGTTACAGGTGAGCTGTTCCTCCTGTACATTTTCATTTCTTACTGCATTTCTGGCTTTTTTCCTGGCTTGGGTTAGGGGTAGGGAACCATCTTAAAAGTCCTCTCAGGCACACGTGCTCTGTGTTTATCCTGCCATTTCAGGATTTACTAAAATCTGTCAATAAATAGAGGTTATCTAAAATTACTTGCAGAACCATGAATTATTTGACAAGCTGAGTGGGTTTTGTTGTATTTTTTGTGAAACATTAAAATTTCCAACAGTGATCTGACAGCAGAATCTTTAATTGTGAGCCTCAAAATTGGAGTTTAACTTGAATTGATGCAGAAATACACATGGCCAGTATTAATGGGGTGTTCTGTACTGGAAGGGCTTTCTCACTGGCACATCTGTGCTAACATGGGATATTTTCCCAGATTTCTTTTCCTGAGGGTGCCTGGGCAGGATGTTGAGCTTACAGATGTTGTTGGAGATCTCGTGTCCTGTCCAGATGTGCAAGCTTGGGGAGCTGCTGCCCTTCTGAAATCTGTGGGGAACTGGAGAAATTCAACCTCTTCTATCACACAAACCACTTTGTATTCAGTCCCAATGTTTGGAGTTCTGTAGGTATTTAAGAGATTTACCAAAACAAATGAGGGGTAGGAGGTGGGTCAAAGCTCCAAGGTTAAAGCCACGCAGAAGATGGTAGAAAATTGCCTTTTTTTTGTTGATGCAGAGATCTTAAAAGTCAATGCTTGGTTATCTTCAGTAGTAAAATTTGTAAGGCCAGGCAGAAATGTTCACTCTGTCAACAGCACTGATCACAAGTCCTTGAACTTACTTCTTAGTTTGAAATATGTGCAATACTGATATTTTCCTGTAAGATCTTGGTGGTGAAAACCATTGCAGAAAGTCTGGTTTAGTCATATGTGTGAAGTTGTGTCGTGTTTAACTTGATTTAAATTACATTGGAGCTGATACATGTTGGTGTATCAACCAAGTGGTTCAAGGTATGTGTTGAATGTGGCAATGCTTGAATCTCAAAATTAAAAAGTAAACTTAGGCTTCAATATCTAAAAATCTAAAAAAAATAGCTATAACTGCATAATACAAAACTTATTTACTGGAAACAAAATGTAGTGACACAACAGAGCTGAACAGAGCAGGCCTACACTGCCTCAAGATGCTGAGAGGAAATCTGTTCATGGTCCTCTTGCATTTTATCATTTTGCTTCCCAAAACTCTGAGGGGTTTTGTTGTTTTTCACAAATATGTTGGGAGGTTGGTGTGGTAATTTTCTCTGTTTGTCTAGAAAAACAAAGTGAATGTGATAGTGTGCTGAAATGTTGAAAGAAGCTGATCTGTCCTGGTTGAGGAGCTTTGCTGAGCAGATGTTTGATGTTCCTGTGGCACATTCCCTGCATGGCAGCTCTGGAGTCAGGCTGTGTGTGTAACAAAGGTGGTGCCTGGACAAAGATCAGGGCAGGCTCCTGATGCTCCTGGCACTGCACTTGTGCTGCATTTCTCTGCAGCTGGCAGAGGTTATCTGCCCCCTGCCTGCAGGCTCACTGGGCAGGTTCCTTGTGGCAATGCTGGGGAGTACTCACAGAAAATAAAACTCAGCAGGAACCATTTGTTAATGAATTGAAATTGAAATCTTCACAAAGTAGTGGAGTCTTCAAAAAGTGCCTCAGCTGCTGGGGAAGTGGGTTTCTGTATGTGGAAGCTCAAATATCATGGACACCTTGGACACTGAAATCAAACTGGTTGGTTTGACTTCCAATTCTTTCTTCTCCTAACCATGGGCAGCAGATGAGTTTCAGGAAGTTCTGAAGTTCAGCATTGCAGGAAGTGCTGTGGTTTATCCTGAGTGCCTCTGCTGCTCTGGGGTGGGGGAGCTTGAGCAGGGCTGGCTCAGGGACAGAGGTTCTGGGGGGGAGCACCCAGTGCTCATCCAGAGGGGAGGCAGGGAGGACCTGAGCAGCTCCAGAAAAGCACCCAGAGGGGCTGAATGTCAGAGCAGAACCTCAGCAGCTCCAGAAAAGCACCCAGAGGGGCTGAATGTCAGAGCAGAACCTCAGCAGCTCCAGAAAAGCACCCAGAGGGGCTGAATGCCAGAGCACAACCCCAGCAGCTCCAGAAAAGCACCCAGAGGGGCTGAATGTCAGAGCAGAACCTCAGCAGCTCCAGAAAAGCACCCAGTGCTTGTCCAGAGGGGCTGAATGTCAGAGCAGAACCCCAGCAGCTCCAGAAAAGCACCCAGAGGGGCTGAATGTCAGAGCAGAACCTCAGCAGCTCCAGAAAAGCACCCAGGGCTCCTCCAGAGGGGCTGAATGTCAGAGCACAACCCCAGCAGCTCCAGGGCTCAACCACCCAACCTGGCTGCTGCTTTGGCACCACTTTGCAGGTATTTTTTTTTTTCCATTAAATAGGTGGCATTATCTTCTGATGTTTTCAGTTTTGTTGTTCTCAGTTAATTCCCTGGTGTTACCTACTTTTTTTTCCTATTTATCATATTTTCCTCTATATTTTGATCACCTGACAAGATAGATGCCATCTCCAGGAATGCAATTGATATTTAAAGATGAACAGCAGAAGTTTTCAGAGAGTTAGAGCAGATCCCTTGGGAAGAGGAGTGTCCAAGGGTGAATTGAGTATTTCCTGCTGTACCTTTGTGCTCTCTGCTGTGATCCTGGCCCTGGGCTGTGCTCTCCTATCAGCACTGCTGCCTTGTGTGTTCCCAAGCTGCACTTCTCAGTCTGATGCATTCAAGGGCTCCTGTGTTACTCCACTTTTCAGGCTCAGCCTTGCTTTTCCTGTTCTCCTGTACCTTATTTTGTACAAACAGTTCGTAGCAAAATACAGAATTGGGAGAAATCAATGAGCATAAATCATTGCTCTCCAAACGAATGGAGCTGCTTGCACACTGATTAAAGATGGGGCATGTTGATTTTGGGCCTGGAGAAGGAAGTATTGCTCAGTCTGTTTTGGGTGAAAAGATGTGAGAAATGCCATATTTTAATCTCTGCTGAGTATCTTTTATCTGTTATATGCATATAATATATTTTGTTGATTTTTAAGGTCCACTGAAATGCTTCTTCCTTCAGACTGTGCTGGGAAGCAGCTGTTTGTCATGGTATAGCTAAACTGTTCTAACAGTGCTCTGTTAATCTCTCACTGAAGATCACTGTGCTGTTTGAACACTACATTCTTATTTCAGTGAATTGAATGTATTCTGGTTTTTAGCTAGGGCTTGGATAAAGATCTTTTCCATGGTTGTAAAGAATGAATATTTTGCTTTTAGCTGATCTCTGAGGCTTTGTACAGTCTGTGTAGCAGAGGCACAAAGGAGCAGATGGTTTGTTCCAATGTCTTAACTCCCCTATTTTTGTTGGGGCAGATGTGACAGCAGCTGTGGTGAGGAGGTAGTTATCAACTCAGGTCCAGCCTGCCTCCAAGATGGGCTCACTTTTGTTGCTTCTCTTGCATTTTTCTCCTTATTATTTTTACTTCATAAAAGCTTAATACAGTGGGAGCTTGCTTGCTTTCTCTGAGTGCTTCTAAGGCAGAGCAGGAGGAAGAATCCCTGGATTCTGAAGTGCTCTCTCAGGATTTGATGCTGACAGCAAAAAGCATTTTGGGTGCAGCTCTTGATCCGTTTGGAGAAGCACAATTGGGGTTTGGTAGAACATGGACTGCCTTGCTGCTCCTGGAAGCACAATGTGGTTCTCATTAGTGCCCCTCATTATTGTCTGTGGGCCCTGGTGCACTGAGACATGGCAGCCTGGGAGCTGCTCAGCAAGCAGGGAAATGCTGCTCAGAGGCAAACTGGCCATAAAGGATCTCTCTGGGTCTGGAAATGTCTCCCTCAGATCAAGAGTAGAGCTATGGCAGTTTGCTTCACCCTTCATCCTTGTTTTTAAATGGATTTACTTGCAAGGATGTAAAAGCAGGGTGGCTGAGTGTGGCTTTCTGGAAGTTGGTTGTGTTTTTTAAAAGGGTGTAGACAGGAAGCAGTTGGTTCTCCCTTGACTCAGTTGACTCTTTATTAGCTGGCACATGCAGAACAAAATGGATGATTCAGCTCCTGTTGATAAAATAGCAGAGCTAAAATGTATGGAAATACCAAATACAATAATGGGGATTTCTGCTGATTTCCTGTGCTTATGCAGGCACAGAATGTTACTGGTTTATTTTTTGTGTTAGTATTTTTCATGTCTATTCCTCAATATTTGTTTCTGGTTTTTGTTTTTTTTTGGTGTTGTAAATAAGTGATCACATAACCCATTTCCTCCTCTAATGTAATAAATATTGTAGTGAAGATCTCAGTGTACCTGCTGATGTCACTGATGGCAATATCTGAACCAGCCCATGATTTTTAACAAGGTGAAGATCATTCCAAGCCAGATGTGTTGGCAGGCAGAGCTGAGAGAAATCCCATGCAGGCTTTTGGAACCCACTTGTTCCCTTACACTTTAATCCCTGCCAGGGCAGCTGATCCACTTGATGGATTTCATTGTAATCTTCAGGATTTTGGGAGCAGGAGGTGCCTCTGCCACGTTTTGCATCTCCCCATTCATTTCTTGTGATTTCCTGGGGATTCAGTGCAGTGTGATCCATGCTGGGCTCTCCTCAGCCCCTCCTGGGAAATATTTGGGGAGAGGTGGGCAGAACATCATCCTGCTGGAGAAATCCATCAGTCTTTGTGAGCACTTCTGAGCATTTCTAAATCACAGAAAATGAACTGAAGGCTACTTGAAAATTGGCTTACCCAGAAGTGACTTTTAAAAGACAATATTTGGATACTTAAGGGGAATTCTCAAGAATTACATTTCTTAATAGGATTGCAATTTACTATAAGCATGTTCTTAAAGTGTGGATTAAAAACTTGGTTTGATACCTGAATAAACATGATTTTAATGCTGACTTCCATTAAAAAGAAACAACTCAATGAATTCAGGCATGTAAAGTGTTTTTATTTGCTGTGTAATGGTTCTGTCACCCTGGGACACTGTGAACTCCTCCTCCAGCTGTGTGCTTCCATTTCTGGCTTCTAGCAGAAAATGTTCTGTGTGTAGCTTGGATTGTGACCTACCCCAAACCTATAGATCCAGCTGATAGACACGAGAAATCACACATTATATCAAAAGATAATACCCTGATCCCATGGCATTGCTTGGTAATGTCACAGGAATATTGCAGTCTTACTTTGGTTATTAATTATTGAAGCAGGACTGCAATATTCCTGTGCTGCATGTGCTCTGCCCTGCTTAGGTAAACACAGATTCTGGTGCCTTTGCAAATGAAGTGAAAGCAGCAGTAAAAAGTGGAGGTTCATGATGAAAGAGCTGAGGGAAGCAGTGAGAAATGGCAGCTGAAGGAAGAAACAACTGTTCAGGTACTGTGAGGCTCTGCAGATGGAAGCATCTAGTAATAAATGCTTAGTCATTTCTCTGTTGGTTAATTAATAGTAATTTATTCTCCTTCAGTGCTGCATGTGTTTTGTTTGTCAGTCTGAAGGGAGATGTCTGGGAGTGTGTGACAGCAAAACTGGGTTTGGATAAAGGGATACTTTAGGAAGTGACAATTTTCAGTGACTTTTTTTGATAAACGTAGCTAGAAATTGATGCATAAGCAGAAATTGATGCATAAGCAGATTTTAAGTTTTTACTCTGGTTTTGGATTTTTTGCATTCTTTTTAAATGGTAAAATCAGGAAAGAAGACAGTAAAAACATCACTGAATAGTTGGATAAAATTGAGGTTTTCTGCAAATGTATTGCTCTTCAGAAGGCCTAACTGCATGGAGATAAATTGGAATAAAATCTAGAATATTGGTTTATAATGATTTAATAAATACAACTTTGTTGAAAACTGACACTAAATACCAGTAATGTTTGTTCTTAAAATAAGTTAACTTTCCATGCCTGCCTCTTATCAGGAAGTGTAAAAATGCTCTTAAATGGGAATTTCTTTGAGAGGAAGACAGAAGAGATGTAGTTAGGAAATGTTTGGGCTTGGGTCACTAAAGTCCCAGGAGGTATTAATATTAGTGAACTACTTCAAAGATCTCTTAAGACCTTCTTTTTAAAAAGTGCTATTTTAAGCATTTGCCTTCAGGCCTCTGTTAAACTTGTAATATCAGTTCTTTTAGTTTTTTACAGAAATTTTCTGCTGTACCTAGAATATTAAAATGATTTTTTTTAATAATGCACATGGCTTCCAGATGCATTTAGAAAGGATTAATGAAATGACCTGTTAGAGTCCAGCTTTTTGTGCTTAAATATTACATCAGGATGATTCTTTTTTTAAATGTAGGTCATGGGATTAGCATCAGGAAATGTGAGTATTTGGCAGCATGGGGTTGTGGCTGCCATGCAGGCAGCTGGAATTTGTGCAGGAGGGGACCCTGAGCCCACCAGAGCTGTTTATTGCATGATCTTTGCATTGTCTCCTTGGCAGGCTGCTCTTTGAGAAGGTGCTGAACCATCCAAAAAGTTGATTTTCAACTCCTTGTTCAGCAGAGGGAGGGATGACTCCTTGGAAAATGGAGCCTTGCAAGAAGAGCTGATGGATTCTGCAGAATTTGCATTTTGGTGCCTTTCAGGAGGTGTTGTGTTGTGTTACTGGTGGCAACAACCTCTGGCATATTGGGGGATTTGAGCACTGAAGTTGAACTTTTGTGGTGAATTATTCATATTCTGGAGCAGTTTTGGAGGAGACAGAAATGCCCTGTTCCTCTGAGACAGTGCTTGCAATTTGGGACTTGGAATGTGGAAGTGCCTTGCTGAATTTGGGTTTTGCAAGGTTTAATTTTCTGAAATAAAAGGTTAATTTTAATTTTTTATTTCTTCTTTTTTGTTGTTTTTTTAATGTTTTTTGGTGGGTTTTTTTTTCTGAATAGCAGCAGCTATTTATGGTGGATGGGTTTGTTTGGGCTTTTTTGTTGTTTTTGTGTTATTATTTGGTTTGTTCTGGGTTTTTTATTATTTTTGCATTCTGAAGTGCCAGATTAAAGCAGTGAGGCACTTGTGGATTGCCTCACTGAGGGCAGTTTGGTGCTTTGGAGTCTGTTCTGCCTTGTTTTTCCTGCTGGTTTGTGTCAGTGAGGTTACAGATGAAGGAACGTGGCCAGAACTTTGCCAGAACTGTAGAACTCACCTTTATTCTTTAACCAACAATTTTCCTGTGTTCTGTGCAATAAGGAGAATTTTTTTTAATTCCTAATGTGATTTTAGATACATGAAGCTGAGCAGAAAAAGTGCACAAGTTTCTTCAGGAAGAAAACATTTCTGGAATTCTTCTACTTGAAACATAACACACAAAAACTCTGAAACTCTCAGCACAGTGCCTCCAGAAATGCAACCTGTCCTTCCCTATGGAGCTATAGGTAACAGTGAAGCACTGATGAAATCAGGTTGTTGAGTTGCAGCTATTTTTAACTTGTGTAATTATCATTTTAGTCACACACTCCATTGAAAATGGAAATTTGTGAGCACTCCAGCCAGCCAACGTGGCTGCTGCAAGATGAGCATTAACACTGATGGACCTGATGCTTGTTTTGTGTGTGCTTCCCACTAATATATGGAAAAATGTCTACTGAGCACAGCAACTGCTTCAGCTGGGAACTTGGCAATTCTTCAGCACCAGAAGCAGCCAAACCTCCCACAGAAACATTCAGCTGTGCTGGCCTTGCACCACACAAGTGCTTCAGGAAGTTTTCAAGGAGTTGTACAATCTCCTGTTGTCCCTAGCAGGGTGAGCTCTTTGGCAAACCTGTTTTAGGAAGGTCCTGCTTGATTTTCAGATTTGGTGAGCTGGGAAATTACAGACATGGCAGGTGGTTCCCAGAAAGGAGACTTCAAATAAGTGTATTTAGATTTAGGAATTTGGAATTATTAATTTATACTTCTCTAGGTTGGACTTCAAAGCTGCCCTTGGAGGAGGGGACAGCAAAGATTTGGATTTCTGGACTCCAGTTCTGCAGTCCCCAAGGAAATTCTGATCTGGAATTACCTAATCCTTGGAGGGGCACATGCAGATCCTGAAACATCCTTTGAGCTTCCAGCTGTCTGCTAGAGCATTTTAGTTAGCCATTAAACTGAAGATGGGAATTTTTGGGGAGTTTTTTGTATCCAGAACAATCTTGAAAGTTGAAATTTGAGACTTAATTACATTGGAATTTCAGGATGCTGGCAGTGCTTTGGCAAGGTGCTGTAATAATCCCTTGAGCATCTAGCTGCTGTTCTGTGATAATAATCAGCCATGCAGACTGTAAGGAATGATTTTAATAAACCAGCTTGCAGTGCTGTTTCACAGCCATTATCTCTGCCTCAGAGGTGATACATTGCAGTGCTGGTGCTGCTGGGTACCTGTGCAGGAGTTCCTGAATTAGGAACTGCCTGGCTCCATCCAGCCATCCCTGCTGCCTCAGGGGGCAGAGCAGCACAGCAGCTTCACTTCAAATTGCTGCTTTATCTTAATAGTGATACTGGGGTTTGCTAGTTGGTTTTTGGGTAGTTTGAGGGGATTTTTTTATTTTTTCTTCCCCTTCAGTACAGTTATTTTTGTTTAAGTGCCTTGATTAAAACAATCCTATGTGCCACTCTTGCAGGAGGATGTGTTCTGCAAGACATTTTTAAGATTCACGTGGTGTAATGGTCATGAAAATCAGTTTTTACTGGGGTTGGTTGAGATCCACGTTAAGCTGTGTGAATGAAGCCTCAGATACCTGTTTATACATTGATTGCATCCCCCATGAACACATCTCCCACCTTCCTACAGCAGGGACAACTGCTGGGGGTCCTGGGCAAATCCCATCCCAGGCTTTGGGGCAGATCCTCAGAATCTTCTCTGATTCCTGGCCTCACATCCCTGTGCATGAATTGCTGTGTTTTAAACACAAGGATGCCTTTGCACAGTTCAGATATTCAGCCTTGGCATGGAGTCAGTGTGTGTGGAAAGCAGTCTTGAGGAGGTTGGCATTACATCCAGAATATTTGGGGTTTAAATCCTTCATTGAATCCATAGGTCAAGAGGAAAACGTGTTTATCTGTTAATGGCTTTGGAGAGGGTACAGTGAGTGTGTTTCATCTGCTGAGGAAGTTGCTCTGTTTTGGAGGGTTATTCACATTTCCTATGATGTGAAAACATTTCAAAATGTTTTCCATATTCTTCCAAGTTCTTTGTCTTCCTTTTCTTCCCTGCTTTCCCCAGCCTCATGAAAAAAGTTGGTGTCTTCTGCTGAGATCTTCTTCATGAGTAGACTTGTACCTGGAGTTGAGATGAACTGGGTTGGTGAGGGGCTTGGAGCACAAACCCTGTGAGCAAGAACTGAGGGAGCTGGGGGTGTTTATCTGCAGAAAAGCAGACTCAGGGGTGACCTTATCCATCTTATAATTCCTGAAAAAGGTGCTGTGGCCAGGTGGGGCTGGGCTCTTTCTCCAGGAACTGACAGAGCCAGAGGACACAGCCTCGAGCTGCACCAAGGGAAATTCAGGTTGGATATTGGGAAGAAGATTTTTACAGAAAGGGGATAAAGTTTTCTACAGAAAGGGGATAAAGTTCTGGAATGGCTGCCCAGGGAGGTGCTGCAGTCCCCATCCCTGATGTGGCACCGGGTGCCAGGGTTTGGTTGAGATGTTGGGGCTGGGTTGGACTCAGTGATCTCGAAGGTCTCTTCCAGCCTGGCAATTCTGTGAATTTGGTGGAATTCTGTGAATTTGGGAGAATTTAGGGAATTCCCAGGAAGCAGGGAGGTGCTGGAGTCACCATCCCTGGGTACCAGGGTTGAGTTGAGGGGTTGGGGCTGGGTTGGGCTCCATGATCTTTAAGGTCTCTTCCAAGCTGGGGATTCTGTGAATTCTCTGAAATTTCAGGCTGAGTTGTCAGCTCAGAGTGACTGCTTCAGTGTCGGTAAAGAACAAAGGATACTGGGCTAGCAGCAGTCAGTGAGGGCAGCTTTACCCAGAAATGAAGAAGTTTGTGATTTGTGGAGTTATTTACTCGTTTTCAGCCCAAATGGCTGTGCTGGTTGTTCTCTTGCAGCAGGAGGCTGTGGCCATGTGGGGACACTGGGAGCACCAGCCCTGTGTGGGGCTGGCTCTCCTCCAGCTGCCTTGGTGTGCTGGTTTAACCACTTGAACCATGCTCCCAGTGTTCTGTGGAGCTTGTTGTTCTCTGGTGTTTGTGAAGCCCAGTTCTGGTGTCAGGGAGCTGCAGCTCTGGGCTCAGCAGGGCTGCCAGGGCAGCTCCTCACAAGGACTTTGCTGGGCACTGCTGTGGTGCAGGGAGTGAACTGGCCTCTCATTTTCATGTTGCTTTTACCAGGCTACATTTTAGCTAAAAATGGAAGCTTGTGGCAATGCAGATCTTTTTTTCATGAGTAGCTTCTCTGCTTTTGTCCTTAAATGAGCTCCATCTTTAAGGTAGAATTGAAAATATCTCTCGTTGCCAGGACTGCGTTCTGCGAGCATCCAGCAGAAACTTTAACCCTTTGAAAAATAAACTCAACTTTGATGGGAAAGTTTGCTGTTATGCTCCTTTGCTCTTCTTGCAGGCTGGTTAAAGTAGCTTGTTTTGTTTTTCTTTTTCTTTTTTGCAGAAGGCAAATGAAATCTGCAGCACCTCTCCTGCATTAATGAGGGTGCAGCACAGGACAGTAATGGTGTGTGTGCTTTGCCCTTTGCTGTTGTGTATTCTGTGTGCTCTTAGAGCACCAGCATAAATTTACTTGTTTACATTTCAGGTAATTCTTTCAGAATTTCATTCGATTTCATTATCTCTGTAGTGAGGGCAAATTTTTTTTTTCCTATCAGGACTTCTGGAAGTTGACAGGAGTTGCTGCATTTTCAGAATTTAAAATGGTCATGTCATGGTTTTGTGTCTGGGAGTGGAGTTTGGCCTCTAAGTGTGAGTTACTGTTCATGTCCCAAAGTGTGTTGTTCTGGCAGTAACAAGCAAAACTGCTTACTCTGTGATGGTTTCATAATCACAGCATTAAAATGTTTATCTATAAATGAGCTTGGGTGAGGATGATCCATATCCTAAGTAGCTTAACCTCCATACCAGACACTGGAGTGGTTTGTAAATTCTCCAGCTTGTAGTGAACTGTAAACTCAGAAATGTGCATTTTGTGTGAGATTTCAGGTGGAAGTGTGTGGGGTTTTAGGCTGATTTTCTGATTTAAGGTCATTTTGCTTCAGTACCTTGTTGCTTTGTGCTCACAATAATCTCAGCTGTACTGATGGGGCAGCTTTGAGCACTGAGGGGTCCCTGGCATCCCCCCAGCTCTGTCTGGGTGTGTGACAGAGCCAGATGCAGGTGTTGGGATGTGGAAGTGCTTGTCAGTGTTTCACATCTTGGGATGAACTGAATTATTGCTTTGTGCTGCCTGGAGAAAAAAACAATTCCTAAACTTCTTACATTTTGCCCTTGCTGCTAAAGCAGTGTGTTAAAGCAGAGCAGTCCAGCCTGTGAGAGTTCCTGAATGTGTCAATTCTCTCTGTACTTTGTGACACCATTAGTGATTAAAGTTGTAACTCTTGCAGAGAATGGTGTGCTCTCACTGAGCTCATTAGTAGGAGGTTTATGTAACTTCTTCTGATAAAATAGATATCATGATATTTAGCTGTGCTTACAAGGCAAAGGGAGCTCAGGGGCAGGATTGAACAGAAATAATTCCAGTGTGTTGAAAATGCTGATTTGGGGAGGGGACACTTTGTAGCAGTGAAAATTGTGTGACTGATACTGTATTTTCTTCTAATCCTAAATTCTCTAACAGCATGGACTTCTCTGTCCCTGGGGCAGGAAAATGATCTCAGGATGGCAAGAGTTTTATGGGAAAAGAAGGTCAAAATGAGCTGCTTGACACAAAGTCATCTTTTGGTTGTGTTACAGGAAATAAACCTGTGCCCATTTCCTCCATGCTCAGTTAGCTCACAGGAATATCTGCACTTTAGTAGTTTAATTCCTGTTAGGTTTATTGAGAAATCAATGCTCTTTTGTGGGGATTACATTAATTGTGGTTTTGGTGTCTTTTTTTTTTTCCAGAATTTACATGTTTGACAGCAGAAGTTGGCTTTCTACTGTAGTGAGAGAAAATGTAAGTAGAGAAAAAAGATTTTTTTTTCATACTCCCTGAGAAAAATCCTATTTTTAAAAAGTGGTTAATTCAGATTTTTGGCTGTTCATCTATGCAAACCTAAAGTAAGTTTTTTCTCCTTTAGCATGTGTATTCTTGTGTCAACAGGAAGGATTTAAAATGGCCAGGAAAGCTGCTAAATAATAGATGTGAGTGCCTGCCTCTGTCAGAGAGGGAGCTGGCAAAGCACAGGGAGAGCACAGCTGAAACTGTTTCATCTCAGTGGGGCAGGGAGCTGTAATAAATAAAATGATGAGAATAGTCATTCTCTCATGAATGAAAAATTACTTCTCCACCATGTTTGACAAAAGAAGGCCAAATTTCTTTTGAGCAAAGTGGTTCTTGTCAGAATGTTCTTTTCAATGTGTCACTGTTATTTAAACAGAACCTAACAGTTCCAGAGTTTATATTCTGTGTAATTGTAATTATTACTGTTGTTCTTGGAGCAGTAAAATCTTCATTACCTTCCAGAGTTTAGCTTGAATGTCTGTGAGGAACATTTGCTAATTGGCCAAGTATTTGCAGAGTTAAATCTGATATTTTCAATTACTGGATATTTATTGGTTTTCTAAAGGCAGGCAGCAGGTTTTATTCCTCTGCCCATATCTCCCTCTGGATCCAGGGGGACCTTGAGTTTTATCTTCAGTTTTAGTTCATATAAATGACAGAGAGAACCCCTCAAATTTGTTCCACCAACAATTCTGATCTCACTGCATTTCCCACAGAATAAAAGAGAAACAAGGAATCCATCTCTGCTCCTGCAAACAAAAAGAACCCTCAGCTTTTTAAAATAGATATCATAGAAATATCATGTGAATAGATATCATGGTATTTAACTGTGTTTAGAAGGCAAGTGGAGCTCAAGGACTGAATTTTTTCTTCAATTTTAATTCATATAAATGAGAGACACAACACTTCAGATTTGTTCCACAAGAAATTCTGATCTCACTGCATTTCCCACAGGATAAAAGAGAACCAAGGAAACAAACACATCTCTGCTCCTGAAAACAAAAAAAAAACCTTCAGCTTTTAAAAATAGATATCATAGAAAATTAATTAAAATATCTATCATAGAAATATCATAGAAATAGATATCATGGTATTTAACTCTGCTTAGAAAGCAAATGGAGCTCAGGGACTGATTTTTTTTCTTCAGTTTTACTTCATATAAATGTGAGTGAACACCTCAAATTTGTTCCACAAGCAATTGTGATCTGACTGCATTTCCCACTGAGTAAAAGAGAACCAAGGAATCCATCTCTGCTCCTGCAAACAAAAAGAGCCCTCAGCTTTTTAAATAGATATCCTAGAAAATTAATTTAAATGGATCTCATACAAATATCATAGAAATAGATACCATGGTGTTTAACTGTGTTTAGAAGGCAAGTGGAGCTCAGGGACTGAATTTTTTCTTCAATTTTAGTTCATATAAATGAGAGACAACACCTCAAATTTGTTCCACCAGCAGTCCTGGTCTGAGTGCATTTCCCACTGAGCAAAAGAGAGCCAAGGAATCCATCTCTGCTCCTGCAAACAAAAAGAACCCTCAGCTTTCCCAAGGCAGTGACGTCAGCTCACTGTAACTAACAGAGTTGTGGATAATTCCTTTGTCATTGTGGAAATGTCCAAGCTGCTGTGCCTGTTGCTAATAGGATTTGTGCTATCTGCTAGATTAGCACAGCTTCATTTAATCAGATGTCCTGCTCTGGGACTGTCTGCTGGCCATGCTGGCAGCTCCTTGTTAGGTTTGGGCTCTGATTTTGCAAATATTTTGCTTTTCATCCATGTTGGAGTGATGGGTATTGGCAGGAAAGAGGCTGAGGGAAGACATGTCAGCCAGGCTGTTTGTGGCAGAAAAGGGATTTTTGCTGAACCTCCTTAGAAAGTTTCTGTGCTTGAGTAAAATATGAACAATTTGGCTTTAAACCCTCTGTGTTACCAGACTTTGCATCCACAGTGGCTTGGTGGGATTGTGTTAGGCTGTGCTAAAAATACCTTGTGGCAAGCAAAGTTTGACCAGCAAGGGATAGAAATTCAAAATATTTGACTTAATGATAGCTGTAATTTCAAATGTGGGGTTTTTTCTTTTATTTCTAGAGATTATTCTCAGGACTGAGAGAGGGTGGAATACTCCATCCTTTTTTTTTTTTTTTAATAGGAATGGTGTAAGAAAATTAAATAAATTTTTAGTAAGCATTGCTTCATTGCTGTTACCAGCAGAGGAATTTCAGAGAGGAATAAGATTTAACAGTGTTTGGATGAGTTGTATCCAGCTCTCAAGCATCAGGCTACAAATAAATGTGAGGGTGTTAATGATACCTTGGTTTTAATAACTGGATTGAATTGGATTAACACCTTGAGCTGTGGAAAGGACACTGGAGTTGTTACAGTGAAATGAGTGGAGTGGAGTTCTTTTCTGCCACTGTTTTCTGAGCAGTGAGTGAATAATTCTTATTCTTTAAATAAAAGTGAGTCCACTGGGATGCTGAGTGTATCTCCATTTGCAGGAAGCACATGGAAGCTCTGTAGGGCTTCCTGCAGCTGAAAAATTCAGTGCAAAGCTGTTGGGGACACATCTGACTGGACATACATCCTTTTATACATCAATACAGCTCATTTTAGAGAAAAGCAAACCTTGAGCTGTTTCTTGATCCTTTTGACACAGCTGAATTGTGAAGTTTTGTTGTATATGGAAAGTAACAAATCAGGCAAAGTCAGATGATTTTCCTGTGTGGGAAACAGAGGAACAAAGTGACTTTTCCATGGGTTCCTTGTCAGAAATGAGGGATTTGGGTCACCTGGAGGAGGGGGACAGGGAATGCCCTGAGGTGCACAGGTTGTTGCCCAGCAAGGGGAGAATTACCCACAAGGTGCTCTGCTCAACAGGATTAGGGCAAATAAGCTTAGAGCACAGACACTTAAGCACTTCAGCCCTGGGAAGGTCTTGAGGGGGTCGGAGAAAGTGAATTTTATTCCTGAGGAGCTGCCTGCAGGGACACACTGACATAGGCCAGGCAAAGTGAGGTAAGCAGGGGTTTGGCTCCTATTTCTGCACAACTCTGGGGGAATTTGGGGAAAGGAGTGTGGAACTTGAGCAGTGACTTTTTTCCTTGATTTGGAATGCAGTAACTTCTTTGAAAATTGCAGAAATAGGATCAGCATCCACATCAAGCTTACAGATTCTTCTAGAAACTTTCTTGTTTAAATGCCTTTAGAACATGCCAAGAAATAAAAATCTATTTCATGATACTCAGTTGTGCTTGTTTGTGCTGAGCAGAGACTGTTCAATATATGGCCCATGTCTGTAATATAAATAAATCTGTATAAAATTTCCCATCTATCAAGAGTGAGAATGGATAAAAGCATTTTCCCCCATACATTCTTCTGACCTCACCTGATCCCCTTAAAGATACTTTTTAAAATACAATACTAGTAAGCTCTGATTTACAGCATAGCTGAAAAGGACATGGGAGGCTGGAACCCTTTTTTCCTCCCACAGATCTCGTATTTCTACCATAAATTCAATTGTCTAAAGCTCAGTATAAAAGAAATAGTGGAACAGCCAAGCTGGTTTGCTGTCTGTCCCATCAATTTTACAGTTTACTTCAGAGAACTCCTATATTTTAAAGCCCTTGGCTGCTGCAGGGTTGTCATTTCCTGAGTGAGTTCAGTCCTGTTGGCAGGAATTAGCACTTCCTGTTGATGTTGAAACAACAAAGACTACGAAGAGAATGTGGAAATGTGCTTTAAACAATTCCTATGGATGCTGGCAGAAAGGCAGCTCAGTTTGGAGTTGCTTGGGATGCACAGGGGCTAAGTTGGAATTCTCAGAGTGGATCTATCTTCAAGATGGGAAAATGAACTTTCTTAATGTGACTTTCTTCCTATGGTAAGGGTTCATCTCCCTGTTCCATGCAAAGCTTTGTTTCATTTAAATGCCAGAGAATTCTCTCTCACAGTGCACAAATTCTGCAGAAAGAAATGGGTGCTATTTTAAGGAGAGATATCTGCTCTGACTGACGTGAGATTATTCCTCTATTGTAGTTTTAAATAAAGCTACATGTAAAATATGGAAAATCTTCCCTGTGGATCCTTGTACCTGCAGCTGAATTCTTGGTGTCCTGAGTCTTTATTGCATCTCATCAGTGAGTTGCTGTGACCTTGGGCAGAGCACCAAAGTTTTGGCATTTCTTGCTCTGAAATAGGAATGATAGCATCTCTAAATTCTTTGTGTGGAGTGGTCAGTGTTTGCTTAGTGGGAAATTGTATATTAACTCAGAGAATGGCAGAACTACAAATGAAGAAGCTGAAAGATCTGAAAAATCACAGTTTATTCTAAATTAACCCTTTGTGACAAAAGCAGTGCATTAGTGTTTTACCAGGTGTGACATGCTCCAAAATTTAACAGATATCCAGCCCAGAGTGTTTGTCTGAGATGTAAAATGAACAAAACAGCTTGAGAAAACAAAAGAGCATTCCAGAGAAAAGCAGGATAATGAAATACTCAGGATGGGTTTTGTCTTAGCTGGATTTGGGCTGAGCTGACCAAGCAATCCTCAGGGGGCTTAGAGATGACCCTGGGAGCAGCAGGGAGAGGAACAAACCCAGTTTCAAACGAAGGGAAAGGGCCTTGGAGTTGTGTGAGTGAGTTTTGGGAGAGAAGCCAACTAAAATTCCTTTTCTCAGATACTGTGGGTTTCAGAGAAGAGGAAAAAATGGTAAATGATGCTGTGACAAGATCTGGCATCTGTTCCTAGAGGTTTTCAGTTTGGAATAACTACTGTGGAGAGAGCTGCAGCCTAAGTCTGGCTATGGGGGATAGAAATATTTAGGGAATATTGAAGCCTAAACTATTTTGAAGCTTCTTTTAACAGTGATGTTTGTTCTACTACTCTAATTTACCTTGACAGTCT
Organism: Melospiza georgiana; assembly: GCF_028018845.1. Taxonomy (NCBI): domain Eukaryota; kingdom Metazoa; phylum Chordata; class Aves; order Passeriformes; family Passerellidae; genus Melospiza; species Melospiza georgiana. The sequence continues at coordinate 9,411,438 of NC_080451.1, forward strand.
GTTCTCTGTTATTGTGGCTGCATAAAAATGTGGAAGTTCTCCTCATCTTTCTCCTTGGGAAGGGCTTTGAGAGGAAAACAAACCCCACATGCTTGCAAAGATAAATAAGCTGATTAATTCCTAACAGAATAATATGTAAAGCTGCTAGCAAAGCATTTCCTTTATTTAATGGCAAAGGGTCAATTCAGGCTAATAAAATGTTCTAAAATCACACATTAGCAATATCAATTGATAAACTCCAGGTGTTCTGTGTAGTATTTGAAATTGGAACCAATTAATTTGTTCTGCAGTAAAAGATAAAATTCATCAGCATGTTTCTTCAGCATCTTCCATTGCTATCAAGCTGCAGAAATTTTAAAACACAAAATTAAGGAACAGCTGAGTTGGGGATGTGGAATGTTGTAGAAAATGCCAACAGTATCTTTCTGGAGCAGAGATTTTCAAAGATAAGTTGTACGTTTCATAGGAAATATTAACGGTTGTGATATTGGGGAACAGCCCAATAACTGAGCAGCTCTAAAGGCAAAGCTGAGGTGGTTTCAGTGGTTGTGATGTTTCCTAAAGCCTCTGTGTTGCAAAGATCAATTTGATTTTTGCCTAATGGTAAAATAAATGGCTCAAAGTGAATATTCCAATATAAAATATATAAATGTAATTTGGTGCCTATGGATACTGGGAAAACAGAGGCTTAGAGGGGAGAAGTGTCTGATGGATGGATGTGGTTTCTCAAACTCCTGCCCTCAACCCAAAAAATCCCTGATTTTACTCTGACAACCCGTTCTTGTCACAGTCTGCTCTGGGATCTCAGACATTTCAGCAGTTACCAAATAAAACCCTGAACATTTGTGAGTGATTCCTTTTCTCCACATAGCAGAACAACATTTTTCATAACTGTGGTGTTGCAGACTGTTCTTAGAGCATTTTGCAGGTGCTTGTGTCAGGGTAAATCCTTTTTCTGTTCTGGGAGGGTTCCTTGCTCTGCTCTGAAGAGCTGCAGGGCAGTTCTGACTTCCACATCTAAAATTGGTGTTACCTGCTCACTCAGTCTTGGACAAGTTGAATTTATACAAAATGAATCACAACATGAAAAAAGGAATAAAAAAAGGAAAAAAGGAGGAGGCCTGCAGGAGAGAAATCAATCCAATTCTATTTGATGGAAGCAAAGCACATCCTTACACTGAGGGGATTTCAGCCACACATTTCCACCCGTGTTTATAAATCAGTTTGCTATTTCTTTTCAAGTTTGAAGTGATTGAAAATACTTATAATTTCAAATTCTGCCTTTTTCTAATAGTCCTGCTTGTGGCTGTTTTTCAGATTTCTGGTTGTTTCAGAGGTGGCAGTGGAGCACACCTTTAGCACAGGAAAATGAGCGAGCTTGACCAGTTACGCCAGGAGGCCGAGCAGCTGAAAAACCAAATCAGAGTAAGTATTGTGCCCCAGCCCAAAGGAGTGTGTGCTGGGCAGGGCAGAAATGATGCCTGAAATGTTCCCCCAATGCCAGAGGTAATGAGGAAAGGGCAAGCACATATGGCTGCTGTAGAAAATTACTTTTTGGTCTTTTATATTGTAATAGTTACAGAAGCAATGAACAAAATTGCTGATGAAAATGAATGTTTGCTGAAGTTTTGTATGTGCTAGGGCATAACTAAAGTTTAAAAAACTGATAAAAATAAGGTCAGTGGTTAAGTTTGTCAGAGTTCTGTCCAGTAAGTTCTTAAAAACCTCTGAGGCTCTCTGAACAAGCAGTTCCACTGCTTGAGTGTCTTTGTGGGGAAAGTCTTGTTGCCTTTCTTCCAAAAGAAGAAGAAATTTCCAAATTAAATGCACAGTATATGTTGACAGCAGGCAGTGCATTATGGTAATGCTGCTGTTAGTGTGGGTCCTCTCTGGGTGACAGAAATGTTCTCTGAACCTTGGGTTCAGGGGGCTTAATTAACTTGATAAAAGAGAGATAGAAATGTACAGAACTCCATCCAATTTCTCTAATTTCCTTCTCTTGTAGGATGCTAGGAAAGCATGTGCAGATGCCACCCTGGCTCAGGTAAGAATTTCAAGAGTTTAACAGGAATTAAGAAAATATTTCCTTTACAAAAAACAAATGCTGTAAAAAGGTGAATCTGGTTTTGCCTCCTGTAGCAAATTTTTTTTTTTATTTTGCCTTTGGGTGTTTTCTTCCAGAAATAAGTACATGTTTGTCCAGCTCCTGAGAGCAGTGGCCTTGAGCAGAGATTTCTTGGAGTGACTCAGGGCACATTTCTGCTGCTTAATGGAAAATAATGCTGTGCCCTGGAGCTGGGAGCAGCACTGTTGTTACCCTGCTAATCAGAACCATAAGGCCTGCTGAGGTTAAACTTCTTCAGTGTCTGCCACATTTATCTGTGCAGGAGGAGAAAACCCAGATCAAAGGTCTGAAATCCTAGAAGTCTAAGAAGATAGGACCTAAACAAAATTTCTGGGAGTGTTTGTAAATGCAATAGGCTGCTTGTGTGGTGTAATAAAGACGTGCTACTTAAAATTACATAACTTGTGAATGGAAAAAAATCAGTATTGAGAATGTGGGGCTGTGGGAGCTGTGTGTGAGATGTTATTTGAGGGCAGTGAAGGGAGGAACTGAGTGTGTGGCCTTGTCCTGTCTCAGATCACAGCCAATATCGACCCCGTGGGGAGAATCCAGATGCGCACCAGGAGAACACTCCGGGGACACCTGGCCAAAATTTATGCAATGCACTGGGGCACTGATTCCAGGTGGGTGCAGAGCTGCCTCAGGGGCTGCATCTCTCTGCAAAGCTGGGTGCACGTGGAGTTAATAATCCTGAGAGGAGTCAAACACTGAATGCCACCATTTTCCTCCATGTTTTTGTAACCCAAGCCTACATTTGATGCCAAAATCCCAGTCCTTGTCTACTAAAAATACAGTAATGGTACCACATGGGTTCTGAGGAGCTGTGGAAATAAAGTAGATGCCATTATCAGTTGTCTTTCTTTTCCTTTTTTTTTCCTTTTCCTGATTAATTTAAGGAGAAACTAAATGCCACAGGTTTCATTCTCTTTCCTTTTCAATGTTCATCACCTTGGCTGCCCACAATGATTGTGTTTCCCTGCTGTTTCCTCCCTAGGCTTCTAGTTAGTGCCTCCCAGGATGGCAAACTTATAATTTGGGACAGCTATACTACAAACAAGGTAAGGCCAGCTGATCCATTGCTGTGTAATTCAGTTGTGAAAGCATCAGGAGGAACTATTGCCCATCATCATTTTGGCTCTATTGCTTTCCTGGTCCTAAATCCAAATTTTGAATTCTCTAAAACAATCAAGTTGTATGTAAAGAACACAGCAGTGTCTTCAGTGTGTGAAAATGTGCACCACAAATGGAGAGCAAGGAAAGACTTCCTTCTAAAGAATATTTTAATTTGTTTTAATACTGCAGGAAAGTGATTAGCAGTGAGCAGGCAGTGATGAGCATCTTGCTCCAGAAGGGGCAGAGATTTTGGCATAGGCAGATGAATTTGTTGTCTGCAGTGAAGTCCTGGAAGACCTGACATGTTCTAATGAGTCATCTCTTGGTGGCTGCAATCACATGAGGCAGTTCAGGACTACTTTTACTTTCATTTGACAGTGATTAGTATTTACTGATCATGGCCACTGTTCCAGGGCTGGCAACAATTCCCGTGTAGCTCCTTGTGGTTAAGTTGACAGAGCTGCTTTAGTCTGATTTTATTCCAGATAAATTTTCCTAACTTGGCTGCTCATAGCATTAAAATCAGTGTTACAGTGCATTGGAGCAAATGGCATCACTTTAGTAAAAAGTTAATATAATATGGTTTGCAAATTAAAATTAAGCCCTCTCATTTTTACCTTCATCCTCATCCTTTCACCCCAGCCTGCAGGTAAATGTCATCTAAATTACTGTGACTGCTCAGGATGGTGAAATCATCACTGCATCCATGATTTCTGTATTGATATGTTCAATTCTTACATCAATGCTAATTAATCCATGCAATATTCTTTTGGCAGTTCCAGAACACACTTGAAGTTGTCATCAATTTGATCTTTGCCTAATGATAAAATAAAATGGCTCAAAGTGAATATTCCAAATAGTAGAGACTTTTGGAATATTCTAGACTTCTTGGTAGGAGACTTCCAAAAATGAACTGGTTGTGGTTTTAGGACAGGGTTGGGGTTTTTTAGCTGCTTGTTGCTGCAGGACCACTGATTCCTGGCTGTTCCTCTGCTTCTAATGAAATTTTTCCTTAAGAAATCAGGCACATTGTTAATATTGCATGAAATATCACCATAAGTCTAAGACTAAAGAATGTATGAACAAATTTAAGGGATGAACACAATGAGTTAACAAGACAAAACAGGTTTAGATTCTATAATTATCTAAAAAAAGTTCTTTGAGCAGAGAATGACAAGGAACCATGGGGTAGTTATTTAAATGTGAAGCTTGATTGCTTGCAGTGGGTTTCCAAAGAAGGATTTAATGGCAGTGGCAGCAGCGATTTCCTTACTTGTTCATTCACAGCATCTTAGCCTGGAATTGGCACTTTTGCTGACTGTGCTTGGAAGTCAATATTTTCCTGAACCTATAATAAACCAATAGTAATCAGAGCACTGAAACGAAATTGTTCAGTTTGGACCAAAATTGCTGATGGCACTGGAATGAGGAGAAGCAAATCTGAGGTTTTATTACGTCACTGCTTGTTCTGACGAGCCCCATATGCAAGTTACCCTCAAAATAGTTCAACACTCAAACAGCTGTTTTATTCTTGCTTCTGTGCCAAAAACATGATCCTGTCTTGAGGGACAGGTGAAAAACTTCTTTTTGAATGCAATTTCTGCAGGTGAAGTGCTGACCTGTCTGTGTTGCAGGTGCATGCCATTCCCCTGCGCTCCTCCTGGGTCATGACTTGTGCATATGCTCCCTCTGGCAATTACGTGGCTTGTGGTGGGCTGGACAACATCTGCTCCATTTATAACTTGAAAACTCGTGAAGGGAATGTCCGTGTCAGCCGTGAGCTCGCTGGGCACACAGGTGGGTGCTGCTCACAGTTACCTCAGCACAGTGAAAATCAAAAAAAAACTCCTTTAAACATCATTTCCTAATTGCAATCTACTTCTTTTCTCAGGCAGGAGCTTAGCTGCAGACTGCTTGGTTTTAAGTATTTTTAAACAGTTTTTCAGCTGTAAAATGGAATAAAAACTTAAAAGCTGGAAGTTGATGTTTGCAGGTTTTCATATTTTCTGCTGTAGTTTGAATTCTGTGCTTTGTGAAATGGAGGTGGTTGGCAGGCAGGCTGATTCTGTAATCAGAGTGCTTCCACTGATGGTTTGGCAGATGGGATTTCAGGAAAAAAGATGCTTCAGAGCATCCAGATGAACTTCTTTGGTTCTGTTGGGAAACATCCAATGTCCATGCTCAGGTCTGTGTACCTACCAGGAATGCATTTTATTTTGCTCAATGGTTTGATACAGTTGAGGCCATCAGCATTTGTTGCTGCTGGATGAGACTGAGATGATTTCCTTAGAAAGTTGGGTGTGTGCAGTGCAGGCTCACTGGGATCCTGCCCACCTTGGCCAGTGGATTCCACACTGGAATTGCACATTTTGTCCCCCTTCTTCTGCTTAGGTTGGGGTGGTCTCTAAAGAGCCAAACCACAAAAATATTGCAGATTCCCATACAAAAATCATCTGTTGCATTTTAGGCTCTCAGTGTGTTTTGCTGCAGGTCCAGGAGAGGAGGAAGCAGCTTATTAGCAGACCAGTTTGCCTTTGCAGGGTAATCTCTGGCCTTATTTGTGCACCTTTCTTCTGTTTCCAGGCTACTTGTCCTGCTGTCGTTTCCTGGATGATAATCAGATCGTCACCAGCTCTGGCGACACCACTTGGTAAGCTGGGACATGGGGACAGCACTGCCAGAAGGGCTTTTCTCACCCATTTTCTGTGCCTGAAGGAAACTTTGTCCTTCAGGAACTTCATCATCACCCTCAACACTCTGGTGACACTGCTCAAATGTCACTTTGTGCTGGTAATTTCAGCCCTGTGAGCTTTGGCTGTTTCCTTGTGCCCATGTTCTGAAGAGCCTGACCTAATTCTGTGTAAAGATGTTCTGGGAAATTTTCTTCCTGTGACTATTTGGTTTTCAGAAATAACTGTATTAGCCTAATGATTTTCCTCAAAACTCCTTTTGTGTTCAGTATTTATTACTCAAACAGTCATGTTTGGATATTTCTAATACAGAATGTAGCTAACATTGTTATTCAGAAGAGCTCCTAGAAAATATTCTCCAGTGACAATAGCTGGGTTTTTTGAGGAGAATGTAGGTGTATATCTTCATAAATACTGGCTTCTGAACTAAAAAAGGCCTCCATCTTTTTTTCATGGATTTTTCTATTATATCTATTCCTTAAAAGCATTGCAGTTCTCTCAAGGAGCAGCACTTAGAGCAGAGGTTGTCTAATAAATACCTGTCCTACACAATGCCAGTCTCTCTGAATGCCTGATTCTGAGAAGCTGTGCAATATATATGAGATTAAAACTAAAAAATGTTTCTGAATATGTGTTGGTGTTTAGAGAACCCAGTAAACTCTAACAAAATGGGAGGGTTTGTAGAAATGATGCTCTTTGTAAGAGAACACAGCTGCTTCAGGAGTTGTGTAGTAATTCTGCAGCTGTCCTTGCCATCACCTCAGTTCATCAAAGGACTTTATCAAAGTGCAGGCACATCTTGTTTACCTGGTTTGAACCTGCTGCTGCTGGCTCTGGTTTGCTGAGAAATTACAGAAATTAAAAATCCCAACTTCCTAAAGTGTTTAGGCTTCTTCTTAAGGAGGTGATAATGTTCTTTCATCCTTTTATACTCTTAATTATCACTGTTGTAGTGATTTGGCTGGCTTGCAACTTTAAGATCAGACATAATTCACAAAGTTACTCATCCTCTGTGAGTTTATAAAATGAGAAATGCTGGCTCAGCTTTTGCTGTGGCCTTACCACTGTTGTTTAATTGAAGCTGTGGTAGTACTGGATAGCAGCCATGGCAGAGAACTTTGGGATGAGCAGCCCTCAGTGCCAGTCACCAGTTTTTTCCATTATTTTTCAATTTAAAACCCTCCCAATGTTTTAAAATTAAGGATAGCTTTAAGGTCTTCTATGCAAAATTAGTCTACAACATCCAAACCAAAAATATTTATTTCTGTTGTCAGGATCAATGTTATTAATACCTGAATAAAAAGCAGTGATAAAAAGACCCCATGAAGGAGCACAGATGTGTTGATTTTTGTACAAATAGTATACAACAGCCAAATAATTCAACCAAAAATGTTTATTTCCATTGTTAGGATCAATGTTATTAATACTTGGGAGTTTTACCTCAGGAGTGATAAAAGGACATCATGAAGGAGCGCAGACGTGTTGATTTTTGCACAACTAATTTTTGCACAATTAATTTTTATGCAATTAATCTGCAACAGCCAAATAATTCAACCAAAAATATTTATTTCCATTATCAAGATCAATATTATTAATACTTGGAGTTTTACCTCAGGAGTGATTAAAAACCTCACAAAGGAGCGCAGACGTGTTGATTTTTGCACAATTAATTTTTACACAATTATTTTTTGCACAAATAATGTGCAACAGCCAAATAATTCAACCAAAAATATTTATTTCCATTATCAGGATCGATGTTATTAATACTGGGAGTTTTACCTCAGGAGTGATAAAAAGACCTCACAAAGTAGCACAGATGTGTTAATTTTTGCACAATTCATTTTTGTACAATTAATCTGCAACAGCCAAATAATTCAGCCAAAAATGTTTCTTTCCATTATCAAGATCAATACTTGGAGTTATTAATACTTGGAGTTTTAATACTTGTTATTAATACTTGGGAGTTTTACCTCAGCAATGATAAAAAACCTCACAAAGGAGCGCAGTCGTGCTGATTTTTTCCTCTTGAATGATTCTTTCAGTGCTCTCTGGGACATAGAAACTGGTCAGCAGACAACCACATTCACTGGGCACACTGGAGATGTGATGAGCCTGTCCCTTGCCCCCGATGCCCGGTGTTTTGTTTCTGGTGCCTGCGATGCCTCTGCCAAGCTGTGGGATGTCAGAGAAGGAATGTGCCGGCAAACCTTCACCGGCCACGAGTCCGACATCAACGCCATCTGTGTACGTGCTGCTCCCTCAGCTGGGCTGCTGCTCTGCAGAATCACCAGGGAGATTGTGCCCAAAGTCTGGGGGAGTGGTGGGGAGGACTCCATGGATGTCAGAAGTTAATTAATCACTTTATTATTCTATATTATTCTATATTACATTACATCTAAACTGAATCTGCCCAGCTCAACTGCCTAGAATCTTGTGACTGTCATCCAGCAGTCCTGACACACACACACACTTGGTCCTTCTGGGAGGAATGATGAGGAGGACTCCATGGTTATCAGAAGGCTAATTAATTACTTTATTATGCTACATTATTCTATATTATATTACACTACATATAAGCTGAATCTACCAAGCATTTAACTGCACAAAATCTCATGACTGTCATCCAGCAGTCCTGGCACACACACACACACACACACTTGGCCCTTCTGGGAGGAATGATGATATCAGAAGGCTAATTAATTACTTGATTATATTATATTATTCTATATTACACTACATCTAAACTGAATCTGCCAAGCATTCAACTGCCCAGAATCTCGTGACTGTCATCCAACTGTCCCAACACACACAGACTTGGCCCTTCTGGGAGGAATGATGATATCAGAAGGCTAATTAATTACTTTATTATACTATATTAGTCTATATTATATTATACTACATCTCAGCTTCCTAGGAAAAGAATCCTGGGCAAGGGGATTTTTCAGAAAACATGAGTGTGACAGTGCAGCCTTTAGTTTGCTGTGGTTGTGTGATGCAGAGGGGTTCAATCTGAAACCATTTGTGTTTTTATTTTCCCCGTGAAGTTCTTCCCCAGTCACAACGCCTTCATTGGTCTGTGATTGGTCATTAACTAAAAACAATTCACATGAAACCAATGAAACAATCTCCAAACACATTCCAAAGCAGCAAAACACAGGAGAAGCAATGAGATAATATTGTTTTCCTTTTTCTCTGAGGCTTCCCAGGAGAAGAATCCTGGGCAAGGGGATTTTTCACAAAATATCAGTGTGACAGTGCAGCCTCTGGTTTGCTGTGTTTGTGTGATGCAGAGGGATTAAATCTGTGTTTTTCTTCTCCCCCATGAAGTTCTTCCCCAATGGGAAGAACTTTGGGGAAGGTGTTGGTCCATGATTGGTCATTAAGTCAGAACAATTCACATGAAGCCAATGAAACAATCACCTGTTGGTAAACAATCTCTAAACACAGTCCAAAACACAGGAGAAGCAAATGAGATAAGAATCAGAAAACATGACTGTGACTGCAACCTCTGGTTTCTCCTCCATGAAGTTCTTCCCCAGCAATAACGCCTTTGCCACGGGCTTTTAATTTTTTTATTCTGTTACATTTTTATTTTTTTATTTCATTAAATTTTAATTTGTTAAATTTTATTTTATTAAAATATTAAATCTATGTTTTTCCTCTCCCCCATGAAGTTCTTCCCCAACGGCAACGCCTTTGCCACGGGCTCGGACGATGCCACGTGCCGGCTCTTCGACCTGCGGGCCGACCAGGAGCTGATGGTTTATTCCCACGACAACATCATCTGTGGCATCACCTCTGTAGCATTTTCCAAGAGTGGCCGCCTGCTCCTAGCTGGGTATGATGACTTCAACTGCAACGTGTGGGACACGCTGAAAGCTGACAGAGCAGGTAAATGGAGCTGAGGGTTGGGGATTTTATGGAGTTCTCACCCCTGGAGGTGTCCAAGGAGCTCCTGGATGGGGCACTCAGTGCTGGGGACAAGCCACAGGTTGGACTTGATGGCCTTGGAGGTGTGGTGGTGTTCTCAGGGGTCCTCAGGATGAGAGGAGATGAGAATCTTGACTCCGTGTTTCAGAAGGCTGATTCATTTTATTATATATATATATATGTAATTTATGATATATTAGAAGAAAATTATCTATTAGAACTATACTAAAAGAATAGAAGAAAAGGATTTCATCAGAAGGCTTGAAAAGAAAGGAAAGGAATAATGATAAAATCTCGTGACTCTCAGAGAATCTGAGCCAGCTGACTGTGATTGGCCATTAATTAAAAACAACCACATGAGACCAATCCCAGATGCACCTGTTGCATTCCACAGCAGCAGATAATCATTGTTTACATTTCATTTCTGAGGCCTCTCAGCTTCTCAGGAGAAAAGATCCTAACAAAAGGATTTTCCATAAAATATGTCCATGACATTGGTGGCCTTTTTCAGCCTCTGAATGTGTGACTCGAGTCTCAGGCACAGATCTCAGCACTCCCTGTCTCAACTTCAGAAATCTGAAAACTTCTTTAGGCTGCCCAGTGATGGTACAAATCCATTGGAATCCTGCTCAAGGATGGATGTTGAGAGCAGGATGATTGCCATTAAAAACAAGGCCTTGGGGTTCAGGGATATTCTTTTTTAGGCTTTATGGCTTTGTTTATGCATTAACTATTCAAAGCAATTCAACATGAATGTTGCTATTTATACACAGGAATTTTTTTCCTGGTATTTGTAGCAGTAGTTGTAGAGACAAGCAGCAAAACAACAGAGACTGGAGTTTATCTTTTGAGGAAACAAACATGAAATTCATGGTCCAAAGATGAAGAGAATTTAACTTCAGGTCTTCAAAATGAAAACTTTTGTTGGAAAAAATGTATAAATTTGGCTATAAATGTTTCATTACTCTGATCAGAACAGGAGATGAGAAAAATACTTTTTGTATTGAAATGTTCCAAGGCTTCAGATTGCCAGGCAGATTTGGCCCTTCTGATATTAAACACTTCTATATTTTCTGATAGTGGCACTTCTGTGTTAAACACCTTTGTGGTTGTGTGTTCAGTACAAGTATTTAAAACTTCTTGGTGCTGATTTTGTTTTACTGAATTGCAGCACTTCCTGTTGCTGGTGGGAGAATGAGGAGAGTCCTGTGAGCACTCTAATTCATGTAGAGAGATTAATTTCAAGTCTATCAAGAATATCTTGGCTCAGTGCTGTGGACTGGAAAGCTTGAACATAATTAGGTTTTCTTTTTACCTCCTTGAAACTGTTAAATTAAAGGGGATAGAGGAAAATGTTGTCTCCCTTAATTTTTCTGTTTAGTGTCTCAATTCTTTCTTTTAATGGTGCTATAATTGAATTGTATTAGATCTCCATATTGACAAATGGATTGTATGGAGAACCTTGTGAATGTAGTAAGAGAAAATTGGATGAAAAATACTTTGGAGTTCATAACACAATTCAGTATAACTTCTGGTTTTAAAATAAAATTTTTTGCAAATATGAAAATTTTGTAAAATTTAACTGAGACCAGTTCAGACACATTATCACTGTGGTGAGGGGCAAAAGCTGTGCAGGGCATGGTTACAGTGAATTGTCACAATCTTCAGGGCTGTCACTTCACAGCTCATGGGACACCAGTAAAGGTCATAATAGGGGGAAAATAGAAGGAAAATTTTGGAGTAATGCATTTACTGAATTATCCCTTGAGAACCCACCCAGCTCTGCCCTGAGTCTGTGCTTATAAAACCAAAGGCATTTTATAATTGCAGCCCTGTTGGTTCAGGATTTCTGACTCTAGAGCTTGGTTAACCCAAACGTGCTGTGCTGTAACTGGAACAGACAGGAAATGACCCAAACAAAGCAATTTATTGTTGATTTCTCATTCCCAGGTGTCCTTGCTGGTCACGATAACCGTGTCAGTTGCTTAGGTGTGACTGATGATGGCATGGCAGTGGCAACAGGGTCATGGGACAGCTTCCTCAAGATCTGGAACTGAAAAAGGTGAGTGCCCAGCTCCTTAAGGCAATTTTGGGGTCCAGAATGCTTCTTGCCAGCAGTGCTGTTATTGGGGCTGATCATTCAGGGTAGTCTGAAGCTGCACCAAGGGAAATGCATGTTGAAGAAAATTTTACAGAAAGGATGATAAAGGTTTTCACAGAAAGGTGATAAAGTTCCGGAATGGCTGCCCAGGGAGGTGCTGCAGTCCCCATCCCTGGGTGTGTTTAACAAAGCCTGGATGTGGCACTGGGTGCCAGGGCTGAGTTGAGGGGTTGGGGCTGAGTTGGACTCTGTGACCTTGAAGGTCTCTTCCAACCTGGGGATTCTGAGAATTTGGGGGAATTCTGTGAATTTGGGGGAATTTGGGGAATTCCCAGGAACTGGGGAAATGGTGGAGTCACCATCCCTGGATGTGGCACTGGGTGCCAGGGTTGAGTTGAGGTGCAGGGGCTGGGTTGGACTCAGTGGTGTTTAAGGTCGCTTCCAACCTGGTCATTCTGTGAATTCTGTGAAATCAGTGAGGAGCAAAGCCAAGCAGTTGGGAGGTTTAGATCACCATTACTTTAATGCATGGCATTTGGGGGTTTAGATGGCCATTACTTTAATGCACTCACTGACATTTTTCTGAACGTCTATTTTGAATTACCAAACTTTCCTGTGTGGGTTTTTAAATAAATAAATATCCTTGGGGAAAGGGGGGGATAAAATAATGCCTGCATGTGCCATGGTGGGGACAGCAGAGTTTGCCACTTGTGTGCAGTTTCTCAAAGTGCAACTCTCACCAGATGTTTCTGTGTGCCAGAAGAGCAGCGGACTCCAGGACTGGAAGAAGTTTCCAACGGTTGAAAATGACAAAGATAGCATATCCAATCCAACCATACTAACTTGGACCCCCATCCTCCCCAACTTCAAAGGGCAAGATCTTTTGCGTCTCCTGTTGCTGAAATGAAGAGCACAATTACCTTTCCAAGAAGAATTTCTGTGTTGTAAGCAAAATGAAATTGTGCATTCCTTTTGGGACCATTTTTTTTGTCTTGAGAATTTAAAAACAAATGAAACACTATCATAAAAAGCATGACCAGAAAATAAACTTGAGCATAATTGTGAAACAGTTAGCTTTCACTGTAGTTTCCAAGTTGAAGTTAAGGACTTTATCTCACACACTTGCAAATTTTAAAGTCATGTTTGTAGCAGGATTTTTTTCAAGTTTCCTTTTTAAATACATTTCCTTATGTATTTAATTGAGCAAAACAAGGGAGTCCTAGCCCAGAGCACTGGGGGTTGTTAACGCTGTAAATTTAGTCCCTAATTTTTTTTATTTTTATTTTCTAGTATCACAGATAATTGTTGCACAAAACTTGGCATATATAGGATAATGTTAAGCAGTAAGGTAACCAAGCACATGCTGTAAAAGGTAATGAATGCTTGTTTAAAGAATCCTTTCACCTTTTATGGATTACAAATGCAATCCTTGGTCCCTCCTGCCCCCCCTTTTTCACCACACTGATTTTTTTAATCTGTTTTGGTTTGTCCACTTGGAAGGGCAGTTTATATATCCTAACACTATCCTATAAGTCTCAACAACCAGGAATCTCTGTTTTCAAAAGAGACCTATCCTACACTTGGGTATCGAGTCAATTCTTTGTGTATGAAATGATGTACAAATCAATGTTTTGAAAATAATGATCTTGAACTTTCTAAGTTAAACAGAAAAAAAAAAAACCTTTTTTGATTGTTTGCCATATTGGGTGGGTTTACTCTTAGAATCGCATGCTGTAGAAATGCTAAAAAGTGCATATTGGACTAAGTCCTTAGATGTTTTTTCTTTGAAGAAATAACCTGTTTAAAAACTGTAACCATTGTCGCTGTATTCATTTATTGTTGCTACTCTGTGCATAAATCTATGAAGAACTCCAGTACAAAGCTATGCACGTTTTGGAGTAGCGTGATAAGTCACTTTTTTTTTTTTTAAAGAATAAAGAAAAAAAGAAACAGCCTGTTCAAACAATCGCTGTCAAAGATTCTGGGGTGTGGGAGGAGGGAACCTAGACCATCTTCTTTATAAATCAGTTCCTCACAGCCAGTTCCTCTTGCAGGATGAGTCCTTTGCATCTGATCAGAGTCATTTTTGTAATGAGCAGGTTTTCCTGGCTTTCTTTTCAAATAAAATGTTAAAAGCAGCAGTGTTTGGACAGCAGATTGTTCTTTCCTATCTTCTCACTGTATCCAGAAATGCTCCTTCCTAGCAGCAGTAGTAGCTTTTCTCCATTTTGTTTTTTCTGCAACATTCTGTACAAAAATGTGCTGTAATTGTGCGTTAGGCCTGGATTTGGCATAAAAGATGAGTTCCCTCTTACTCTCTTTCATGAAACTACTCTGTAGAGCTTTCTCCACGCCCTGTATCCCTCTTCACCTTTTGTATTTAATTTTAAAGTCAGTGTACTTCAAGAAAGCTGGATGCAAGATAGATACTATATTAAAATGTAATGTTATTTAAGATGTAATAAAGCAGTTTGACATGAGTTTGGACTGATCTGTTTTGCAGCTTCTTGTTCAACGTGCAGAACATCTTCTGAGTTGTGGAATAAACAGAATAAACACACAGGAGGAGGGAATGCTGGCCCCAGAGAAATGGTTTGGTGGTTTTTCAGTGGTTAATGGTCAGTTATTGGGCAGAGAATGCATTTAAATTCAGAGAGCCACTACGGTTCAGGAGGTGCACAAAAAATACTGTGTGCTGTAGGAGTGGAGCACCTGAAGGGGGAAATCAAAGCAAAATTAACTTCTTTTAAAACTTTTGTGTCCTTTATTAGGAAAAGACTTGAGTGGTTCCTGCCATGTGAGGATCTGGCCACAGCAGCTCTGGTGGCACTCTTAGATTGACAGGGTAAGAAGTCATTTTCATGCTCAGTAGGAACAAAGTCTCCAAGAGGCAGAATTTTATCTTAAAAATTTATTTAAAGCATTGTTTTATACCCAGAGAAGCAGATTTGTGCAATGAGGTGTTAAAAAGCAGTTGGTTCAACAATTTGGTATTGGTTGACTTGAGGGTTTTGTGGTTTTAGTGGGTAAAGTCCCATCTCTTGTTTTATCTAAACAAAAATGGATTTTCCCTCATTTCACATCAACCAAGAGAAATTCCAAAGCTGTGGAATGGTCTCACACCAAACATGGAAATTCTCAGCCTCAGTGGAGAGGTTTTTCAAAGCTGGGAGTGTGGAAAATGTGATGGTGGCATTGCCCAGCTGTGAGCTCTGGGGTTTGGGCTCCATGGGACTGGTAAGTAGCTCATGGCTGGAAATGCTGAATTTTGGGAACTCAGATTTAGTGGTTTCCAATTCCAAATGCTGTAGCTGTGGGGTTTCCACTCATGTGGAATATTTTTATTCCAAAGGATGTTTCATGTGTGACTGTGTCTGGTCTGTAATAAAATCAATGATCTGTCTCACCCTCCTTAATCTCAATCCATGTGTTAAATCTCTGTGCCCTGGCCATAAAACACCCCAGGACAGTGACTTGTGGCAGGAGGCTGCTGTGCAGCCCTTTGGGATTTATTTGAAATGCAAACAGTTGCAGTTGCCTCTCACTACTCTTATTTCCATGTTAAATATGAAATTTTCTTTGATTTAAACATTTTTCATTGTGTGTTTGGTTATTCAGAGAGCTGCTACTGGAGAAAAATGGGTGTGCAAGGGGAGCAGCTCTGAACTCTTGAGTCTGGGCCAAAACTTTGAGGTTTGAATGCCTTTAATTTTAGGATAGACCCGAATCAAAATTATTTATGTCATCTTACCTACAATTATTTATGTCATCTTACCTACAAGCTCCTTCGGTGGGCTTGGAAAAGACTCTGAGTTGGAATAATTGTGGGAGGTGGCTCCAAAGAGCAGCTTCCCCCAGTGCTGCTGAATTTCTGGTGCTAATTTCTTATTTCTGCTTCAGATTCCACGACCTGAGAACACAAAATCTGTGAGAATGGGGTTGGAATCCTCTCGTGGAGTTTGAAGGAGGGGGTGAAGGAAGACAGAGCAGATTTCTCAGTCCCAGGAGCTCCAGTTAAGACCTTTAGCATGTTCTGTGCCCCTCAAGGCCTTTAATTTCTTCATGAATTAAATAAAACATCTGAGGTTCTACTACCAGCAAAAAAAAAAAAAAATTGAGTTGGGCATTCTACCTTTTGACCATGAAGTCCCATGGAGTGTTTGAAATCAGCTGTGAAACACACTTGAAATGACTGATTGAATCATGCCCTATAGGAGCTAAAAATAGCATAATCTGGTTTCTGGGAAGTGGCAGAGTAAATAAAGAATAATAAAAGCTGTCACCCGTGCTGAGCTCTGTGCTGGCTCTGCAGCAAGGCAGGATCCTGGTGCTTTCATGATTAACACTTTTTAGTGTAGGTGTGAGCATGAATTCACTTTGGAGGGGAAAGAAGAAAAGAAGTGGCTGATGAACAAGTTCTAACAGCAGCTGGCTATTTTTGCATGGTGCTGTTCTCTTTTTCTTCTCTTCATGTAATTTCTGAGAGTCTGCCTCTGCTTTTACCATCAGTGATGAGTTGCTCTTTTTCCATTGCATTCCAGTGAAAGCTGGAATGCAATGGAGAAGTGGAAAGTTGAATTTGTTGTGTTTCAGGGCTGTGTGAGCAAAAATGAAAGCCAGATTTCAGTTTCCCTCATGGAACAAGGATGCCTGGTGCATTCCCTGCCCCTCCTGCTGGGAATGGCCCTGGCACATGGCAGCTCCCAGAGGTGGCAGCAGCCATCTGCTGTCCTGACATGTGCTCAGTGATTTCAACATCATTGCTGTGCTCCATTTTACCTGATTCCTTCAAAATTCCTGCTCTGTCTCCTCTGTCCTGCCTGCTTCAAAAATTCCTGCTCTCCTGTCTCTGTCCTGCCTGCTTCATATGTGCTCAGTCATTTAAACATCATTTCTGTGCTCCATTTTACCTGATGGCTTCAAAAATTCCAACTCTGTCTCCTCTCTGTCCTGCCTGCCTCATATGTGCTGAATGATTTAAACATCATTGCTTTGCTCCATTTTACCTAAAATTCCTGTTTTGTCTCCTGTCCTGCCTGCCTCACATGTGTTCAATGATTTCAGCATAATTTCTGTGCTCCATTTTACCTGATGGCTTCAATAATTCCTGCTCTACTCTCTGTGTCCTCCTTCCCTCCCTCACATGTGCTGTCATTTAAACATCATTGCTTTGCTCCATTTTACCTAAAATTTCTGGTTTGTCTCCTCTCTTTGTCCTGCCTGCTTCAAAAATTACAGCTCTGTCTCCTCTCTCTGCCCTGCCTGCTTCAAAAATTCCTGCTCTACTCTCTCTGTCCTGCCTGCCTCACATGTGCTCAATGATTTAATTTAAACATCATTTCTCTGCTCCATTTTACCTGATGGCTTCAAAAATTCCAGCTCTGTCTTCTCTCTCTGTCCTGCCTGCTTCAAAAATTCCTGTTTTTTCTCCTCCCTCTGTCCTGCCTGCATCACACGTGTTCAGTGATTTAAACATTAATTACTTTGCTCTATTTTACCTGTTGGCTTCAAAAATTCCTGCTCTCTCCTCTCTTTGCCTGAGCACTCCTGGGCTGTGCTCAGCTTTTCCTTATATCAGCACTAAAAAGTATTACAATGCAATGTACAGTGAGTATTTTTAAATAAGGATCAGTAACTGCATTGGTAAAATTATCCAGTATTTCACTTAGCTGGGAAAAACAAGCCATAGAAATGTGAATAAAAACTGAGTGAACTTCTCATTGTTTAGAGAGCTGCTCCAAACTCACCCTTTAGGAATCTGCTCAATACTCATTCAAGTAATTCCTGGCTTAACCCAAGACAATTTTGTCATAAAATAGAACAAAGAGAATCTTCCTGCTTTAATTATTCAGAAGCCATTTGCTCTGGCTGAGTGCAGTGAGACGTGATTGACCCTGAGAGGGAATTGTCTGGGGAACTGGAAGTGCAAAATGAAAAGTTTATTTGATGTAACAGATTTTTAAATGGCAACTAGATAAGGGAGGGAAAAGTCTGTTTAAAAGGGTGGGAAAAAATAAATAAAAATACAAAAGGCAGTGCAGCTCCATCTGCTGGTACAGAGCCATGGAATGGTCAGTGCAGGGAGAAACGTGTGTGCCAGCAGCCTGTGCTGGGTTTGGCTGCAGCTCATGGAACCCTCCCTCCCTCCTTCCCGTGTCTCCAGGGTCCTCTGAACGTGGGCAGATTTTTCCATAAGGCCTCACAAACAAAACAAGCTTTTCCCAATGTTTACTTTAGGAGGGATTTTCTTTTCCCAGTGTTTCATGTAAAAAAAAAAACCTCAGCTGGTGAAGATGGAGAGGTTAAAAATGAGGCAGAGTTAACTGGAGCAGGGGCTCCTGGGCAGATTTAAGTCTTATTTAGAACAACTTGGACCACTCTAAGTCTTATTTAGAAAGGGTTCCCTTTCTAAAGGGTATTTAACTGGAGCAGGGGCTCTTGGACGACTCTAAGTCTTATTTAGAAAGGATTCCCTCCATTTCTCTCCAGCCCCTCTCCCCAGTATTCCTCTCACATTTTTTGCCATGCTCTGTCACAGCCCTGATGAGAATCCCTGCTCATTTCAGCCTCCCTCCTCTGCCTTAGGTAGGAATGAGGATCTGGAGTTGCTAATTAATATATTTTAATTGGCAGGGTACTCTTGCTGATCTGGTGCCCTGTGCTGTGGCAGGGAAGTCCCTCTGCAGTGGAAATTTGGATTTTGCTGTCACACACACACTGCTGTTGCACCTGAGAGAACCATCACTTACATTCCAAACCCCCATTTGTAAAACCAAACACATTTTAGGATGTAGAATTCTAAGATTTAGGATTTTTTTCTCTCTCTTGCACGCCCAGGGTTGCAGTTGAGCGAGGAGCAGTAGGCAGCAGCAGCAGCAGCTCCTTTCCTACCCTGGCAGGGTGAGTCATCCTGGAAAACACGTAACTGCATAAATTTATCTCAACTTCCATTGATTTTTCACCAGAGTTCCTTATCTTTGCTTTATTGATTTACTTCCTGGGGTGTTATAAGCAAAACTGAAAGGAGGTCCAATGGGAATAATCATGTTTGATGCTTGGCTCCCTGGAGCTGCTGCTCACTCCAGTGGGGAGAAGCAGAGAGGGTTTGGAGTGAATGGGACACAACAACTGACTTTGAAAATTACTCAAGATTTGTAACTCTGAGTTATTTTGTTCTGTATTTTCTTCCACACAGAAGGTGCTCAGAATTCCCTGTTAGTACCTGAGGGACCTTGGGAAGCCAAAGTTTATGCCCAGTAGGATGATTTTTTTTTTCCAAAAGGAATGAATATAATATAATATAATATAATATAATATAATATAATATAATATAATATAATATAATATAATATAATATAATGATATAATATAATACTATTTATTTATTTAATATATATGTGCGTGTGTATATATAATTTATAAAAATATATATATAATATCCAAAGTTGATGATATTAGCTGGATGTGTATGTCTATATATATTATATATATGTGTGTGTGTAGATATAGATATAGATAGATATATTTTATATTTTTTATTTACATAAATATAAAATATCCAAAATGGATGGTATTAGCTGGATATATATGCCTATATATATAATATATATAAATATGTGGAGATATAGATAGATATATTTGATATTTTTTATTTATTAAATATAAAATATCCAAAATGGATGGTATTAGCTGGATATATATGTCTATATATATATATATTTGTGTGTGTGTGTGTGTGTATATATTAATATATATATATATATAAAATATCCAGAATGGATGGTATTAGCTGGAGTTGAAGGCATCTCACTCCTGGAACCACTGAAAATTCAGCCTCACACTGATCTATGTTTTTCACCTGTTTAGGAATTTAGCAATTCCTTCCACCCTGAAAGCAGCAAAAATCAGGTGAGGAGAGGAGCAGTGAGACTCTGAGCTCTGAAGAGCAGCAGTTCCACCTCCCCTGCTCCCTGCAGGGTTTTCAGAGCCCAGGAGCTCAAATAGCTGCTCCTCTTTGGGGATCTGAGCCTTGAGTGAACAATGAGGATTCAGGGAGTGATGGACACCAGTTTGCACTAATGAGAGATCTGGGAGCTTTGCCAAGGATGACTGCATCACTTAATTGAACAATTCCATATTTCAGCTGCCTCTTGCATCAGACATGAGTGCTTAACCCACTGCAAGCTGAAATCTTGGCAAATCTTGGCAAATGCAGGTGACAGAGCTGCCCTGGGAATGAGCTCTGAGTGAGCTCCTGAGGAAATCCAAGAACATTCAGCATGAAGAAAAAGGAGTGAGGTTCATTGAGGCTGGGTCTGTCAGTGCTGCTCTAAAACGTGATGTTGGAATTAAAAAAGGATTTTTGGAGCTGTTCTCTCTCCCTCCCTCCTCCCAAGGCTTATTTCCATCAAGTGATAGCATCAGCCTTGGTGGCAGGAAATGGAGCAATTACAGATAGACCTCAAGGAACAGCTTATCACAACTGAAGGTTAAATTTCACAAGCAAAAGGATCATTGCTGGCCTTTGAAGCCTGTCACTGTTCTCTCCACCAAGGGTGACTTAACCAGAAATTCCAGATGGGAGCCTCTGACCTCAGCTCTGATCTGAAAGTGAAAGTCCCTCATTGAGTTGTAGAGCTAATTAACAGAGCTAATTTATCTTTCTGTACTAAAAAAAATAAATCCAAGCTCTTGGGCCTGTTTTACCTGGCAGGTCTTGGCACCTGAAGCAACTCCATCAATTAAAATCTGGTAAATTCTGGATGGGAAACAGTTGGTGGTACCTCTGCCAAGAGCTCCAAAACCCTGCTGTCCTCCTGTTGGTTCTGAATAATTGAAATTATTTATTTACCATTTCTAGTGCCTCACTGTTTATATTCTGGGAAATATGGAATGAGAAACAGCAGCATTGGCAATATTTGCTTTTGCAGGGAGAAGTTTGCAAAGAAGCCTCTTCACCTCAAACATTTTCTTATATTTTTTTAAAGAAATCCAGGAATTGTTAAAGCTGTGTGTGCCCATTTGAGCCCCTTTGATAAAGCAATGCCTCCACGTCTGTCCATCTGCAAAGGCAATTTCTGACAATGTCTGTCCATCTGCAAAGGCAAAACCTCCCAGAGGATTTCACCACACTCCTGGATCTGTAATACATTGGGTGTGAGCCAGAGACAGCACAAATATTCTCAATTTTACAGTTTACTCTAATTAGATCATCTCAGGGGCTGTGTCTGGCTGAGTTTTCATGGGACATCCTCTGCAGTTCAGCTCAGGGATTTCTGATCAGCTCCTCCTCCTCAGTGCTGGATTTTGTGGGTGGTTGAGAGGATTTAATTCCATGTTAAATGGACACCCAGCCCTGTGGAGGGAGGGCAGACCATAAAATAATTGAAAATTTCCATAACTGGGCAACTGCATCACATGGATCTTCCCCCTTCTCCCTCCTTTTCCATATCCCAAAATCAGCAATTTTCACCATGAATCCAGAGCTCTTTAGGGTCCAGTGCTGAAACTGGTGCTGAATTTAGTTTGGATCCCACCCTTGCAGGAGGGCTCAAATCCAGCCTGGGGATCCTGAGCAGAGCCTGAGCATTGAGCACCAACCCATAGTAATTATTTAGAAATAAATATTTAAAATATTATTTAGAAAATATTATCAAATCGTATAACAGAAAATATTATTAAAGACATAAAAACATTTATATAAATGTAGAAATATAGATTATAATATATACTATTATAAAAGTATTATTTAGAAAAATAATTTAATTTTTGGATGATTGGTCAGGTGCTGTGAACATCAAATTCTGCTTTTCCTGGGCTTTTGTGACATTTGGCTTCCAGCCTCTCATCATAACTATGTAATTAACAATCAGCTTCATTTTATAAAATAATTTCATTTCTGATGGCTTACATTGAAATTTTAGGTTGAGTGGGATGTTTGACAGCACGTGCTTGAATTTCCTGATTTTACAGAAGGAAACAAATATGAGGGGTAGGGAATAAGACCCTAAAGTTCCTCAGAAGCTTTTTAGCTGTGGATTCTGCCCCGTGCTGGGACGTTTTTATTGGCACAGAACAGAAGCTGCTGATCGATAAGTGATCAATAACTGCTGTGTTTGACTCCTTTGGTGAGATACCATCCCATGAGAGCGGGCAAACCGCACCAAACCTCCGGATAATGGGACAAAATTCTCTTTTTTCCTGGAAAACGGGGCCGTGCAGAGATCCGGGATGCGGCTGCTGCTGCCACCTGGTGCTGGCGCCCAGTTTGGCCGCGGAACTGGGACCAGTGAGACACACGGGAAATTAAGGGTCCTCCTCGACAGCCAGGCTTGGCACAAGGGCAAATGAGACACCAAAATACCGGCTGGGAAAATATAGGAGAAATTACGAATTTATATATTTATATTTTATATATATTTATATATATTTTATATATATATATATATATATTTATATATATATATTTATATTTATATATATGTATATATATATATGTATATATGTATATATGTATATGTTATATATAAATATATTATATATGTATTTTAGGGGCAAATGAGACACCAAAATACAGGCTGGGAAAATATAGGAGAAATTACGAATTTATATATATATATATATATATATATATATATGTTATATATAAATATATTATATATATATTTTAGGGGCAAATGAGACACCAAAGTACAGGCTGGGAAAATATAGGAGAAATTATGAATATATCAATATATATATACAAAACATATATATATTTTAGGGGCAAATGAGACACCAAAACATAGGCTAGAAAAATATAGGAGAAAATATGAAAATATAATATAATATAATATAATATAATATAATATAATATAATTAATATATTATACAATATATATTATATATCATATATAATATATAATATATTATATATTATATATTATATATATTATATATATGTGATAAATATATACATATACATGTTCCATTCTATATCTATATAATATATAAAATGGAATATATGGCACTGGTTGCAGTGGATTTGGGGGATGTGGAGTAGCTTAAAGCTCATGCTGAGTGGCCACTTGGTGAGCAAACACCACAATTGCCCCAATAAATTATTTATATCAGCAAAGATGCCCCCCAGAGCACGCTGTATTCCCGTGCTTTGGGGATGGACAGCTGCTCCTGTCAGGGAATTGTTACAGACAATATTTCTGTAAAACCTGCAGAGCACCTCCTGCCACATCCTTCTGGCCCTCTTGGGTTTCACAGAGTGAAATGTGAATTTTCTGCATTCATTTATAGACATAAAGGCCGATGAGGAGGAATTGTTTTTCTCTACTAATCAATCTTGACAGCCAATGTGTGAAGGAGTCTCAAAGCCAATTTTTGTGTGTGTGTGTTCCAAACAGATCTAAAAATGTCCTGCAGGGAATTAAAGCCAAAGCTGAGCTGGCCTGGCTGTGCTCTCACAGAGGTGACGGGAGCAGCGCCCTGAGCTCAGGGGAAAAGTTCATCTGTGGTGTTTAAAACCTTCTGAGCTTGATTAAAACCTTCTGAGCTTAATTAAGAGGCTGGGGAAGAGCTTTGGCGGCTGCAGGAGCAGCAGAGGGCACTGCTGCCTTCCACAGCAGCTCTGCTCTGCTTCCAGGCTCCAGAGAAACTCAGAACTGCCTCGGGGGAAAGGGGCATCAAGCCCAACCCCTGATCCTACACAGGACACCCCAAAAAGTGCCCAGCTCTGGTTTTGGAGCAGGGTTTGGGGTACGATGAGCAGCAATGCCCTTCCTGTCCCAGACTCGGGGTGTCCTTGCCCTGGGGACAGAGGGACAGGGTGCCCATGAGCTGTGTGTGCCATGGGTGAGCATCTCTGCCAGGCCCTGAGGAGGACAGGGCAGGGATAAAACCCTAAAACCCAGCCTGAGGGGTGTGGCACCTCCTCACGGGGGATTGCAGCAGGACATGGCAGGGATAAAACCCTAAAACCCAGCCTGAGGGGTGTGGGAGCCGCTCAGGGATCCCCCAAATTTGTGACCTCCTCAGGGGTCCCCCAGTTCTGTGACTGCAGCATGACATGACAGGGATAAAAATGAGCCTGAGGAATGTGGGACCTCCTCAGGAATCCCCCAAATGTGGGACCTCCTCGGGGATCCCCCAAATGTGTGACCTGCTCAGGGGTCCCCCAGCTCTGTAGGTGACTGCAGCAGGACATGGCAGGAATAAAACCCTAAAATTCAGCCTGAGGGATGTGGGACCTCCTCAGGGATCCCCCAAATGTGTGACCTCCTCAGGAATCCCCCAAATGTGTGACCTCCTCAGGGATCCCCCAATCCTGCAGCAGGACATGGCAGGGATAAAACCCAGCCTGAGGAATGTGTGACCTCCTTGGGGATCCCCCAAATGTGTGGGGTGACTGCAGCAGGACATGCCAAGGATAAAACTGATCCTGAGGGATGTGTGACCTCCTCAGGGATCCCCCACATGTGTGGGGTGACTGCAGCAGGACATGCCAGGGATAAATCCCAGCCTGAGGCATCCCCAGCTCTGTTTTCCTGTGGCTGGCAGTTGCTCAGGCATGGATTTGTGCACCTGACCTGCTTGCTTTCACAACAGGTGATGCTCAGGGACACAACAGGAAGGACAAACAGGATTCAGGATCAGCCTGGGAGTCTGTGCTGGTGAGTGGGGAGCTCTGCCAGCTCTGGGAATGGTGGAAAGTTTGTTCTGCAGCAGTACAGGGAGAAATTGGGAATTGCAGGGAATAAAGAAGTATCTGCTGTTCAGAAAAAGCACAAATTTTAAGGAAATTTTAAGAAAAGGGAATGAGGTGGAGGCAGGTCTGCTGGGAGAGGGCAATTTTGGATGTTATTTTGGATTATTCTTGGGTGATTTTTTGCAGTTTTTTAAAATACCTGCCTGGCCCCAGAGTTAGGAACATCATCTGTGGATGCAGAGGGAAGGAAAATGGGAGTCTGAGTGTAACCATGAGAACAAACCAGTCCTAGAGAACACATTGGTGCTTTTCTTTCTGCTGAAATGTTTTGGGGAAAGGAGAGGCTTCACTGGGGGCCACAGTTACTCCCAACATTCTGTCTGAGGCAGCAGGACCAGTAATTTTACCCAGGCTATTGTAAATGCAGGTGCAGAGCTCCTGAGTGTGTCATTCTTTCATCTGAAAAATTACCCTGCTCTTTTCTATGAAGAAAAAGGATCATTTAACCACAGTGCAAGATGTTCTTTTAATATGGGGTATTGGGGAGGTATATTTCCTTTTGTGCACGGGCAAAGGATATCTGCATCACCTTTCTGAGAATTAGAACAAAGGGGGTGAATGGGAAGGGTTTCAAATGCATCTGGGATCTGAGCATCTGCAAAATACAAGGGAGTTGAATACATGAAAAGAAGAAGTTAATAATGCTGGGCTGTAGAGAATTCTGATGCAAATGAAGCAGAAGTTGGCAGAGCCCAGTCTCTTTTCATTTCTGTTTTTGACAGTCACAAGAGTGTGATGTAAGGCTGATAGTCAGAACTAATCCTACCTTGTGCTGAAGCTTCTGGATCCCAGACTGATTTCCTCTGCATTTGTGTTGTTCTGATTATATCAACTGGAGGTTTCTGTTTTTAGAATTAGATTTAATTTCTCCCTTTGCAGAGACTTTTTCCAAGCATTAATTCTGTCTCTTCAAGTCCACATTGTGTTAGCACTGGCCTTAGTTTGACTCTGCTCTTGGTGAAAAGCTCCATCTGATCCTCAGCAGCAAATTGGATTCAGGCACTTAGTTCTGATGATCTTCCATCGAGTTTTCAGGTTTCTTAATAAGAAAACTAAACATTTTTCTTTTAAAAGTGTCCTGGTGATATCAAGTCCCTGGTCAGAATTCTCTCTTGTGCTATCAAATAACTCCCAGGGCAGCACAAACCTGAAGGTCAAAGGAATAAAGAGCCTCAATGACAAGAGGATGAGCAGTTTTTTAATCCCTGGATTGTTTAGTGGGGGGTTTAACCAGAGTTTAAGACAAGGTTGGAGTGTTTGATAAGCCACAACTGCAATGGAGCAGAGCCACACAGTG
Source organism: Melospiza georgiana (assembly GCF_028018845.1). Classification (NCBI taxonomy): domain Eukaryota; kingdom Metazoa; phylum Chordata; class Aves; order Passeriformes; family Passerellidae; genus Melospiza; species Melospiza georgiana. The sequence continues at coordinate 9,437,451 of NC_080451.1, forward strand.
AGGTGATGGCAGTGACTTTGCTAACTGGGGACAGCAAAGCTCTCAAAGTTAAAACTGCAGAGTCTGAGGCCTGCAAGGAAATTTTTGGTAATGACCAAGCTGCAAATTGGCTCCCTGGAGGCTCTGAGAGCAGAAATTGGTGTTAACTCCTGGTGAGCTAACAAGGATCAGCCTCCCTGCAGGATGGATGTGCTTGCAGTGCTCCAAGGATTCTGGTACCTGCTGAGCAGCTGCTTTGGGATAAGGTTTTGCTGTGGCAGAAAAAAAAGAATGAGACCCCCACTATCTTTATTCCCTTTGGAACAAGAACATGGCATTTCACACCTGCACAGAGCCTGCAGTGATGATTCTTTCCCTTGCCAGCAACAAAAACAAGGTTTGGCCATTTGGCTTTTCCTGTCACCTGTTGAGCTTGTGCCTGCTGTCATTCCCCAGCTGCCAGGGCCTGCCTCTGATAACAAAGAGGAATCCACCTCACTCTTGTCACTCCTCAGGCTGTTCCCAAAGCCTGGGCAGTTGTGAAAGCTGCTGACCCAACTTCCTCCCCTCTCACAGCAGGCTGTTTGTCTTCCTCGCTGCACTTGGGGGATTTCTGGCAAGGAAAGGCCCCAGAACAACCAGTCCCACCACTGTCAAGGCCCAGCTGGAGCTGGAGTGGCAATTTCAGTATCTTTGAGCAGTTTGTGATGGTGTTGGGTGTTGGATTGAGCCCTTTTCTGACCCAGAGATGGGGTAACTGAGAGGTGTTTGAAAAGCTTTTATTCCATTTTCAGTCTCATGTGAAGGGTGAGCATGGGGCCTGGCAGCTCCCAAACCCCACTGCACCTTTGTTGGACAGTTTAGCTGAGTTATCTGCTCCTCACACTGATTTGTCAGGCAATAATATCCTTTCTTGGCCCAGAGATGGGGTAACTGAGAGGTGTTTGAAGAGCTTTTATTCCATTTTCAGTCTCTTGTGAAGGGTGAGCATGGGGCCTGGCAGCTCCCAAACCCCACTGCACCTTTGCTGAGTTTTGCTGAGTTATCTGCTCCTCACAGAAGCACCAATTTGTCAGACAATAGCACATTTCCTGGCCCAGAGATGGTGTTTGACAAACTTTTATTCCATTTTCAGTCTCATGAGAAGGGTGAGACAGTACAGATGTTTTAATTCACTCATCACAATCAGGAGTTAACTATTTCCTAATTTCATTATAAGTGTTTCTTGGCCTATCAGCTTTAGGCACACCATGCTTTAATTCCCTAAAGTTAATAATCTAAAATTACCCCTCGTGGCTCTTACTCCAATGCATCTTTCATAGTTCTGTTCCATAGTTCTGATGATAATCCAGGTGATAGAAATAAGCTCTTTTCCTTGAAATACTGAGAGTTCTGTGAGGCATTCTGCCATCTTTCCTGAACTCCTGCCATAAATGCTGGAATTACTGGTGGCTCCTGGGCAGGAAGCAGCTGCAGCTCCCAGACCTCCCCAAATCAAAGGTGTTTTATAGGAAACCAAGAGTTTTCCCCACAGTTCACCCAGAATTACAGGCAATATTGACTTTGCAGCGTGAAAATTTGGCCCAGAAAAGGTTTAAGGGGTGTTTGGTTTTAGAGGGATCCTGCAGAAAACAGAATTCATTCCTCTGGGCTGCACATCTCTCTGGTAAATTGGTTTAAAATCCAGTGCTGCAGCAATGTGCTTGCAGAAGCAGCTGGAAAATGAAGCAACCAGAAACTCTCACATTTTCCAGTTCATCAGGCTGCTTTCCTAAGAAGAATCGAGGTCTGCTGTGAACCAAGGTCCTTCCTCAAAAGAGTCACCAGTTGTCCTGGGAACAGTGAAGTGGTGTGATAAGCAAACAGTGAAATGATGTGATAAGTAAACAGTGAAATGGTGTGACAAGCAAACCAGTTTTTAAGAATTATTTTTATTTACAAGTGAAAACCCATCCCTTTCTGAGCACTTCTGGGGCACGTGCAATGATGCATTTCCTGTGTCAGGGAGATTACAAGATTGGTAAAGAGGAAAGCAATTGATTTTATCTATTTAAAGGCACAAAAACACACTGTTAGTCACTCGGGGAGACACTGAGCACCCCCAAACACCCCAAGCTGAATCTCAAATCTCTCTCTCCTCCACATCCTGCTCGAGACAGGAGGTGAGTCCTGGCTGCAGTTTTTGATATTCCTCTTCATGGTAGACTTATTAACAATCCCTCCACTTTTCTCACCTGACTTTCCTTTCCTGGCTGCAGATTTGGATATTCCTTTTTATGTTAGACTTCTCCAAAGTCTCTCCACTTCTCTCACCTAACTTTGCTTTCCTGGCTGCATATTTAGACATTCCTCTTCATGTTAGACTTCTCCAAAATTACTCCACTTCTCTCACCTAACTTTCCTTTCAAGGCTGCATATTTTGATTATCTTCTTCACATCAAACTTTTAAAAAATCTCTCCACTTCTCTCACCTAACTTTCCTTTCCTGGCTGCATATTTAGACATTCCTCTTCATGTTAGACTTCTTCAAAATCTCTCTTCTCTCACCTAACTTTGCTTTCCTGGCTGCGTATTTTGATATTTCTCTTCATGTTAGACTTCTCCAAAGTCTCTCCACTTCTCTCACCTAACTTCAGTGGCTGCCAGCAGCTCTCAGCCCTACCCTGACACTGTCAGGGATGATGTGGGGATGGAGTTTGGGTATCAGGCCAGCATTCCCAATCACTCAGATTTATTAACCCTTATGCAAGTCAATTAATGTAGCTCAGCCTCAGAAGTGGGACAGTGACATTTACATAACGATTGGAGGTGTTGGTAATCAGCCTGAATAATGAAAAGCATTTCCCTGTCTCTGTGTCAGTGTGTGAGCATTGAGAAATCATTTATTTGTCACATGCACGTGCCACCATCTCCAGCAGAATTCAGCCTTTGTGGTGCTTTTTTACTTCTCGTGATCCCTCAGGAATTCTGAGTCATCTGAGGCTGTTTGAAATGAGGGTTGAGAGGTAAGAACTATGTTCTTCCACCCTGCTGGATGTTAATAGAGACAATTTGCTAATTGCTTCCTGCTGAGTGGAAATGCCTCCTTTGCTGGAGGGAGGTTTGGGGTGTGGGTGGAGGTTCTGCACCAGGCACATCTATGCAAGTTGTCAAACAACAGCATTTTGGGGAAATTATCTTTTCTGTTATTTCTAGGAACTGAGAGCCCCAGTGGAAAAAAAAGGAAAAAAAAAAAAGCAGAATGTTTTTGTGCTCGTTTCTCAAGTTCCTGCCAACATTTCTCTTTGTTTTCTTCCCTGAGAGAAAGGAAGCACAACCTGGCTCAGAGTGCTGAGCTGCTTGTGGTGTCAAGGAGGAGATGTTTGAAAGTGTGAAAAATGTGTATTTTATGATTGGCTTTTCACAAATATTAAAATGAATATTATATGTGTTGTGTTAGAAAGTAATGCTGTATTAATTCTCTTAAAGTAGTGTGGTAAATATAGTTTTAGGTTATAAAAATGTTGAAATAGAAACGATGCTATGTAGGATATTTTTTTTAAAGAAAGGATTGCAGGGAGACAGCAGCCACAGGACACCTGAATCTTTCAGAGAAAGAGAATTTATTGCTCCACTATCAAAAGAAATTAACTTCTTCCCCCTTGAAGGTGCTGTTAGGATTCAGAGGAAGAAGTTGATGATGACCAGACAGAATCCTGTATTTGAATGGAATTTATGCATCAAGTGTGAGGTGTATGAATGTGCAACAGGCTGTTGTTTTTAAGGGTTAATCCTCTGCTCGTGCTGCCCAGAAGAGGTACCCAGACTGTCTGTAACTCTTTGTCTCTATTGTCTCATATTGTCCTAATTCAAATTGTCCAAATGATTATTACTCTGCTGCATTACTATTTTTATAACCATTTCATTACTATTGATATTTTAAAATTCTAAAAACAAGCGATTGGCGTTTTTCACAGAAGGGACCCAAACCCCTCTGTCTGTGCTGTCACTGCACTGTGGGGATGGCAGAGCTGCCACAGCCCAGGACTCTCATCCCAAGAGCCCAGCAGAGCTCCAAGGTCGCTGCTGAGCCTGCCCAGCTCGGAGCTGCTGTTTTAACAGCAGCCCTTTATAAATAGGACAGGCTCAGCTGCTTAGCAGCCTTATCTCCACACTTACAGGGATAAGGGCTGCTCCTGCTGCAGGGTTCAGGCCTCTTACAAAATGTTGAGCAACAGCAGGGCAGTGGCTGTGCTGTGGGAAGGGCAGCCTGCCACTTGAAGGGTTTATTTCTGAGCAGCCAATGTAAGTTGTCGTGGCTGTGAAAAATGGGCATGTTACTGTTGTTTTTTTCACAAGTATTAAAATGAATATTATATGTGTTATGTTAGAAAGTTATGCTGTATTAGTTCTCTTAAGTAGTGTGTTAAATATAGTTTTAGATTATAACATAATGTTAAAATAGAAACGATGCTATGTAAGATACTTTTCAACTAACTCAAGAAAGGGATGAGATAATCAAGAAAGTCTTTGCACAGAGATAACAGCAACAGGTGATTGGTGTTTTTCACAGTGGGGATTTATCACTTTCACCCTGGTGAATTTGGAAAAGCCCATCCCAAGAGCCAGCCCTGCTCAGTGAGAGGTGCGTGGCAGAGCTGCCCTGTCCATCCTGGGATGGTTTTTCCCTTCAGGTTTCAGGGCAATGTTTGACTCTTTAAAGCTGAATTCCTAAATTGTCATGTTCTGGTGTCCCTTTACACTTTGAGAATCCCTTCCAGCACATTCAAGACGTTTGAGGCTCTGAGATCTCATTAACTGCACAGAACTGTGAATTGTTGCCTTCATTCCTTGCTCTGGGATGAAGGACTAAAGAGGAATTTTACCTCTAAATCCTGTACTTTCAAGAGTGGTGTAACATGGCCAGTGGTATTTTCCCACATCTAGCAACTGCTTCTTCTTTTTCAAGTTTGTTACAGCCTTTACTGACCATTGGTTATTTACAGCTCCCTGGTTCCCCAAAAACAAATTACTACATAAAGGAAGAAGAAAAAAAAAATCCCCAAGTGCCACATTCTCTTATGATGTAATTTGCTCTTACTGTGTGAGTTCATCCTGTGTGATTTATCCCATGAGTGTGGCCTCTTTAAAGCAGAACATGCAATTTTGAAATTACAAAACCTGATAGGTTTGGTAACTGAAGAATTGTTTTCTTGCTGGCATTCACCCAGGCGCTGGATCCTCCCTCTGCTGAAGTTGTGACAAAGCTCCTGACGATTTTCAGGTACCAAAACCTTTTTTTTTTTTTTTTTTCAAGTAGAGACTGGAGAATGTTTTTTTTTTTTACATTTCACCACTTAAATCTGTATTTGAGAGGAGTGATCCTCACAAAGCGGTGTGGGCTGTCGAGCAGTTTTGTGTCACAAAGGGCATTTCCCAGATGATGAAAGGCCGGATTAAGGTAAAAGTTGGTGACTGATATTGTGAGCAGGGCGTGAGGGATGTGCCAAGAGCCACACCCTGGGCCAAGGGCGGTGTGAGCTGCAGGGAAAAGGCAGGAGGAGAGCAGTGGATGGTGCAGTGTGTGCCCGAGCTGAGGGGCATGGAGGAGGTGAGATGGATGTGGGATGGGGGCCTTGGAGGGATGGGATGGTGGGAGGTGAAACGGCTGGAGGGAGGGGATGTGTTAGGAAAATTAATCTACAAACACCAGAGATTTATGTCCAAAATGGAGACAGAAGAATCCTTTTTTGCTTTATTCGAATAAAGGGAGAGGCCATGGGTCATTCCACTGGGGTTTCTCCAATTTTTGGAGGACCCAGCCTCCTTTTTATCCCAATTTCCCAGCCACATTTTCCTTCTCTCTTTCCCCGTTTCTGAGGTACTTGAGAGGTTCAGACTTCCCAAAACACCTGATCCCAAAGATTTCCCTCTAGTGTACAGCCCTCCCTTTTCATTTTTAATTCCTATCGAATTTAGGGGTTTTTCTTCCCCGTTGTTTCTATCATCTTTCAATGTCTAATTTCATTTATCAGCAAACCTAAAGCTTATTTCTAAAAGCAAATCTCTTTTTCTATTCATCAATCAGTGGAATCCTTCCCATGGTTTACTTTTATCGTCCAGGGCTGGTTTTATCTACCAGCAGACCCACAGGTGGTTTGGAAAGACAAATCCACCATTGCTCTCAGATGGGATGGGATGGTTGAAGGTGTGGGATGGCTGGAGGTGGGATGGCTGAAGGGATGGGATGGTGAGAGGTGAGGTGGTTGGAGGGATGGGATGGTGGAATTTGGAGATGTGACTGTGGGGTGGTGTGAGGGGTGGGATGGCTGGAAATTGGAGGTGTGATGGTCCAGGGGCTGAGGGGTCGTGTGAGGGCTGTGGGATGGCCGGAATTCGGAGGCGTGACTGTGGGGCGCTGTGAGGGATGTGGGCTGGCTGAACGTGCCCGCCGCCCGTATCCCCCACTGGCACCTCCAACGCGGCTAAAACCCGATGCAATCCCAGCTGCTACAGCCCACCCAGCTCCCCCCCGCGGTTAATGACCGCTAATTAGCGCTAATCACCCCTCGGGCCAGAGCCGGCCCCGCGCAGCCGCACCGCCCGCGCCTGCGCGCCGGGCCCGCGGCCGAACCGCGCCTGCGCGGGGGCGGCGGGGAGGGGACGATGGAGGCGCGCAGGGCCCGCCGGCCCCGCGCCCCTCACAGCGCCCAGCGCCGCCAGCAGCGCCGCGGGGCCCGGCCCTGAGCCACGCCGTGAGTGGGGGCGCGGGGGAGCCGTGCGGGGCAGCCCGCGGGGTCCTGAGGGGAGAGCGGGGCGGGTGTCCCCGGTGCGCGTCCCTCTGTCCCCCCGGTCCGTGTTGCCGGTGCGTGTCCCTCTGTCCCCTGCCCGGTGTCTGTCCCCACCGGGGCCGCTCCGTACCCGCGTGTGTCCCAGGTCCCGCATTCCCTCATCCCGGTGGCTCCGGGGCAGCCCCGAGGCCGGCGAACCCTTCCCGCAGGGATGGATCGCGGGCCAGCCCCGCTGGTTGCCCACCGAGGCCGGGTAACGCTTCCCGACTGAATTTGGGGGTGAATTCCAGGTTTTTAGGGACTGAATTTTGGGGTGAATTCCAGGTTTTTATGGACTGAATTTTGGGGTGAATTCCAGGTTTGCAGGGACTGAATTTTGGGTCTTTTTAGGGAAGACCCTCAGGGCTGCTCTCCCCACACAGCTCAGGAGGTGAATCGAGCTCATCCCGGGGCAGTTTGTGCCGGCCAGGACAGGGTATGGATCCTGTCTCCATCCTGGAATGCTGATTTTTCTCCCATTTTCTCTCAGCAGAGCTATTGGGGAGTGGGGATTAATTGCAGGACAGTAAAAACCCCTTCTCTGTGTTGTCATTACAGCGAGGGCCGGATTTGCTGTTCGCCCCCCGAGGTCCCACCCTGGGTTCGGGTGCCCGGGCCGCGCTGGGTCCGGCACATGAAGGGTTAATAATTGGATTTGTTTTGCCTGGGCCGGGCACGCTTGATGCCCAAAACTGCCCGGGTTTGGGTGGAAATAGCATTTGGGTGTGTAATCAAAACCTAAAATTGTATCTGCTGCCAGGCTGCCGGGGTTTAATAGGGGTTGTGGTTCTCTGCAGGCTCGCTGGGATATGAAGTTCTAAACTAAACCAAGCTTTGTCTGTCTGATGATGTCTGTGTGTCTGTTCCATCATTTTTGTGTGTGTGAGAGGGGGTTTAGTGCCTGGGGATGGAGTCATAGGCATGTAACCTCTGCTGGAGTGCTTTATTCAGCAAAACTCAACAAAAGAAAGCTCCACAGAGCAGAGTGATCAAGCACACAGTGCTCTGTAGCAATGGGACAAGAGGTGCAGTTTTACATAGAACATTGTCCTCTTCTGCCCCAAGAGAAAGTCAGTAATAAAGCACAAAATGAGTTTTGAATTACTGATATAATTTCTAAGAAATCACTTGGTGATTTCTTAGAAATTGCTTGGTTAAAGCACTGTGAGGATTTTGTCAGGATGGACCTTACAGTAATCCTATAACCAGGATGATTTAGGGCAGGGCATTGAGCAGGAAAAGTTTGTTATGAAAGAGCAGCTTACAAGCATGGTCGTTATAAAATAAAATTAAATACCCTGGTGATTTGCAGCCTTGCAGCTCCTGGGCTTGTATAAAGGGGGTTTGATGAAACCCTTGGGATGTTCTTGTTCAAGGGAACGTGGAGTGAAATTAAAAATGGGAAACTGCAATAAAACTGGAGTTGGATATGTGTGAGAGGTGATTCACCTGGCTGTTTGTCACCATCACAGGTATTTGTTGTTAAATGTTGACGCTTTCTCAGTTGTCCTTCGTTCTGCAGACATACTTGCTTTTCTTGTGTTGTTTTTAATTTGGCCATGATTTAAAACAGAGCAGCCTTTTCATGAGTTTGTTACCATGTGCTTAAAGGTTTTTTGGATCCCATCCTGGAAGCTGCTCAGTGGCAGTTTTGTCTTATGTCAAGTCTGCTTATTCAATAAAGGTCTTGTGAGGGAATGTTAATTAAACAGTACATGGTGTAAGCTGTGGTTAAAACATCCTGAACTGGAAAGCATTACATGGAGGGAATATCAAGTTCTTAGGCTGTATTTAGTATGTCTGTGCACTTCTTACTTCCACTTTTGTGCTAATCTGATTTTCTTTACTGTCAGCATCTGTCAGATGAGCATTCCTCACTCAAAGCCACGTGGAAACACATCTTGCTTATTACATAAATTATCCTCTGCCTCCTTTGCCCAACTGATGGGCACAAAATTTATATTTCAGCTCAAATTGCCTAAAAATAGAGCTACATTTTTCTAATCTTAGCTGGACAGAGTTGCAGCTCTGTTGCAATGGCTGTTTCCCAAGCCGTGGTCGTCAGAGGTGGCAGAGCCATGAGTTACCCCAGTTAAACATTGATACCTCTCAAGGGCAGGGTGCTATAAATCATTAATGGCTGGCATTAATTGCACCTCTCTGCAGTGATGCTCTCCTCGGGTAAGCCTAAGCTACAGCAGGAGCACTTTCTCATTTGATTAGGTGGTGCTGTCTAATTTAGTAATGAGTCTGAAATTACAGCTGGGTTTTGTGGGTGGTTTTGTTGTCTGCAGGTTGGGGTTCTGGTGAAACAAAGGGAATTTCCCTCAGATTTCTTCACTGGGTGATGATTTCCCACAGCCACACTCCATTTTTATGGTAGCACCAATGTTTGGTTCTCTCTCTGAGCAGGATGAGGTTGAATGATGGGGATTGGCATTCTCTGGGGAATTTCCCCCAGATAATCCTCGTTAAATGATGATTTCCCACAGCCACACTCCATTTTCATGGTTGCACCAATGTTTGGTTCTCTCTCTGTACAGGATGAGGTGGGAGCTTCATAAAGTGATGAAACCAGTGGGAAAAACATCTGCAAATTTTTACTGAACCAACTTTTCCCCCCTGTGTTGGAATCAACTGAGGAATGTGCTGCGCTCTCATGGATACCATTTGTTTATGGTTTAGTGTTTGTTCATACACTGGAAGTTGGTTTCTATTTTTATTCTGATATTCTGATAAGATTTCTTCTCTATTGCTTCAAGTAATGATGACAGCTTACCCACAAGATCTGTACAACTTCTGCAGTTATTTCAAGTTTGGTTTGTTTTGGTTTTGTGGTTTTTGGTTTTTTTATGTCTGCAAAGCTGTGCTCTGACCAGCTGTTTATCTCTCATTTGTGCTGGTTCTTCATGGAACTGAAATCTGCACATTTGTCCTTCTTTTGTCCTGTTTGTTTTGGATCATCTCCCCAGTTTGTCAGAAATGAGTTAAGGGCTTAGGTATTGTCCTCCAGCTTGTTTTTGTCTCTTTTATTTTAAAAGCTGGAGCTTATTAAGGTTATTTCCATGGCATTATCTGACAGGGGTTGATGGGTTTTTTTTCTCTTTGAGTATTTTATTTTCTCTGTTTAATATATGTATCACCCTATAGGAAACTTTATGGTTTTTCCTGACTTTATAGTTTTCCTGTGCCTTGATTCCTTGGCACATACTTAAAGCTTTTTTTTTTTTTTTTTTTTTTTTAATAGCTAAAAAAATTAATTTTATCTCTTGTGTAACTGAAGACACAAATCTGTGCTGGGCCCCTTCTCAGTCTGGGAACACAGTGGTCATTTTTAATTCCAGGAACTTCTGATTACCTTGAAGAACTTCCCAGATTCTTTGGAGAGGTCTTTATTAGTGTGTGCAAACTGTGTTTAGTGTCACATGCTCCTCCAGATTTTCTTGCAGGGACTTTAAAACACTTTAATTGCTGCAAAACAATTATAAAAACCACAGTGGGGGCCCTGGCAGAGCTGCACCCTGGTGAGCAGTGCTGGGCACAGAGCAGGGGCTGCAGAAAACAGGGAATGGCTCAAAGCACAGCTCAGCTCAGCAGCAAAGCTCCTCTGGACAACTCCAGGAGTTCCTTCATGTTAAGCACAACTCCAGTTTTATTGCAGTTTCCCATTCTTAGTTTCACTCTTTTTCCCCTGAACAAGAACTTCCCAAGAGTCATCAGACCACCTTTATACCACCCCAGGACATCCCCCAAAAAGAGCTGCAAAGAGATTGAATTTTATTTTATAACGAGCATGCTTGTAAGCTGTTCTTTCATAACAAACTTTTCCTGCTCAATGCCCTGCCCTAAATCATCCTGGTTATAGGATGACTGTAGGGTTTTTTTGATGTTCAGCATGTTATCTACTGAGAGAAGAGGGATTGAGATAGCAAATTTCTGTTTTTCCTTGAGCCGGCTGCAGCCACCCCAGGACACCTTTACCTGCAGAGCTATTTCAGCTCCTAAAATGACCTGAGGTTGAACTTTAGGGCATAGGAAGTGCTGATTTTTTTTTAAATTTTGCTATTTGGGGTAATCTCTTCCTGATGTCTTAATTTGTTATTTTTTATTGTTATTTTTGTTTATTTTATAATTGCTTAGATCACTCATCTCTCTTTTTTTCTTTTCTTTTGTTTTCCTTCTAAAAGTAGAAGAGAAAACCTTTGGCAGTTCCTTAAGGACAGAAAGAAAAAAACCAAAGTTTTTATTATATTTATATAATATTATATATTTTTATTATATTTCTATAATAAATATAACAAATATATACTATATTATATATAATATTATATATAATATACATTATATATGTTATACTATATATTATATACTATATATACTATATGTTATAGATTAGCTATTATAAATAGAATTATATATATTCTGCAAGGCTGCAGATCACCAAGGGATTTCATTTTATTTTATTTTATAACAACCATGCATGTCAACTGTTCTTTCATAACAAACTTCCTTTTCAATGCCCTGCCCTAAATCATCCTGCTTATAGGATTACTGTATGGTTTTTTTGATGTTCAGCCTGTTGCCATAACAAATTTCTGTTTTTCCTTGAGCCGGCTGCAGCCACCATGGGAATTGAAAGGAAAGCTCCGCTCCCTTTGCAAACACTGAGGTTTTTCCTGTCCCTCTCCCCTGCAGGGATTGAATTTCTGCCTGGCTGAGGTTCCTGCAGTGGCAGCATGGAGATGAGTCGGGAGAAGCTGTGTGCCAGCAAGGCTGATGGCAGCTCAGACTCTGCCTACCAGTGCTCGGCGTGCCACGGCGACCAGGACTGGGGCAGCACCAGCCGGGGCCGCGCCAAGTCACGCAGTTTGTCAGCTTCACCTGCCCTGGGAAGCACCAAAGAGTTCAGGTGAGGCCCCTGCTCCTTCCCCCTGCTGCTGGAATAAACCAGGTTTTAGTACTTTTTAAATATGGCCATGAGGGATTCTAAAAATGAACCTCGGAAGGTTCAAAATGAAGGTGGGATGTTGGCTAAGAGCAGACTCAAATCAAAGGTTCATGGCTTGTCAAAACAGGTCCACTCTCCAAAAAATAATCAGTCAGCAGTAGAGGCAATTCTTCAGATTTCTACGAAAGCTCAAGCCAGAGCTTTAGTGCTCTGTGTTAAAAACCTGCGTGTGAGGCAGCAAAAAGTAACTTTGTGTTTGCAGACGGTTTCAGACCCATTCTTTTTTTTTGGAGCCAACTTTCTGATCTCATTCTAAAAATGCCCCTTGGAAGGTTCAAAATGAAGGTGGTTTTTTGACTAAGAGCAGGCTCAAATCAGAGTTTCATGGCTCGTCAAAGCAGGTGTCTGCAGAGCTCAGAGTCTCCAAAAAATTGTTAAAAACCTGCATGTGAGGCAGCAAAAAGTAACTTTGTGTTTGCAGATAGTTTCAGAGTAGTGAGAAACACCCGTTCTTTTTTTGAAGCCAACTTTCTGGTGTCATTCTGAAAATGCACCTTGGAAGGTTCCAAACAAAGGTGGGAAGTTGAAGGTGGGGTATTGACTAAGAGCAGGCTCAAATCAGAGTTTCATGGCTCATCAAAGCAGGTGTCTGCAGAGCTCAGTCTCCAAAACATAATCAGTCAACAGCAAAGACAATTCTTCAGACTTGTACAAAAGCTCAAGCCAGAGCTTTAGTGCTGTGTGTTAAAAACCTGTAAAAAGTGACTTTGTGTTTGCAGACACTTTCAGAGCAGTGAGAAACACCCATTTTTTTTTTAGAGCCAGCAGCTTTCTGATCTCATTCTAAAAATGCACCTGGGAAGGTTCAAAATGAAGGTGGGGAGTTGAAGTGGGGTGTTGACTAAGAGCGGGCTCAAATCCAAAGTTTCATGGCTTGTCTGCAGAGCTCACAGTCTTCAAAAAATAATCAGTCAACAGTACAGACAATTCTTCAGATTTTTACAAAAGCTTTCACTCACGCCAGAGCTTCAGTGCTCCGTGTTAAAAACCTGCATGTGAGGCAGCAAAAAGTGACTTTGTGTTTGCAGATGGTGTCAGAGCAGTGAGAAACACTCTTTTTTTTTTTTTTTTTTGAAGCCAACTTTCTGATGTCACTGCAAGGCTCCTGTCATGTGGGCAGGGTGGGTAGAACTTCTGCTCTGCTGATCTTTGGACCTGCTGTAAATATTGAGCAGCGTCAGGGGCAGCGCCGTGTCGGGATCTTGGGGGAGGCACAGCAGGGCCTGTTCACCTTCCTTGTGCTGGGGCTGTCCCTGAAGCATGGGCAGAGCCACGAGGGAGCTGCTCAGCAGATGCAATTCCTGTGCAGAGCTCCTGCTTTGCTGGTAGGAATGTTCTTGGGAGGCAAGAGAAGCCACGGGTGAGGCTGAGGGCACAGGGGGTGGTGAAGGGAGGTGACTGAAACCTTGGGAGGTTAGGAAAGAGCTGCTCTGGGTTTGTAGTTAAGGGTGTTTGATGCTTTAGGGAAAGAACTGCTCTGGGTTTGTAGTTCAGTGGGTTTGGTGCTTCTGGGAAGTGTCTTCTGAGGGCTGTGCTCTGTTGGAGCTCTGGTCATTGTGTAAGATTGGATATTCCTGGTGGTTTTCCCTTCTCTACTCAAACCTTTCACTCAGTCTGCATAGAAAGTCTAAATTTTTGTGTATTATTTTCCAGCTAAACAGCTCCTTTTTCAGCCAGAAGTGCTCTGTCTTCTGAGGGCTGTGCTCTGCTGGAGCTCTGGTCTATGTGTAAGATTTGATATTTAATCTGTGCTGTAAAACCTGGTGGTTTTCCCTTCTCTACTCAAACCTTTCAGTCAGTCTACATAGCAAGTCTAAATTTTTGTGTATTATTTTCCAGCTAAACAGCTCCTTTTTCAGCCAGAAGTGCTCTGTCTTCTGAGGGCTGTGTGTGCTCTGTTGGAGCTCTGGTCAATGTGTAAGATTTGATATTCCTGGTGGTTTGCCCTTCTCTACTCAAACCTTTCACTCAGTCTGCATAGAAAGTCTAAATTTTTGTGTATTATTTTCCAGCTGAACAGCTCCTTTTTCAGCCAGAAGTGCTCTGTCTGTTGTGGGTTTCATTCAGGGTAATTGCTTCTGAGATTTTCCTTCATTAGGATGCTCTGCAGTCGTTCTCTGGTGTCTTCACTGCAGAGCTGAATTGTCTCAAGGCATTTTGCAGGCTGGCAGGAAATGCTGCTCTCAGGTTCCTCTGTGCTGCTCTGCTCCAGGTAGCTGCCCAGCTGCTGGGAACTGATAAATAGATTTTCCTCAAAGATGTGCAATTTCCAGGACATTGCTGCTCATTCTCAGCAATGGCAGCCTGGCTGGGAATAACTTGAATTTCTGTTCACTCTTTATTGAGCACTAATAAAACCATGTGGAATCTCAGGGAGAATTTACACCACTTCTTAATTAGGGCTTGCAGAGGAAACTTTTGGAATGTTATGAAGGTCAGACTGGATATTTAAAGCCTCACATGGGAACAGAATTTGGCCAATTACTGGGAGTGGCATCAAATAATGACCTGTGTTGGGAGAGGGCAAAAATTGGAATTATCTGGGAGAAGCAGGAGTGGGGCAAGAAGTGGGAGGTGATGCTGCCAGGGTGTTATTTAACCATGCTAATGCCAAGGGTAATTGTTCACAAGTAGATAAAGACTTCTCTTCCCTTTGCCCACATTGATAGACAAGTTAATCTCTTGTTATGTCAGTCCTTGCTCATTTTTCTGTTTTAGTATCAGTGAGGTAAAGTTTATCAAACACTTAGTAATGCTCTTATCTGACTGGGTCAGTCATGCCTGGATTACAAATGGAAAAGAAATTATTTTGGTTTTGTTTTTGGAATTCAGATCTTAGACTGGCATATTTTATTGGGCAAGGAACTAATAAGATGTTGCTGTTGTTCCTTAATTATATGTTTAACCTGTGATCTGGTTTTGATTTTTATTAAATTTCTGAGGGTTTTTTTAGCTCTAGGACTGAGTCATCAGGCTGGCCTGGGCTGCTTTGTAACACACAATGGAAGGCACTGCAGTGATGATTGCTGCAAGCAAGATGTGATTGAATTAAGCCCAGGAAATAAATGTTTCCCCTTTTTTATAATGCAATAATTCTAATAGCAGTCACATAATGCTTGAACAGTTCCATGGCTTGAGCAAGTTTTGCTGCCAGTTCCAGGAGTTTGGGAGGAAGGTGAGGCAGAAGAGTTGTGGCTTTCTCCAGCTAATCTCATCCTAGAGCCAGGAATAACCCTGTGTCCTGGTGGGATTCAGTTCTGAGGATAAATGGCACCTCAGAGCCCCTGTTTCTTTGAGGACAAATATTTTATTAGAGAAATAAATGGGGGGAAACAGCAATTCTTCTTCAGCCTGATACTGGAGATACAAGTCTCCATGTGCCTCAGGGTTGAAGAATTTGTTTGATTAATTTATTAATTTAAATGACCAAGACACTGTGACTTAAAAACACCTGGAGGTGTTTGTGGTGGTGTTTGCAGGGGCTCAGGATGAGGAAGGGATGAGAATCCTGACTCCATGTTTCAGGAGGCTGATTTATTATCTTATTATATATATTATATTAAAAGAAAATGATCTATTAAAACTATACTAAAAGAATAGAAAAAAGGATTTTATCAGAAAGTTTGAGAAGAATAAAAAAGAATGGTAATAAAATCTTGTGACTGCTCACAGTTCTGACACAAGTAGTTCATTAGTTATCAAGTAAAAATAATTTTCTAAATCACATTCTAAAGCAGCAAAACATGGAAAAGCTGAAGCTTCTCAAGAGAAAAAAATCTTAATAAAAAGGTTTTTCATAAAATATGTCCATGACTGGTGTTGGAGAGCTCCTTGTCAAGTGACACACTGGGAAACCCAAAGCCCTCAGAGGGGAGAGCACTCACTCAGCTGTTTTAGCTGTGTTTATACCAGATTCAGCCATTCTAAAATGTGCTTTTAGGTAAGGTGTAGTGCTTTGAGAACCACAGAATAAAAATGTTCTATGCAAAATGTGCTTTTAGGTAAGGTGTGGTGCTTTGAGAACCACAGAATAAAAATGTTCTGTGCAGGCCCTGGGAAGGTGAGAGCTGCTCTGCACAGTGACCTGCCTGGGAAGCACTCGTGGGTTCAAGGAATGCTCTTTGCCCTGAGCTCTTGGTGCAGCTGCTGCAGAGCAGGATTGGTGCTGGGGCAGGCAGGCAGAGGCAGTTTGTCAGCACATCTCACTGCTTGTCCTTCTGCCCTCAGGAGAACACGTTCCCTGCATGGACCATGCCCAGTGACCACGTTTGGACCAAAGGCCTGCATGCTGCAGAATCCCAAAACCATTATGTGAGTATTCCTCCAGCAGTGGCACTCTGCTCCTGCTGGGGCAAAGAAAACCACTCTGCTTTTCCTCTGCTTCCACTTTGTTCACCTCATAATCAGAATTCTCAGAATCTCCAGGTTGGAAGGGACCTTAAAGATCCCAAACCCTCAACTCAGCCCTGGCACTCAGTGCCACACCCAGGGATGGTGACTCCACCACCTCCCTGGTTCCTGGGAATTCCCAGAATTCCCTCAAATTCTCAGAATCCCCAGGTTGGAAGGGACCTTAAAGATGCCAAACCCTCAACTCAACCCGGGCACCCAGTGCCACATCCAGGGATGGTGACTCCACCACCTCCCTGGTTCCTGGGAATTCCCAGAATTCCCTCAAATTCTCAGAATCCCCAGGTTGGAAGGGACCTTAAAGATCCCAGCCCTCAACTCAGCCCTGGCACCCAGTGCCACATCCAGTCTTTGTTAAACACCCAGGGATGGGGACTGCAGCACCTCCCTGGGCAGCCATTCCAGAACTTTATCACCTTTCTCTAGAAAACTTTATCACCTTTCTGGAAAAACTTTCTTCCCAATATCCAACCTGCATTTCCCTTGGTGCAGCTCAAGGCTGTGCCCTTTGGTTCTGTCATTTCCTGGAGAAAGAGCCCAACCCCAGCTGAGCACATGAACCTTTCAGGAGCTGTGCAGAGTGACAAGGTCACCCCTGAGTCTCCTTTTCTCCAGGCTGAGTACCCCCAGCTCCCTCAGCACTGTGTTTGTATTTTATGTTTGCATTTTACCTGTATTTAGAGGTTTTCATGTTGCTTGATTGCCATCCTGGGGTCAGTTTTGCCGAGTTGGCATGACCTGCAAATCCATGGTTTGGTGTCTAAAAGGGCAACTCCCATATTTCCAGCTCAATAAAAGTTCTTTATTGCACCACAAGGGGAGGAAGAGGAGCTGTTCTGTGTGCTGTGAAATCTGAGGGGAGCCTTCTCCCTCCCTTGGTGATCATGTTTAAATTTGTGCTTTCAATTTTTCTGTTTGGTCTCTGGTACTTTCAGTTAAAGCAAGTTTGCTTTTAGACTGTTGATAAATGTGGGAATAAGGGCTGGTTTCTGCCTAGTGGGGCAAATAAACATTTTAATTTTGTAGATTGACAAAGTTCAAGTCTTGCTTTCTATACTTAATAAATGGGGTCCTGGCTTGGCCAGGTGAGGAATTTCAGGCTTTAACCAAGGTGGTGCTCCCTGGTTTTGGGGGGCCCTGGCACAGAGGTGTCCAAAACCAGGTTGGACATGGCTTGGAGCCACCTGAGATGGTGAAGATGGGACTGGATGAGCTTTAAGGCCCTTCCAACCCAAACCATTCTATTTTTTGCCCCTTAAAAAAAAAAAAAGTTTTCTTTAATTGCTCTTCCAGTAAACTGTAAGTCATTGCAGCCAATGTTTATTTGCCCAAATCTCTGCCTCACTAGACTGTGACCTTCCTGGTGATATCCAAGGCTTTCCTGGGAAATCCCACCCAGATCCCTCCCTTTGGCAGCTCAGAGCTTCCTCATTCTCCTGGTTCTGTGAGGAGCCCTGGGTGCTGCATGCTGTGTTTACCCACCTGACTGGGAATTTGCTCCTCCCAGGGGCTGGCCCAGCCCTGGGATATAAAACCAGGGCCAGGATCCTGCCAGGGAAACCTTGGGCTGGGAGCAGAGCTGTCCCGGGCTGCTGAAGGCAAGGATTTGTTTGAAAAAGCAAATTGGAAATTACTTCTGCTGCACACGAGGTTTTGTGGGTTTTAAAAACAAGCAAAACCTTGTTGGTGTTTTTTCCCCTCTGCTGTGGGTAATTTTGTTAAACTCTCCTCACTGGAGAAATTATTTTTAACAGAAATCATAGTTTTTATGTGCAGATTTAAGTTAGGGAAGGTTTGGTGTCTCTCAATACAACCAGCAGCTCTAGAACTTGCAAATTTGCTTTTTGATGAGCAGATGAATGGAATGAACACTCAGTGAAGAAAGGATCAGGGGGCTTGTGCTCTTGAGAGAAGGGGAAATCAAATCCCTGTTTATTTTTCTTCAAATGGGATTTTCTTTATGAAACCTTGCCTCGAGGATCTGGAGTAAAGTTTTCCACAGGATTTTTTGTAAAGCCTCGCAATTTTTTATTGGAATTGATTGAAATCTTCAGTAGAAGAAAAAAACATTTTTTAAGGGAAACATGTATTCCTCTGAGGTTGCAGTTATTAATAAGTGATAAAAGCCTCAGCATTTTATTTTATTTGGAGCTGTTACATTTGCCTGAGCCCTGGAAAGAAACATGAAGATCTTAAAGCAAGTTATGAATAACTTTTCATTCAGTAGAAGTGCATGGAATTGGTGAGTACAGCTGAACCAGGCAGGCTGTTTGAATGGAGTTGGTGCTAATTCTGGCTTTGTTCAGTGCTGCAATCCCTATTTCTTGTCAGCATTATTGATATTAGAGCCCTGCATTAACCTTCAGTTTCTGCTGAACGTGAGCATTGAAATCAAATGGATTTTAAATTTACATTTAGAGTGTTGGATGGGGAAAAATGAAGCTGTGACTTTTTCAGATCCTCTAATTGAATATTTCTCCTTTGAGTCAGCACTAAACCAGGAGGAAGCAGTGGTGTCAGTTCAGGAACTTTTTCTGAGAGTTTTGTGGTGCTTCTGTTGGCAAAGTTCATTCACAGGACAGCAGGGACCAGAGTTATTAATTCTGTGTTATCACCTGTGTGTATTAAAGCACAGAAACATCCCTGAAATGGGAATTACTGCTTTTCATTCAGAAACATCCCTGCAATGGGAATTATTGTATTTCATTCAGAAACATCCCTGAAATGGGAATTATTGCCTTCAGAAATGTACTGCAATGGGAATTACTGCCTTTCCCTCAGGAACATCCCTGCAATTGGAATTATTGCATTTCCCTCAGGAACATCCCTGAAATGGCAATTACTGCATTTCATTCAGAAATATCACTGCAATGGGAATGATTGCTTTTCCCTCAGGAAGATCACTGCAATGGGAATTATTGTATTTCCCTGCCTGGTATGTAGGGCTGTGTGTTCCCCATACATTAATAAATAAATTCACATCCCTGCAATGGGAATTATTGCCTTTCCCTGCCTGGTTCACAGGGCTATGTGTTCCCCATACATTAATAAATAAATTCAGATCCCTGCAATGGGAATTATTGCCTTTCCCTGCCTGGTGTGTAGGGCTGTGTGTTCCCCATACATTAATAAATAAATTCAGATCCCTGCAATGGGAATTATTGCAGTTTCCTCAGGAACATCCCTGCAATGGGAATTATTGCCTTTCCCTGCCTGGTTCACAGGGCTGTGTGTTCCCCATATATTAATAAATAAATTCAGATCCCTGCAATGGGAATTATTGCCTTTCCCTGCCTGGTGTGTAGGGCTGTGTGTTCCCCATACATCAATAAATAAATTCAGATCCCTGCAATGGGAATTATTGCCTTTCCCTGCCTGGTTCACAGGGCTGTGTTCCCCATCCTGGAGGATGGATTTTGGCCAGGTCAGGAGGGTGTCAGACCCTGTGCTGATGTTTGGGTGTTTGTGTCCCCCAGGCACATCCAGGACCCAGCAAGCCAGCGGTTGACATGGAACAAACCTCCCAAGAGTGTCCTTGTGATTAAGAAGATCCGTGATGCCAGTCTGCTGCAGCCCTTCAAAGAGCTCTGTGTGTACCTCACTGAGGTGAGAAAATTCAAATTACACCTCAGATCTCTCCTGCTGCTGATTCTGTGCAGAGTTTGTGCAGTCAAATCTTCAGCCCCACTGCCACTGGCTGTAATAAAACTTGTTGCAGAATTTAAGATCAGTATGAAGCTTAAAACTGAATTGATGAAATTCATTAAAATTGTTAATTATAAAATTAAATTAATCGAAATTAAGAAGATCCGTGATGCCAGTCTGCTGCAGCCCTTCAAAGAGCTCTGTGTGTGCCTCACTGAGGTGAGAAAATAGAAATTACTGCTGATTCTGTGCAGAATTTGTGCAATCAAATCTTCATCCCCACTGCCACTGGCAGTACTAAAAAATTTCTTGTGCAGAATTTAAGATCAGTATGAGGCTTAAAACTAAATTTATTAAATTAATTAAAATAATTAAAGTAAAAATTTCCATTCTGCTTGCAGTTCTGAATTACAGGAGTGGTATATAATTTTAAAAAACATTTAAGCCTTGAGCAAACACAGCATTATTGCTGTATCTGTAATCTATAGTCCAAATCCCAAGCTTTAATTTATTACATTTAAATATTTATTTAAATTTTTATTTAAATTTAAACATGTATATATTTATATAAATTTAAGCATTTATTAAATGTTCTGTGCATGCTGCAGAATTCTCATCAGGATCAAATCACACATTAAAAACAGCCAGCAGATGCAGAACACTACTGTAAATATTATTTATAGAACTAAATAAATGGAAATTATGGAGAGAATTAAGTGTGTTGTCGGGAGGTCCCTCACAAGTTTATTTCTCTCTCTTCAGGAGAACAACATGATAGTGTATGTAGAAAAAAAAGTATTGGAAGACCCTGCTATAGCTAATGATGAGAATTTTGGACCAGTGAAGAAGAAATTTTGCACCTTCAGAGAAGGTATGGAAAGGATTTCTTAAAAGGACAGTTGTATTTTTTTTTCTTGGTGTTTTCTTAATTGTTGGGTCAGATTTTTAAAACTTTTATATCTTTTGCAGGCAGTTGTTACATCTTAATTGTGCTTTTTTATATATGTGAGGGAATGTTTGTATGCTGCAAATTGTAACTTTTCTTCCTAAATTTTGTTAGGAAATTAAGAATGTGGATACAATTGAAATGAAAACTTTTTATTTCAATGTTTCTCCTAGACTATGATGATATCTCCAATCAGATAGACTTTATCATATGCCTGGGAGGAGATGGGACCTTGCTTTATGCTTCTTCACTTTTCCAGGTTGGTTCTTATGGGAAATAAACCCATAAACCTTTTCTTTTGGAAGTATTTAAAAGTGTTTTTTCCCCCTCTTTTTTCCTGAGTTCAGCATTTGTCTTTTGTTCCTCATTCTCAATTTTTTACCTTGTGAAAATCATTTAAATATGTTATTTTTTATGAAGCACACTTGAAGTTTCATCAATAGTCACAATATTTACAGGCAAATAGTTGAAGTATGGATTGCTTTGACTGAGTAGCTTTAAAACTCTTTTCTTTATTGATAGGGTAGTGTACCTCCAGTTATGGCTTTTCATCTGGGATCCCTTGGATTTCTTACTCCATTTAATTTTGAGAATTTTCAGTCCCAAGTCACTCAGGTTATAGAAGGTAAATTTAAGGGGACAAGGTGTGGTGTTTGTTTGTTACTTTTTCTTAATAAATTCTTTTAGGGCAGCCCTTAAGATTTGAAACTTGAGAAATGCACCTTAAATTACCAAAAATGCACCTTAAATTACCAGAAATGTATCTTAAATTACAAAAAATATATCTTAAATTACCAGAAACATATTTTAAATTAACAGAAGTTTTGCATTGCATTGACCCATCCAGTGCTGCTCTCTGTACTGCTCTGTAAAAAAAAAAAGGGCTAAGAAATAACTTTATTTAGTAAATATGTGTAAGATAATGTAGAATTTATGTTAAATGGCAACTAAACATAGAAATAAAGTGCAGTGTTTAAATACTGAGAAGTCAGGCAAATAAAGTATTTGAGGAAATAAATTCTTTTGAGTTGCATCCAAAGTAGATCCTGCAGAGATGTTTAAAACTCTCACTAGAATGTTCTCTTTTAACACATGTTTCTAATGCTTTAATTTTCTTTAAGCTTAGCTTTTGTCTTACTGGAGATCACGAGCCCAACAGTATTTTCCCATTTTAATCATGTCTATATAAAACTGAAATTTTCTTTTAACATAATAAGAAAAGTGGGAAGGGACTGGCTTAAAATTTGGCTTTGATTTTTGCTCGTTGCTACTAAAAATCAATTTTGAGCTTCAGCCAAGTGCAGCCAATTATGTTGTGAATGAAACTGGGAGTGTTGGAAGCTCAGGAATAGCTGGGTGGGGTTTGCTAGAGTGGGTTAGTCACTGCTGGGGTGATTTCCTGGGCCAGAATCTCCTTTTTTGAGTGTTTTCCCTGTTTTTGCTCCAGGTAATGCTGCTCTGGTGCTGCGGAGCAGGCTCAAGGTGAAGGTGGTGAAGGAGCACAGGGACAAAGGCTCAGTGCAGAATGGGATAGAGGAGAATGGAGTCGTGTCTGCAAGCCTGGAGAAAGAAGTGGGCAAACAAATTATGCAATATCAGGTTAGAGGAAAAAACAAACAAAAAAAAAAACCCCAAGATATTGTGTGTAATTTGTATTTGTTTCATTAAAGTTCTCCCCAGCAGTGTGGGGCTGGGCTTTGCTCAATTTCCCAGTTTTTTTGCTGCACAATTTCCTTTGTGCAATCACAAGTGCTCATCTCACACTTTGCTCTAGAAATAATTTCACGGGGTTGTTTAGGCTGGGAAATATCTCCAAGCTTGAGTCCAACCTTCCTTCCATTTGAGAACAAAGTAGTAGTTCTAAATCAGCCACACCAGACATAAATGAGAAGAAAAACCCTGCACATTGTTAGTGACCAGCTCCTGGGGAGTAATGCTTAAAATAGAGATAATTTCACAGAATTGTTTAGGCTGAGAAATATCTCCAAGCTTGAGTTCAGCCTTCCTTCTGTTTGAGAACAAAGTAGTTCTGAAGTCAGACACATCAGACATTTACATTTTTATATTCTCAGAATTCTTCTCATTTTTTTAAATGAGAAGAAAAACCCTGCATGTTGTTAGTGACCAACTCCCGGGGAATAATCCTTAAAACAGAAATAATTTCACAGAATTGTTTAGGCTGAGAAATATCTCCAAGCTTGAGTCCAACCTTCCTTCTGTTTTGGAAACAAAGTAGTAGTTCTAAAGTCAGGCACACCAAATGTTCTTATAAATAAGGAAAACTCTGCATGTTGTTAGTCACCACCCCTGGGGATTAATTCTTAAACTTCAAAACTTAATTTTTAAAATTAAGAATTAAATCTAATTAAATATTCAAAACTAAATTCTTAAACTTCAGCTGGCACTCGATAGGACAGAAATGTAAAGAGACTTTAATTTGCAGGTACTAAATAACTGAATTTTTAGGAGATGTGGAAAGCCTGTTCAGTTTTTGACATTTATTTCCCTGCCAAGGCAGCAGCAGCAGGCTGCAGTGATGTTTGGTGTCGTGGCAGGTCCTCAATGAGGTTGTGGTGGATCGTGGCCCTTCCTCCTACCTGTCCAACGTGGATGTGTTCCTGGATGGGCACCTGATCACCACGGTGCAGGGGGATGGTGAGTGCTGCTCCCAGCTCAGGGCCAGCCTGGCTTGCCTGGGGATTTTCTCTCCTGGAAACAGCTCCAGTTCACTGCTGACAGCAAACAGAGTGTGCAAAGAATGGCTGTGTTCCTACAGTGAGGCTTGAGGTGCTGAAAGGTTTTGTTTATGGGCATGTGAGGGCAGGTAGCTCTTTTTTGGGATGTTATATTTCAGGCTAAAGGTAAGAAATAGCTCAGAAAGATTGGCTTGGATACCTGGGATTGCTGAAGGCAAACAACTCAACTCATAAAGAGCAGGAGTTATCTTTCATTTTTTTTCTTTAAGAGCTTTAAAGTCACTGTTACACAATTGTGTAACCTGAGTTTGTGCAACTCCTGAAAGCACGTGGCAGGGTCAGGGGGGAACTTCTCACTTTGTGTGTGCTGGGCTGCAGTGGAGCTGGGAAATGCAAAGGAAGGGCTTCACTTTGGTTCAGTGCTGCTGGCCCTGTCCTGTTGCTGTCCCCAGGGGTGACAATGGGATATGTTGGTGTCCTCCAGAGCAATCCCTTGTTGTTAATGCTGCTGTCCCTGTGCTGTTGCTGTCCCCAGGGGTGACAATGGGATATGTTGGTGTCTCCCAGAGCAATCCTTGGTTCAGTGCTGCTGTCCCTGTCCTGTTTGCTGTCCCCCGGGATGTGTTGGTGTCCCCCAGAGCAGTCCCTGGTGGTTCATGCTGCTGTCCCCAGGGGTGAAGGGGATGTGTTGGTGTCCCCCAGAGCAATCCCTGTTGATGTTCCTGTGCTGTTGCTGTCCCCAGGGGTGACAATGGGATATGTTGGTGTCCCCCAGATCAATCTTTGTTCATGCTGCTGTCCCTGTCTGTTGCTGTCCTCAGGGGTGACAATGGGATATGTTGGTGTCCCCCAGAGCAGTCCCTGGTGTTCATGCTGCTGTCCCTGTCCTGTTTGCTGTCCCCAAGGGTGACAATGGGATGTGTTGGTGTCCCCCAGAGCAATCTTTGTTCATGCTGTGTCCCTGTGCCGTTGCTGTCCCCAGGGGTGACAATGGGATGTGTTGGTGTCCCCCAGAGCAGTCCCTGGTGGTTCATGCTGCTGTCCCTGTGCTGTTGCTGTCCCCAGGGGTGACAGTGGGATGTGTTGGTGTCCCCCAGGGCAGTCCCTGGTGTTCATGCTGTGTCCCTGTCTGTTGCTGTCCCCAGGGGTGATCGTGTCCACGCCCACCGGCAGCACCGCGTACGCCGCCGCGGCCGGAGCGTCCATGATCCACCCCAACGTCCCGGCCATCATGATCACCCCCATCTGCCCCCACTCCCTGTCCTTCAGACCCATCGTGGTTCCTGCTGGGGTGGAACTCAAGGTGAGCTTCACCTTCATTTTATTGCTGTTTGTGGGTTAAAAACGTCTGGGGTGGGCACTGGAATGAGGGGAGGGTGGGAGGTGTCCTGTGGGAAGCTTCCTCTCACCTGGGGCTGGATCCCACCAAGTCTGGCTCAAGATTATGCCTTTCTTTAGAAGAATTTGCCCCCTCAAATTGAAGAATTTGCCCCCTCAAATTGAAGAATTTGTCCACTTTGATAAATTTAATTGGAATATTTTACCCTTTTCCAACAGGACTGTAGCTCTGTAACATTCTACAGAATGGGAATTCCTACATTTGCATCCTGAAAAATGTTCCATAATCTTGGCTAAAAGTGCCTGTAAATGATCAGTGAAGGGAATCAAAAATTCTCCTTTCATGCAGAAATATTGCAGATCTTCAGTGTACACTGGTAGCACTATCTGCAATTCAGCATTTAGGTTTTTTAAATATTGTCTTGCAGAAAAAAAGACATTTTAATAGCTGAATATAAGATAGACTTGGTTAAGGGGTATTTTGCAAGGAAGAATCCTTTTGTCCTGGGGGTGTTGGAGGATTAGTATTGAGAAATAAATGTGTTCTGCACTTTTTGTTCCTGTTTTACAACATAAATTCAATGTTTATTCATGGCACAGCTCTCAGCCCACACTTTCATGTCAGTGGGTGTTACTGGCCAGTGGTAGTTAATTCTTTTAATGGGAATGTAATTTAAATAAGAGCCAAACTTCCTAAATTTGATACCTTTGGATTCATTATGTATTAAAATGTATTTTTTTGGATTAACTTCATTATTTTTCTGGAAAGGAAAGCTAATTCAGCTCCTCAATTAAAGTTACAGGAATTAAAACTGAATTAAAGTTACAGGAACTGAACTGGACTGGAAGGAAGGGACGGGCTGGAACTGGAAGGTCTGTGTGGGTTATGACCTTGTACTTATAAAAAGTGGATTTACTGCATATAGAAAAACATATTTATAAACAAAAAATAAAGGTTTGGAGCTTGAGTGGTGTTACTGCACTGCTGCCATGGACAGCTGAGGAATTCCAGTGCTAGTTGGAGCTCCAAGGGCTGAGTTCTGCCTCAGAGGGAGGTGGAGGAGGTGTTTGTTCCTTGCTCTGGAGTTTTGGACCATCCCTGTTTTGCAGATCATGCTCTCCCCTGATGCCAGGAACACGGCGTGGGTTTCCTTTGATGGAAGGAAGAGGCAGGAAATCTGCCATGGAGACAGGTCAGACCTTTCTGCTGATTGTATTATCTCTAAGTATAGAAAATCCTGATTCATGCAGCTCCTTCATCTCCAACATCTGCCAAAAGGGTTTTTGGCAGTGAGGGAGAAGCTTTTATAAACCCTAACACCTCCCAGAGCACAGACTGCACTAAAAGGATTTCATTTCTAACTTGAGTTCTTCAGATCTGCCCATAAAAGCAAGTGAAATGTTCAGACTGTAAACATTGCATGGGCTTATCTTTAGAAAACTCTAAATTTTAACTTCAAGATAAATCTTAGGAATTCTGAAAGATACAAAGCAACAGGAGCTGCCTGTGAGCACAGGTGCTGGAATACTCCACACGGATTAAACTGGGTTAACTGGGAGGGGTTGTGGTCACTTGCTGTGGCCCTGAGTGAGCAGAAGGGTGTGAAGTCCCTCAGTTTTGTGTTCAGAATGTGCTGTGGAGGTGTTAAAGGCAGCTCTGGGAGGGAGATTGGCAGATTGGTTTTTCAGGATGCCCTTTTTCCTCTTGGCCCACACAAGGTGCCATGAAGGAAAATATAGAGCTGGGTGTAACCCTCCATCCTGAGCAGGTTTTATTCCCTCTGAGCTTGGGTAATTTATAAAGGAATTTGGATCATCTATAAAGGAGTTCAGGAGCCCAATAAAGATTCAAACCCAAGGTTTGACCCTTGGTTACATTCTGGAATCCTTGGGCTTGTTGCTTAAAACTTGAAACTGAAAAGTGCCCAGTAAAGATTCAAACACCAGGTTTGGCCCTTGGTTAGACTCTGCAATTTTTGGGTTTATTGCTTAAAACTTGAAAGCCAAAGGCCAAGGTGATGCCCTGGGTTTCCTTTGTCCCTGTGTGGGTGCAGGATGCCATGGAGGGTTCCCAGACACGTCACACAGAGCGTCCCCAGAACTTTGCTGGTTATTCTGAGATCAGCTGTGGCTCTGATCACTGAGCATGGAGAGCTGCTGCTCGGCAGTGAATCAGCTCCGTGCTGGGTGGGACAGGCTGGGGGTTGTTCAGGTTGTTGCTGTCCCTGCTTGACTTGCCCTGTGCTGTTGCAGTATCAGCATCACTACCTCCTGCTACCCCCTGCCCTCCATCTGCTTCCGGGACCCCGTGAGCGACTGGTTCGAGAGCCTGGCCCAGTGCCTGCACTGGAACGTGCGCAAGAAGCAGAACAACTTCGGTGTGGAGGAGGAGTTCTGAGTGTGCCCCGCCAGCAGGGCTCTGGCAGGGCAGGGGGGCACAATCCCTCCCCTCTGTTGCATTTTGGAGCAGTGGGATGTGGCAGAATCCCTCCCCTCTGTTGCATTTTGGAGCAGGGCAGTGTGGCAGAATCCCTCCCTTCTGTTGGATTTTAAAGCAGAGGAATCTGGCAGAATCCCTCCCTTCTGTTGGATTTTGGACCAGGGGAATGTGGCAGAATCCCTCCCTTCTGTTGGATTTTGGACCAGGGGAATGTGGCAGAATCCCTCCCTTCTGTTGGATTTTGGAGCAGGGGAATGTGGCAGAATCCCTCCCCTCTGCTGGATTTTGGAGCTGCCCTGTGGTTGTGGTTGATGTCCCTCAGGGGTTGGGATTGGGGAGGGTTTTGCTCCTTCCTGTGCATCAGGAGGGGAGTGGAAGGCTCTGATGGTTCTGAATTTCCTTCCAATGAGCAGTGGATTATTCCTGACTGCTATCCAAAACCACATCTGCAGATTTGATTGTAACCTCTGACTTACCAGTTCCATGGTAGGCTGAATGTAGCTACACTAGGGAAAAGTGGCAGCAGAAAAGTGGCATTAAAATCTTCCATTTGATAGGTTATAACTCCATTTAACACTGCTAGGAACAGAAAGGCTCTGAGAAGTTTTCTTTTTAAAAATAATAGTTTTTCTTTGTTATCTTGCCCAGAAAATACTTTCTTACTTGCAAGTGTGACACACTGAAGAAACATCCACAAAGGATGTTTTTTTATTAATAGATGGAATTAGTAATAAAAAGTATATATTTTTAATATATACATTTCTTTCTCTTGTGCCCATTTGAGCAGTGGTTGACCCTGGCTGTCAGCACTGTGGAAATAGCCACAAACAGCAGGGATGAGCATTGATTATTTGTAGCTGAGCTGATTCACAGCTCTGCACTTCCTCTTGGTGGGAATCATCCATGTGCTGGTTTTTGTTATTATTTTTGTTTGATTCCCTGGGATAAATGGTAGCATTAGAGACTATCATGTTTAAAAATAATAATAATAATTCTCCAAGTGTTCAAGAAGAATCTGGACTTCACTTGCTACTGAATTCACTGTTGTCCTGAAGAAAATATCCTGTTCTGAGATCCTGAATGCCCTCAACTTCCATGGATACCTTCCAACTCTTGGTGCTGAGCAATCCAGGGTGGGATTCTGCATTGCTGGGTGGAGAAATGAGAGGACACATTCCCAGTGGAGTAGCAACGGTGCCTTCAGCACACTCAAGATTATTCTAAGTCTCACATTTACTTTTTTTAAGATGCTTTCAGGTGTTTCTAACTTCTCTCTGTACATATTTTATTGTATGTGCTTTTATGAAAGAACAAAAAAAAAAAAAAAAACCAAACCCCACCAAAAGAACTGGTTGGGGTGGGGGGAAAGGGTTTGTACTGTACTTCAACTGCAAAATAGCAAACCCAAGGATAATGTTTACATTTATGTTCTCTGTGGTGCAGTCTCTTGATCATTTTATCCAAACTTCAGCATTTTCAAGTCTTGCTGCATCGCTCACTGAAGGAAGGGCCAGGAGCTGTTCAGTGCCAAGGAATGAATTTCCTGCCTGAGGTGGGAGTTCCTTGGGCATGAGGGAGAATCTCTGCTGAAATTTCTCATGATTGTCTTACGTTGTTTCTGTGGTCCAAAGTGGAAATGGGAAATGGTTTCATTTCCAGCCTCTGCCTGACCTGTTGTCCTCTGGTGGTTTCAATAATGTCTCATCCCTTTGGGAGGCTGAGCTCATGAAATGCAGGTGAGAGCACTTTTCCAGAAAAGAGAAACAAACTCTTGGTAATGATTTAAAATCACAACGAACAGCGTTGGTATTAATGAACACTTGGTTTGTACATTTTGTAACATAGAATATTGCTTTGGTTTGGTCAAAACCAGATGGATTTTGGGATATCTTGGAGAATATCCAGAGAGCTTTTGGGATTTCTCTTTCACTTGAATCTGCAGTCATTGTTTTATCACTGTTTTGAAGCTGCTTACGGGTTTCCTGAGTGAGTATTCAGTTATTTGATAACTGGTTACTTTTTGAGCTAGAGAAGTGTCAGGCTTTTTTGCTTTGGAACTATTTTATTTAAACATGCAATAATTGAGAGAAGGAGCAGGGTATGGTGTCTAGAGAAACGTGTGGATGAGTGCAGAATGAGCAGTTCTAGGCACACTGGGGAGTGGAAAATCATTTTGCAGAGGTGAAATGATTTATGAGCCTTATCTAGTATTTTTTTAAAGATAAAACTATATTCAGCACTTTTTATTTATGCTTTTTATAATAGTAAAGCTATTCTTGACTAAATTGCCAGACTTTTAATTTTCAGAGTGCACAGGTAATGAAATCTGTAATCAAAGTGTACTGAAGTACTTTAGATCTACATTAGGGGTTGGCTTGAAATTTCTTCTTTCAATTTATCACCTGCTGCAATGGCATTGCTGCCTCTGAGGCTGCTGCAGCTTTGCTTGTACAGAGTTCTGCTGACAAAAGGCATTTTCTGGGGGTGCTGAGCCCAGGCAGAGCTGCAGCCCTGGCTCAGGGATCCAGTCCTGGCTTCTCCAAAAGCTGCCTTGATTCTCTCTGTTAATCCATCACCAATCTGAGTGTACCAAGTCCCTTTCCAAGGCTTTTAATCTGCAAACTGAGGAGAGTGAGGCTGCAGCAGCCCTGGAGTTGTGCATTTCAACTGCTCCAGGAGCAGAAGCAGAAAAAAGCTGAAATGCACCTCACTTTATTGGCAATAAAACCTCCTTGTGCTAATGTAGCTTCTTCAGAATAACTTGGTCAAACTGTGCTAAAAAACAGGGGTTTGCTGATTAAGAGTTTTTAATAAAAGGGTTTACAGGTCACTGGCACCTGCAAATCCTTTCATCTACAAAGGGCCAAAATGGAAGCTGGGAAATTAATTTGTTTTT
The DNA here is from genome assembly GCF_028018845.1 of Melospiza georgiana. Lineage (NCBI taxonomy): Eukaryota > Metazoa > Chordata > Aves > Passeriformes > Passerellidae > Melospiza > Melospiza georgiana. The sequence goes on from NC_080451.1 coordinate 9,467,618, forward strand.
AAAAAGAAAAAAAGTTATCCTCTGGTAGAAATGGAAGAAGTTGTTACCAACTGTAGTAGGGAATAAAGCAGTGTACTGAATTTTTAAGAGCTAAAATAATCCTGTTACAGATTGTTAACATATTGAAAACTTGGTTTTAAATATTGTTGAGAAACAAAATATTTTTCAATCCTTTCAATAAAACCTTTTTGTAAAGTTGGATTGGTTGATTTGCCCTTTGACTGGGGAGAATAGAAAATAGTGAATTCCCAATCAGTTGCTTGGAATTGTGTGGGGAATTTGACATTTCTCATGGGACAGTGGGATCTCTTTGTGGGAATACACCCAGGGCTTTTTTTGGAATGTTTGATACCAGGTTTTCCTCAAAAATATTAAAATAATTGCTGGATTTGCTGTGAAGCTTGAAACAAATCTTGTGTACAACCAGCTGGGCTGCATTAAATTCTGTTTTAAAGGCCCAATAATAGAAATATGAGGAAAGAAATAGTTAAGGGTGAAATAGATAAGGGTGAAATAGATAAGGGTCAGATAAGCTGGTCAAATAATCTGATAACTTATATCCAGGAAGTTCAGGGTTAAAAATGGGGTTGAAATGCCTGTGGCACACTTGTATTAGCACACTTGCAAATGAGGTTTAAATTCCTCAGGTACATTTCATCACTTCTGATGAAGTTCTGGGCATTTCTCCCATGGAATTGAGATTAATGAATTTTTTGATTTCATAATTAATGTGTAACTCATTCCAGCAGCTGAGAGGGATGTGTGGAGCTGCCTTCAAATGGAGTTTTTGTTTGACAAGGAGATTCCTTTTGCAGGTAAAGGAGCTGGTTTGAAGTGAAGTTTTTGTTTTACCAGGAACCTTGGAAAGGGTTTCCCACTGGGCTGGGCTGAGGGAAGGACTGCAAAGGTTTTGTTGGGATGTTTAAATGTTTAATTCTTCCAGCACCAATCCCTGCTGCCACTTGTGGGGTGAAGTCAGAGGCAGCTGCTGCTCTGTCACACATTAACCTCTAAATGCCTCCCTGGGGCTGCAGGTAAAGGAATTTGAGTCAGGTTTAGGAGAGCAAGATGAGAAAAATACATATTTGTAATACAGGTTGTGATTTAGATGGTCAGGATGAGGAGAAAAAAATTACAGCAGTTTTATAGAATCCTTGTAAACCTCCCTAATAAGCTGTGGTAAATTTTTAATTTTAATTGCTTTTTGCAGTGTCTGAAGAGAAGTGTAGTGCCAATGTCCACAGCACCCAGGAATTCCAGTCCCAACCTCTTCCCTATTGAGTTTTGGAAGGGATTTCCCATTGAATTGGTGCTGTTCCATATGAAATAATTATCCAAACACAAACTGTGCTTATGCTTTATTACAAAATAGCCAGTAGTTAAAGGTTCCAGTCAATAAAATACCAAACTTTTAAATTACAATATTAAAGGCTTAATTGTAACAGTCCCCCTGGTGTGAAATGGCACCTTGGTTACACTGAGGAGGGCTGAGCTTACAGGGAGCATTTTCCATGGGTAGCTGGGGTTAACAAAAAATAATGGAAATATTCTGAAGCCAGAGGATGAAAAAAAGCCTTAGAAAGGGGACACCACTGTCACCAAACCATCAGGGCTGAGCTGCTCTGCAGGAGATCCAAGCTGGGCAGCACAATCCCCTTCTGAATTCAGGTACAGAGGGTGGGAGTGCAAATTTCCTTCATGATGTTTGTGTCTGCCCAGGCAGAAAGCACTGAAAGGAGCAGCTCACATGCAGGGGTGACCCCGTGTGTGTGACCCCCTGTGCTTCCAGAGCAGCAGGAAAAGCAGTGAAAGGTGCTTGGTCCCAGCTGGGAATTTCCCAAACAGGTTTTGCTTTAAGCTCTGTCCCACCTGCACTGCTCCAAGACACAAGTGACACCTTCCTGTCCCTGCTCCATCCTGGCACAGGGCAGGGCAGGAGCTCTGGGGTGGCTTCACTCTGTGGGAGCTGCACAGGGAGGGCTCAGGAGTCGATCCTTCCATAGGAGGAAAACACTGTGGGAAGAGAGGGAGCTCAGTCAGCAGCACTGAGAGACCCTGGGGACAGGAGCTTTGGGCTGTGCCACATCAGTGGCTTTACTGTGTGTGACAGAAATAGTGCGAGCAGAGATTTGCCCACACAGGTGGGATTCTTTAGACAGCAGCAGTTCTTGCTCAGGTTGGCATCAGCTTTGCCAGGGAAAAGCCAAATCTGTCCCACCCAACTTCTGAGCTTTGGCAGCCTGGTCACTCTGGGGCTGCTTGATTTGGGATCTGTTCAGGATTTCCCTGTGACTGGGACAGAACAGCTCCACCTCCCCAGGGCGTTTTTGGGTACTCACTTCTCTCCCTCAGCCCCTGCCCGAAGCTGCGGTAGACGTGGAGCAGAGCCCAGAGCAGAACAGATTTGATTGTGACAGAAATGCAGGAGCCAGTGATGAAAGCAGCTTCCAGGGTGTAAGAATTGCCTTTGCCCCACTCCCTGATCACCTGCAGGAAAAGGGAGACACCAAACCATCACCACAAAACCTCGGAGCCACAACGTGCAGCTGCATTTCTGAGAGGAGTCACCAGGTAGGAACTGGGGGAAAAGACAAAATAGAAACCCAACAGGTGACTTTGGAACCAGCTGAGTTTTCTGATTTCATGGTGTACAGTCCTGCTGGGCTGTGCCAGCTCAAACAGCCTGCACTAATGGGGAGCTGCATGTGATAAATGAGGCTGTGGGGGGCTGATGATCCCTGGGTGTTTGGGTGGGAAGGACTCGCAGCACTGGCACTCTCAGCATTCCAGCCCTGCCCAGCCTGGCTGCCCCTGGCTCTCCTCTCTCACATCTGGTGGGAGGTGCTCATTGATAAAGGTTTTATCAGTGTTACAGAGCCAAGAACCTGCCCCAAACTGGACTTTGTTGGGCTTGCACTGCCTTGTTTTGGCTACAGCAGAATCCTTAGCTGTGGGTGCTACCTAAGAAATTCTTTAAAATACAACAACTGAGCCCTGGTCAAATTCTCTGGCACCACTTGAGGCTTGTGTGAAGGAGGGGAGGTATTTTTGAGGAGTTTTGTATTTTGAACAAGAATTTGTTTCATTTTTCCCTCATCATTCTTTGCAGGGACTCCCAGAACCTCCCTCTGATCAGTTCAGGAGCAACCTGACTTCATCCCTGTGCTGCAGAGCTGATCCTGGAGAGGCAGGATGGGCTCTGCTCTCCTGAAATCCAGCAGGAGCTGCAGGAAGGGCAAAGCAACACCCTGGCCCTGAGGAGGATGAGGTGAGACCCCCAGCCCTGCTGCCCTTACCGTGTAGAGCAGGTAGGTGAGATAAACCACCTCAGGCACATTCTGGATCAGGAACACCCACACCAGGGGCTTCAGCTCTTTTAAAATCTGCAAAATAAGGTGAGATACAGCTTTTTTAAGGTGCTATTTATTCTAAAAAAATCTACAAATAGTTGATTTTTCATTGCATTCCAAGTGCTGGCTAAGCTGAGTTCTGAATTTTAGCATTGCTCTCCACTTCCCTTCTCCCTCTGAGTTTTTTAGCAGGAATTTCGGGCTGTTTTCCCTGACCTTTCTCTCTGGGCACACTCAGATTTTCTCTAGCAGCTGTTTTCACAGGTAACAGACTGAAAGCTCCCTGAGGCTTTTTCTCCACTTTTCTTTTTGCCACACAGAAGTGCAGTCAGTGAGGAGGGAAATGTGGGAGAAGCAAGAGGATTGAAGTGCCAGGGGAATTTCATTTCACAATTCCCCCAGGGGCTTGGGAAGGAGTAAAGGGACTGCAGCAGCCCTGGGCTGGGAGGGCAGGTCTGAGCAAAGGAAGGAAAAGCAGCTGAGCCTCTGGGGGTGGGAGCAGTGACTGTGCCAGTGTCAGGATTGGGTTTGATGCATCTGATCCCCCCAGGTTCCCCCCAAACCCAAAACTGATGTGTTTTAAAAGCACAATTTTAGCAAGAAAGCCATCAAAACACACAGGGAGCTGTATTTCAGCTGTCAGGAATTTGTGTGAATGACTAAAGCAAACAGCCCAGGAGCCTAAACCAACATCCACCCCCAAAAACCCCTCAACTCCTTCCTGGTAATAAAAACCTCACTTATCTGATGTACTTTGGCCCTCATTCTGCAATCACTCTTGGAAGAGAGGCTAAGGACTTCAGAGAAGGTTCAAAATCCCATTTCAAGTTCACAAATCTTCCAGGTTAACCTGGAAATTGTCCCTGAGCTTTGAAGGAGATGCCCCAACAAAGGACCCCTCATCTTTTTGGTGTGGGTTCCTAAGGATTTAAGGCCTGAGAACTGCTCCCAGTTTCACCCAGCCTTGGCAGAGAGGCAGAAATATTGAAGCCAGTGTGATCCTCCAGATTTCACTGAAGTGATCAAGGACTGAGACGAAAAACATCCCTCAGAATGGCCCAATGATGAGGTGACTGCTTCACTCCCTGTGCTCAGCTCAGACACAGATTTAAACAACGCCTGGCTTCAATATTGCTGCTGCTCTGCTTCTCCCTTCCCTGGGCAGTGCCACACCAGTGTGTCCCCTGCAGGTGCCACTCACTGCAGTGATGCCCACGGTGACCTTGAGGCAGCCCCAGACCACGCCTGTGGCTGAGATGATGTTGTGCAGCAGGGTGACCTCGTGCAGGCTGATCAGGAGGATGCACAGGCACAGCTGGGGGAGGAAACATTGCAGGGAATCACTCTTGGGAAAAAAAATATCTGCCACAAACCCCCTGGGTCTGAAAGCTGAATTATTCCTCAGGCAGGGACAGAGGTCATTCCCTGTATAACACAGCAGACAGAGCAAAGTAAAGCTGCAGGAAATGAGGGTGAGGGGTGCTTACAGAGTAACAGCTCTTGGGCTCACTTCCCCCTGCTGTAATTTCATTTTCTGTCTCACTGCCCTGCTGGTCAAGTTCCCCTCTCCCACTCCAGAATCATTTCCTCAATGCTGGAGCCTGGAGGCTGAGATGGGCAGGAACAGCCTTGCTCACTTCAGGGGTGTTGGAGCTCCTGGATGCAATTGTTTATTGGATAAACCTCCCCAAAATCAGCTCCTTTTGTGCAGGACAACAATGAAATCTATTTTGATTCATTTGGATGGATTTTAGCTAAGCTATAACAAACATATGGAGCTACAACCATTATTAATATAATGTAGCCATGATATTTTCTGAAAAATCCTTTCCTTAAGATTTTTATTCCTGAGAAGCTGAAAGCCCTCAAGAACAAAATGTAAACAATAATTATCTGCTGCTGTGGAATGCAACAAGTAAATCTTTGATTAGCCTATGTTAGTTATTTCTAATTAATGGCCAATCAGAGTCAGCTGAGAGACAGAGTCTGAGCCACAAAACTTTATAATTCTTTCTTATTTTATTCTTAGCTAGCCTTCTGATGAAACCCTTTCTTCTATTCTTTTAGTGTAGTTTTAATATAATATTTATCATAAAATAATAAATCAAGCCTTCTGAAACATGGAGTCAGATCCTCATCTCTTCCCTCATCCTCTGTGAACACCACCACAATGTAATAAAGGTAAGAGAGAGGGTTGATTTTGGAAAGGAATAATTCAGCTCAGCCAGCCCAAGGTATCATCAGGAAGAAGGAAAGAAGGGAATTTCTGTACCTGTGCCTGCAGATCAAAGGTGAGCATGGAGAAGCAGAGGTTGAGCATGAAGTACTGGGCCTGGAGGCTCTCCAGGGCTCCCCCCACCCTGAATGCCATCATGGACTGGCTCTGCATCAGGAGCAGGGCACAGATGACATCGAAGGACCCCACCAGCAGGATCAGCACAAAACGGGCCTGAGGGCAGAAACACCAGCATTTGATGTGTCTGATCAGCACCAGGTTCCTCCCAAACCCAAAAGTGATGTGTTTTAAAAGCACAGTTTTAGCAAGAAAATTCCTGCTTTAAGGACGGCTCAAGTGGTAAAATGTCCCTCAGGGTCACTGTCACATTCATGTTTTCTGGGAAAATCCCTTCACCCAGGAATTTTTTCCTGAGAAGCTTCAGAAAAAAGGGAAAACAAATTCTTATCTCATTTGCTTCTCCTGTGTGTGCCCCTTTGGAATGTGTTTGGGGATTGTTTACCCACAGGTGATTGTTTTATTGGGCTCTGCTGGGAGTTGTTTTCACTCTTTGGCTCAGTCAGGGTCAGGCTGTGTCTGGACTCCAGAGTCAGGAGTTTTCATTATTATCTTTTTATCATTCAGTAAGTATCCTTTCTGTTTTCTTTAGTATAGTTTAATATATTATAATATCATAAAATAATAAATGAGCCCTCTGAGAACATGGAGTCAGGTTCATCACTCCTCCCTGCCCCATAAGCACAATAGGTTACACTGATAGAAAATATTGATAATAGAAATTATTCTGGCTCAGGAAGCAGAGTTACAGTAATCCAAGTTACAGTTAGAGCAGTAAAAAAACCCCAAAATTACTTTTCACATTTATAGCAGGCTTTCCTTTGAAGTTCTTGTTTAATATTTAAACTGACTTGGCTGTGCATCTTAAAAGGAGCCTGCATTTCTTTGATATATTTTCCTTATTGGCCTGACCAACCCAGCCTGCTGCAGGTAAAGTGAGTTTAAATGGATGAGAAATAACCTGAATGATAAATAAACTGAATTATAAATAAACTGAATTGGCAAAGCTGCTTTGCTCCCTCTCCCTGGCTTGGCTGCCACTCCTGAACAGTAATTTTTGGATGACTTCACAGCTTTTGGAGAAATATGTGATAAAAAGAAAGCACTTCCTGGAAGCACAGCAAGTTGGAATTGAACTAGAAACCTTAGGAAGGGCTAGAAATCAATCCTTTAATGAATTTTACTGTTTTTAATGAATTTTACTGCTATGAAATGCAAACAAGATAACCTGGAGTGGCATCACTTTCCTTGCAGGCTCCCAGAAATGTCATAAATCACATTTAAGAGCACTGGGTAATGCCTAGCCTAGGTTACATTTATTTATTTCAGCCAGACATTCCACAGTGATAAAGCTGAAGCAGGGTAGGTGAAGGGAAGGATAAATTCTACAGAAATTTTGTGTAATTCTTTGATATTTCTGTTATTTTTGGGTGCTGCCATAAGGAAACTCAGAGACCAGCTCAGAGAAGATTTGCAGTTGTGGCTGTGCACGTTTTGTTGTGCAGTAGGGATAACTCAGCCTGATTCTGTTATCAGTAACAAAAATACATTAAGACATAAGAAATGCAAAAATACAAAAAACAAATTAAAAAACCCACCTAATTTTGTATTTAAAATACAAAAATTTAAATACAAAAATACCAAATAAATTCAAATATATAATATATATTTCTATTAGATCCAGCTATATATTTCTACCTATATATATTTCTATTATATACAGTATATATTTCTATCTATTATATATGAGATATAATAGAAATAATAATAAATAAAAATATACAATAAATAAACACAACCCTATAAATATAAAAGAACATATCATATATATAATAAAACAAATATACAAATAAACAATAATATAACAAATATATAAAAATATAATAAAACAAATATATGAAAATATCACATATCGTATTACATGAATATAATATATTTATCATCATATATGAATATAATACATATATATGATAAATATAATAATTATCATATAGAAAACAGTATATATATAGTATACTATATATACTATTATATATACTATATATACTATTATATATAGTATTAATATATACTATTAGTATATATACTAATAGTATATATAGTATTAATATATACTGTTATATATAGTATTAATAGTATATGCAATAAAATAGTAATATAATAGTATATGTAATAAAAATATATAGGCATGTGTATTCAAATATATAATAAATTTTAAAAATACTTAAAAATATATAATAATTGATTTTCAAGATATATTAATTTATATATAATATTTGATTTTTACATATAAATATATAAAAGTACATATACATATACATATACATATACATATATATATATATTTAAAATTATCTGTGTTAGCATGCTGCCTTCCCCACGCTGCATTTTCTGCATTTTCTGCATTTTCAGCCCCAGGCAGTGGGGGAAGGCAGAGCTGCTTTAGGAGCAGGCACTGACCAGGGGCTGAGGTTTCTGGGGGAAGGCAGAGCTGCTTTAGGGGCAGGCACTGACCAGCAGCTGAGGTTTCTGGGGGAAGGCAGAGCTGCTTTAGGGGCAGGCACTGACCAGCAGCTGAGGTTTCTGGCCTGCAGGGAGCAGGGTGAAGTTGATGATGGAGCGCAGCATCAGCAGCAGGATGGAGAGCACGAACACCACGAGCTCCTGGCGGTTCTCCTGCAGGATGCCCCTGCTCACATAGTACACACAGAACACTGCAGAGAGAGGGAACAGCAGTGCCAGCTCAAACAGGGGCAAAATCCCAGTTCTGTACCCACAGTCAGGGCTCAGAGGGGCCCCGAGGCTCCCCGGCCTTGGTTCTTACCAAGGAGCTTGAGCCAGGTAAGTAAACACTCCCTGCTCTGTTCAGCACACAGGCAATTAATAATTAGCTATTATTAGTTTATTATTATTATTATTATTATTATTATTATTATTATTATTATTATTATTATTATTATTATTATTATTATTATTATTATTATATTTTATTTTATTTTAATTCTATTTAATTTATTATATATGAAATACATGTGTAGATATAAATATATATATAAATATGTATATATGTTTATATAGACACATATATTTCATGTATAATAAATACATGTGTCTATATAAATATATATACAATATATATGGTAGATATATTTATACAATGTGTATATATTGTGTATATATTTATATACAATATATACATGCATGCGTATATATATAAGTATTTATAAATATATAAATATTATAAATACATGTAATAAAATTAAATAAAATTAATATTTAATTTTATTTCACGTATTTAATTTTAATTGTTTTAATTTTGATTTTATCTCATTTTAATTATTGATTTTTAAATTGTTTGTGAAGCACCACTATGAAAATGGCAGTGTATTATCCAAAGTGTCATTATAAATATAGTAATAACAACAATAATAAGGATAATGATGTTGTTGTAATTAAGCAGCAACTCAGGTTTCTTATATAAGAGATACTGGATGTTCACCTATTGCAGGAAAACTCACCAGCTGGGTCATTCTATGAATACCACACTGAACATTATGTCTAGCTGTTCATTTGAACTAAATGAAAGATTCTTCTTATTATTTTCAATATTATTTTCATTATTTTCTTTTTCACTATTATTATTTTCATTATTTTAATTTTCATTATTATTACTTTAATTATTATTTTAATTATTTTCATTATTTCCTCCACCCAAGCCGGGTTTCTTACCAGCTCCAACCAGCTGAATGAAGGAAATGGTGAAATCCTCCTCAGCCTGGCGCACCAGGGTCTCGATGGTCAGCCCTATGACACTCAGCAGGGACAAAATAGTGACACAGAAGTAGATCTTCACAGGGAATGAGAGCTCTGAGCATGGTTTTATCTGTAAAGGGAGAACATTCTTTAACACATCACGTAAAATAAATTCATTGTTGTTCCTAAAAATTACACTGAGGTGAGAGGGGTAAATGAGACAGTGCAGGGTTTCCTCTGGGAAGAGAAACTCCACTATTGAACTGAAACTCCCAAACTGCTGAGGAAGGGGGAAGTGTAACTTTATTTCAAAAATAATCTCAGCCTAGATAGTCCTGGGTATAAACCAGGACTATCTAGGCTGAGATTAATTATGAAATAAAGTTATACCCACAGCTTGGCTTTGTGCCTCACAGGCCATGGTGTTATAACCCACGGCATGGACACTGCCCACATACACACCTGTCAGAAATAACATTTCCCACGCTTTCACTTTTAGAAAACTGTAAACACAGGGTCAGTGTTCCCAGGAAGGCAAAGTCCTTCTCTTCTTTTATTAAAATATTTCAGGTGGAGCAAATCCTGGCAGGGATTTAACTCTCGGTTTGTTCAGCCAGAGGAGACTGAGGGGGACCTGAGGGGCTGCAGGGACAGCTCAGATCCCTGCTCTGGGACAGGGACACCCCCAGGGAACCCCTGAGCTGGGCCAGGGGGGTTCAGGTTGGATTTTGGGAAAGGTTCATCCCCCAGAGGGTGCTGGGCACTGCCCAGGAATAGGCACAGAGGCTGCCAGGGGTGCCCAGGGTGGGATTTGGGGGTGATCAGTGATCCTGAGGGTCCCTTCCAGCTCAGGACACTCCACGGTGCTGTCAGCAGAGCTGTGCCACGCCTCGGCGAGCTGACCTGACTTCGCAAGCGGATTTAAGCCATATTTTTCCACACCCCCCGGGGCAGAGAAGCGCGGCGGACAGCGGCAAGCCGCCGGCAGCAGCGGCGATGTACTCACGGGGCCGCAGGGCGTGGGGATGAGCTGCCGGTGCCGCGGGGTGAGGTTGGGCACGCTCGGCCCCGCCGCAGCCGCGGCGCCGCTGTGGGAGAGAGAGCGGGGCCGTCAGGGGCCGTACCACCCCCACCGCGGGGGGGAACGGCCCGCGACCCCCCATCCCCAGCACGGGCGCCTCCAGGGGAGCGCGGGGAGGCGCCCCCGCGCCGCGCGTGGTGCGGCCCGGCCCGCCCGTACCTGCCGTCCATGGCGGCGGCCGCGGGCCCTACATGGCTGCGGAGGGGTCCCGGCGGCGCTTCCGGGGCCGGCCCGCCCCGCGTCACTTCCCCGGCACGGGCGGGAAGCGCTGCCGGGCTCCTCCCGGGCGGCGGGGCCGCCGCGCTCCCGCCCCTCCGCCCCGGGGGTCCCGTCGGCGCTGGGCAGCCCGCCCGGCTCGATGGAGGGGCGGCCCGCGGCGAGGCGCTGTGCGCGGCTGTACCCGGCAGCGAGTGCCCCGTAACCCCCGCGGCTCGGCTCGGTCTCCTCGTGCTTTGGGTAAAATGGCCTCCCCGCCGCCGCGGGGACAAAGGGGCGAGCCCGGGGCCCGGCGATGCGCGGCCGGACCGGCTCTGCAGCACGGGGCTCCGGGCACGGCACGGGATGGGCGGCCGCTGCCCGCTGCTGCCCAGCCCGGTGCTACCAGAGCTTGGTGCTACCAGAGCTTGGTGCTGCCGTTGTTCGGTGCTGCCCAGCCCGGTGCTACCGGAGCCGTGGAAGCGCCGGGGCTGCGGCAGCAGCGAGCGCGGAGCGCAGGTGCCGGCCGGGATGCGCTGAGGGCTCCGGGGATGCAGGGAGGGATGGAGGGAGGGATGAGAGCGGCGGAGGAGGATCCGAGCCGGGCCCGGCAGGGGGATGGCGGTGCTGGCAGCCCCCGGGCCCGGAGGATGGCTCGGAAGGGTCTCGGTGATCCCGGGAGGGCTCCGAAGCCGCTGCGGTGTGAGGGGAGCTGCGGGCACCGGGAATGAGAACGGGGATAGGAATGGGAATGGAGAGAGGTTGGGAATGTGCGGGGGATGCTCCGGGAGCTGCGGGCACCGGGGATGGGGATGGGGATGGGGATGGAGCGCGGTCGGGAATGCGCAGGGAAGGCTCTGGCAGTGGGTGAGCAGAATCACAGCTGGGATGGCACAGAGGGCTGAGCTGTTTCAGCCTTTCAGCCTCTTCTGTTCTATTTGCAGTGTTTGTAACATCTGGGATGCTCTCCTGCCGTCAGTGAGCGGTGTTAATGAGCGAGGCTTGCTCAGGGTGCTGGATTTTGTGCTCTTGCTGTGTTTGGAGCAGTGTTTGAGTGACCTTTAGCATAACGGATGAAGGGTCATGGACACAACCCTTTGGTTTTTCACTGTCACAGCAGCCTCAGCTTCTCCAGCCCTTGCAACGCATTGAGCTTTAGTTTCTATTTGTGAAAAGCCGACTTTCCAAAGTTCTCCGTGGATATTTTTTCCGCCATAATTGTTACTAGGAGTGTAGTTAAGGGTTGGAGAAGATACAAGGAGGGTGAGAGGCGCTCACACTGCCGGTTCTTTGTGAGTAATCCAAGAGAAACAAGTGCCAAGCGCTGCCACGTTTTCATCTGTTGGTAAACATCAGCTGCTGGTTGGCCTTGAGGGAGGAAGACTGAATTAGTTCCAGATGGAGAACTCTTTCAGCCCATTTAGACTTTCCAGTTGATTAAAGCCAGCAGGTCAGTAATTTAGGGGGGTAATTTTGTTGTTGTTTGCTGTTCTGCTCCGTGCCGTGTGTGGAATCAGTGATATCAAAGCTGATATCAAAGCTGATATCACAGCGCTGCTGAGGGCGGGGTTTTGGTTGTGCTTAATTGGCCGTGGTTTTAATTAACTTGTATAAACAGAAAAAAAACTGTGATAATTAACTGTTTTGAATTAGAGGGGTATTTTTTTTAATGACCTGGAAAAGGAGGAGGAGTCAAGAATCCGTTTTTCTGAGCAAATTCTCTTGGAGAACGTGTCTCTTTTTTCAGAGTTTTGTGTTAGACTGGGTCAGCACAGGTTTGTGGTTTAATGGGATCATTTCAGAGGGTCCCATTCCTCAGTGTGCTGCTGGCATGAATTCCTGGAAAAATGGGAAGAGATAAGGGCAGGGAGATGGAAATCATCAGTGCATGGCTGTAGCAACCAGAGAATGTGAGGAATGGAAAATTTCACTTTTCAAGCAGCTGCTGTGTAGGATACTGAGACTGACACCAGATATTGAACTCCTCAGTGTCTCTTTGTTGTTTATTTGAGATGCCACATTGAACATTTAAACATTAAAAATAAAATTAATTTATAATTTATATATAATAATTAATACATTAATAACATTAAAAATAAAAGTTTAAAAACTTAAAAATAAAATCTTAAAAAAGATTGAACTGTTTGCAAGATCAGGGCAGGTGCAGTAGCTTTGTTAGAACTCTTGCATTTCTCTTTCTTTCACAGGGTGGTTTTGTTGTTCCCTCTGCTCTGCTTCTGTAACTTGCCACGTTTTGTGTAATTTATAAAAGGAAAATGCTCTGCTTGCACATAATTTAATGCCTTTTGCTGCCAAATCTGTTAAAAAGGCATTAAGAATGAGTTGCAAGTGCTAATATTGGATTGGAAGGTGTGGTAAAATGAGGAATATTGCATTATTCCCATGTAATTAAATAGATAACCACTCTGGAAAGCTCTTGGACATATTTCCCTACTTTTTTCACCTGGATACATGTACCAGGGTAGCTCTGGGATTACTGGGGTTACAGCCCTTGATTATTGCTGTCTTTGCTCAGGTTGATTACAGGTTAATTAGTCTGAAAGGCAGAGGTTCCTGCCTGGATTTGCTGGGTTGGGAAGGTTTTCCTGGGGAGTGTTTAAAGGCAGACTGAGATCAAAGACACTGTGGAATCTGGAAGAGGAGTTAGTTATAATTGGAAAGGCTGTGTTGAGGTGCTCCAGAGGGAAAAGGACATAAAACCACCAAGTCTGGTGGGTGGGTGGGTGTTATTTTAGAATAAAAAACCTCCCTAAGATTAGTTCTTGTTGCTTAATCTTGGCATGAAGACATCAGGAGTTCAAAATCCAGCCTGAGGGATTACAGAACTCTCTTTATCTTTCATAAAGTGTAGGTGAAATGTGCTGTCTTTGCTGCATTAGGGATATAAAACATCACACTTTTTCTTTCCCTTTTTCCCCCCTTTAGGCAGAAAACATGGAGCAGCCCACATGAAGAATCCTTTGGAGTTTCTATTCCTCCAAGATGTTCTTTGAAGGACCAAACCCAGTTTTGCAGGCCCCTGGGAGATGAAGCATTGACCACACGACATTTTTATTTCAACGAGTGCTTTCTCAGCCTCGCTTGTGAAGGACAGAGAATATTTTGGAAATATTTAGGAAATATTTGTTTCTCCACCTCGCCATGACGAGCGCCCTGACCCCGGAGGCCCCGAGCCCTCCCCAGCTGGAGGAGAAGCCAAAAGGAAAATCCCTGTTCCAGCTGGGCTCCCTCTTTGCTAACAGGAGTGAGAAATTTGTGATTGCTCGCAGTGACAGCCTGCCAGAGGAGAATGTGCTGAAAATCACAATCACAGAGACCACGGTCATCGAGTCCGACCTGGGCATCTGGAGCTCCCACGCCCTCATCTACCTCACTCTGTGGTTTTTCTTCAGCTTCTGCACTCTGTTCCTGAACAAATACATCCTGTCCTTGCTGGAGGGAGAGCCCAGCATGCTTGGTACCCTGCTCTTCCTGAATTCTGGGGGAAATTGGTTTGTTTAATGGAATGGGAGCCCCCAAAAAACTCCCAGAGTGTTTGGATAATGCTGGCAGGAGCAGGGAGGGGTTTTTGGGGTGTCTGTGCAGGGATGAGTTGGGCTGGGTGATCCCTTCCAGCTCAGGATGTTCCATCATCCTGGGATTGATCATTCCAGATAAAGCTGAGGGAGAGAATGCTTCAATTGAAGTGGAAAATGTTTGGTTTGGAAGGTGTGGGGAGGGATTTGGGGCTGGGAACTTGGGATTTTGGCCTTTAAAGTCCTATCATCCTATGACTGATAATTCCAGATAAAGCTGAGGGAGAGAATGGTTCAATTGAAGTGACAAATGTTTGGTTTGGAAGGTGTGGGGAGGGATCTTGGGATTTTGGCCTTTGAAGTGGTTTCTGCCACTCTCCTTTCCTCCACTTGCTGAAAGATGAAATTTTCCTCGTAGAGGAGCTTTAAGAGGAAAAATAAAAAGTAATTTTTTTTAGTTTTCTGTGCTGGAGGATTTAACAAAAGTCAAATTTTGAGTAAATTGTTGATACTCTCCTGAACTGTGCGGTGCAAGAGTTACCTTTGGTTATCTCTCTTAGCAATGCCCATTTTAGTTCTTTTTTTTCTTCTTAAGAGGCAAACAAAGGGCACTTTATCTGTGAACCAGGTTTATAAACATTTGCTTTATAGAAATAAAGGGCTTTAGTGAGAATATATAAAGCACACACTGCCAAAACCACCACAGAGAGGTTTGTGTAAGAGATTTTCCCATGACAGTTGATTTGTTGTGTTCCAGCTCGTGACCTGACTCGATTTCCCCTCTCTGATCCTTTTTCAGGTGCTGTTCAGATGCTTTCCACCACCTTCATTGGCTGCATCAAGATGTTTGTCCCCTGCTGTCTGTACCAGCACAAGACCAGAATCTCCTACCCCCCAAATTTCATCATGATCATGCTCTTTGTTGGATTAATGAGGTAAATAAAAAACATTTCCTGCTCTATCTTTGCTAATATTTCTGCTTTTCCAAGCCAAAATTCTGTTCTTGTGAAATGTCCCAGAATAATTTTATTTTTATTTGCTGTTCTTTACCCAGATTTCAATTTTTGGGCCCATTTTTTCAGTTCTCACTTCTATTTCCATTTACTTTCTCCCTGCTCTCTGTTGAGGCTGATGTTTGTTTAGTGCATTAATATTTATCAGCCTTTTGCCTCAAAAGTCATCCAGGCTATTAAAATTTATCTTTTGAAAAGTAAATATTTGCTGGGTGCTGGGGTTGTGTTAGTTTGTGGTGGAGGAGGGAATAAAAATGCCTCGTTTTGTTTCCTCTGCCCTGCAAAACTGATAAAGAAAATCAAATAAGTGATAAATTCAATTAATTTCAGAGTTTAAACAGTGGTAATTATGAGCATATCTAATTTACACTAAAGATGGATAACTGCAAATAAAGTTTCCTTGGTGATTTTCTGTTTTATAGAAGATTTTCACTTTTTTAACTGAACCTGTTGAAAACTTTGACTTAAAAAATGCTCACTTGAACCTTGGAGTGAGTTAAAAAGTAAATTTGTTTTCTGGAAATGCACTCTGCAGCCAAAGACATTCCACATTGCCCAAGAGTGCCTTTATTTGCTTTAAATAAATAATGTTTAAGCCACATTGAAAGATCTGACCTTACAGGTGCAGGAGAAATTTCAGTGCAATTCTTTTTATGCTGAGTGCCTAAGAGTAGCTCCTGAAGCATTATTTTAATTTCTTCTGGTGCAGTAATGAATTAATTCATTTTAAAAATTAATTTATTGTGATTTTTCTCCTTCTGCAGATTTGCAACAGTGGTGCTGGGGCTGGTGAGCCTGAAGAATGTGGCAGTGTCATTTGCAGAGACTGTGAAAAGCTCAGCTCCCATTTTCACTGTCATCATGTCCCGCATGATTCTGGGGGAATACACTGGTGAGGCCTGAAATGAGATTAATTAATCTCTTCTTAATTGGCTGTGGTGGAAATCTGACCACTAAAATTAATAAAATATGATAAATATGACATAATAATATAATAGAGAATATAAATATCCATTATTCAATATTTATTATCCAATATTCATTATTTGATATTCATTGTTCATTATGTATTCTATATAAATAAATTATATTATATATAACATTATATATATTTGTTATATATTATATATTATATATTATATATTATATATTATATATTATATATTATATATTATATATTATATATTACATATATATTATTTACTACATACTATATATTATATACTACATAGTACATGTTATATTATATATACTACATACTATATATATTGCATATTTTATATATTGTATATATTATACATTATACATTATATATTATATCATGTTATATCATTATATCATATAATCTTATACTATATTTTATTATACTATTTTATTATATTTATAATAGATATTATACATAATATATATAATAGATACAATGTGTTATATATAATATACATAATATGTAATATATAATATATATAAATATGTAATATATATTATATATATAATATGTAATATATAATCTATAACATATATAAAATATATAATATAAAATATAATAAATGAATCTGGAAGAATCTACAATGAATTTATAGTATTTAAAGGGTTTGGTGGAAGGGGATTGTTGTTATTTTTCTGTCAAGAAATTATTGTGGCTTTAAAAAACTGAAGTTCAGTGTGGTCCTTTTTACTTGCTGTTGGGGATTTCAAATTCTCTCCAATACAAAAATAACAAATAATGATTCTGTCCCTTTTTCCTGCAGGGTTGCTGGTGAATCTGTCCCTGATCCCTGTGATGGGGGGCCTGGCTCTGTGCACAGCCACCGAAATCAGCTTCAACATCCTGGGCTTCTCTGCAGCCCTGTCCACCAACATCATGGACTGGTGAGCACTGGCAGCTCTGCGGTGGGGGAACACAATTAATTTAATTAGGAGAGGAAAGGAAATTGGTTAACACGGCTCATTGTGTACAGTGCATTCAAATGTTGGTATTGAAAATGCATTTTAAATCAATTCATCTTATTATTAAAAATATAAATTATTCTTACTTATTCTCTTATATCTAACAGCATATTGAGGTTAAATAATAAAATTTCATCAGCCCAAACTCCTTTTTGTTGAAACATTTATCCACCTGAGAAACATTTATTGTAGAAACATTTATCCACTTGAGGATTGATGAATTGATTGATTTGTCCTAATTAAAATACAGCTAAATGGTGGGGTTTAATTTTTTTAATTGTTAAAAAATTTTCTAAATGTTTTAATTTTAAAATTTACATTTAAATATTTTTTATGTTTAAATTTTTTTTTGTTAATATTTAATTTTTTTTTCTTTTTCTTCTCTAGTTTGCAAAACGTCTTTTCCAAAAAACTGCTCAGTGGAGATAAATACAGATTTTCGTAAGTATTCAAAATATTTCAGATTTGGTTTTATTAGGGATGAATAAATAAATTGAATATTTATCATTTTATTGCACCAAGGTGTAAATCTGATCATCTTTATTATTTTATCAGGGTAAGAAAACTCCCTGAGCTCCCACTGCAAGCTTCAGAACTCCCAGAAATAAATATTTAAAAATAGAAATATAAATAAAATGTAAATATTTATATAAAAATATTATTTTAATTTTTTTAATTTTATTTTTTTTTCCCTTTGTAGAGCCCCAGAGCTTCAGTTCTACACAAGTGCTGCTGCTGTGGTTATGCTCATTCCAGCTTGGATCTTTTTCATGGTAATTTGAATTCATTATTTTACTTAATTTAGGGATTTTTTAAAATTAATTTCAGGATCTGAATGTCTTGTATGTTTTTGGGCTAAAATTTAAATATAAAACTCTCTGCTTCCAACAGTTGGGTGAAAATAATTTTTAGATTTTTCTCATGAACTGAACACTCTACTTTTTTTTTTTTGGTTGGTTTTTTTTTGACATTTTAGGATGTGCCTGTGATTGGGAAAAGTGGGAGAAGCTTCAGCTACAACCAGGACATTGTAATTCTGCTCCTGATTGATGGAGTCCTGTTCCACCTGCAGAGTGTCACAGCCTATGCCCTGATGGGCAAAATCTCCCCTGTCACTTTCAGGTAAAATTCAGCTTTATTTTCTATTTTTTAATCAGAAATATTATTTAATTTTCTTTGATCAGGAGCACTGGTTTGTATTTTTTGATCAGGAAACATTATTTTCTATCTTTTTGTCAGGAACACTGTTTTATATTCCTTTTCAGCAATGTTTTTTTATAATTTCTTTCTTGGCCAGCAACACCATTTTATAATTTTTTGGTCAGGAATGTTATTTTATAATTTTTTGGTCAGGAACATTATTTTATATTCATTTTGAGGAAGTGGATTTTCAGGTGGTGTTTTAAAAAAAGGATAACTAAAGCTGTTTTGCAAAGAAATTCATGAGGTAAATCACAGAATACTTGGGGCTGGAAGTAGAATCTGAGATGGTGCTAAAATAGTGGAAAATTAAGGTTTTTGCAAAGAAAACAATGAGGAGAATCACAGAATGGTTGGGGTTGGAAAAATCTGAGGTGATGTTTAAAAAAACAAGGAATTCTTAACAGGTGTTTTGTGAAGAGATAAATGAGGGGAATTCCAGGATGGATGGGGATGGAAGTGGAATTTCAGGTGGTGCTAAAAAAAATGGAAAATTAAGGTTTTTGCAAAGAAATGAACGAGGGAAGTCATGGGATGTTGGGGTTGGGAGTGGAATTTGATGGTGTTTAGGGGCAAGGCTGACATCAAAGCCAGGATGTGGCAGAGCTGCTGTCCCCTCACATCCTCCTCACATCCCTGATGTCCCCTCACATCACCAATGTCCCCTCACGTCCCTTCACATCCCCAATGTCCCCTGCTGTGCCCTCACATCCCCAATGTCCCCTCATTTCCCCTCAGGTCTCCAATGTCCCCTCACATCCATAATGTCCCCTCAATTCCCCAGTGTCCCTTCATGTCCTTTCACATCCCCAATGTCCCCTGCTGTGCCCTCACGTCCCAATGCCCCTTCACATCCTCAATGCCCCCTCACATCCCCAATGTTCCCTCACGTCCCCTCATGTCCCTGCTGTCCCCTCACATCCCCAATGTCCCCTCATGCTGTGCCCCCATGTCCCCAATGTCCCCTGCTGTCCCCTCACATCCCCAATGTCCCCTGATGTCCCCTCACATCCCCTGCTGTCCCCTCATGGCCCCCCTCATCCCCAGTGTCCCCTCACATCCCCTGCTGTCCCCTGATGGCCCCCCTCATCCCCAGTGTCCCCTCACATCCCCTGCTGTCCCCTGATGTCCCCGCTGTCCCCGCAGCGTTGCCAGCACTGTCAAGCACGCGCTGTCCATCTGGCTCAGCATCATTGTCTTTGGGAACAAGATCACCAGCCTGTCAGCCGTGGGCACCGTCCTGGTCACCGTGGGCGTCCTGCTCTACAACAAGGCCAAGCAGCACCAGCAGGAGACCCTGCAGAGCCTGGCCATGGCCCCACAGCCCTCAGGGCCTGCCGAGGACACCGAGCCCCTCGTCCCCAAGGAGCTGGAACCCTACGATTAATGGGTTAATCATAAACAGCTGAGTGTGGCTCCATGGAGATCCTCCTGGGTGGGGCTGTTCCTCTGGTTCCTCTGAGTTCCTCAAATCCTCCTGGTTGTGGCTGTTCCTCAAGTTCCTCTGAGTTCCTGAAATCCTCCTGGATGTGGCTGTTCCTCTGGTTCTTTGAGTTCCTGAAATCCTCCTGGATGTGGCTGTTCGTGAAATCCTCCGGATGTGGATGTTCCTTTGAGTTCCTGAAATCCTCCTGGATGGGGTTGTTCCTTAGGTTCATCTGAGTTCCTCAAATCCTCCTCTCCGAGTTCTTCAAATCCTCTTGGATGTGGCTGTTCCTCAAGTTTCTCTGAGTTCCTCAAATCCTTCTGGATGGGGTTGTTCTGAGTTCCTCAGATCGCCCTCTCTTGAGTTCCTCAAATCCTCCTGGATGTGGCTGTTCCTCAGGTTCCTCTGAGTTCCTGAAACCCTCCTGGATGTGGCTGTTCTCTGGTTCTTTGAGTTCCTGAAATCTCCTGGATGTGGTTGTTCCTCTGAGTTCCTGAATTCCTCCTGGTTGTGGTTGTTCCTCTGAGTTCCTGAATTCCTCCTGGTTGTGGTTGTTCCTCTGATTCCTCTGAGTTCCTGGCTGGTCTCACCCAGGATTTGAAGCAAGAAGGAGCTGGGAAGGATCCAGAAAAACCTTGGGAACCTGATGCCCCAAAGAGAGGACCTGGAACGTGGCAAACTTGGCCTTTGTTGTCTCTCCTTGACTCCAAATTGTTGTGTCTCACACCAAATCACACCCAGGCCTGTGCTGTGGAAGAACTTTGGTGTCCTGTGGGAAAACAATTAAAACAATTGCTTTAATTGTCCTTCCCCATCCAAACAATGTGAAAATGGGGCCCCACCACTGAGTTCTGCTGGCAGAGGGATGCAGTTGGTGCCTCGTGGAAGTTTCTGGATGTTCTCTGCATTTCCTGAGCTGTGGTGCAGAGATGGAAGAGTCCAAGGAGGGAATTGTCCCACCCCGAGCCCTGAGGGCCCCCAAACCCTGCCAGAGCTCCAGGAGCATCGTGACAGCACCAGAAGGGATTTTGGGGTGGATTTTGATTTTTCTGCAGGGCAGGAGTTGGACTGGATGGTCCTTGTGGGTCCCCTCCCACTCAGGGGCTTCCATAATTCCAAAAGGGTTTGGAAATCCCACCCTTTTCTCCCAAAAATAAACCAACTTTATTGAGGCAAACTGTGGGAAACGAGCTGTGGTGAGCTCCTGTTGCAGGCTACAAATCCAGGATCTGTAGTGGATTAAAATATAAAAATGTAATATGGAAATATTGCATTCTGTTCATTTATTGACAAAATGGAAATGCAAATATTCACACACATACCCGGTGTAAATTGGGATTCCCACCCTTTTCTCTCCCAAAAATAAACAACTTTAGTGAAGCAAAGTGTGGGAAGTGAGCTGTGGTGAGCTCCAGCTGCTGCCTACAAATCCAGGATTTGTAGTGGTTTAAAATATAAAAATTTAATGTGGAAATGTTGCATTATTGACAAAACTGAAATGCAAATATTCACACACATAGCCTGTGTAAATGGAGTGTTGAATTCAATATTTGTAGTTGCTTAGAGGTTAAAAACCACTGAAAATTGTGGTGGCAAATCTCTGTATTTCTGTAAAAAAACAATTTTGTTGTTTTAATTTCATTTTGTTATGCATGAGGAAAGAAACTGATTTTTTAAAATATTATTTCTAAGAGTGCAACAAAAGGCTGCCTTTTAGAAACTCAGGGTTATGAGTCTGACCTGTGTGTAAAATATCTAATTTCTGATTATATAAAGAAATCTCAGAGGCATCTGTGACAGATGGGAGGAATATTAACCATAAACTGAGGCAAATCTTGATTTCTGCTGCTTTTAAGTTTCCTTTTTTTTAAAAGGAAATTTGTTTTCTGTGGTAGATCAAAGATTAAAAGTTCATTTTCCTTTTGAACAGTCAGTTTTGACAAAAAAAAAAAAAAAAAAGCACACATGTAGCTACAAAAACATTCACATGGACTTTTTGGGAACAAAAATTAAATTAAAATGAGTGGATTTTAATAATTTCCACTATTCTGGAAGGTTGGAGCATGGATGTATAGTGGTAAAAATAACGGTTATCAGGAAATTACAATTGGAATTCCTGTAAAATCACATTTCCACACCTCAGTGGAATCTTGGGGCAGATTCCCCAAAGATCTGAGGGAGAAAAATGCCAATTTTTTCATCCTTGTGTATGTGATATGTCTGTGGTATTTTGTTTTCTTTTGTACTCTTGTCACTTTTATAAAAGCTGTGGACTGTGGAGCTCTGTGGTTTTTTTTTTTTTTAATTTGTTTTCTGCCAAATACACTGAGATTTTTGAAACTATAACTACAAAAAATACCAAAAGTGTGTTTTGTGTCATATTTCTGCTTTAGGTTGCTCTGCTCTCACATAAATCCCATCATTTTAAATGATTTTTAAAAAATCCCAGCATTTTGGGATTTTCTAAATTGTTTTTCTTTGACCCTGGGAGGATTTGGGATTGGGATTTTAACCCCTGCTCTGCTGGGCTTTGTCCCTTTGTGTATTTTTCTTTGCCATCTTTTTAGCCTTTGTTTTATGTAGATTAAACAAACCAAAAACCTTTTAAATCTTCTTTTCCCTTGTGTAAACAAGGAGCTTTTTGCTCTTTGTAAAGAATTTTCCACGCCAGCTCTTCCTGTGACAGAAAAATTGATTTTTTTGGGAATATTTTAGAGTTTCTGTGCCTGCATTTCTCATGGCCACACCCAGGTGTCTGTGATGAGGGTGATCTCTGTGAGCTGCAGCTGTGCATTTAATTTATTTTATACTTTTAATTCGCTCAGAGTGAATTTTAATAATTGAAATAATTTAAAATATTAAAAACATTTTCTATTTTTAATTCACTTAAATGTGAATTCCTGATGTGCTGAGGTGCAGGTGGAAGGTGTTACAGCACTCCCTCTGCTTCTAAATTCTCATTATTCCCATTATATCCCGTTATTTCCCATTTTATATCATTATTTCCCATTATATATCAATATTTCCCATTATATTCTCATATTTCCAATGGGGGATGGATAATTAGTGATTTTAGAGATCCTAATTAGGGATCTTTGCTGTTCTGGGCCGTGTCACCTCTGTCACCTCCTCCCTCACTCATTTCCGTGTAGGAATTGCAGCTTTTGGGTTGGAATCCAATTTATACAATACAATTTATTCAATTAAATTTATTCAATTAAATTTAATTGATTCAATAAAATTTAATTTATTCCATCAAACTCTGAACTAATTGATGTGGAGTTAAATGCGGCCCAGTGCCTCCATTGGCCGCGTTTATCGCTGCCCAGGCCCATCCCGCGGGTTCATTAACGCCCCTCAGCGCGGCCGTTCTGACGGGCGGGGCTCAATTAACGCCTCATTAACGATTTGCATTAATTAGGGCTCCGTGAGGCGGCGGTGACGTCATCGGCGCGCGGCGGCGGGCGGAAGTGACGCGTGACCCGCGCGCGGCTGCTCGGAGTCCCCGGTGGCGGCGGCGGTGAGCGGGGCCGGGGGCGCTGAGGGGAAACCGGGGGGGAAACCGGGGCTCTGAGGGGAAACCGGGGGGGACAGCGGGGCTCTGAGGGGAAACCGGGGCTGTGAGGGGAAACCGGGGCTGTGAGGGGAAACCGGGGGAACAGCGGGACTCTGAGGGGAAACCGGGGGGGAAACCGGGGCTCTGAGGGGAAACCGGGGGGACAGCGGGGCTCTGAGGGGAAACCGGGGGGACAGCGGCGGGTCTGAAGGCACACCGGGGCTCCGAGGGAACATTGGGGCGGCACCGGGGGCTCTGAGAGTACGCCCGGGGCGCTGAGGGGACACCACGGTCTCTGAGGGGATACCGGGGGCTCTGAGCGGACACCAGGGGTACACCGGGGGCTCTGAAGGGACACCGGGGGTTTTGAGGGGAGGTTTATGTCCAAAAAGGAGACTGAGGAGTCTCTTTTTGCTTTATTCCAATAAAGACAGAGGCCATGGGGCATCCCCTGGGGTCTCTCCAATTTTTGGAGGAGCCCGCCTCCTTTTTATCTCAATTTCCCTTCCCTCATTCCCCATTTCTGAGGTACTTGAGAGGTTCAGACTTCCCGATACACCTGATACCAAAGATTCCCCTTTAATGTACAACCCTCCCTTTTAATGCTTAATTCTTACAGAATTTAGGGGGTTTTCCCCATTTCTGAGGTACTTGAGAGGTTCAGACTTCCCGATACACCTGATACTAAAGATTTCCCTCTAATGTGCAATCCTCCCTTTTCATTTTTAATTCTTACAGAATTTAGGTGTTTTTCTTCCCCATTGTTTCTTTCATCTTGCAATATCCAGTTTCATTTATCAGCAAACCTGAAGTTTATTTGTAAAATCAGGTATCATTTTCCATTCGTCAATCAGTGGAATCCTTCCCCTTGTTTCTTTTCTCTCCCAGGGCTGGTTTTATCCACCAGCAGCCCCACAGCTGGTTTGGAAAGACAAATCCACCATTCCTTTTAGGTGCTTGGAGTATTCCACAAATCAAACCCCTGCTGCAAATTTTTGCTGTTTATAAATCTCAATACTATATACATATTTATATATATGCTATGTCACTTATATATATATATAGTTACATATATATAGGCACACACACAGACAGTGACATAGTACTCTTGTTAATTAATATTCTGCCTTCTATGTGTTAATTATTCTTCCACTTCTCCTGCTAATTAGTGCCTTTCTCTGTGGTTGTGCTGGAATTACCTTTTCCTCAGTGATTGCTGATTTCAGCACAGTTGGCTTCATTATTTTCTTCCTTATCTCAGGAGTTTTGCCATAAATCCTGCATTCTTTTTTTCCACAGCTTTATTACATCAGGTCATTATTAAATAATGGGCATAAATTGGTTTTCTTGCCCTCCAGCAGCTCCCTGAGCTCTTACAGAGTCTTTCTTTGGGTGTAAAACAAACATTTTTGGTCCACCATCAATCAGCTCTATCATGGCTTTACTCTAAAACAAAACATTAAATAAATGGGTGTAAAATAGATTTGTTTCTATTTATTTGTGGGGTTTTTCAATGTCTGCTTCTTTTGCAGAGGGTGTTTTTTGGAACTCAAATGGGTGATGAAAAGGATTCTTGGAAGGTGAAGACTTTAGATGAGATTCTCCAGGAGAAGAAACGAAGGAAGGAGCAAGAGGAGAAGGCAGAGATCAAACGTATGAAAAATGTAAGCTGCACTTTGGGACTCATTTAATTAAATTATTTACTTTGTTAATAGAAAACTGCATTTTAATGGGGTGCACTGCCTGTATCCTGATTTTCTGGTGATTTTTTCTGATGCTCTGTCAGCTGAAGTTTTTTCTGTGTGGTCTCTAATTCCAAAGTTTTACAAAAATATGAAGCTTTGTGAAGATTTCATTGCTCTTGCATGATATACTGTGATTTCTTATAGTTATTGGTCAGAAAAGAGAAATAAACTAATGCAATTAATAATTTAAATTTAGATCATTATATATATATATACACTATATACAATGATTAATGTTTAAATTAAATTAATTTAAATTAAATAGATAGATAAATAAATAAAAATAATCAACTGGGGCTTGCATTTCAAGGAACAATTTTTAAAGGTTTTATAGAAGAATGGGTTAAAATTGTGGGTTTGGGATAAATTTTATCTTGCTGTTTGGTTATTGGTCAGAAAAGTTATTATTTTGTTATTGGTCAGAAAAGAGAAATAAATTAATGCAATTAATGATTTAAATAATTACATGCAATAATTAATGTTTAAATAAATGAGATATATAAATATATATAAAAATAATCAACTGGGGCTTGCAGTTCAAGGAATAACTTAAAGATTTTATAGAAGAATGGGTTAAAATTCTGGGTTTGGAATCACTCTTATGTTGCTGTTTGGTTATTGGTCAGAAAAGATAAATTATTGTAATTAATAGTTTAGATTTAGATAATTATATATAATTATATGTAATTATTAATTTTAAAGAAAAATTATTTATTTATATATATCTATATATTTGTATCTTAATTCATTTAAAATTAATTAATCAACTGGGGCCTGCAGTTCAAGGAACAATTCTTAAAGGTTTTATAGAAGAATGGGTTAAAATTCTGGGTTTGGAATCACTTTTCTGTTGCTATTTAGTTTTGTTCAGCTGTGTGCAAAATAATTATTGCAGAAAATACCACACAGTAATTATTGCACTCCTCCCCATTGTTTAGTTTTATCTAATTTTGTCAAATTAATGCACTTCAGCCCAAAGTGCTGCTGTCACAAATCAGTGATTTCACAGGGGTGACCAATCCAGGCTGAATTTTTGGGCCAGCAGAGGAAGATTTCAGTAATATTTCATTTTATTCCCTTTGAGCCATACAAATAAACAGATTTTTCCCTGTTGCCTCAGTCAGATGACAGGGATTCCAAGAGGGATTCTCTTGAGGAGGGGGAGCTGAGAGACCATCGCATGGAAATCACCATCAGGAACTCACCCTACAGGAGGGAAGACTCCATGGAAGACAGGTGAGCATGAGGAAATAAAAAGAGGAAAAAATTCCTGAAATTTACCTTTCAAATCCTTAAATTAACCTTTTAATGTCCTGAGAAAAGGTTTCAAATATCCGAAGGGAAAATCAAATTTTAGAAGGGAAAATCCTTTTTGTAGCACACACTTGTGAAGCACTGGTTAAGATTTAACCAGATTTAACCCATTTAAGTGTTGTGTTCCAGTTTGGATTTATTGTGGAAACCCAAAATAAAATGGGAATCTTTTTCCAAGCAAGGAAACCAATTTAAGTGTTGTGTTCCAGTTTGGATTTATTGTGAAAACTCAAAATAAAATGGGAATCTTTTCCAAGCAAGGAAACCAATTTAAGTGTTGTGTTCCAGTTTAGATGTATTGTGGAAACTCAAAATAAAATGGGAATCTTTTCCAAGCAAGGAGACCAATTTAAGTGTTGTGTTCCAGTTTGGATTTATTGTGGAAACCCAAAACAAACCAGGAATCTTTTCCAGCCAAGGAAATGTGTGCATTTCCCCTGTCCCCTCCCTGAGTTCATTCCTGTCCTGCCTTCCAGGGGAGAAGAAGATGATTCCTTGGCCATCAAACCCCCCCAGCAAATGTCCAGGAAAGAGAAAACCCATCACAGGAAGGATGAGAAGAGGAAAGAGAAACGCAGGCACAGGAGCCACTCTGCAGAAGGTGCTTCTGGGAGTAGAATAAATAAAATAACTCAGGCTGGGGGAAACCCAGCAGCTGGATAGACAGGGGAATTTAAATTGTTTATTTTCTTTGGCTGTTTTGGTGCCCTCAGGGGACTGACAGGGGTGTGAGCGTGGTCAGAGGACAGAAATCACTTTGGCACAGGGACTCTGAGGTCACTTTTACTCCTTGAAGCCTGATAAGATTCTCTCTGGCTTCACTGAGTGAAAGATCTCTGATCTTTGTACCTGCCAAAATATCCTTTCTAGAGATATTCCTATCAGTAACAACCATTTTTTACTTCAATACAAGTACTCTTCCTGGCTTCACTGAGTGAAAGATCTCTGATCTTTGTACCTGCTAAGGAAAAAATATCATTTCTAGAGACAGTCCCATTGTCAATAAGAACCATATTTTAACTTTAATACAAGTACTCTTCCTGGCTTCACTGAGTGAAAGATCTCTGATCTTTGTACCTGCTAAGGAAAAAATATCATTTCTAGAGACATTTCCATTGTCTTCCTATCAATAACAGCCATTTTTTACTTTATTACAAGTATATTCTCTTTGGCTTCACTGAGTGAAAGATCTCTGATCTTTGTACCTGCCAAGGGGAAAAAATATCCTTTCTAGAAATATTCCCCTTGTCTTCCTGTCAATAACAACCATTTTTTATTTTAATTCAGATATTCTCTTTGGCTTCACTGAGTGAAAGATCTCTGATCTTTGTACCTGCCAAGAAAAAATAAATATCCTTTCTAGAGTCATTCCCATTAATAACAACCATTTTTTACTTTAATAAAATATTCATGCAAAATATGACTTACAGACTTTGGGCTTCCAACCCCCTTTCAGAACAGGAATTTCTGTGTTAAGAAAATTTAAGAAAACAACAGAGCTCATGGCAATGGTTCTCATCAGTTTCACCCCCTGAGTTTTGCTTTCGGTGATTATTTGGAGCAGTAACACTCAGAAATTGATTTGTGTTTGTTGTTGAAGGGAAATTGAAATGAATTTGTGTTTGTTGAAGGGAAACACGCCAGAGTGAAGGAGAAGGAACGGGAGCACGAGCGTAGGAAGAGACACAGAGAGGAGCAGGACAAAGCCCGGCGGGAATGGGAGAGACAGAAACGGAGAGAGATGGCAAGGGAACATTCCAGAAGGGAGAGGTACATCCACCCCTGCCCTCCCCACACCTGCCTGCTCTGGGCGTGGGGAAACAACCAAAAAAATCCACTTTGTTCTTCACTTAATTATTTTTAAATGCTTCATTACTGCGGGTATTCACTGGAATAAAAATATGAAGCTTTGTGAAGATTTCCTTGCTCTTGCATGATAGACTGTGATTTCTTATAGTTATTGGTCAGAAAAGATGAATAAATTAATGCAATTAATAATTTAAATTTAGATAATTATATATAATTATTTACAGCAATTAATGTTTAAATGAAATTAATTTTAAATAAAATAAAATATATAAATAAAAATAATCAACTGAGGCTTGCAGTTCAAGGAACAATTTTTAAAGATTTTATAGAAGGAGGGGTTAAAATCATGGGTTTGGAATCACTTTTATCTTGGTGTTTGGTTATTGGTCAAATTTATTATTTAGTTATTGGTCAGAAAAGATAAATTAATGTAGTTAATTTAAATTTAGATAATTATATATAGTTATATACAATAATTAATTTTTAAAGAAATCAGATACATTAATTTTAAATAAATAAAAAGATTGGATGGTCTTAGGGGTTTTTCCAACCTAAAAAATAAGTACGAAGCAGATTTTCACTGGGAATTAATTACCTGGATTATCATGGGATTAATTAACTGAACTGGCTTAATTTTTGCTTAAATCCTGATAGGGTGGAGAAATACTGGTCTGGATCTTTTAAACCTGTTTTTTAAGGGATCACCTGAAAAACTCCACCTGTTTCTGACTGCAGGTGTTGAGAAGGAAATTGAGTTCAGTGGTTTGATGCTGCAAACCAATTTTCCTTCTCTTCACCAGCTGAACTTGAAACAAACAAAAATTATTTAACCAGACTGAACCAATTTTCAGATTTAACCAGTTGTCCTTCTCTTCACCAGCAGAATTTATAACAAAAATTATTTTCCAGAGATCGTTTGGAGCAACTGGAGAGAGAAAGGGAAAGGAAAATCCGGGAGCAGCAGAAGGAGCAGCGAGAGCAAAAGGAGAGGGAGAGGAGAGCTGAGGAGAGGAGGAAGGAGAGGGAAGCCAGGAGAGAAGGTGACTCCCTCTGCATAAATCAGATTTACTAGCACTTTCCTACCTGTTTACACACTGCTGAATGGAGGGGTAGAAATGTTTTTTATTAAAGCAGCACCAGAATTTAAGAAATATTAAAGTGGGGAGGGTCTGGCATGGGAGGGAAAAGGAAATTCAAGTTTTATTTGGGGAGATAAAATGATGTGATGATGTTATGGGCCTTGAATATCCTGAGAAGTTGGTCAGTGAGTCCTTGCCTCTCCCTGTCAGGGAGATTTCCTATAAAAACAGGATTTCTGAGGGAAAATTTCCCATAAAAACAGGATTTCTGAGGGAGAGATTTCCTATAAAAACAGGATTTCTGAGGGGAGATTTCCCATAAAAACAGGATTTCTGAGGGGAGATTTCCCATAAAAACAGGATTTCTGAGGGGAGATTTCCCATAAAAACAGGATTTCTGAGGGGGAGATTTCCCATAAAAACAGGATTTCTGAGGGGGAGATTTCCATAAAAACAGGATTTCTGAGGGGGAGATTTCCATAAAAACAGGATTTCTGAGGGGGAGATTTCCATAAAAACAGGATTTCTGAGGGGGAGATTTCCATAAAAACAGGATTTCTGAGGGGGAGATTTCCTATAAAAGCAGGATTTCTGAGGAGGAGATTTCCATAAAAGCAGGATTTCTGAGGGGAGGTTTCCCATAAAAAGAGGATTTCTGGAGGTGCCACTGTGTTCAGTGGTTCTGAACTCTTTGGCTGAGCCTAACTCAGTTTGATAGAGGTTGAAACATCAAAATTCAATGTTTTAGGGATTTGGGGGAATAAACTGCAAAGGGGGAGAGGTCATGTAAGTACTCCAGGCATGGCAAATGCTGCACTGGGAGTCAGGTGGGATTTTCTGGTGCCTGAAGAGTTTAAGTTTTGCACTTTTTGCATGTTGGGTGTTTGCAATCTCAGATCATTTTTGGTTCAAGGATCTCTGGCCCAGCTTTCAGAGGTAAAAATCAGAGCCCATTCCTGTGATCAGGTGACAGAGATTATTCAAGCATAGCAAAACAATTCATATTTTTTGCTTTCTCTTTCTTGCTCAGCTCATACCAAACAGCTCCTTTTTGTGCTTGGCTTTATGCTGATAGTGCTCAATCTGTGTAACTTTTAATTTCATTGATTTTATTGTTCTGAATGTTCTGTCAGCTCCTTCTAAACCTCAGCTGGTTTGATTCTTTTACATATTTTCCACTTCTTTCTCTGGCATTAATGCTTTAGAATCAGGGTTTTTATTGTGTAACATACAGGGCAGCTTGCTTCTGTTTTTAAGTGTGGCAGCAGCTTTCTCTAAGCAGTACAAACCCATATTTTATTTGAGATCAATCAAAACCCTTCATTCTCCCAGAAAGAAGAGTTAAATACTGATTTAATACTTAATATAATATAATATACTTAAGTTTAATACTTAAATTTAATACTTAAATACTGATTTAAGTAGGTTCCTCTCCCATTCTTCCCCATTACCCTGTTAAAAAATAATTAAAACATTCCAATCAGGTGGCTGTGGCAGACAGGACAACTCTAACTAGGCAGATGTAACAATTTCTTGTGGTTTTGTTTTCCCTAGTTTCTGCACACCATAGAACAGTGAGGGAAGAATATGGAGACAAAGTAAAAATGAGACCCTGGAGTCGCAGCCCCTTGCGCCAGCAGAGAGACAAGCTTGAGCAAGGAGAGAGCAGGAAACCAGGTAGCATCTGCCACTCTACACTGTCTTGGGGGACAGCTGGGGTAAAAAATCAAATTCAATCAAATCCAATTCATTTTTAGTCTCAAACAAACATCCCAGGTGCTCAGTTCCAGCTCAGCCCCAGCGGCGTAAATCTGGAATCCTCACCAAGGTCTCTTTCCTGAAGCTGTGCTGGTTTTGCAGGACATGCACAAGTGATAAATGGAATATTTAGGGGTAGGAGTAGCAATTGGAAAAGGTTCTAAATGAATTACCCCCTTTCAGTGGTGAAAGAAGCAGCTGACTGAATTTTTAAAATCCTGCAGCTGAATTGCCTTGCAGGTTAAAAAGGGATTGGTTACTCCAGCTCCAGATGGATTTGGGGTTAGGAGCTAAATTACCTTGAAAAGTGACCTCAGTGAGCATCACTGATTCTGTCATCTTGTAGAATAATTAGATACTGAAGGCAGAGTTCTGCTTAGATGGGGAATTTTGTTATACAAGCCAGAAAATGATCCCACCTGAAGGTTCTTGGGGTAGGGAATTTGCACAAGTGGCATAAAAATGCCTTTGTTTGAGGGAGGAAAGCTCTGATGTGTGCAGCTGTGAAAAGAAGTGGAGGCACCCAGGGCAGGATGGAATCAGCTGGAATTTTTTGTAGAGATGGAATTCCAGGTAGAGGCACCCAGAGGAGGATGGAATCAATGGAATTCTAGATGTAGGCACCCAGAGCAGGGTGGAATCAGCTGGAATTCCAAATGTAGGCACCCAAAGTGGGATGGAATCAGCTGGAATTAATTGTAGAGATTGAATTCCAGGTGGAGACACTCAGAGCAGGATGGAATCAGCTGGAATTCCACCCAGAGCAGGATGAAATCAGCTGCAATTGCAGGTGCAGGCAGGCAGCAAGGCCTGGGAAGCTCCTGCCCCATTAACCAGCAGGGATTTTTCATGGTGATCACTGGAGCAGTGAGCACTGACAGTAACCAGTGTGCAGGGACCTGTCCTGGTGATTTTTGTCACCATGGTGCTTTTTCCCCATTTTTCCCCTGTTTTAATTCATCTTAGGAACACCTCATGTTTAAAAATCAGGTCAATGTTCCATATTTTTGGTTGTTAAACCTACACCACTACAATTCAGAAAAGCTGTTTGTCATTGAGCAGAGTGTGAAATGATTATTATTTATTTTTTTAGTGCTGTGAATTTCCAGTACTGAATATTCAGCACTGATTTAATGCCAGCAGAAAGTGAAGCAGGGAATTCAGAGGCTTGGAAATGATACTCAATTAGCACTGTGCTTTTAATTTTTGTGGTTTCAGCAGTAAAAGAAGAGAAACCAGAAGAGAGGGATCCTCTGTCAGACTTGCAGGACATCAGTGACAGTGAGAGAAAAACCAGCTCAGCAGAGTCTTCCTCAGGTGATGAAATGCAATTTAGGAGCTGTAATTAATTGTAGAGATGTAATTAATTTCACTGTGAGTGTTAATGCCTGATTATTCCTGGACAGAATCTGGATCAGGCTCAGAAGAGGAGGAGGAAGAGTCCAGCAGTGAAGGCTCTGAGGAGGAGGGAGAGGAAGAGGAGGAGGAGGAGGAGGAGACAGGAAGCAATTCTGAGGAGG
The DNA here is from genome assembly GCF_028018845.1 of Melospiza georgiana. Taxonomy (NCBI): domain Eukaryota; kingdom Metazoa; phylum Chordata; class Aves; order Passeriformes; family Passerellidae; genus Melospiza; species Melospiza georgiana. Next base: position 9,500,193 of record NC_080451.1, read on the forward strand.
TGTCTGAGCAATCAGCAGGTGAGGATTCCACCAAGGGCTGTCTGATTTTCTTTATTTTCTTTATTCTCCTCATGCTGTGCTGCTTTATTTGAACATTTTCCTTTTCTCTTAGTCTAGGCTAGGCTGAGACCTCACAGGTCAAGATAACTAAAAAGAGAACCCCCAAGTCCAAGTCCCATTCTGTCCTTTTGGTAGAGGTAATACCAATTCTTATCTAAGGAGCCAGAGCAGAAACCTGAGAGCCATTTCTGTCAGAGGTTCAGGTGGTTCTGTGGCATCAAATACTCTGCAGAGCACAATTTGCACTTTGGGGGGTGGTGAAATCCAAATGTCTTTGGCATTTTGTGTTATCTTCATTCATTTGGAAAAAACTTCTGAAATTTGCAGCAGAAAATAATTCAAAGTTCAGTAGTTCAGTAAAGAAGTCTGAGTGCAGCTGTTCTTGTCATTAATTAGTAAAGGCACAAGAGCAGGCTCTGATTGATGGCTGGGTGTTTTTCTTTAAAATAATTACAATTAGTTAGGAGATATTAATTATTGATTTACCTGCCCACCTCCCAATTCCCAGAGAATTGGTAAAAGTTGTGTTCCCTGTTGGAAGTGAACAGAATTTCTTGTTCATGGCAGTGCAGAGGCCTGGTGAGGTGGGAGAGGATTCCAGCAGGGATTTCCTCCCAGGGAGCTGCAGAAATTTGGATTTTTCCAACCAAACTTGGTTCTGTTTTGCAGAGGAGGTGAGCGAGGAGGAAATGAGTGAAGAGGAGGAACGGGAGAATGGAAACCACATCCCAGTTGGTACAATGCAAATATTGAATGTTTTAAAGAAGTGTTTGCCTGAGTTTTTGCAGCTAGATAAATCTATTTCTACAAATATTTAAAATATCAAAATGCTGTTCTCATGTCAAACTCAGAAATTCCTTGAAATCTGAAAATCTGCTCCAAGCTTTGTGTTTAGAGGGAATCAGTCTAATGAGCTGATGTTTCCTTCTCTTTCATTTCTTTTGTCTTCTCATCAAAATCAGAGAATGAGACCCAAAATGGGACTGAGAATCTTGGGTCAATTTTATCTTCCATTCTGGTGAAAAGATTTATTTTTCTGACCTGCTGCATTAACACTGGAATCAAAATCAGAGAATGAGACCCAGAGTGAGAATGAGAGTCTTGGGTCAATTTTCTCTTCAATTCTAGTGTGAATTTATTTTTCTGACCTGGAAACTGTAGGTGAATTCCTGAAAGCCAAGAGGAGAAATTTGCCTTCTCCACCATCCTCTGCCACGCTGTGCTCAATGTCACCACCTTGATTTCCCTAAATCAATGAAGGATTAAGTTTATTTAATCCTCACAGCTCCTCTTTCCACCACTGATTCTGACTTTTGAAGTTCCAGAGTCGAGGTTTGACCGGGATTCTGCAGGGAGTGAGGTGGAGGAGGAGGAGGTGGGGGAAGGCTCCCCTCACTCCAATGCCATGACAGAAGGGGAGTACATTCCTGACTCTCCAGCTTCCTCCCCCATCGAGCTGAAACAGGAGCTTCCCAAATATCTTCCTGCCCTGCAGGTAGGGAATCACCCTCTCCAATATTTTTGATATCATTGAGATCTGTTATCTTGTTGCTGCTGTCTGAAAATAGATCCTGATGAGAGTTCTGTTATCATAAACAGACACTGGTTATTCTTTATGCAGCCAACAGCAAAGTGTAAAAAATACTAATAAAAATGAGATTTTTACTAATTAATTATGTGAAAGGTGCTGAGTTGCTGCCTTTGTGCAAAAGTGAATGGAATAATTGAATTAATCTGCTGAAACACAGGATTCCTTTAGAAACTCCATGAAAAACAAACCCCAAAGACACCTTTCTCATATGGTTTATAGCTGAATTCTTCTGGTAAATTTTAACTGTGAAGCTGCTGAAGTTGTTATAAAAGCAAAACCTTCCCCAGATGCTGGAGGAGTAAATTTTGTCTCTGATTTTCAGGGATGTCGCAGCGTGGAGGAATTCCAGTGTTTGAACAGGATTGAGGAGGGAACCTATGGAGTGGTGTACAGGGCAAAGGACAAAAAGACTGGTGGGTATCAGAGCCCTCCTCTTCCTCAGGGTGTTTATTTAGGGCTGGAAATTATTATTTTGCATTTTTTAGTGATGAACAAAATCTATTTAAAATACTTCTTTACCAGCAATATTTCTTTACTTGCTCATTTTCAAGGCAGAACAGCACAGATAATTAAATATTTAATCAGTGAGACAGCACCTGGTAATGTGAATTATTAGCTGTGTGATGGGAAATGTGTTTCCTTTACAGATGAAATCGTGGCTCTGAAGAGACTGAAAATGGAAAAGGAGAAGGAAGGTTTCCCCATTACTTCTCTGAGAGAAATAAATACAATTCTGAAAGCTCAGCACCTGAATATTGTCACTGTCAGAGTAAGGCTGCAATCTTTTATGTCTTTCATTTTGTTGAAATATTCCTCTTGGCTTTTAAATATAAAAATACCAGCAACCCTGGCAGATCTTGCTGTTGTGAACAGTTGTGTGCTGCTCATAAGGCACAATCTGATATTTTACCAAAAAAAGAGCAATTTTTTTAATAGAAAAAATACCATTTTTAAGGATTTTTCCAATGGCAGCCTCCATCCTCTTTCCAGTACATTCCTAAAATAGATTTTGGATGCTTTTTAAACACCATATGTAAGTTTTGCTCATCTGGTTGTGTGTTGCAGGAGATTGTTGTGGGCAGCAACATGGATAAAATCTATATTGTGATGAATTATGTGGAGCACGACCTCAAGAGCCTGATGGAAACCATGAAACAGCCTTTCCTGCCAGGTGCTGGCATCTCAGAGCTGCACAGGGGGCAGCACAAATGGCCCTGCTGGCTCTGGGCACTGCCATGTGTTGCTTTGCAATGTCCTGTGTTCCTTGGAACTGACATTTCCTGCATTTTTCTGTTTGTTCTCCAAAACCTGACCCAAGTTAAGGTGTTGGCTGAGCCTCGTGCTGGTAATGAATCCAGTTTGTGTTTGGGGTGGAAGTGGGGGAGTTTCACCTGTGCTGAGCTGGAAAATAACACTGGGGTTTAATTTTGGCTGCTTCCCATGAGAGACAATAATTTCTGAGTATAATTTGGAGGAATTCCAGCTGCCCAAATGAATTTTCCTGTTCTGTGACACATTTTTATAGTGCAGGCCCTACTGTGCTTTAACTAGACACTCCTTCCTGCCCTCCAAACAAACAAAACACAAATTCAAGGTAGATTTATTTTTTCCAATGCATTTTTTATCATTTATTTATTTTCTTCAATGCATTTTTTATCATTTATTTCTTTATTTTTTTATCATTGCAGGAGAAGTGAAGACTTTGATGATTCAGTTACTACGAGGGGTCAAACACCTCCACGACAACTGGATCCTTCACAGAGACTTGAAAACTTCCAACCTGCTGCTCAGTCATTCAGGCATTTTAAAAGTAAGAATTTGGAAGAAATGAGGAAATCAGGACAAATTCTGTGCTGCAGAGTTGTAGCTGTGCCCAAAGTTGTGTGCAGTGGCATTGATGGTGAATGAGCAGTGCTGGAAATGTTGTTTGTTTTCCTGTCAGGTTGGAGATTTTGGCTTGGCCAGGGAATATGGGTCCCCCCTGAAGCCCTACACCCCTGTGGTGGTGACCCTGTGGTACAGAGCTCCTGAGCTGCTGCTGGGAGCCAAGGTGAGCTCCTCTTCTTCCTCTGGTTGCATTTAAAAAACACCTGGCTGGATTTTATAAATCATTATCAATGTCTGAGCAATTAATTATATTGATTCATAGCTGAAAATCCTGATTATTCTATCATCATCATTATCATCACTATTATTATCACTATCATCCTATCATCCTATATCACTATCATCCATAAATATATAAATTATTATATAATTTATTATTCTACATTATTTATATTATTGTTGTATATCTTCATGTATATAATTATTATATATTATTAAATACGTAATCTATTATTATAATATTTTATTACATAATTTTATAATATATTATTATATCTTTTTCCTCATAATGGAAATATTATATATTATATTATTAGATATATTATACGGTTATATATTATAGATTATAGATTTATTGTTATTATTATCACTATTGTATAATTTATTCTTGTATACAATTATATATTATTATTGTATATTTTAAATGTTATCATTATTATATATTATTAAATATATAATCTATTATAATATTTTTCTTATATAATTTTATGATATAATATTATATATTTTTCCTAATAATGGAAATATTATATTATTATGTATTGCACTATTTATTTATTTATTTACTTACTTACTTACTTATTTATCCTCCTAATGACATCTCAAACCCTTCCACCCTTCCCACACAGAGGGAGGGTGGGTGGCAGATGGATTTTGTTCCTTGGAAAGCTGATGTGCTCAGTGCTGATGGATTGTGGCAAAATGTCACTTTTGGCAGCTGGATTTTAAATGCCTTTTTAAATTAGTCTAAAACCTGTGACATCTGAGAGCAGAATTATTCTAGAATGTTCCCTGCTGGTAGCTGAAATCTGGGTGAATTCAGGGTTCTGTAGGGCTGCAGTGCCAAGAGCCCTGTCAGAAAAAAATTCTGATTTTTCAGCTGTGCTGCTTTGTTTGTGAGTGGAAAAGAGAGGCATCCGTGTGGAGACTTTCACCTTTCATCCTGATAGATTTGTGTACAAGGGTATTGCTCATAATTCATCATTAGAAATCTGAAATAATTACAGTGAGATATTGAGAGAATAATCAAGACCTGGCCCTTGGGTGTGGGACTGGTTGTGTGAGTTCTGCTCAAAAAAAAACCCAAATAAACCCCCAGAAACCACAACATCCCTCCAAACAACTCAGTGAAAAATCTTCCTGATTTTTCTGAGCTGTAATTTGATTTCCCTTCTTCCCAGGAATATTCCACAGCCATAGACATGTGGTCAGTGGGGTGCATTTTTGGGGAGCTGCTGACACAGAAGCCGCTGTTCCCAGGGAAGTCAGAGATCGACCAGATTAACAAAGTTTTTAAGGTAATTTTGAAAATATTTTGGGATTTTAACTGATTCTAGAAACAGGAGCATTGGTGTAGTGCTTGTTGTCCTTTAACAGAGATTCAGCCTCAATAAAAAGTTATTTAATAAAAAGTTCTTTAATCTGCTTTACCACACTTCGAGCAGGCTGAGACCATGATTTGTTTAGTGTTTTCTCTGGATCCTTCCCAATTCCCCATGAATAAATAAATAAAGGATTGCACTCTGAGTTTATTAAAGGGATATTTGAATTTTCATTTGCAGGATCTGGGCACTCCCAGTGAAAAGATCTGGCCAGGTTACAACGAGCTGCCAGCAGTGAAGAAAATGACCTTCACAGAGTATCCCTACAACAACCTGCGCAAGAGATTCGGGGCTCTGCTCTCCGACCAGGGCTTCGACCTCATGAACAAGTGGGTGCCAAATTCCAGGGAACCCTGGGAATTCCTGGGCAGGAAACCAATTTTCTGTGTTGTGAAAGGTTTATAAAATCATGCCCAGGTTGTGTGGTTAACACTGTGTTACAGGAGTAGCTGGTGTGTTAGGAGAATGGCTAAAATCTCTCTTGAAATAGCAAAAATTGTAAATATTCTGATGGAATTACCCTGGATGCCTTTGGAGCTTTATATTTCTATCCAAGGGTATTGATTTGGTATCATTTTATTACTGGGTACTGGGTATAATAGAATTATACCCAATAATAGAATGTCTAAAATATCTCTTAAAATAGCAAAAATTGTAAATATTTTAGAATAATTACCCTGGGTCCCTTTGGAGCTTTATCTATCCAAGGGTATTGGTATAATTCTATAAATTTGGTATCATTTTATTACTGGGTGTTGGGTGTAATTCTATTACTTTGGTATAATTTTATTACTGGGTATTAGGAATAATTCTATTAATTTGGTACCATTTCATTACTGGACATTGGATATAATTCTATTATTTTGGTATCACTTTGTTACTGGGTATTGGGTGTAATTCTATTACTTTGGCATCATTTTATTACTGGAAATTTTGTATTAATTTGGTATAATCCAATTACAGGACATTGGGTATAATTCTGTTCTTTTGGTATCATTTTATTACTGGGTATTGGGTATAATTCTATTACTTTGGTATCATTTTATTACTGGGTATCGGGTATAATTCTATTAATTTGGTACATTTTATTACTGGACATTGGGTATTAAATTGGTATAATTCAATTACAGGACATTGGGTATAATTCTGTTCATTTGGTGTCATTTTATTACTGGACATTTTGTATTAAGTTAGTATCATTCCTGGGTACTGGGTATAATCCTATTACTAGGTATTGGTATAATTCTATTAAAATGATACCACAGCAATAGAATTATACCAATAGCTGCTCACAGAATTCCACCAAATCAATAGAATTCCACCCAACACCTGTAACAGAATCACCCCAATACCCAGTGCCACAATTCTGCTGAACATCCCAAAGCCCTCCAGAGCATTCCTGACAGTTTTGGAGGGTTAAAATCTCCTTTTCCTGCATCCTTGGCAGTTTCCTGACGTACTACCCGGCGCGGCGCATCACGGCCGAGGACGGGCTGAAGCACGAGTACTTCAGGGAGACCCCGCTGCCCATCGACCCCTCCATGTTCCCCACCTGGCCAGCCAAGAGCGAGCAGCAGAGGGTCAAGAGGGGCACCAGCCCCCGGCCCCCCGAGGGAGGGCTGGGCTACAGCCAGCTGGTGAGTGTGGGTGTGACACAGGGCTACAGCCAGCTGTGAGTGTGGGTGTGACACAGGGCTGGGCTACAGCCAGCTGTGAGTGTGGGTGTGACACAGGGCTACAGCCAGCTGTGAGTGTGGGTGTGACACAGGGCTGGGATACAGCCAGCTGTGAGTGTGGGTGTGACACAGGGCTGGGCTACAGCCACTGGTGAGTGTGGGTGTGACACAGGGCTACAGCCAGCTGTGAGTGTGGGTGTGACACAGGGCTACAGCCAGCTGGTGAGTGTGGGTGTGACACAGGGCTACAGCCAGCTGTGAGTGTGGGTGTGACACAGGGCTACAGCCAGCTGGTGAGTGTGGGTGTGACACAGGGCTGGGCTACAGCCAGCTGTGAGTGTGGGTGTGACACAGGGCTGGGCTACAGCCAGCTGTGAGTGTGGGTGTGACACAGGGCTACAGGCAGCTGTGAGTGTGGGTGTGACACAGGGCTACAGCCAGCTGTGAGTGTGGGTGTGACACAGGGCTACAGCCACTGGTGAGTGTGGGTGTGACACAGGGCTACAGCCAGCTGTGAGTGTGGGTGTGACACAGGGCTGGGCTACAGCCAGCTGTGAGTGTGGGTGTGACACAGGGCTACAGCCAGCTGGTGAGTGTGGGTGTGACACAGGGCTACAGCCAGCTGTGAGTGTGGGTGTGACACAGGGCTACAGCCAGCTGTGAGTGTGGCACAGGGCAGGGCTTCAGCTGGGATGGGATTTGCGTGGGATCCTGAGTCCAGCTTTCCTTCCCAAAGTCAGTGTGAGCTGGGCACAGCTCCAGAGCCTCCCCTGGGGCTGGGATTTGGTTGGGATCCTGAGATTCACCTGCACTGGCAGGGAGAGTCCATTTTTTTCTTTCTCATGCAGTCCAGAGTGGGTACAGAATTAGGAACACTCCAACTGCTTTTGGCAATGGCCAATTTTGAAATAGCAATATTTAAAGGTTATGAATAACCTTAACTGTGATGGCACTAAATCAAACATTTATTTCTCATCTTGAGATACTTTATTTTTGCTGTTTAGAGTTTTGGAGGGGTAAGTGCAGCTGCCCAGCCCCTGCTCAGTGCCCTGTGCTTGCTTTTCACAGGGTGATGATGACCTGAAGGACACAGGTTTCCATCTGACCACCACAAACCAAGGAGCATCTGCTGCAGGACCTGGCTTCAGCCTCAAGTTTTGAACTCAACATAAAAAAGGAGAGGGGAAAAAAAAATCCCCAAAAATCAAAAAAAAGCACCATTCATGTGAGTGGATTTGATGCCCCAGTTCTGTTCTGTGTCAGGGGCACAGATGTTTTTCCCTGTGAAAAAAACTCAAAGATTATCACAGATTCCAAGGCTCTTGTTTTATAAATCAATGTGGAGTTTAACTGCTGCATTCCATTAGAGGACTGGAGTTACCTGAAAACCCAGGATCATCACAAACTGTGACAAAGGACAACTTGAAATAATAGTCCTGGAACAGTTTCTGGTTTATTTTTTCTTGTTGAGTTTGTTTTGGGTTTTTTTGTGTTTTTTTTTTTCCTTGTAAATTTGTAGAATTAAAATACATTTTCAATTGTTTAATAGTGTGAAGGATTTCATTGCTTCACATGCAGCAAAGTGGGATGTTGGTGACAGTAAAGAGAGTTTATTTTTTATTTTAAGTAATAAATTGTTTGTGTCTGAATATATTTGGGGCAAAAAGAAAAATGACAATTCTGAGGTTGTATCCTTGGAGAGGGCTGGGCTGGGTTTGATACTCCCTGACCAGAATTTTTTTTGTTTGTTCTGTAAATGTATTTACAGTGGTGCAAAACAAATTACTCTATTGTTTTATAAATCAAAAAGATTTAATATGGAGACTTGAAACATTATTTTCTGTGAAAGTTTGGTTTTTTATATTTTTTGCCCTTTTTCCATGCAGAGAAGACCTCAGCCTCAGTGGTTGTGCAAGGCCACATTCCAGTCCTTTCTGGGGAGAGAGGAGAGGAGGAATCCTGGTGCAATCTCATCCTCTGATTTGTGAAGCTGTCACTTTGTTTTGGGAACAGGGAGATCTGAAAACACCACATTTTCCTGCAGCCACAGCTGGGCACCAGGCCAGGCAGGGATTAACTCCAACCTTAAACATTTTATTTATCAGATTCAGCCCCTTCTGGGGAGCTTTGCTGGGGCTGGGACGTGGCCGTGCTGCACTGTGGTGAGCTGGAAAAGCAGCCTGGATGTTTTCCTGTGTTCCCTCAGCCTGAAGGAGGAACAGCTGAACATGGCTGATTCCAGAAGCTTCCCCAGAAACCCAGGGAGGCTGTGCAGGATTAAAGCATGACCCCAGTGCATAGTTTGGCCATGACATGGAGCTGTTCCTTCCCAGCTTCCCCTCCAGCTGGATGGGGCAGCGTCACCCCATCCTGAGGGAGGGAATCACCCCAATCCCACTGGGCTCAGGGCTCAGAGCCCTTAATTACCAAACTGGGCAGCTCAGACCCCTTAAGGATCAAATTCTGAGCAGTGCAGACCCCTTAATTACCAAACTGAGCAATGCAGACCCTTAATTATCAAACTGGGCAGCTCAGACCCCTTAATTACCAAACTGAGCAATGCAGACCCCTCAAGGACCAAAGTGAGCAGCTCAAACTCTTCAAGGACCAAACTCTGAGCAGTGCAGACCCTTCAAGAACCAAATTGGGCAGCTCAGACCCCTCAATAACCAAACTCTGAGCAGCTCAAACCCCTTAATTGCTAAACTGAGCAGCTCAAACCCTTTAATTACCAAACTAAGCAGTGCAGACCTCTTAATTACAAAACTCTGAGCAGCTCAGACCCCTTAATGACCAAACTGAGCAATGCAGACCCCTCAAGGACCAAAGTGAGCAGCTCAAACTCTTCAAGAACTCTGAGCAGGTCAGACCCCTTAATTACAAAACTCTGAGCAGCCCAAACCCCTTAATTACCAAATTTTGAGCAGCTCAGATCCCTTAATTACCAAACTGAGCAGCTCAGACCCCTCAAGGATCAAGCTCTGAGCAAGAAATGCCTCTTGGGGGAAGAGGAAAACCCTCAAACCACAGGAATCCACTTGGGGTAAGAGCTGTTCTGTGGATGCTTGAGCTGAACGTGTTGGAATGAGGAGCAAATCAGGGTTTGTGTGACTCTCATCCTCCTGACAAGGGAAAGAAAAGTAAATTAGGCTTAGCAGTGTAATTTGTTCTGTAAAAATGGCAGGAAAACACTCAGAGTGTTAAACTTGTCCTTTTCCTGCCATCCCACAGTCCCAGGGGCTGGGCAGAGCCTGCTCCTGGTTTGCAGCAGCTCACACAGCTCCATCTGACACTTTTCATACAAAAAAAAAAAGGTTTTTAATTCTCTGTACAGCAAATAGTTGATAAATTCTTTATCATTCCAAGGAATCCAAAGAGTTTGATATTCCATAACCAGTCCCAGGTACCACAGCACCGATGAAGAATTCAGGTGCACTATTGGGGATAAAATCTAAAATGCCAAAAACCAGCTGGGAACAGGAGCAGGAACTGAATCCAGGGCTGGCTCAGTGCTTCAGTCTGATCCTCCAGGAATAAGTAGTGAGGATTCTTTCTTTTTTCTTCACTATGCAAGTGTAAGTTCCTTCGTTAATTGCATTTGCAATGATGCTCATGTGATCTTCATTGAGGGATAAATACCCTGGGTAGGAATATTCCAGAAGTTCCTTGTCTTTGTACCAGCTGGCCGAAGAAAAAGAATGGAAGGTAAATATGAATATTAATTATTTCTAATAAAAATACAGTTATTACAGAATCTTAGTTATTTCTAATAGCAATATTATTAGTTACTTCTACTAATATTAGTTATTTCTGATAATAAATTTTGCTGAATAAGTGTAGAGTAGAGACTTCAAAACACAATTGAGTTTTACTCTTTATTTCAGGTGGATAATTATTAATAATCATAATCATGAGGAATTCTGGAGTTTGAATCTCTGAAAGTTGATGGGAATTTGGGTCCCCATGGATTTGAGCCAACCTAAATTTTAGATACATCCAGAACCTGTGCATGCTTCAGTAACAACCAACTAATTAAAACCTGAAAAGGTAAATTTAAATTTTACAGTTAATATAAAGAATAGAAATATTTACATTTTAAAAAGAAATTTTAAAAAATTATTAAAATACTAAAAATAAAATTATAAAATTATAAATATATATAAAGCATATAGTATATAATTATTATATCTACATATTTATATTTGTATATATTTATTGTTATTTATAGATATTTATTAGACTATATATAAGATCTATATAATAATATGTATACTATATATGGTTATATTATAAAAATATGATATGATATGATATGATATGATATGATATGATATGATATGATATAATATAATATAATATAATATAATATAATATAATATAATATAATATATAATATATAATATAATATATAATATATAATATAATATAATATATGCTTTTATATAAATATATAAAATTTTAATAACTATTTTGCAGAATTTAAAGAATAGAAATATTCAAGCCAGGGAATTCAGTTTGATGGTAGGAATTAGCTTTGTGCTATATATAATATATATAAAAAATGGGATTTTATCCTTGAGCTCCAGATTATAAACTCCATTTTCCTTCACCCTATTTTTATGATTTTTCCTCCTGGATTCTGGGTGCATGTGAGGTTTCCTGGATGAGCAGAGCACTTACTGGACTTTGCCTTTTTTGTGGATGATTTTCTGCCCGCAGCGGAAGGTGACGTTCCTGCCCTCAGAAACCGTCTTGGTTTTGGTCCTTGGTGGGGGCAGAGTGGGGGGCACCGTTGGAAATGGGAATTCTGTGCAGGGAGAGAAGGAAATGCAGCAATTCAGGAGCTCTGTCACCCCCAAAACCCTTTCACAAAATCATAATTTAAGCAGATTTTAAAGTATTAATTTAAAAGTGCCTCCTCTGGCTGAGCAATTCTCAGATGGACAAACAACACGATTGATGTGCAAATATAAAAATTTTGTGGTGTGATAAAAATCAATTTGTTCCTTTCACAGCTGTGAAAGAGGATGTGAAGAGTCCAGTGTGTGAAAAGCCTGTGGAATATCTGGGTTTGTAATTATCTAATTGCATCTTTCATTTATGTGGCCCTAAAAACAAAACCTCTCTGTGCTGAAGATGCACTGGTTATCCAGGACATCCTAAGGGATATTTTTTATTCATTTTTTTATTCCAGCATTTTTTATCTGAGCTCAATTTATCTACCACAGCTGCAGCAGCTTGCCCTGCATTAGTTCCTTACCTGGATCCACAAGCTGGGGCTGGAGAAGGTGATTAACACCCTGTATTAATCACCTTTCTGGGAGCAGCTCCATCCAGCCGTGCTGGGGATGTTTTTGTCCTGTTTAACCCCATCCCTGCAGCCCCTCTCCCTGCCTTGCTATTCCCTGCTCAGCTAAAGACAGGAATTAAATTCCAGAGACGAAGCTGGCTCACTGGTGTCACTGATCCCTGGTGTGAAATGAAGATTTCCCCTGTTCCAGCCTCACTTTTCCCTCTTCCCTGTGCACTTTTCACTTTCCCTGTGCACTTTCCCCCCTCCCTTTGCACTTTTACCTCTCCCTGTTCACTTTTCCCTCTTCCCTGTGCACTTTTACCTCCTCTTTGTGCACTTTTCCCTTTTCCCTGTGCATTTTACCCCCTCCCTGTGCATTTCCCCCCCACCCGTGTATTTTTCCCTTTGCCTGTGCATTTTACCCATCCTTGTGCATTTTCCCTCCTCCCTGAGTATTTTTACCCCATCCTTGTGCATTTTCCCTCCTCCCTGAGTATTTTCACCCCCTCCTTGTGCATTTTCCCTCTTCCCTGAGTATTTTTACCCCATCCTTGTGCATTTTCCCTCCTCCCTGAGTATTTTCACCCCATCCTTGTGCATTTTCCCTCCTCCCCAGCCCTGGTACCGTAGCAGAAGTCGCAGGTGGCCGGGCAGTGTTTCTTCATCAGCTTCCTGCGCTCCTCACAGAACCCTTTCTTGGCCCACCCTGGGCACATGAATAACCTGTCCTTGCAGCCTGGGACAGGAGAGGAGCTGTCAGAGAGGCTGAACGACCAGCCTGAGGTGAAATGGCAGAAGGAGCAAGGTGGAGCTGGGATGGGGAACTCTCTAAGGCAGGAGTGTCACCACAGTTCAGAGAAAAGTTCTTCCCAATGAGAGGAATGGTGGATTTGTCTTTCTGCTGGAAGATAAAACCAGCTCTGGGAGGTAAAAGAAACAATGGGAAGGATTCCACTGATTGATGAATGGAAAGAGAGATTTGCTTTTACAAATCAACTTTAGGTTTGCTGATAAATGAAATTGGACATTGAGAGATGAAAGAAGCAATGGGGGAAACCCCTAAATTCTGTAAGAATTAAAAATTAAAAGGGAGGGTTGTACATGAGAGGAGAATCTTTGGGATCAGGAAGTCTGAACCTCTCAAGTACCTCAGAAATGGGGGAAAACCCCTAAATTCAGTAAGAATTAAAAATTAATAGAGAGGGTTGTACATTAGAGGGAAATCTTTGGGATCAGGTGTTTTGGGAAGCCTGAACCTCTCAAGTACCTCAGAAATGAGAAAAGAGAGAAGGGAAATGTGGCTGGGAAATTGGGATAAAAATGAGGCTGCATCCTCCAAAAATTGGAGAGACCCCAGGGGTTGCCCCATGGCCTCTCCCTTTATTGGAATAAAGCAAAAAGGGACTCCTCTGTCTCCTTTTTGGACATAAACCTGTGATGTTTGTGGATTAATTTTCCTAACACCAAGAATATTTCTGAGCTTCACATTCTCTGAACCTCAGAGAAAGGAAAAGCAATTATTATCTCATTTGCTGTGCCTGTGTTTGAGCAAAAGTAGAATGCAATGTGGAGATTGTTTACCCAAAGTGATGGGGTTTTGTTTCCTTGGCCTGTCAGGGCCTAGGTGTGTGTGTGGACTGAGGGTGACAATCACAAGATTCTGGGCAGTTGATGCTTGGCAGATTCAGTTTAGATGTAATTTAATATAATATAAAATAATATAGCATAATGAAGTCATTAATTGGCCTTCTGATAGCAATGGAATCCTCCTCATCATTTCAAATATCCACGCTACAGGAGCCCGAGCTGGGATGTGACACCAGCACTGCTCCACAGCATCCAGCTGCCACCTGGGGCCAGCCCTGCCCACGCGGAGGCCGTGTCTCACCGTAGAGCCTGTGGATGCCCCACACCTCGTCCTGGGAGATGCTCTTCCTGCCCGTCAGGGTGGCGTTGATGTGCATGAGCGCGCTGGGGTTCAGCGAGTGCATCAGGCCCAGGGCGTGCCCGATCTCGTGGGCAGCCACGTGCACCAGGTCAGTGAGCCACACTCCTGGGGAGGGGAGAGGAGGGGAAACACCTGGGGCTGGTGCACAGCAGCTTTGCACACTGCTCTGCCTGCTGTAAAACCACAGCAAAGGCTCTGGTGCCTCAGGTTTGGCTTTTCTGTTGTTCGATGCTGTACTGGTGCCTCACTCAGATTTTGGCTTTTCTATTTCCCAGATTCTGAACTGATGCCTCAGGTTTTGGCTTTTCTATTTTCCAGATTCTGTACAGATATCTCAGATTTTAACTGTTCTGTTTTCCAGATCTTGTGCTGATGCCTCAGGTTTTGGCTTTTCTGTTTTTCTCATTCTGTGCTGCTTTAATCTGAGGGTCTGAGCTTCACATCAGGGGATGGTGAGCTCTGTGCACAGAGCAGGGAGACAAAACAATTTCTTCTTTAGATATAATTAGAGCTAACTCATAACTCATAGATTTATATATTGGGTTCAGAGCCTGGACCCAAAAACTGAGCAGTGACTCCACACAATGATGGCACTGATGAATCCTGTGCTCAAATTGATGCCTCAGGTTTTGGCTTTTCTATTTTATAGATTCTGTACTGATGTTTCAGGTTTGGCTTTTCTATTTTCCAGATTCTGTACTGATGTTTCAGGTTTGGCTTTTCTATTTTTCTCATTCTGTGCTGCTTTAGTGTGTGGGTCTGGGTTCACATTATGGGATGGTGAGCTCTGTGCACAGAGCAGGGACACAAAACAATTCCTGCTCCAGCTGGGCACCAAGGGCAAATGATCCAAATCTCAGCCCAGAGCACAAACAGCGTGGGCTGGAGAGAGAAAAACAAGGGTGGGACTGCAGGGGCTAAAGCTGGAATGGGACAATTCACTCCAATATGTAAATGGACTAAAATTGATAATTTTGTGACCCATCATCCATTTTTTGGGACCATTTTGGTTCATCCTGGGTTCATTTTGGGACCATTTTCGTTCATCTTGGGTGCAGCCCTGGCTGGGCTCTTGTGCTGCCCAAGGTGGATCCATTGAGGACTTTTACTAAATCCCTGCTTTATTCTTTAACTCTGTCCAAGGCCAACCTTCACAGTGAGAGCCAAGAGAGAAACTGCTACCACCAATTCCTTTGGATGTTCAAGAACTTGGGAACAGAAGTCCAGGAGGATTAAAAGCCCAGCCAGTGATTTCCATGTGGTTCTGATTCCCAGAGCAGTGCCAGGCTCCAGGAGAGCTGCTCTGGAGCACCAAGGTTTGACCCACTGAAGCCTCTTGGCAGCATCCAACACATGGATTTTAACAGAAGGATGAGGCTGAACTATCCAATAATTTCACTAATTCAAATAATTCCAGCAAGAAATGGAATTTCCACCACTCAGCTGGGGCTCAGGGCAGAGGAACAACAACTTCCAACCCCACAATAAACCCCCAACAATTCCTACTGCCACTTTCCCAGCTCAGGCCCATCCCAGGCTAAAATCCAAACCCCAGGCACTCCACGTTCTCCCTGTGCTCACCTTTCTTCCAGCTGAACCTGGTGTTGCCCAGGATCCAGTACTCGTGGTCGTCGAAGTGGATTTCGCCGTGGGGAGGGAAGAAGGCGTGGGCCAGCTCCCCCGTGGTGCCGTCGAAGCAGTGGTGGGTCAGGGACTCCAGGCAGTCTGTGTGGTTGATGGAGTAGAAACCTGTGGGGAAAAGCAGCAGCTGGAGGGTTTTCTGTGCCCCTGGGGGTCAGGGGAGACAGGGAAATCCTCAAAAATGTCTCAAAATGCTTCATCCAATTCTCAGACATAGCACTGTAGCACTCACCACCTTAAAACTGACTAAAAGACTGACAATCCCATTTGAGTAAATTAATAATTACCCCTTCAACAACAAAAAAAGTAAGTGCTCTCAAAAAATTAGTCAAAAAACAATTGCAGAATAATCACATCAAACCAACAACCAATCCCTAAAATTCCTCACAAAAAATCTGTCATCCACAGAAATGTCGTCAGAAAACGTCATCCACAAAAAATCTCCATGAGAACATGAGAAAATGTGGATTCTTGTTCTGTGGCTTTCCCCACCTGTGGATTCTTATTCTTATTCTTATTCTTATTCTTATTCTTATTCTTATTCTTATTCTTATTCTTATTCTTATTCTTATTCTTATTCTTATTCTTATTCTTATTCTTATTCTTATTCTTATTCTTATTCTTATTCATCCTTATTCCTATCCTTATCCTTATTCTCCTGTAGTTTCCCCACTTGTGGGATCCCAGCTGCAGAATTTGAGGGTTCATTCCTGGCAAATGCCTGAAGCTTCCCAGCAAGTGTTAATTGTGGGAATTAATAAAAATATTTAATAAACATTAATATTTAATAAACATTAATATTTAATAAACATTAATATTTCCTTGAGCAGACAAAATTACTTTTTTTTGCCTGTCTAAAGTCAAAGGAGCCCCAAACGTTACCCAAGCGCCCCCCCAGCCCAGGAGGGCTCTCCTGCCTCCAGATCCTGCCTTACACCCTGGAATTGCTGGAATTGCCCCCCCTGCAGGGCCCCGGGGGGCACTCACCGATTTTGAGGTCGCTGGGGAGCTCGGGGGGCACCTCCCTGAAGCTGAACGGGGACACCTCGCTCCACATGCGGAACGCGGCCGCCAGCCCCCGGCGCGTGGCCCTGGCGCTCAGCAGGTGCCGGGGGAAGGACAGGATCCTGCAGGACACACGGACACCCGGGGGTTAGCGGGGCAGGGAGGGAGGAATCTGACTCCGTGTGCTTAGAAGGCTGATTTATTATTGGATTGGATTGGATTACACAGCACAGCCGGAGTCTTTAGCAGGGGGAGAGAGGAATGATGCATTTGGCTTCAGGTTCTCAGAAGGCCAATTTATTATTCTATTCTATTCTATTCTATTCTATTCTATTCTATTCTATTCTATTCTATTCTATTCTATTCTATTCTATTCTATTCTATTTTGTTTTTTCTTCAATTCCAGTTTTCAGTCTTCCTCTTATTATTCTATTCTATTCTATTCTATTCTATTCTATTCTATTCTATTCTATTCTATTCTATTCTATTCTATTCTATTCTATTCTATTCTATTCTATTCTATTCTTTTTGTTTTTTCTTCAATTCCAGTTCTCAGTCTTCCTCTTATTATTCTATTCTATTCTATTCTATTCTATTCTATTCTATTCTATTCTATTCTATTCTATTCTATTCTATTCTATTCTATTCTATTCTATTCTATTCTATTCTATTCTATTCATTTTTGTTTTTTTCTTCAATTCCAGTTTTCAGTCTTCCTCTTATTATTCTATTCTATTCTATTCTATTCTATTCTATTCTATTCTATTCTATTCTATTCTATTCTATTCATTTTTGTTTTTTCTTCAATTCCAGTTTTCAGTCTTCCTCTTATTATTCTATTCTATTCTATTCTATTCTATTCTATTCTATTCTATTCTATTCTATTCTATTCTATTCTATTCTATTCTATTCTATTCTATTCTATTAAATTTTTTTTCTCTTCAATTCCAGTTCTCAGTCTTCCTCTTATTATTCTATTCTATTCTATTCTATTCTATTCTATTCTATTCTATTCTATTCTATTCTATTCTATTCTATTCTATTCTATTCTATTCTATTCTATTCATTTTTGTTTTTTCTTCAATTCCAGTTTTCAGTCTTCCTCTTATTATTCTATTCTATTCTATTCTATTCTATTCTATTCTATTCTATTCTATTCTATTCTATTCTATTCTATTCTATTCTATTCTATTCTATTCTATTCATTTTTGTTTTTTCTTCAATTCCAGTTTTCAGTCTTCCTCTTATTATTCTATTCTATTCTATTCTATTCTATTCTATTCTATTCTATTCTATTCTATTCTATTCTATTCATTTTTTTTTCTCTTCAATTCCAGTTTTCAGTATTCCTCTTATTATTCTATTCTATTCTATTCTATTCTATTCTATTCTATTCTATTCTATTCTATTCTATTCTATTCTATTCTATTCTATTCATTTTTGTTTTTTCTGCAATTCCAGTTTTCAGTCTTCCTCTTATTATTCTATTCTATTCTATTCTATTCTATTCTATTCTATTCTATTCTATTCTATTCTATTCTATTCTATTCTATTCTATTCTATTCTATTCTATTCATTTTTGTTTTTTCTGCAATTCCAGTTTTCAGTCTTCCTCTTATTATTCTATTCTATTCTATTCTATTCTATTCTATTCTATTCTATTCTATTCTATTCTATTCTATTCTATTCTATTCTATTCTATTCTATTCTATTCTATTCTATTCTATTCTATTCATTTTTGTTTTTTCTGCAATTCCAGTTTTCAGTCTTCCTCTTATTATTCTATTCTATTCTATTCTATTCTATTCTATTCTATTCTATTCTATTCTATTCTATTCTATTCTATTCTAGTCTATTCTATTCATTTTTGTTTTTTCTTCAATTCCAGTTTTCAGTCTTCCTCCTATTATTCTATTCTATTCTATTCTATTCTATTCTATTCTATTCTATTCTATTCTATTCTATTCTATTCTATTCTATAATTCTATTATTTTTTGTTTCCTATTCCATTCTAATTATTATTCTTCCTTTTATTCTTTATTCTATTCTATTCTATTCTATTCATTTTTGTTTTCTCTTCAATTCCAGTTCTCAGTCTTCCTCTTATTCTTCATTCTGTTCTGTTCTATTCCATTCCATTCCATTCCATTCCATTCCATTCCATTCCATTCCATTCCATTCCATTCCATTCCAGTTATTATATTAAAGAACACAGCAGGGACACCCAGCACACCTGGGGTGTTTATCAGGTGCCCCCTGGCAGGCAGGAAAGATGAATCTGACTCCATGTTCTTAGAATACAATAGAGAACATCTGACTCCATGCTCTTAGAAGGATAATTTATTATTTTATAATATTATATAATATAAAAGAGCACAGCAGGGACACACAGCACACCCTGGGGTATTTTTGAAGTGCCCCCTGGCAGGAAGGAATGAATCTGACTCCATGTTCTTAGAAGGATAATTTATTATTTTATGAAGGAATGATGAATCTGATCCATGTTCTCCTGTGGCTTTCTCCACCTTTGGATTCTCATTGTCCTGTGGCTTTCCCCACCTGCTGCTGACCCCACGGGATCCCAGCAGCCGATTCTTACAAAAACCACAGGGCCAAGACCCAAAAGCACTGGACATCCCAGGAGAATCCAGGCCCCAGGATGGTTTTGGATAGAGCAGGAGAAGGCCCCAGGGTGATTCTGGGGCTGTTCCAGTTCTTACTTGTAGGTGAGGTTGAAGTGGTCCCACCTGAGGTGCCCGGGGGTCAGGGTGTATCGCCGGCTGCGCTGGGCAGGGGCTGGGCTGGGCACAGCTGGGCCTGGCACATCTTCCTTAAAGACAAAACACGACATGGCAGACACTCCAGGACACCCAGGACAGCTGATGCCTTGAGATTTAGCCTTTATATTTATCCTTTATATTTATTCTTTATATTTATTTAGCCTTTATTTCTCAAATGCTGCACTGCATCACTCTGAATTCCATAATAAAGTCTTAGTCAGTGTTTGCACATTTTGTCAGACACAACAATTCCTCCAGGCCTGAGATCCAAGGACACCCCACACAGCCTCAGGCCCTGAAAAGTATAAATAAAAGCATAAATAAAAGTATAAAATTAAATTTCGGGGGAGAATTGGGGTGAATGATTTCATTACCTGAAGCTGCAATTGGAGGATTAACCCCTGATATGTAAAAGGACCAAATTTCAATTGTGTGAACAACTTGTGACCATCACCCACCCTGGGCTGGAAACCCAGAGGTTTCTGAAAACCCTCAGAGGTTTTTCACTGCCCAAGGGGCACCTCTTGAAGGCCTTTAGTAAATCCCAATTTATTCTCTAAAAGCCTCTGTTCTGCAGAATAAAAACCTCCATGTAGCAAAACCTGGGGCTGGGAGCAGCTCTGGCTCTGCCTGAGGGGTACCCAAGGGATGAGACCAGCCCAAAACATCCTAAAACATCCCCAAAACAGCCCAAAACATCCCAAACCAGAGAAAAACATCTCAAACCATCTCAAAACATCTTAAAACATCCCTGCATCATCCCAAAACATCCCCAACCAGCCAAAACCATCCCAAACCAGCCCTGCATCATCCCAAACATCCCAAACCAGCCCAAAGCAGTCATGCATCATCCCAAAACATCCCAAAAAATCCTCAAAACATCCCAAAACATCCTTGCACCATCCCAAACATCCCAACCCAGCCCCTCTCCTCCTTGAAATGCAGGAATGAGCCCTCAGGAGGCTCCTGGCCACCGCCAGTGCTGCAGCTCTGCCTGGAAAGTTCTCATTTCCTCCATCACTGCCCAGAGTAAATCTGAGCAATGCCTGAAACAGGGAACTCTTTGTGCACGGAGCTCTGAAATGCCCCCAAAGCCTGGAGTGCCTCTAAAGCAGGGAGCAGCCCAGGACCTCCTGGAATTGGGAGTGACACGTCTGGCTCCAGCTGGAAAAGCCTTTAAAACCTGGAGGGAAATGAATGGGACCCAATCTGGGATTTTTTGGGAGTTTTCCAACTCTGTCTCCCCTTTTTTGGGGCTAAAACATTGAAAATTGGGCTCTAGAGGCATCAAGGCAGTGGCCAAACCACATTCCTGGTGTCACCAGGGCCTGGAGAGCACAGGAACTTTCCATGGCTTGAAAGGCTGGAAAAATCTCCTGCCCATGGCTGGCAGCCCCATTTCCCTCTCTTCTGACCAAATCTCAGCATTTTCCTCTCCTCCAAGGAGGGATTTCAGATTTTCCTGCAGCTGAGACCAGCAGCAGCTTTGTGAGGACAGACATTTTGTGCAAATTTATATATATATATATATATATATATATATATATATATATATATATATATATATATATATACACATATATATATACACATATATATACACATATATATATACACATATATATATTAATATATAATATAGCTATTTTACATTTTATATTTCATATTTTAGATTTATATTACATATTATAGATTGCATATTATATATTACATTTTATATATAATCAATCATACATTATAGATTATAGATTATATACTATATGCATTATATATAATGTAATAGGTAATATATATATTCTATTACATACATTATACATATAAGAGATAATATATAATATGTATTATCTATTATATATATTTTATAAAATACATTCTATATTAGAATATAGAATATAGAATATATTATACTATATTTATATAATATATAATATACAACATATAATAGATAAGACATTATATATTATATATTATATATTATATATTATATATTATATATTATATATCATATATCATATATCATATATCATATATCATATATCATATATCATATATCATATATTGATGTATCATATATTGATGTATCATATATTATTTGTTCTATTTAATGAAAATAATTAAATTCCAGCCCAGGGGGAGCCCTGAGCTCTCCCAGCCCCTGGGCACCAGCAGAGAACAATTCCAGCCAGGAAGAGCCTGCTGGCTCCTCCTCCTGCAGGGAACACTGCAGCCCCAGGGGAGAAAAGTGGCTTTATTTTCTATAACTACTGAGAATAAAAGCTTCAGGCCATTAGTGCTGAACAGACAAAGCGAAAAAATTAAAATAATATGTGACTTCTGCTTAAAATCCAAAGCAGAGCATCAATCACTGCTGGATGAGAGGAGCTGCAGGGCTGAGCCCAACCCTCCTGCCTGGGCTCTGCTCGTTTTAAATTAAAATATTTGACATTAAAACATTTATCTGTTCAGATACTTCAGATCTATTTGTCCACAGACCTATTGAGACTAGACATTTAGATATTCATCTAGTCAGATCTTTATCTACTTAGATCTATTTGTCTCTATATCTATTGAGATCTCTTTATCTATTTAGATTAAATATTTTGACATTTATCTATTAAGATATTTATCTATTTAGATCTGTTTTGATCTATTTGTATTTATTGAGGTCTGTTTAGATCCATTTGTCTATAGATCTATTTATCTATTGAGATTAGATATTTAGACATTAACTGTTTGGATACTTATCTATTTAGGTTTGTTTAGATCTATTTGTCTCTAGACCTATTGAGATCTATTTATCTATTTAATTATTTAGATACTTATCTATTAAGATATTTATCTATTTTGATCAATTTGTTTCTATTCAGTTCCGTTTAGATCTATTTGTCTATAGATCTGTTTATCTATTTAGATATATTTATCTATAGACCTATTACACATATTTATCCATTTAGATTAGACACTTGTCTATCTATTTAGGCATTTAGACCTTTAGTTATTTAAACCTTTAGACATGTAGATATTTAGGTTTCAGCCTCTAACCAGAGCACACCTGCACCTCTCCTGGACCCCCCCCCTCCCCTCCCAGGCATTTGAGGCTCAGATCCCTCCTCCTCCTCCTCCTCCTCCTCACCTGAATTTCCTGCACTGCAGCTCCAGCTGGAAATTCCACAGCTGCCAGCACAGCCAGGATGGGGAACAGACACAGGATCCCCAGCGAGGTCCTGCAGCCCCTGCTCCTCTTGTGCTCCAGGCTCGGGGAGCTTCTCCTGCCCGCAGGGAGCTGCTCAGCCCCGTCCATGCCTTCTCCAGGGCTTTGGAAGAGTTTTTGGGGTCAGGAACTCAAGGCATTCCCTGCACAGAAAGCATTTGTGATCCTGGAGCTCACATTTGTGAGCAGCTGCTGCCAGAGCTGTGCACACAAGCAGAGGAGTTTCAAAATGCCCTAAAAAAAAAAAAAAAAAAAAAAAAAAAGAAGAAAAGAAAAAAAAAAGGATTTTTTTAAAAAGGAAAAAAAAAAAAGCAGACTTTACATTAAGCCTCTTTGCAATGTGCCAAAGATTCTCTCAGGCTCTGCCAAGTGGGATCGAGTTACTGCAGCTGAAATTTGGGCTGGCCCGGGAGCAGCAGCAAAGTGAAACAAGCTGGGCTGGACATGAACTCCTCTCTTTAACTCTGTGAGCAATCTGCAGCTCTCAGCTTCGTGCAATGAGGGAAAAAAACTCAAATAAAACCGGGGGAGAGGGCAGCAAGAGGAATGCAGAGGAATCAGCCCCTTGGAATGTGTCGCTGGGGATGCTCCACGTCATTTGTCACAGCTGTCCCGGGTGAAAAATGAGATGCTGGGAGAGCAGGCTGGGCTCTCTCTGCTTGGGAAAGCGCTCAGAGAGATGAGAAACTCCCACAGAAATAAAGAGCAGCCCCTCTTGCAGCAAACCTGGCTGGGAGCTGCAATTTCTGCTGGGCTTGGGTTGTTCTGGTGTCACGCCGGGTTTGCGTCCCAAAGAGGCTCAGAGGGTTTGCCTGGGATGTTCTTTGAGGCATCTCCAGATCCATTCAGGGCTTTTTGGAAAAGCTCGCTCAGAAATTCTCAGGTTTTCAGAGAGAGTTGAAAAATCTCACTCGGAAATTCTCAGGTTTTCAGAGAGAGCGGAAAAAGCTCACTCAGAAATTTTACGGTTTTCAGAGAGAGTTGGAAAAGCTCAGAAATTTTCAGGTTTTCAGAGACAGCTCAAAAATCTCACTCAGGAATTCTCAGGTTTCAGAGAGAGTTGAAAAAGCTCACTAAGAAATTCTCAGGTTTTCAGACAGCTCAAAAAGCTCACTGAGAAATTTTTAGGTTTTCAGAGAGAGCTGAAAAAACCTCACTCAGAAATTTTCAGGATTTCAGAGACAGTTGAAAAAGCTCAGAAATTTTCAGGTTTTCAGAGAGGGCTGAAAAACCTCACTCAGAAATACTCAGGTTTTCAGACAGCTCAAAAAGCTCACTGAGAAATTTTCAGGTTTTCAGAGAGAGCTCAAAAATCTCACTCAGAAATTCTCAGGTTTTCAGAGACAGCTGCACTTTTCTGTCTCACCCTGAAGTGGGGTGAACTCAACCCCAGTTCTGCTCTCTCAGAATTCTGCAGGAATTTTCTCCCCAGTTCCACCAGAAATGTCAGGCAGGGGGAAGGCCATGCAAAAATTCCTTGGGGGCATCTGAGGCGTTCGAAGGGTTTCAGAAAAGCTTTGTAATTTTAATAAATGAAAAATGCTCGAATTGGAATTTTTTCCACCCTAGTTCATGCGCTGTTTTATTAGTTTCATATATTTGCAGCCTCAAGCTGGCCTGGAGCTGTCAAACAGCTCAGGAGAAATCAGGCCAGGGAGTCTGGGTGTGCAATTCCATGAACATTTTCAATTGTCACCAAGACAAACCACCGCAAAAATCTGAAAACCAACAGGAAATCCAACAGTAAAAGGGCAGAAAATTGCAGCAGTGGTTCAGACACAGGAAAAGGAAAGGATAAGGAGGGACAGGCAAGGAAAGGATGGTCAGAATTCCAGAGGGGAGGAAGAGCAGAACCCCAGGGTCCAGAGCTCTCCCTCAGCTGCTTTCCAGGGATGGTTCCTCCTTCCCCAGCAGCTCTGTGCCTGTGCACGGCTCTGAAAAATGCAATTTTTTTGCATTTGGAGCTCCACACAGATGCAAACTCAGCTCTTTTGGTGGTTTGAGCTGCAATCACAGCACCAAGGGAGAAACTCAACTGAGCTATGCCTGAATTCTCAGTTTCTTTTAGAGCCTGCAGAGGACAGAAAAATGCTGATGGAGAGGGGAATCTTGAAGGAAAAACTTGCCTTGAAATGGGGCTCCAGACCTCCAGCCAAGAGCTCTTCTCCAGCAAGGCAGCCCTGGATTGAAAGAAAAATATTGTTATCAACCCCAGAGCTGGAAGGACATTGAGCTTCAGTCCCAGCTTCAGGGGCCTCTCCCAGAGCTGGAGGACTCAGCAGAGCAGGAGGGAGATTTCAGTTCATGCACTGCACACCCTGCTCTCCTCCTGCTGCAGCAGAGCAGGGCACTTTAATCCTGATTTGGGGAAGTTTAAACCCAATTTAGGGCAGTTTAATCTAATTTAGGGCAGTTTAATCCTGACCAGGGCAGTTTAATCCTGACCCAGGGCAGTTTAATCCTTATTTCGGGCAGTTTAATCCCAATTTAGGGCAGTTTAATCCTGACCAGGGCAGTTTAATCCTGACCCATGGCAGGGCTTTGTCCTGCACCTTGGACAGGCACGATTAAACTGGGTTTATAAACCAGCACTGGGCAGGTGAGGAGATTTGCCCAAGGTCCATGTGGAATCTGGCAGGACCTAAAAGCCTCCAAGCACCCACTTAGTGCATTATTTTTGTAGCACTCACTCACTTTTGTGGCACCCATTTTTGTGGCACTCGCCCATTTTTGTGGCACTAATTTTTGTGGCACTCACCCATTTTTGTGGCACTAATTTTTGTGGCACTCACTCATTTTTGTGGCACTCACTCATTTTTGTGGCACTCACCCATTTTTGCGGCACTCGCCCATTTTTGTGGCACTAATTTGTGTGGTACTCACCCATTTTTGTGGCACTCACCCATTTCTGTGAAGAGAAGAACCCAAATTTTGAGCAGAGCTTGGGGACTCACGCGAGCACAGCCTGAGGGGAGCAAGAATTCCCTTCATGAAGTGAAAGTTTTTTGTGGAATCCATCTCAGCACAGCTGAGTGAGCGCACAGAGCTTCAGCAAAGTGCATTTTCAGTGTTCCTGAACGCTTCTCCACGCAGCCACCGAGGGTGAGCAGGGCCAAGGAAAGCTCTGTGACTTTTCCATGAGTCACAGACGACTCTGAACGGGAAGAGCCCATCGTGCTGCACACGATCTGGTTTATCCTGTGCTGCCCGAGTGGGAACCTTGGCTGCAGAGCTGATCCAAACCCTCTGGGACATTGCAGGATCCCCTGTCAGGTTATCCTGAGGAGGGAGGGACAGAAGGCAGAGCAGAATTTCTTGGAAAGCACTTTGTGCCCATCCACAGGGAAATCCAGCACATCCAACCCCACCAGAGCCTGGCTGCAGAGAGCTCTGCAGAATTACTTGAGTTCAAGCCAAATATTTGCTGAGAAACCAGCTGAGCACCGAGGCCAAGACAAACCTCAGTTTTTAGGGCAGTGAGAGTCAGCTGAGGATCCAGAACTCCCAGACGCAGCCTCAGGAAATCCTTGCTGAGCTCTCCTGGTGAAATCTCTGCTAAATCAGAGATTTAGAACCCTTTGGGATGCTCCCACACCTTCCCAGGGTCTGCAGTGCAAATATTCGGGTTGGGCTCTGTCAGAACCCAGGGAATTCCTCGGGGGGCTCAGAGACCCCAGCACAGAGCCCCAGACCCCCCTGCCTTTGATTGACCCCTGGGAAAAAACAATCACCAACCTTATGTGAAGAATTACAAGTCAAGAAAGTTTAAGAAGAATCATAGTTTGTCATGGAGTGAAAAATAGATTTGTGGGGGTTTTTAGAATCAGGACCCCAAGATGGAAGATCTGCAAGCCATGAAAGTTTAAGTGGAATGATAGGGAATTTAGCACAGGGTGAAAAAATAGATTTTTTTTGAGGTTTTTAGAATGGGGGTGCAGGGGTCCCAAGATGGAGAAATCTGCAAACCAGTGCAGATCTGCAACTAAACAAAAGTTTAAGTGGAATGATAGTGAATTTACATAGGGTGAAAAATAGATTTTTTGGGGGGGTTTTTAGAATGGGGATTCAGGGGACAAGATGGAGGGATCTGGGTGTGTCCAGCCTTTCTCCTTCTCCTTGGCCTCCATCTTCTGGGTGATGGTGGCACTTTTGGATTGGTTTAGAGTAGAAGCTCACTGTCTAACATAGGTGATGGGTATTGGGAATTAATTGTAAATATTGCACATGTCGTTTTTAGTATTAAAGATAACACCAGTGTGCCTCTGTCTGACCTCTGGGTCCATGGCACAGGAATCAGGAAAATTTCCCTTAAAAACCACTCAGAGATTTCACCCTTCAGCTCCCAACTCCACTTGGAAGCCTCTCTCCTACTTTCACAGATTAAAAAAAAACCAAAATCTATCAAAACTGTAACAAACTCAAGTGAATATCTGGATAAATGTTATTGCTAGAAATCAAGAACTGGTGAAATAACTTTCTGAATAAACCACAGGGTTATAAATAATCAGTATTCCCATAATCACCACACACTCTACACAATATGGGCAGAAAAGAAAATAAAACCAACAACCCCCAACTTGGGGGGAAAGAAAATAAATCAACAATCCTCAGCTTAGGGGGAAAAATAAAATAAATCAACAACCCACAACGTGGAGAAAAAAAAAAGAAAATAAATCAACAACACCGAGTTTGGGGGAAAAAATAAAATAAATTAACAACCCACAACTTGGGGGGGAAAAAAGAAATCAACAAGCCCCAATTTGGGGGGAAAAGAAAATAAAATCAACAACCCAACATTCCTGCACAGTTCCTGTGGGAATGGCACTGAAAAATTGGATTTTTCTGTGGGTCATGGGCTAAAAAAAGGGTTTTGTGTGCTGGATGCTCCCCAGGGAGGGAGGACGGGAATGTTTGGGGCCTAATAAAGAGAATTTTGCCGTTTTTTTACCCTGCAGCCCCTCGTGATCAGCGTCTGCTGATGTTCCTAGAAAAGTCCATGCTCTGATGAAGAACAAACGGGCTGAGAGCGGCTCCAGCTGGCACAGGAACAGGAATTTTTGCTTCACTGAAATGCTGCACTGGCCTGGCCCAGGCCCGACCTGAGAGCAGAAATCTGGGGAGAAACCAGGGAAAAACGTTTCCCAAAACACAAATAACAAAGGGAATCCACAGTGAACTAAAAACTGCTCCCCTGGGTGGGGAAATTTTTGTCCCAGCTCTCTGGTGGGATGTGTTAATAATTATAAATTATAAATATTAACAATATATTATTATATCATATGCTATATTATAGATTCATTATACACATTGTATTATATATTATATTATACATTATAATATATTATTATATATTATATTATATTATATTATATTATATTATATTATATTATATTATATTATATTATATTATATTACATTATATTATTATTCTATTCTATTATATTATATATTATTATAAAATATTATTATATTATATTATATTATATTATATTATATTATATTATATTATATTATATATATAATATACTGTGATATTACATATAAATATTATAAAGTATTATTAATAGTATTAATTAATGTAAATTATAAATATTGATAATTATTGATGTATTATACTGCAATATAAATTTAATATAAGTAATACAATACAAATAAGTAAAATTAAATTATAGTTAATTATATATATTATGTCTATTTATAATATATAATTATATTTAATTATTATTATATATTATAATATAAGTATAATAAAATATAATCTAAATAATATAATTAATTTTATATTAATAATTCATTTGTGGGTGGACCAGTCCTCTTGGAGCAGCACAGACTAGTGGGACCATAAAGGACCAAAAATCAGCACAAAATTCAAAAATCAACAAGAAATCCAAAAACCAGCAAGAAATCCAAAAAACCAGCAAGAAATCCAAAAACCAACAAGAAATCCAAAAACCAACAAGAAATCCAACAGTAAAAAGGCAGAAAAGGACAAAAAAAGGATAAAAGTTGGCTCAGATTTGTATTTTTGAGCACTTTTGTTTTCTCCAGCAAAGGTTTTGGGGAAATTTCTGGATTGTTCCAAAGGGATTCCCATCAGTTTGGATTTCTAGGAAATACTGAGAATCTGCACCTCTGATTTTTGCACCAAAGCTGATTCTGAAATTCAGCTTTGGGTTATTTGGGTGTTAAGTAGGAGCCAAATAAATAATTTAGGGGTTAAATCTGATCTATTTTGACAACTTAAAAAATCTATTGAAATTGTACCAAACTCAAGTGAATATCTGGATAATCTAAATATTATCTTTGTGAATAAACCACAGGGTTATAAATAATCAATATTCCCACAACCACCACACAGTTCCACATTGCTTTAAAAGATTTTCCACCTCTTTGCTAACGAACAAAGGGAGGAGAGGAACACTGGAAATTTTGTTTTGTTTTGTTTGTTTAAATATTGCTTCCAATATGTAACAAACAGGAGGTTTGGGCACCCAGACAAACAGCCACACTTCCACCAAAATTCACTTTACAGGATCACTGAGTGGGTGATAAATCTTCACCCAGCTGGAAAACAATACAGCTACTGTTTGTACATTCATTTTTAATGCTCAGGAAAATATATATTTTTATTTTATTAAGTTTTGCTGCAAAACAAAGAAACAAAAATGAAATCCCTTTTTTTTTTTTTTTTTGTCCTCCTCCCCCTCGTATCTTAATTATTACTGTTTATTTTCTTTACACCTTGATTGGAGTATTGAACACCTGCCTTTGGCATTATGGATAGAAAGCTCAGGAGTCTCTGAACACACGGCTCTGCCAAAAAAGAAATGAAATAAAATAAAACATGGAAGAAGAAGAAGAAGAGTGTCACTTAGAGGTCAGAAATATTTGTTGTAACAGATTTTCTCCAATCTCAATCAGTGTTCACTACTTTTTCTCTAAGGCACACACTCTGTCTGTGGGACTCCTGACCCAGCTCTGCCCAGGGGGCTCTGGGGACATCACCCCCCCTGTCCCTGTCCCCTCAGCTGGTCCCAGGGACCTCCTTGGGAGCTGGGAGCACTTCTGGGTGTCTCTGGAACATTCCAGGGTCTGCTCAGCTCTGGAGCACCCCAGGATCTGTTCAGCTCTGCCCTGGAACATTCCAGGGATCTGTTCATGTTCAGTTCTGGAGCATCCCAGGATCAGCTCTGGGACACCCCAGGATCTGCTCAGCTCTGGAACATTCCAGGGATCTGCTCAGCTCTGGAGAATTCCAGAATCTCTTCAGCTCAGCTCTGGGACATCTCAGGGATCTGTTCAGCTCTGGAGCACCCCAGGATCTGCTCAGTTCTGCCCTGGAACATTCCAGGATCTGTTCAGCTCTGGAGCACCCCAGGATCTGTTCATGGTCAGCCCAGGGTCTGTCCATGTCCAGCCCAGCTCTGCCGCGTGCTCGGTCCGGTGCTGATGGTGGATGAGCAGCACAGGTGAGGGAGGGACACCCCAGAGGAGACTCCTCTTCCTCTTCCTCCTCCTCTGGCACATCCCTCCTGGGCTTCCCTCCTTCTCCCAGGGAGCCAAACCCCTGCAGAGGGAGGAAGAATGGCAGGACAGGGGCTGGGGAGGAGCAGCATCCTCAGACGAAGATGTGGATCCTCTCCGGGGCAGATGAGACACAGGGACGAGCAGCATCCTTGGACAGAGATGTGGATCCTCTCCAAATGGCCTGGCAGCAGATGGGGCACAGTCAGGGCCAGAGAGGAGCAGCATCCTCAGAGGAAGATGTGGATCCTCTCCTGGGCAGATGGGGCACAGGGTCAGGGCAGGGGAGGAGCAGCATCCTCAGCCTAAGACATGGATCCAAAGATGTGGATCCTCTCCCGGACAGCCTGGAGGCAGATGGGGCACAGGGAGGAGCAGATCCTCAGATGAAGATGTGGATCCTCCCTCAGACAAAGATGTGGATCCTCTCGAGGATGGAGGGAGGAGCAGACCCTCAGACAAAGATGTGGATCCTCTCCTGGATGGCCTGGTGGCAGATGGGGCACAGGGAGGAGCAGACCCTCAGACGAAGATCCTCCCTCACACAAAGATGCGGATCCTCCCTCAGACGAAGATGCGGATCCTCCCTCAGACGAAGATGTGGATCCTCCCTCACACAAAGATGTGGATCCTCCCTCACACAAAGATGCAGATCCTCCCTCACACAAAGATGTGGATCCTCCCTCACACAAAGATGTGGATCCTCCCTCACACAAAGATGCAGATCCTCCCTCACACAAAGATGTGGATCCTCTCGCGGATGGCCTGGCGGCAGATGGGGCACACGGTCAGCGCCGTGCTGCAGTCCGGGCAGGAGCCGTGCCCGCACTGGAACACCAGCTTGATCTGGTCGTCGATGCAGATGGGGCAGGTGATCCTCTCCTCCATCTGCCGGTAGCGGCTCTGCAGCTCCTCCATCAGCTTCCTCTGCTCCGTGCACTCC
The DNA here is from genome assembly GCF_028018845.1 of Melospiza georgiana. Taxonomy (NCBI): domain Eukaryota; kingdom Metazoa; phylum Chordata; class Aves; order Passeriformes; family Passerellidae; genus Melospiza; species Melospiza georgiana. The sequence continues at coordinate 9,531,353 of NC_080451.1, forward strand.
GAGCTGGGGCTGCACTCCACCTCCGTGCTGTCTGTGGGCAGAGATCAGCCTTAATGAACTCATTAACCTCCCCTCCTGCCCCCCCAGCAGCACCAGCCCACTCACACTGCACTCTGCACTCAGCCTCAGCCAGGGGTCAAATAAAAACCCTTGGGGTGATGCTTCTCTTTTTTACTTGCTCAGTGGTTTGTGTGTGTTTGAATTTTCACTGTTAAACCACCCCATGTGAAACCTGACTGCTTCCAATACACAAAATAAGCCAGGCCCAGGCAAATCTCCCTTAAATGTCCTGTCCTGTTTATGCAGCTTGAGCTTGGCTTAGGACACCTTTGAAAATCTATTAAAATCCACTTATTTTCCTCCTCTAAAGGTGGATAATGCAACAGGCACACTCACACGCACAAAGCCAAAATAAATGAGCTCTTATTTGACTGGAAATCATTGCTGCCCCTCAAACCAAGCCTGTGCAGGACCCTCCCCACAGCCCTGCCCAGCAGGACATACCTTGTTTCAGCTTTTTGGTTATTGTCACTTGACATTTGATGCACTTCTTCATCCTCCTGGAGCACTCTGCCACAAGGAGAGTTGACAATTAAACACACAACAGACTCAAGAAGATGAGATTTGAACAACCTGAGGCTTCCCTGGGTGATTGAGGGATTGCTCCTGCATGGAATGAGGTCACTACCTGCCTTCTGAGCTGTGCCTTACTCTTTTATTTAATATTTTATTTAATTTAAATTAAAAATATATATATTTAATTAAATAAAAGAGTATTAAATAAATTAATTAAACTTATTTATTTAATACTCTTTTATTTAATCAGATCAGCAGCAAACACAACCGCTTTAAATCCTCCCTGCTCTGCGCCCCTGGAGCTGCTGCAGCTCTGGGGAGGAGGATGAAGCTCTGGCACAAAGTTCTGAGCAAACTCCCCGTGCTCACTCCCTCTGTGAGATGAACTTGCTGACAAGTCTGAGCAGGCTGCCCTTAAATCAGCTGAAATCCTGAGGAATGAGGAGCTGGGAGAGCCAGAGGAGAGGGAAATCCTCCTCAGGAGGTTTCTGGGGGATCAAGCACTGCCAGGCAGAATTTTCCCTCTGAATTCCCCTGGATCCCAAGCAGCAGGTGGGCAGAACATTCTGTGTTCTCCAGAGATAACTTTGGCTGCCTGAGAGGCTGAAATCACTCTGGGGTTGCTTCAGGACACAAACAGCACAAAAGCTTCTGTGTCTGAGCAGGGCTGGATTCTGACAGGGCAAAGAGGGAGGCTGGGGAGAAAACCATGAAAAAAAAATGTGGTGGTGTTCAAAGGGGTCTCAGGACTAGGGAGGAGATGAGAATGTTGACTCTGTGTTTCAGAAGGCTGGTTAATTATTTTATGGTATACATATTATAATAAATAATATATAAAAGAATATAAAAATACACATAATATAATATAATATAATATAATATAATATAATATAATATAATATAATATAATATAATATAATATAATATAATATAATATAATATAATATAATATAATATATATAATTTATTGTATATAAAAGAATAGAAAAAAGGATTTCAGCAGAAGGCATATTTTATATATATTATACACTATATATAATACATAATATATAATATACAATATATTATATATATTTATATATATATAATCTACTGTATATATTTTTATTTTATAATTATATTATATATATTTATATGATATATTTTTGTTTTATATATTATATATATTATACACTATATATAATACATAATATACAATATATTATATATACTGATAAATATAAAATACATTATATATATTATATATAAAAGAAAAGAAGAAAGGATTTCATCAGAACACTTGCAAGGAAAGGAATGATAAAATCTTGTGACTCTCAGACAGTCCAAGCCAGCTGACTGTGATTGGCCATTAATTAAAAACAACGACATAAGACCAATCAAAGATGCACCTGTTGCATTCCACAGCAGCATATTTACAATTATATATATAATTATATCATCTATATTATATAAATATAAATATATAACATGTAAATATACGCAATATAAATACAAACTTATCTTATATAAATATATGTATATATCTATATAATACAACTATATAAATATATTTATATTACACAAACAATATTTATTATTATATATAATTTTAATTATATTATGTAAATAATGCAGACATTAAATTATTGTCCGCATTTTGTTCCTGAGGCCTCTCAGCTTCTCAGGAGAAAAAGATCCTAACGAAAAGATTTTTCATCAAATGCGACAAAAATATGGGGTAAAAATGCCAGTGTGGACTCACCCTCGCAGACGATGCTGTGCTGGCAGGGGAAGAAGTGGATGAGCAGGGCCAGCTCCGAGCAGACCAGGCACTCGGAGGGCGCGGCCGCGCTGGACACGCTGAGGTTGGTGATGGTGTTGGGCGTGGTGTGCACGCGCCGAAGGCTGCAGGTGATGGTGGAGCTCTCAGAGCAAACCTGCCGATCCCTGCAAAGGGCACAGGGTGAGCCACAGGCTGCTCCAGCACTGGGGAATGGCACACTGGGCCTTTTCCTGACTCACAAATGGGGTAACTAAAAGGCGTTTTAAAAAATTTTATTTCATCTTTTATTGTTCTATTTCTCTAAAGTATTAAATCTTTTTCTTGGTAAGGTTATCCTTTAAAACTTGTTTCTAATTCAGTGTCTATTCTATTCAATAACATTTCTAAATCAACATTTCTCACCTCAAAATTTACATACAGATGCATACTATGTGAACTTTCTGTTAAAGTTTAAGAATTTTCTACAAATCCATTTCTCCTGGAGCAGCTGCAGAGGTTTCAGAGACTCTCCACCCCTCCTGGAGCATAGTTCTATTTCTCTAAATAATAAATCTTTTTATTGGTAAGGTAATCCTTTAAAACTTGTTTCTAATTCAAAGTCTGTTCTATTCTATAACATTTCTAAATCAACATTTCTTACCTCAAAAATTACATACAGATATGAACTCTATGTTCACATACTATGTGAACTTTCTGTTAAAGTTTAAGAATTTTCTACAAATCCATTTCTCCTGCAGCAGCTCTAGAGGGTCTCAGAGATTCTCCATCCCTCCAGGAGCATAGTTCTATTTCTCTGAAGTATTAAATATTTTTTTTGTAAAATTAACATTTAAGTTTGTTTCTAATTCATTTTCTCTCCCAACAATTGTCTGTTCTGTTCTATTACATTTCTAAATCAACATTTCTTACCTCAAAATTTACATGGAGATGTATACCATGTGAACTTTCTGTTACATTTCAAGAATTTTCTACAAACCCATCGCTCCTGGGGCAGCTGCAGAGGCACCAGGGCTGGGGGAAATTCTGGTTTTCAAGGTTTCCTGAGGCTCACCTGAATTTCTGTGAGAAGTCTTTGATGATCTGGACAATCCTCCCATCCGTGGTGAGGTCCAAAGGAGATTTTCCCCGATGATTTGCATAATTAATGTCTGCTCCTTCTTGTGCCAGGTAGCAGGCGATGGCAGTCCCAATGTTCAGCTCCACGTTCCCCAGGAAGCCAGAGGCCTGCAGCTAAAAGAAATTGAGAAAAACACTCAAATGTACTCCCAAGCTTCTGAGCTTCTGCTCTGATTTGCATCAAAACAACAACAACAAAAACAACAACAATAATAATAATAATAATATAGTACAATGATAATGCAATAATAAAAACTAAAAATAAAATAGCAATAATAAAAATAATATATTCATAATAGTAAATAAAATATAATAAAATCATAATAACAGCAATGATAAATAAAATAAGAATAAAAATAAAATAAAAATAAATTAATATAAAGCATCATAAATCATCAACAACATGAAATTTAATAATAATGAACATTAAAATCATTAACATATAATAAAATACTATACAATTAACATATACTAACATAATAATAGAGTATAATATAGTACAATACAATATAATATAATATAGTATAGTATAATATAATAACAACATAATATATAACATAAAATGAAATATGTTGTAACAATATACTAACAATATAATAACATATAATATAAATTATAATATAATACAACAACAATATAATATATTATAATATAACAAATATATATCATATATATTTTAAATATATATATATAAATATATATAATATATATTTTAAATATATATATATATTTAAATATATATATATATATATATACATATTTAAATATATATAATGTATATCATATATACCACACAAAACCCACACAAACACCACACTCTGTGGGTGTCCTGCTGAACTGTGCTCACCTTGGCCAGGAGGGTGGCTCCCATCTCCCCGTCCCTCTTCTCCAGGGCCAGGGCCAAGAGCTGCTGCCGCTCCAGGGCCATGTGCATGGCGGTGTCACCATCCTCATCCTCGGCGTTGACATCGCTGCCCTGGCTCACCAGCAGCTGCACCATGGCCACGTGGCCCTGGATCACTGCCAGGTGCAGGGGGCTCTGCTTCCTGCTGTTCTTCACGTTCACATCACAGCGACCCTGCAGATGCAGGAATTGCACCAGGGGGATGTGGGGCAGGAATTGCACCAGGGGGAGGTGAGGCAGGAATTGCACCAGGGAATGTGGGGCAGGAATTGCACCAGGGGTAGATGGGGCTGCAGAACTCAGGGTGTGGGGCCTGGCAGCTCCCAAACCCCATTGCACCTTTGCTGAGTTTAGCTGAGTTATCTGCTCCTCACAGAAGCACCAATTTGTCAGACAACAACACATTTCCTGACCCAGAGATGGGGTAACTGAGAGGTGTTTAAAAAACTTTTATTCCATTTTCAGTCCCATGTGAAGGGTGAGTGTGGGGCCTGGCAGCTCCCAAACCCCACTGCACCTTTGCTGAACACTTAGCCAAGCTGTCTGCTCCTGATGCTGATTTGTCAGACAATAAAATCCTTTTCTGACCCAGGGATGGGGCAGCTGAGACATGCTTTAAAAACTTTTATTCTATTTCTAGTCTTACAAGAAGGGTGAGACAATACCGATGTTTTAATTCACACCATCATAATCAGGAGTTAACTATTTCCTAATTACAATAAAATAAGTGGGTTTTGGCTTATCAGTTTTAGTTATACCATGTTGTAGATGCTTTAAATTCAATAATGTAAAATGACCCCTCGTGGGACGCTGGAAAAGCAGGAATTGCCCCAGGGGGAAATGGGGCTGCAGAAATGGGAGTGTGGGGCCTGGCAGCTCCCAAACCCCACTGCACCTTTGCTGAGTTTTGCTGAGTTATCTGCGCCGCACAGAAGCACCAATTTGTCAGACAATTTCACTGAGAGGTGTTTGACAAACTTTTTCTTGATTTTGGTTTTACTTCTTACCTCTTTGATGAGAATTTCAGCCACTTCCATGTGGTTGTTGAGAGCAGCAAGGTGCAGGGCAGTGAATCCATCTTCCTTTTTGGAGTCCACCAGCTGTCGAGCCCTGGCCAGAATCTTCTTGATGGCTCTGCAGGGTTGGAGAGGTTATTAAAGATGGAAGAATGAATTTCTTGAATTCTCAGAATTTCTTGAATTCTCAGAATAAATTGCTCAGGAGTCAGCAATGTCCATGACACCAGCAAGGAAGAGCAGTCCCTCAAACCCACAAACTGAATTATAAGAATACAACAAAAGCCTTCAGTTACCTTTAATAAAGTAGGGGAAAGCCACATTGCTTTGAAAATAATCAGATTTATTTTTGGAAGAGTTCCAGAGGCTTTACTAAGACCCAAATATCTGAGACTGTCCATACACGGAGATTTCCCAGCCTAGGGAAGCTTGAGAAATATGGGGAAAGCAGGCAGGAGCTTCCTGTGAAGGAACCTATTCAAACCCAAAAAATATTTAACCAACTACCCAGAACCACATCTGCCACCTCCTCAGCCAGCCAGGACAAATTAACACCTGAAAAAGGCATAAAAATGGAAAAAAAAATAAAGGTAACTTACAGCTTGTTGCCTTTCAGGGCAGCATAGTGGAGCAGGTTGAAGCCTTGACAGTTCTGGACAGTGAAATCGATGTTGGGAACTTCAGTGAGGATCTCAATCACCACTCTGTAGTCCAGGGTGATGGCATAATGCAGGGGGGTGTCTCCCTGGGAATCCTACACATGGAGAGCAAAGCAAAGCCAGGTTACCAACCCCAGAAACCCCCAAGGAAACCCCCTGGGAGCTGCTGGAACTCCTGACCAGCTCTGAGGGATGACCCAGCACAGAATACAATAAAACCTATATATAAATAAATAAATAATATGCAATAAACCCAATAAACTCTTAAAATGGGCTGGGTCCAAGTCACCATCACTTCCTGCCTTAAAAATGTTAAAAATCTTGTCCAAACAAACCTCCTGGGAAACCTCTTGTCTATAAGTATGTTTCTATTTTAACTTCTAAATTCTTAGCTTATTTTATATAACTACACTTTTACATTATAAACTCCTCACTATTTTATCAATACAGCTTCTTGATATATTCTTACTTACAACTATAGAAACATAAGTTTGTGATTTTTCTGTTTAATGTCTGTGTATTGTATTTTTACATTAACCTAAGCTTCTCTTGAGGCTGTAAATCAAATTTTTCCCATAAAGAAGCACCTCCCCACCTCAAAAATAAAACAAAACCAAAATCAAAAAACCCTCCAGCACCTCCCTGCAATAATCCCAAACTTACTGGGAGGTTGACATCACAGTTGAGCTCACAGAGGGCTCTCACCACCTCGGTGAAGCCCTGGCTGACAGCGACAAACAGGGCTGTGCACTTGGCATTGTTCAGCAGGTCTGCACTGGCCCCCTTGGCCAGCAGCACACGGGCAACTTCTGCCTGGTTTCTGGTTTAAAGCAAGGGAAAAAAGCAGATTTGAGTCATTCCAGTCAATTCTTTCTCTTTGCAAAGCAACAGAAATCAGGTTTTGTAGCCTCTCAGCCCCACCCCGCTTCCTCTTAGTGTTAAAAATCCTGGGGGTTTTGGGTTTTCTGTTTGTTTTGTTTGGGTTGGTGGTATTATTATTATTATTATTATTATTATTATTATTATTATTATTATTATTATTATTATTATTATTTCCATCAGGGCCAGCAGGAGGGGAGGTGTGTGGTGGTGTTCACAGGGGTCCCAGGACAAGGGAAGAGATGAGGATGTGAACTCTGCATCTCAGAGAGATGATTTATTATTTTATGATATATATTATACACTAAAACTATACTAAAAGAATAAAAAAATTTCATCAAAAAGCTAGCAAATAATAATAAAAAAAAAATAAAATAATACAATCTTGTGATTACTCACAGCCTCGACACTATTAGCTGTCAGCAGTCATCAAGTAAAAACAATTTTACATGCTAAGTAAACAATTTTAAGTAAACAATTCTCCAAATCACATTCTAAAACAACAAAACATGGAGAAGCTGAAGCTTCTCAGCTTCTCGAGAGGAAAAAAACCTTAACAAAAAGAGTTTTCACAAAGCATGTCAGCAGCAGAGGCGTCCTACCCAAAGGCTGCGTAGTGCAGCGCCGTGTCCCCCTCGTCGTCTCGCAGGTCCACGTTGGCATGAGCCTGCAGCAGAGCCCTCACCACCTCCAGGTGCCCCTGGTAAGAGGCAATCTGCAGGGCAGTCCTGCCCTGGTTCTTGGCATCCACCTTTGGGGAGGGCAGAGACACACAAATTCAGGCATGAGCTCGTTTTAGTGCCTGGAACAGCCCAGAAATGCCACAGGGTCCGTGCCCAGCTGAGCTTGCCCAGAACATTCTGGAAGGGGAAAAGGGGCAGCATGTTTAGAGAGAACAGAGCTCTGTAATTGCAGAGCCCTGCTGCCAAATCACTCTGTGCCTGAGAGCACAAAGCTCTGCCAACAACTCCCTTCCCGAGAGGAAAATGGGTGAGGAAATCAAATTAAGCTTTGCATAAAGCTCTGCGGGCGCCAAGTCCCCGCTGTGCTGCTGCTGCAGGTGCTTCAGGGGACACCTCGGGGCTCAAGTGCTGCAGTGAGAGTTTTGGAGAGTTAAAGGTACTGAAGAAAAGAGGTAAAAAAAAAAGGCAAAGCAGCTTCTGAAAGCAGTGGAGGATAAGGGAGAGGAGGAGGAGGCACAAAACCTCAGCAGATTGGCAAGGAGAACAAGTTAATAATCAAGGTTTTATCCCTGCAGCAGTCAGAGCACAGGAGAGGCAGCACTTCCCTGCACAGGCTCAAAATGATGGGAGAGTCCTTTGGGCAAAGAGGAATTAGAGGTCACTGCTGTTCTTCCATCTACACCAGGCAGACAGAGCTGATAAACTGGAAAAACCCTGCCAAGAAATCCCAACTTGCTCTGAGTCAGCCTCAGATCCAGCCTGATCTCTCTGTTAGACTCTGATAAAAACAGCTAATAAATTAATATATATATTAAATAAAAAAAGAAGTCTAATAAAATCTAACTAATAAAAATAACAGCTAATTTATTAATATAAATATTAAATAGAAATAGAAGTCTAATAAAATCCATGATCATATCATGGATTCCTTATTCTTGGGACTTTCCTATCTGGGCTCAATCTGAGAATTGCAGGTATTTGTGTCTCCTTCCCATCCCCAAAAGTTTATTTATAAACTTGCATTTATTTATAAACTTAAATTTAAGTTTATAAATAAAGAAGTACAATAAATACCAGACAAATAACCACTAAATCAGATTTAGAAGAATTTAATCTTCTGATCCTGGGTCACAGCCCCACAACCACACCCCCAACAAAACCTCTTTTTGTTCCTCATGGTTTCCAAGGACACAATACTGAAAGATTTGGTGGTTCCTATTTTTTCTGCCCTGTTCCTAAACCCTGAGCCCCTCCCTGGAGGAGGTTTTGGAGATGTGATCCTGACATTTTGGAATTCTGCAAGCACAGAAATTGTCCAGCAACGAGTCCAGCCCAGCTCCCTGCTCCAGTCAGACATGAGATAAGACACTGCACAGATCTGGGCAGCTTTTCTCCCTCCTGATTCCAACACTGTGATTTTTACAAGGTCCTCTAAGGACAGGCACAGCCAGACACAAGCCCCGCCTTTCTCTTCCAGCAAATCTCTGATTTCTGCTCCTGTTTTCCTATAGATAAACCCCTCTCTCCCTCATTCTACAGCTGAAGGAAATCTGGGAAAAGCCAGCTTGGCAAAGGTGCTGTGAGGGCTTCAGTTCAGATTTATTGCCACAAGCTAGAGGCATAAAATATGCACATTTAATTTGTGAATTTAATCCTTGCAGCAATTGCAATCCTTGCAGAAATTGCAGCAAAATAATATTCCAGCTGTTGGGAGATACCACTAAGCCTGACAAATGTATTGTTTTCCTCACATCCTTTTCCCTGCTTGAGTACAAAATTTGATGATGATGTTTTAAAGAGCAGCAACAAAGGAAAAATAAACATTTTTGTCTTCCAAACTTGCCTTGTCTGGGTATTTCTGGAGGAGCTCCCGGATTTTAGCTGCATTGTTGAGGGCTGCACAAATGACCAGGCACCCTGCATGCTCTGACTCTGTCCTCTGGGACAGCAGCTTCTCCAGGACAGTCACCAAAGTACCTGAAAAAAACAAAAAATTCACCTGTCACCCCACAGTCCCTCTCAGTGTTTGAGGGGACACAGGTGTCAGAAGTGCAAAGTCAAAAAATTTTGTAATTTCTGCCTCAAGTCTGATTTGAGCAAACAGTTCCAGATCTCTATCAGAAAAACAAAAGAAAATCCTGGCAAGTCTTTGCTCTCTCCCACATGATCCTGACACTCAGAGGAAATAAAGATGGTCAGGCCACAAAAAAAAAATTTTGAACAGATGTGAAAAGCACAAAAAAATTCCCCTCCACGCACCATGTGATCCCAAACTCGATTTCAGGGCACATTAGGCCAAACAATTGTTGATTTCACAACAGCTCCAGGCACAGACCTGGAGTGTTTCACAAGAATCAGCGTCCTTGTACAGGAAACAGGATGGAACAGGGAACTGAGACACGGCAGGGATGAGGCAAACGCTGAGCCCAGGGCAGAGCTGTGCTTAGCAATTCTGAGGCCTAAATTCTGCATTTTCCTGTTAAACCCAGCATTTCCAAGTCCTAAAATCTGTATTTTCCTGTCAAGGCCAGCTTTGCTTGACCATTAAATCACAGCAAAGTTTTATTCTCTATTTCCTCATTAATCCCAGAATTTCCAAGTCCTAAATCCTGCATTTCCCCATTAATCCCAGCATTTCCAAATCCTAAATTCCAGTGAGTCCTAAATCCTGCATTTCCCCATTAACACCAGCATTTCCTAGTCCTAAATCCTGCATTTTCCTGTCAAAGACAGCTCTGCATGCCCAGTAAAGCACAGCAAAGTTTTATTCTGTATTTTCTCATTAATCCCAGCATTTCCAAGTCCTAAATCCTGTATTTCCCCATTAATCCCAGCATTTCCCAGTCCTAAATCTAATTGAGTCCTAAATTCTGTATTTTCTCTTTAATCCCAGCATTTCCAAGGTCTAAATTCCAGTGAGTCCTAAATCTTGCATTTCCCCATTAATTCCATCATTTCCACGTCCTAAATCCTCCATTTCCCCATTATCCCAGCATTTCCCAGTCCTAAATTCCAGTTAGTCCTAAATCCTGCATTTCCCCACTAATCCCACCATTCCCAAGTCCTAAATTCCTGTGAGTCCTAAATCCTGCATTTCCCCATTAATCCCAGCATTTCCCAATTCCTAAATCCTGCATTTCCCCATTAATCCCAGCATTTCCCAATTCCTAAATCCTGCATTTCCCCATTAATCCCAGCATTTCCCAGTCTCAAATTCTGCATTTCCCCATTAACCCCATAATTTCCTGACTCCTAAATCCCGCATTTTCCCAAGGCCCAGCTTTGCTTGCCCAGTAAATCACAGCCAAACTTCACTTCCCCACCCAGGTAAGAACCCCTGTGTTTTGCCACCACCCCAAGAGCTGCACCAAAGATCTCCCAGCCCTGGTGGGAGCGGGTTTGCCCCTCACTTTTGGGCTCCTTGGCACTCTCTGTGGTCATCAGGTTGGCCTCCTCCTCCCTCTGGTAGGCTGTCAGGCAGGCAGGGTTGAAGGTCCAGGACTGTCCCCCCACTGACACTCGCAGATCTCCATCCCCATAGACCTTGATCACCTTCCCAATGTGCCCCAGGGTCTGTAAGGGAAAAAAAAAAAAAAAAAAAAAATTTTTTTTTTTGCAAAAATCCCCAGACCCAAAAACCAGGGGTTTTTTTGGGTTTATTTTTTGGTAAAGCTGCAGCTCCTGCTGTGTGAAAAGAAGCACTGGACAAGTGACACATTCACAGACAGCTCCCACTTCGAGGACACCAAAAGGTTCTCAGCAGTTTCTCTCTCACTGCTTTGCCAGGGAAGGGTTTTCCAGACACACTGGAAATGGCTGGGAGGGAGGTGCTGAGAAAAACTGGTCAAACTGGGACTGGGGATGGTTCCTCTGGGCTAAAACACCCTGGAGGAACCTGCACCCCAATTTTAGCCATGCTGGGCTGATTTTTCCACCTTTTTGCCTGATTCCAGAGAGTCAGGGAGGGGATAAAAGGACTTTGGTGATGGAAACCTCTCCCATGAGCTGATGGCAGCCAAATCCTTTTTGTTGGATTCCCCTTTGTCCATGGAAGGGTTTTCCAGACACACTGGAAATGGCTGGGGGAGAGGTGCTGAGAAAAACTGATCAAACTGGGATTGGGAACAGGCTCCTCTGAGCTTTAACTGCTCTTGGAGGAACCTGAGAAGAACTGATCAGACTGGGACTGGGGATCGTTCCTCTGGGCTTTAAAACTGCTCCTGGAGGAACCTGAGAAGAACTGATCAAACTGGGACTGGGGATGTTTCCTCTGAGCTTAAACACCCTGGAGGAACCTGCACCCCAATTTTAACCACACTGGGCTGATTTTTCCACCTCCCTGCCTCATTCCAGAGAGCCAAAGAGGACTTTGGTGATGGAAACCTCTCCCATGAGTTGGTGGCAGCCAAATCCTTTTTGTTGGATTCCCCCTTGTCCCGTTTGGGCGCCGTGGCCACGACGGCGTCACCGAGTGCCACCAGCAGCAGGGGCTGGGCAGGGACTTCCCAGCAGGAATTTTGGGGTGGGGGACAAGCCCATGTCTTCTTGGGGAAGCTCAGGAGGTTACTGGACTGTCCTGGAACTGGAGCACACTCACAGGTGCCATCTCATCTGTCCACTCCCCATGACCAGGTTGGAAGCGCTTCACCGTTTCCATATCATCTATCACCCGGACCACATCACCAACCCAAAAGGTGTTGAGCTACAAGAAAAAGAAAGTCATAAGCTTTTGGGGGATGAAGCAACACACACACAGAGACAAAAAATTAACAGTGATTAGCCCCCTCCACCCCACTCCCAAAAATCCCAACAAACAGGACACCCACTGAGTCAAAAAACAGAACTGCAAAACATAAATGCAGCTACCAAGACAATAAACACAACCCAATTCTCTTTTAAGCCAAGTGCACATTTAAGTAGGGAAATAATTTGGAACAGTTGTTCCAATAATTTGGAACAGCTTCCTAATTTTTTTTTTTGGTTTATTATTAATACCAGATAAAGCATGAAAGTTTTCTTGGTCATCTCCTCCTTACACCTGGCTTGGCACTGGAGATTTTAATTCACTCTAATAAGGAAGTTCAATGTTTGTTATTTCAAAGAGAAAAGGCAAAGCAGGGTTTATCTGTGCTGGGAATTTGCCAGATGCTCCCTCTGCTCACTGAGCTAGGAAGGGAGCAGTGTCAAAACAGACTTTTCAGAGCAGACTGATTTTGTGCAAAACACTCTGACACTGCATTTTCCACTGGTATTGAGAGTTTTTACCATTCTGACCTTGCTCAGGTCAGAATTTTATGGTTTTCCAGCAACCTAATTATCTCTATTTCTAATTATCCACTTCTCAAAGTCCTCAAACCTCTGGGGAAGGCCAGAGCTGTGAGCTTCAGAAATGCAGCCACCAAATTAGAAGGGCTGGATTAAAGACTCGGAAGAAATCAAAGAGAAGTGAGACAAAGATGCAAAAAAGAACAACGTGGAGACACAAAACAAGGAAGAACAAAAAATAAAAAATCAAAGGGAAATTATTGGAGAAAAGGTTCATCAGAAGGGCAAGGCAGCTGCAGAAGGATGAGGGACTGGAAGCTGAAATTAAGAAACGCAGTTTACCTTCAGGAGTGGCAAATAGAAAAGTTTAAAAAACAGGAAAATTGTGTTTAGAAGACTGTTCCTTCAGCACCTCTGGGGACACCCTGAGGCTCAGTGCCCTCCCTCCTGCAGCATTTGCAGCACCCACCTTGGTCAGGGCTCCGGGGTGGAAGGTCCAGCGGGTGTCACTGTTGAACTGCACCCTCACGTCGCCCCTGTCCGTGATCCTGTGCACCGTCCCCGTCTGCCCGATGAACTGGGGACAGAAACACAACAGGGGAGAGCTTCTGACAGATCATCCTCTCTCATAGTGGGGAAAGAGGGTGTCTAAAGCTAAGTCACCCAGCGTTTCCCATCCACGCTGCTCCCAAATCTTTATTCTGGATTTTCATGCAAATCCAGCATTTCCCAGTCTTAAATTCTGCATTTTCCCATTAATCCCAGCATTTGCCAGACCTAAATTATGGATTTTCCTGTGCATCTCAAGATTTCCAAGTCCTAAATTCCTGTGACTCCTAAATTCTGCATTTTCCCATTAATTCCAGCATTTCCAAGTCCTAAATTCCTGTGAGTCTTAAATTCCGTATCTTTCTGTTAATCCCAGATTTCCCAGTCCTAAATTCTGGATCTTCCCGTTAATCCCATCATTTCCCAATCCTAAATGCTGCGTTTTCCTGTTAATCACAGCATTTCCCTATACTAATTCTGCATTTTCCTGTTAATCCCAACATTTTCCAATCCTAAATTCCTGTGAGTCCAAAATTCTCTATTTTCCCATTCATCCCATCATTTCCCAAACCTGAATTTTGATTTTTCCATTTATCCCAGCATTTCCAAGTCCTAAATTCCTGTGAGTCCTAAATTCTGCATTTTCCCATTAATCCCATTGTGCGGTGCAGGGTTCTAGATCAGGTTCTGAGCAGCTCATGGTTTATAAAGAGGGAAAAAAATGCCAATTTCTGAGGTGACAGGAGGTTGCTGTTTCTCTGTTTAATATCCCTCTCTACCCCTGCATTCCCCAAAAACAGGAATTCAGGAGCACAGAGGTTTAACCACCAACAAAGACACAGCAACACCCAAAATCTAATTCCTGAGCTGGAATTAAAAAGCTCATGGTTCCACTGGCAGCTTTGTTAAAGTTCATCAGAAGATGCCAAGTCCCTGCCTGCCAGGCTGAAAAAAAAAATCCAAAAAAATATTTCAGTTAAAAGTTAAAATAGTTCAGTTAAAAGATTTTCACGTTGAAACTGAAATAACAGAGTTTGCCTTGACATTAATTTAAAGCCTGGTTTCAAAAAGTCTCCTCACCTATAGGGGAGGTTAGGCCAGGATAGATATTTAACATATCTTATAATTTTATGGTATTTATTCATGCTATTTACAGTAATAAATGCCATTTCTATCTTTATTTCCTCCACTCTCTGGGGTTTTTTAAAACAACAGGTGACAGCAGACTGATGGCTCTTAATTTAAAGGCAAGACTAAGCTCCAAAAATCTGATATGGGCTGAGAAATTTTATCCCTGGCCAAGGACAGAGCCCAGTGTTGACAAAACACAAACTCTAATTACCAGTAATGCACAGCACAAAAGAAGCCAAACAAGGAATGGATCCAGAACAGCAAAGAAAACTCGTGGCTCATTTAAAAACAAACAATCCAGACTGGTTTTTTTTTGCTTCTAAGACTTTTGCAAAGATCCACGAGGCCATTTTCATCCAACAATACTTAAAAATAACTCTGACTCCAGCGTCCTATCACTAAAAAAAATCTGCATTTGTGATTCATTGAACTCTAAGGTCACCCAAAGATGTTCTGGTGATTTCCTGAGCAGTGCAGAAGGAGGGAGAGGCTGGGATTGCAGCCAGGGCCTCACCTCAGCCATTTTGGGATTCCAGCCCCCGTGGCCCTCCTGCATCTCCCGCAGGATGTCGATGTCCAGCAGGCACTTCACCTTGTCCCCGTGCTGGAAGGGGTGTCTGTCTGTGCTCTCCTTCCTCTGCAGCTCTGCTGGTTTCCCTGGGGAGAACAAGGACAGCACCCGCAGGCATGCAGGGGGCACTCACACACCCTGGGTGCCTTACAAGTGCTGAAAATTAACTTTAATTTGGGCAGAATGGAGCAAAACCCTTTCCATGCCTTATACATTCTATAGGGCAGCAGAGAAATTAGTAGGATTTAACTCTAATTATATTAATAATTCCATTCTATTAAAATTCCATTTTATAAGTTACAATTTACAATTACAATTCTATTATAATTACACTATATTAAAACCCCTTTTCATGCCCTATACACTCTATAGGGTAGCAGAGAAATCTGTAGGATTTAACTCTAATTAAATTAATAATTAAATTCTATTACAATTCTATTTTACAAGTTACAATTTTACAATTACAATTCCATTGTAATTACACCATATTAACAAAACAGTGTATAATTACATAATTATAATTATGTAGATTTTATACACATAAATATAATCTATATATTTTATTAATATAAATTATATCAATAAAATATAAATATATTTATATTTATTGATATAAATTATATTAGTATAAATTATATTTTATATGTATAAAAATATAGAATTACACTATATTAATAAAACAGCTCTAACAAGAGCCATTTTGTCCCTGTGAATGCCTCTCAGGCCGTGGCAGACACCAGGAGCTGTTCTTAGCAATCCACTCACCCACAAATGCTGTTCAGACATGCCCACACAGCACCCAAAATTAGTTCTCCCCCCAACTCTGAGGAGTTCCTTACCCTCCCACCCATCCCTACCCCTGGAATTAAGCTCCTTATCCAACCCTTTCCCTCCCCTCACGCTCTTGCCAGGATGCTCAGGGAGAGAAAAGTTTGAGAAGGGCAGGTAAAAGTCTGCTTGATAAGTTTTATCTGATAGAAACCCTGATTGTGCTGCTGCAACACCAGAACAGACCCCTCTGTTTTCCTTCAGGGGAGCCCAAGATGGTCCCTGCACCTCATTGAAAGAAAAACAACCTCACAGCTAAATTACACCTGGGTAAAATGAAGCTTCAAGTCCAAAAACACAAGGAGTTTTCTTGGACTTAAGAAGAAAGGAGGATTGCAGCAAATTGCCAGTACAGACATCACTTTTTCACATCACTTTTTTTTGATTGTTCCGTTCTCCAAACTCTCCCTTTGGTCACATTTCCCCTTTTGGCTCCACCAGGACAGTGTTTGCTCTCTAAAAGCACAGTGAACACCAGCTTGCCTGAAGAATGAAAAGCTTGGGATTGACAAATGTAACAAAAGTGAGCAAAGTTGGGTTCTCTGTACCAGAGAGGGAATTTCCTGCATTTCCAGCAGAGTTTGCATTCCTTGGGATAGAACTGTGGGGATCTGATGGTTTTAACACTGAAAGTCCAAACTATTTCATGAATCACTCTGAGATCAAGCAGGATGTTCACACACAAACCAAATTCTCTCAAATAAACCTCATTATGTAGGAAATTTAGAAAATAGGGAGGTGGTTTTGTCTTCCAAACTAAAAATGGCTTCAGCGCCAACGGCCGCGTGAATCACAACTCCTCAACAAAGACTTCACCCAGCAAAGATTTGTCTCCAAACCCACCTAATTTTGGGAGGTGCTCCTTGTAGTAGAAGCCCCCAGAAGCCTCCACAGTACATTTGAGGTCCACTTTTCCCTTGTGGCCCACCCTGTAGACGTTGGTGGTTCCGTCGGCCCAGGTGACGCTGGCGACGCTGCGGCCGGTCTCCACGTCCCAGCCCCGGATATCGACCACGCGGCCGGTCTTGCCCTCACCCCCTGAGGGGAAAAGAAGTGCAAATCAGGAAAATTGGATCACAGACAATTCATTTTGGGTGATTGGGAGGGAATCTCTGTGTTAAAGTTCATTTTGGAATGATTCAGTGGAGGATTCCTGGTGTGCAGGAGCATGGCCTAGTTGGGGGATGCACATGTGGTGTCATGGCACCACACTGTGGCAACAAAAATATTCAGCAGTGCTGCAAGATCCGGGTTCCAAGTGCTAAAGATCCACCTAGGATCTTTAAATCTCTCCTGAACACCCTCCATGTGCTGCAAGATCCAAGAGCCAAGTGCTAAAATCCACCCAGGATATTTAAATCTCTCCCCAACCCCATCCATGTGCTGCAAGATCCAAGATCCAAGTGCTAAAATCCACCCAGGATCTTTAAATCTCTCCCCAACCCCATGCAGGTGGAGGAACATCAAATAAACTTGGTTTTCCTCAAGCAAAGAGGTTGAAGGATCTAGAAGAGGAGGATGGATGTGGGGAGGTGGATCTGGCTGGGCACTGGGACTCTGTGCTCTGATCCAAGAGAGAACACAGTGAAGGCAATCAGCATTTGTAGATTCTCAATTTGGGCAAGTACCAACACTTCCCCAGGACTTCTCCAAACAAGGACAGCAAGATCTGTCTCACTGAGGAACTTCTGATTATCTGCATAGTCCTGAAATGCAACATCTGAAGGAGCTGAACTCATTTATCAGCACAATGCAAAGGTTTCTGGGTTTTGCTGGCAGTTCTACTCATGACAAGCCCATGGCTGTGGCAGCTCCACCAAAACCAGAGCCAGAATTCTTGCAATGTGTATCTTAACAGCTTATTTTTCACTCCCAGGGAGATATTTAAAAGATTTATCCAGATTTATCCAGAACCAGTGCTGGAGCTATAGTTATCCAGTTAAATTCTGGGTTATCCCATTTAAACTCTGTTTAATTTCAGATTCAGTTATCCCACTTAAAGAAATTAAATTCTTAATTTCTTTTTTCCCAGCAGAGAGCAGCTGAGGGGGGGATTTAGGGCTCCTCTCTCTGCTCCTGCCCAGGTCAGCAGCACCAGTCTCAGACATGTAAATGCTGCTGTGAAATCCAGAGGATGGATAAGCTGTATTGAGAATAAGCTGATTATTTCCTCTCAGACCCTGCAAGGATCCACATCCTCCCCTGAACCCAGAGCTGCAATAAATGGCAGAGTCAACTCTGGAAACCTTTGAACTTTTGACTTAATTCTTGAGGGGGGAAAAGGAGCTGTAAACATCACAGGGTGTGTGCAGGGCTCTGGGACAAAGGGGCAGGAAAGCTCCCTCAGCCCTGGAGTAATTGCTGTCACTGACCTGGGGACAGGAACTACACCCAAAAAACAGTTAAAAAAAATATTTTTGTCCCACTACATTCTCAGCCTGAAGGTTTCAATTCCTACAGAAAGCAGGACAGGAACTACATCCCAAAAGCAGCTTTAAAAATCCATTTTTGTCCCATTGCAGTCTCAGCCAGGTTTCAATTCCTACAGAAACAGGACAGGAACTACACCCCAAAATCAGCTAAAAAATCATATATAAATAAAGAGCTATATATTTTTAAAAATAGATAAATATATAAATAGGAATAAAATAGAAATATAAACTATAAATGCAAAAATATGAATATGAAATAAATATAAGTAGAAATATAAGTATATATATGAACAATAAATATAAAATATAAATATGGAAATGTGAAAATAAATAAAAATTTAAACTATAAAAAGAAAATATAAATATAAAATATAAATTGAAATTAAAACATAAAATATAAAAATAAAATGTAATATATAAAAAGAAAATATAAATTAAAATGGAAATATAAAATATAAAAGAAAATAAAAACATTAAATATTAAATAAATTAAACTATAAGCTATAAAATAAAATATACTAAAAATAAAATATTTTAAATATATATTTTTAAATATATATTAAAAAAATCAAATTCTACAGGCCATCCCAGAGGCAGCTTACCATCCTGGTTGCCCCACTCCCAGTCAGGCCCACGGACCACTTTAGCCCCCTGGAAAGTCCCTTTCAGGGTGATGCGAGTCAGGTTCTGCCGAGGGCTCACGAGGACCCTGCAAAAACAGAACCAGAGGAACAGATGAATTTGTTGTTGTTACAGAAGTGCCAAAGCTCGGCTCCAGCTGAGGACCCCCCTCACTTCTGGGTAATGGAATTTCTGGGGTGGCCCTGCAGGGAGGCAGGGATGGAGCTCAGCACCTCTGCAAGCAGAGACTCAGAGCAGCAGGGCTGTGGAATTCTGGAACATTCCAGGCTCCCCCAGCCCAGCACAGACCCCCCAGTGCAGGGAGAAGGAGAGAGGCACCTACGTGATGGTGAACAGGGGGTCTGATGTCCTGTTAAAGCAGCTCCCAATGCCCATAGTGTCACAGAGGCAGCTCCTCTGCTGTCCCCAGGCTGCCACAAAGGCTTCTCATCAGCCAGCAGGCACCAAAATCCACAGGGATTGTCTGGCTGCTCAGCCAGGGCACAGTCAAAACAGCCACCAAAATCCACAGGGACTGTCTGGCTGCTCAGCCAGGGCAAAATCCCTTTTCAGGATAAAATCCACAAAGGCTTCTTATCAGTCACCACAATCCACGGGGACTGTCTGGCTGTTCACTCAGGGTACAATCCACAATGCCTTCTTATCAGCCACCAAAATCCACAGAAACCTGCCTGGCTGCTCACCCAGGGCACAATCCAAAAATCCTTCTCATCAGCCAGCAAGGCACCAAAATCCACAGGGACTGTCTGGCTGCTCAGGTTCAGGGTACAATCCACAAAGCCACCAAAATCCACAAGAACTGCCTGGCTGCTCACCCAGGGCACAATCCAAAAATCCTTCTCATCAGCCACCAAGCCACCAAAATCCACAGGGACTGTCTGGCTGCTCAGCCAGGGCAAAATCCCTTTTCAGGATAAAATCCACAAAGCCTTCTCATCAGCCACCAAGCCACCAAAATCCACAGGGACTGTCTGACTGTTCAACCAGGGTACAATCCAAAATTCCCTTCTCATCAGTCTCCAAGCCACCAAAATCCACAGGGTCCTGCCTGTCTGCTCAGCCAGGGCACAATCCTTTTTCTAGGTACAATCCCTTTTCTAGGTACAATCCCTTTTCAAGGTACAATCCCTTTTCAGGCCACAACCCCTTTTCTAGGTGCCCCAATCCCTTTTCCAGGTGCCCCAATCCATGCCCTGGAGCCAGACAGGCTCTTGGCAAGCCCCAGCCCAGACAGGGCAGCCCAAGTTCAGCAGCTGCTGCACAGGGCAAGGGGAGGGAGGGAGGGGAAGCTTCCTGGGGCAGGGCTGACCTCAGAGCATTTCTTTTCCATCTAATACCTCCAGAGGGAAGGTGGAGACTCAGGAGGATAAAAAGCTTAGGCTTGAACTTAGTGTTTACTTATCCAGCAAATGCTTAAGTCTTTTACTTTTCTTAACCTGTGGTTTTCCAACCCTGTGGGTTGCAAAAGAGGGAGGGACTATTAATGCCTTGCTGTTATGATGACTAATAATTAATATTCATTAATTAGCCAGGCTGGAGCTCAGCAGGAGGAAAATGAAGGAGATTTTGTCTGCTTTAAGCACCATCAAGGCTGGATATTGTTATGAAAGAAGATAATGACAGTGGAGGGAAAGGCTCAGCTATAAAGAGCCACTGCTCAGCATTCATTTTATTGCACTGTCAGGCACTACAGACTGGCTCCAAAAACCAGCATGGATTTGGGTAGAGCCTCTGAAGCAGCCTGGATGTCTTCACTGCATTTTGTTCAATGTTTTTCTAATAATTTATCAAAGATGTCTGAGCCAAGCCCTGAGACAAAGTGATAAAAATATAATTCTCTCTTCCAAAGCCTCCTGTCACAAGGGATGGGATTCAATGCAAAGATTCTTAGTGATAGTAAAATAAAGCACCAAGCTGAGCTTAGGATGTTTAAATAGCAAAATATCCACCCCTCATTCTATTCTTAGCAGAAGTTCCCTTTTTGGATTATCATGTAACAGCAGTCACTCCCCAGCTCAACCCTCTCACATTAACCTGCCACCTCCTCTGAAACTTGTGGATGGAGACCAAAAAAAAACAAAGCTGATCAATTTAGAAAGCTGAGTTTCCTTAAAAAAGGAAATTGTGAGAAACTCCATCTCCTGTCCTGCTGAAACTCTGGGTCCAGAAGTGCCCTCCTTCCCCAGCCTCACCAAAATTCTGACCCTGATTCTGATGCAAGCACCAAATCTCCTCAGCCAAAGATTCTTATCAAGGTTTTAATCTAATTCAATGTTTTGCTCCAAATACTGGATAGCCACCAAAGTTACCCAGTGTGATGCAAAAATACCCCTGGGATAAATTTAATCACATGGTGCTGCCTTTAATAACAAATTTAATTATGACAGCACAAGTCTGCAGCCACTCCTGCCCTACAAATTCCAAGGATATTAAATCACTGCAGGGCCCAGAGAGCACTTGGGAGCATGAACTGTCCAGAATGAAGTCGTGGCTCTCTGGGAACCACTCCCTGGGGATGCTCTGCCTGCTCAAGCTTCTCTGAGGTGCTGATTTGGGTTTTGACATCCCTGAGCTGCATCTGGAACAGCAGCATCAGCCCCGCTTTAAAGAGAGGGATGGGAGATCCAAATCCACTGATCTGGAGAAATTCAAACAAAAACTACTTTAAATCTGCAGCAGCAAGCCAGAGCTCCTTCACACCAGGCATGGCTGACGTGTTTAGAGGGATTTTTCTGCTGCAGAAAGTTCTTACCTGAAGAAATAAACACAATTAAAGGGACAAGAAGTAGAAGGGATGGGAACCCTGTAAAGTGGCAGCCCATAAACCTGTGATAATAAATAAATATCACATTAAATCCTTCACAAAGGCACAGCTCTAAACCAGATTTTCAACTCATGGGACACACAAACCCCACATCCCAGCCAGCACACACAAAGATTCACCTCCAGAAAAGCCAAATCATTAATTTCTTGCAGGAACTACAGACAAAAGTGACCTCAAAGCAAGAAATTCCAGGTTTTCTAATCCCCCCAGCAAAGCTTCTCCTGAAACTCTTCCAGCAGAGGATAAAGGAGGCACTTCTGACAGATGGCTGCTGGCTGCTCAGGCAGGAACCAGACTGAGATCAGGATCACAGAAACCTATTTCAGGAGCTGCCTTCACCCAGATTTTTCCTTTCCAATCCTCTCCATCCTTGACAAGGCACATTTATTGACAAAGCAGGCTGTAACCTTAAAACACATTAATTAACAGCAGTGTTTTGGTAACCCCAAAGTAATCTGGATCCCAAAACCTATTTCAGGAACTGCCTTTATCCAGATTTTCCCCTTTTCAATCCTCTCCATCCTTGACAAGGCAAAGTTCATGACAAAACCAGCTGTACCCTTATATCATAAATGTGGATATTCTTATAACACACCTTTATCAGTAAAAACTGTGGTTTTTTGTGACCCCCAAAGTAATTTGGATCACAGAAACCTATTTCAGGAGCTGCCTTTACCCAGATTTTTTCCTTTTCAATCCTCTCCTTCCTTGACAGGACATATCTATTGACAAAACCAGCTGCATCCTTAAAACACATTAATTAACAGTAGTGTTTTGGTAACCCCAAAGTAATCTGGATCCCAATACCTATTTCAGGAGCTGCCTTTACCCAGATTTTTTCCTTTTCAATCCTCTCCTTCCATGACAGGACATATTTATTGACAAAACCAGCCTTATAACACATCTTTACCAATAAAAGCTGTGGTTTTTTGGTAACCCCCAAAGTAATTTGGATCAATTCCTGCTCTGAAAAGCCACAGCAGGGAAGGTTTCAGACCAAGGCTACAAAATGGGAACTAAAAAGGTTCCTGCAGACAGATTTTCACTCAGAGATGTTCCCACAGAGCATTAAAAAGCAGAATATTGCACTGAGGAGATGCAGGAACACCACTGAGCACACAGAGTGAAAATGCCATTTTATCATCCTCCAACTTTCATTATTAGCTCAAAACCCAGCCAAAGCTGGGTCAGTTTCTCTTGCTTGAAGTTTTGATCATGTAATTCCAGCAAAGATAAAGATGAAATATCTCACTGAATATGTCTATATATCATATGTCAATACCTGTTCTAGAAATGAAACAGAATAATCCAAATTACACAAGGGAAGCCCCAGTATGAAAATACACCTTGGTGCTCATGGTTGGGGTTTTTTAAGGAGGCACAGGCAATTTATCTGGCAAACTGTGGTGGTTTTCTCCATGAAATAAAATTTCTCTAAAGTAAAATACAAATCCATTAATAGATTAAAAAAAATAAACCCATATTAATAAGTTAATTTGATTCCAAACATTCCTCACCCAAATTTCTTAGCTCAAATGTTAAAAAACTATCATTAAACTATTTATTAACTATTTCTTTTAAGCAAAGTTTAAAATAAATAGTTAAAAATACCACCTGCTGAGGAGGTTGCTGTGTAAATAATTTTCATTATTTATATTATTGCCCAGAAATCAAACACCCAGCAGTTGTCACTCAGCTGCTGGATCAGCTCAGCTCCCAGAGCCACAGATGGGAATTTGGATTATTGAAACTGTCCAGACCTAAATCAGAGCACACACTTGTTCCTGGATCTGATTTCCAACTCCACCAGCCAGAGCTGGTTTAAGAATTACAGCTGAAAATAACTGCAATTTCTGTTGTGACTACAGGATAAAGCACAATGGGAGAAAATATTTGTATTTCTTGTGCTTGATTACACAAAACATTTCCCTGTGTAGCTCGCTGGCTCCTCCAGCTCCATTGTTTGCCAGGAAAAAAAATTAAAAAATAAAAAACAAGGCTTGTGAAAAACCACTGAGGCTGTGATTTATTGGTGAGAAAAGTCCAGAAAATAACCTGGGTAAATTATTCCACATCTGAAATTCAGCCCAACCCCGAGCAGGTGATCCAAGCAAAATGTTGGTGTTGCATGGGAATAGAACAACATTAATATTTTCTAGGAGATTATCTCAGGTTTGATTACAGAAACCTATTTCAGGAACTGTCTTTATCCAGATTTTTCCTTTATCCAGATTTTTTTCCTTTTTTTTTTTTTGCAGAACTCACCAGAATGTGCCTGAATTTTCCAGCCCTAAGAGAAAACTGACGAGCTTTGCTTTGCTGCCCTGCTCTGCTCACAGACACTGATTTACATCCCAATTATTCAGCAAATATTCAGGAAATGGATACAACAGCTCTGAAAAAAGCTCTTCAGCAAAACTCAGTTCCATCCTTTCAGCCAAGGATGAGAGGCTCTCCCACAAGAGCCATAAAATCCAAACTAAACAAGAAATAAAAATAATACTTATTATATTTATTATATAAACATTATAGGTATAATATTTTATGTATAATATATAGAATATATAAAATATATAAAATATTATATATATCATACATAATATCTAATATATCATATATAGTATATATAGTATATAATATATAGTATATAATGTATAAAATATATGACCTTATATATAATGGAGTATATATTTGCTATATTTATTATAGAAATATAAAAATGTTATATAATATAAAATATCATGTATTATGTATAATATATATAATTCTATTTATAATATCTAATATATAACATATAGTATATATTGTATATAATATATAGTATAGCATATATAATGTATATTATATATAATATTATATAGAATATAGTATATATTCGTTATATTTATTATAGAAATATAATAAAAATATATAATATAATATAATATAATATAATATATTATAATATAATATAATATAATATAATATAATATTATATTATATTATATTATATTATATTATATTATATTATATTATATTATATTATATTATATTAATATTATATTAATATTATATAAATATAATAAAAACTTTGGTTTTTCTCTTTCTGTCCTTAAGGAACTGCCAAAGGTTTTCTCTTCTACTTTATTTAGAAGGAAAACAAAAGAAAAGAAAAAAGAGAGATGAGTGATCTAAGCAACTATAAAATAAACAAAAATAACAATAAAAAATAACAAATTAGGAGGTCAGGAAGAGATTACCCCATATAGCAAAATTAAAAAAAAAAATCAGCACTTCCTATGCCCTAAAGTTCAACCTCAGGTCATTTTAGGAGCTGAAATAGCTCTGCAGGTAAAGGTGTCAGCAAAGCCTCTTTAGAGACTGACTGGAACCTCTGCAGGGCCTGCCTGGGTTAAATCCCCCAAATCCTGCATGAAATCCCCCCAGTCCTGAATTACCGACCTGCGGCAAGCAGGGCTCTGGGACAGCAGCAGGAATCTGTGAGGGACCAAAGCATCCCAAATCCTGCCAGGGAAAGGAGGAACCCAAAGGAGCTCAACAAAAGCCAAAATCCACCCAGCATTTACCACTGACTCCTTAAAAACTCTGATTTTCTCTCTTTGTCCTTAAGGAACGGCCAAAGGTTTTCTCTTCTACCTTACTCAGATGGAAAAAAATAAAATACTCTGATTTTCTCTCTTTGTCCTTAAGGAACTCCCAAAGGTTTTATTGTCTACTTTATTTAGAAGTAAAAAAAGAAACTACTCTGATTTTCTTTCTTTGTCCCTAAGGAACTGCCAAAGGTTTTCTCCTCTACTTTATTTAGAAAAAAAAAAAATTAGAAGAAAAAACTCTGATTTTCTCTTTTTATTCTTAAGGAACTGCCACAGGTTTTATTGTCTACTTTACTTAGAAAGAAAAAAAAAATAGAAGAAAATACTCTGATTTTCTCTTATTTTTTTCTCTTATTTTTTTTCCTTCTACTTTATTTAGAAGAAAAAAAAAAAGAAAATACTCTGATTGTCCTGAAGGAACAACCGAAGGTTTTCTCTTCTACTTTAGTTAGAAGAAAAAAATGAAATACTCTGATTTTCTCTTCCTGTCCTTGAGGAACTGCCAAAGGTTCCATCTTCTACTTAGAAGGAAAAAAAGAAAATAATCTGATTTCCTCCCTTTGTCCTTAAGGAACCGCCACAGGTTTTCTCCTCTACTTTACTTAGAAGATGAAAAAAACCCAGAAGAAAATACTTTGATTTTCTCCCTTTGTCCCTAAGGAGCTGCCAAGGGTTTTATTGTCTACTTTATTTAGAAAGAAAAAAAAAATAAAAAGAGAAAAAAGAAAGAGAGATGAGTGATGTGAGCAATAGCCCCAGTGAGTCACAGGCAGGAAATTTCAGTTCTTGAAAAGATCTGCAGTGCCTGAGGCAGGGCTGAGAGCGCAGAGCCGCCTCTTCCCTCACACAGGGCACCCATCTTTTTTACTTATATTTCAATTTTTTCATTTTTTTTCATTTTTTTTACTCAGGGATGGGGTAATTGAGAGGTGTTTTAAAAAGTTTTATTTTATTTCTAGTTTTATGAGACGGGTGAGATAATACAGATGTTATAATTTATTAAAATTAGGGCTGAGAGTGCAGAGCTGCCTCTTCCCTCACACAGGGCACCCATCTTTTTTACTCATATTTGAATTTTTTAATTTTTTAAATTTTTTTTACTTAGGGATGGGGTAATTGAGAGGTGTTTTAAAAAGTTTTATTTTATTTCTAGTTTTATGAGAAGGGTGAGATAATACAGATGTTATAATTTATTAAAATTAGAAGTTGACTACTAGAAGTGTTTCTTGGTTTATTAGTTTTTTGTCCCACTTTGTTGCAGATGTTTTAAAGTTAATCTACATTTTTATTTTCTCTCTCTTTTTATAAGTCTCTTTTTCTTTTCTCTTATATTTTTATATTTTTATATTCTTATTTTCTTTCTCTTCTATATGTCTCTTTTTCTTTTCCTATATATATTTTCTTTTTTTAATATTTTTTTATTTTTATATTTTTATGTTCTCTTTTTATAAGTCTCTTTTTCCCTTACTTTTTATTTTGATATTTTTATTTTCTCACTCTTTTTCTTCTCTCTTATATGTTTATATTTTTATTTGTATTTTTAGTATTATATTTTTCTTTTATCTTATTTTCTCTTTATGTATCTTTTTCTTTTCTCTTATTTTATATATTTTTAATAAATAAAATAAACAATAAATTTAAATTATTTATATTTTTTATTTTATTTATATATTTAATTTTGATATTTTTCTTTCCTCTTATTTTCTCTTTATGTCTCTTTTTCTTTTCTTATATTTCTCTTTTATTTATATTTTTATTTTCACTCTATTCTTATGTCTCTCTTTTCTATTTTATTTTATATTTTTATTTTCTCTCTATATATACGTCTCTTTTTCTCTTCTATTTTTCTATTTTTGTTTTATTTCTATTTTTATTTTTATATTTTTCTTTCCTGTTATTTTCTCTCTCTTTATTCGTCTCTTTTTTCTTATATTTTTATGCTATTTGTATTTTTATTTTTTCTTATATTTTTATCTTATTTCTGTTTTTATTTTATTTCTATTCTTATTTTTATATTTTAATTTTCTGTTATTTTTTCTGTCATTTATTGGTCTCTTTCTTTTCTCTTATATTTTTATGCTATTTATGTTTTTTTTCTTATATTTTTATTTTATTTATATTTTTCTTTTATTTCTATTTTATTTTATTTCTATTTTATTTATATTTTTCTTTTATTTCTATTTTTCTTTTACTTCCATTTTATTTCTATTTTATTTCTATTTTTCTTTTATTTCTATTTTTCTTTTATTTCCATTTTATTTCTATTTTATTTCTATTTTTCTTTTATTTCTACTTTCATTTTATTTCTATTTTTCTTTTATTTCTATTTTTCTTTTATATTTTTCTTTTATCTATTGTATTTATTTATTTTATTTTATTTCTATTTTTATTATTTCTATATTTTATATAATTTATATACGTTTTTATTCATATAATATATAATAATTATATTACATATAATATATTACACATATTACATATGTATTACATATATATAGTACATATATATAGTACATATATATACTACATATATATTAAATATATATATTACATATTATATATATTACATATTATATTATATTACATATTCAATTTATTACATTACATTATATTACATTATATTACATTATATTACATTATATTACATTATATTACATTATATATAACATATTATATTATATATATTACACATATATATAATATAATTATATTACATATAATAGTGTATTAAATTACATTATAATATTCATGGCATTCATATTAAACTGATATTTATTGTATTATTTTATTTTTTTATTCTCCTTAAGGAGGGAGGGGTGACTCACGGCTGGGAGTGCGCGGTCTCGTAGCGCTCGAAGGCGTGCGCCAGGTCGTGCTTGTTGTTCATGTAGCACTGCGTGCACAGGTCGTAGTCGAAGCACAGCTTGCACTTCCACCTCATGCCGCGGATGCCGTGCTTCTTGCAGCAGTCGCAGATGATGTTGGGGTGACGGACACCTGGGGGGAAAAAAGGGAATGGGAGATGCACAGGAATTCCGGGGAAAATCCACAGGAATTCCGGGGAAAATCCACAGGAACTCCGGGGAAAATCCACAGGAATTCCAGGGGAAATCCACAGGAACTCCAGGGGAAAATCCACAGGAACTCCAGGGAAAATCCACAGGAACTCCGGGGAAAATCCACAGGAACTCCGGGGAAAATCCACAGGAACTCCGGGGAAAATCCACAGGAACTCCGGGGAAAATCCACAGGAACTCCGGGCAAAATCAGGATTTCATAACCACCCTTCCAGTACTGCAGAATGCCCAAGCCCTGTAGAAAAAGATCTTGGATGTCCACGGGAATTCCAAGGAAAATCAAGTTTTTAGAATCACCCTTCCAGTACTGCAGAGTGCCAAACCCTGCAGAAAAGGATCTTTGAGATCCACAGGAATTCCAGGGAAAATCAAGTTTTCATAACCACCCTTCTAGCACTGCAAATACGTCAAACCGTTTCAGAAAAGGATCTTCAAAATCCACACAAATTCCAAGGGAAATCAGGATCTTAGCACCACCCTTCCGGCACTGCAGAGTGCCAAACCCTTCCAGAAAAAGACCTTTGAGATCCACAGGAATTCCAGGGAAAATCAGGATTTTAGAATCACCCTTCCGGCACTGCAGAGTGCCAAACCCTTCCAGATAAAGACCTTTGAGATCCACAGGAATTCCAGGGAAAATCAAGATTTCATAACCACCCTTCCAGTACTGCAGAGTGCCAAACCCTGCTCCAGCAGAGCCTTTTCAAAGAGGGAAATCAGGTGGTGCTAAATGCTGTCCCATCACACAGTGTAGGGACAGGAGGTGACTGTGCCAGGGGCTGTGCCCCTGCCCATGCCCTGCTCCAGCAGAGCCTTTGCACAGACAGAAACATTACATTAAATTCTTTACAAATCACACAGACACGTACAAGTAAGGCTCTAAATTATTACTGGGTTATTCTGCCACCAACAAATCCCAGCATCGCCAGGCAGGCAGCGAGCAGAGGCTGGCACAGGGGGCAGGGGCGCTGTGGGCAGGAATGGCAGTGCCAGGGGCTGTGCCCTTGCCCTCTGCGCTCTTTGCACAGAGAGAAACACTAAATTAAACTCTTCACAGACCACACAGACATGCACAAATGAAGGCTCTAAATTACTGCTGGGTTGTTTTGCACACCCCTGGCTGCGCATCGCCGCGCGGGCCGCGAGCAGAGGCTGGCACAGGGGGCAGGGGTGCTGTGGGTAGGAATGGCAGTGCCAGGGGCTGTGCCCTTGCACTCTTTGCACAGAGAGAAACATTAAATTAAACTCTTTACAGATCACACAGACATGCACAAATGAAGGCTCTAAATTACTGCTGGGTTATTTTGCACACCCCTGGCCGCGCATCGCCGCGCAGGCCGCGAGCAGAGGCTGGCACAGGGGCAGGAATGGCAGTGCCAGGGGCCGTGCCCTGCTGTGCTCACCTATCTGGGCGTTGTCGTAGAGCAGCAGGTCGTAGGCGCCCTGGAAGCCCGTGCGGTAGTTGGTCCTGTTGCCCTGGTCCCACTGCACCACCACGGTCTTGTCGGGCGTGGTGGGGCTGCCCGTGCGGCCGATCTCCACCACGGTGCCCACGTTGCCCTCGCCGCTGTCCTGGCTGCCCCACTTCCAGTCCACTCCACGCACAACCCTCATCCCCACCTGCATGCTGGCATGGGGGTCCGGCTCCATGGATCTGCACAGCAAACCCTACGCGTGCTCCTGCTGCACGGGGGTCTCGGGCGGGGCCAGCATGGTCAGCACGCCTGTGAACGAAACAGCAGAAATTCAGGGAGTGTGATCCACACATCACATCTCATCCCCCACCCCAGAATCTGCAGAAAAATCCTGACTTGCTGAGATAAATCTGCTTTATTCGCTGTGAAAAATGTGTATTTTATGATTGGCTTTTGGCAAATATTCAAATATTCAAATATTCATATGTGTTATGTCAGACAGTGATGCTGTATTAATTTTTTTAGTAGTGTGTTAAATATAGTTTTAGTGTGTTAACTATAGTTTTAACATAATGTTAAAATAGAAACTATGCTATGTGAGATAACTTTTTTAAAGAAAGCACTCACAGGGAGATAGCAGCCACAGGACACCGAAATCTTTCAGAGAAAGAGAATTTATTGCTCCATTATCAGGAGAAACTTTTTCCTGCCTCACTCAGCCATGAAGATGCCCACAGGATTCAGAGGAAGAAGTTGACACTCACCAGACAGAATCCTGTATTTAAATGGAATTTATGCATCACTAATGAGGTGTATGAATATGCAACAGGCTGCGGCTTTTAAGGGTTAATCCTCTGTTAACTGTGTCCTTTTTTGGGCTTATTTTGCCCAGAAAAGGTACCTGGTCATCCATAACTCTTTATTTTTATTGTCTCATATTATCCTAGTCCAAATTGTCCAAATTATTATTACTCTAACTACACTGCTATTTTTATAACCATTTTATTATTATTAAACTTTCAAAATTTTAAAAACAAGCGGTTGGAGTTTTTCACGTTCACAAATGGGATTCTCACAGCTTAAGCATTGACGGGAGTGATAGAAAATCTAACCAGGCTTCCAAGGCTCATCAGCACCTGCAATAAAATCCAAAAACTTCTTCCAGAGAGCTGTGCATTAGGGAAGAGAACTGGGCAAGGAGTCTACAAAATTCCAGTACCAGCCCTTGATCCCAAACTCAAGAATGAACACAGAGACACAACAGCAGCAGAAACAAGCAAGCACAGTAAATAAAATTGAAGGAAATGAGCAAGAAAACACAAACAGCAGGATTTTAGCAATAAAAGTGAATTTCAGTCCATTTTCAGGAAGTCTCCCCACATGCATCTCATCTTTTTACAGCACTGTCAAGTTTCACTTGCCCTTCAAGTCAGTTTTGGTTTTGATTTGAGGATACAGGAAGTTTTAAAATTTGAAAAAAGCATTTGCCTGTTTCCCCCAAGCAAAGGCAGTTTCACAAAAACATGGTCAATGTCAGATTAATTTCAGTCCTTTCCTGTTATTTATCCATGAGCCACAGCAGGAACAGGGCAGGGCTGCTGCTCCACCTGCAATAAACCCAGCAGATTTAGGGCTGCCTTTATTTGAGTGGTTCTCACTTACTTCAGTTGTTTCTTTCCCTTTCAGTAATATTTGAGTGGTTCTCACTCTTTTTTTCATCTATTTCTTCACCTTGTTAAAGGATGTAGGTCTAAAGGAAGCACCAGTAAATTTAATATTCAGGAGCTTTGTGCAAAGTCTTCATTCCAGCATTCTGGCTTCCTAAAAAATTGATATAAACCAGTACATTTATTAATTTCACCTTGTACATTTACGAATTTCAGCTTGTTAAAGGATGTAGGCCAAAAGGAAGGAAATTTATTAATATTCAGGAGAATATCAGTGAGATCAGCAAGACAGGGCCAGCCTTCCCAACTGTTGCCATGACAATGAGGTGAACACCACACAGATGCAGCACATCCTCAATTCTGAATTCAAGCAGATTCTTAAATCAAGCAGATTCTCAAATCCTTGTTTGACAAGGATAAGCATAAGACAGACAAAAGGAATGTGGCTTTCGATGTGCAGAGCCTGGAAAAATCTCCTGTAGCATCCTTGGGCACCCCTGGATCTTCCTCCTGAGCTATCCACAACACCCAGATTTTCTCAAAAATTGAAAGAAAGGATGCAAAGGGATGAAAAATGGGGATGGCACAAGCAGAGCTCCCCCAGTGCCAGGACAGAGAGTGTGGGGAGCTGCCCCAGCTGAGGGGATGTGCTCAGCCCTGGGATGCGCTTTCAACGCTGCCACCCACCAATAAAAACATCTGAAAACCACCAAACCCTAAAAATAAACCCGTCCTCCAGCCAAACATCCCCTTTTGAATGCGTGGAGGAGTGGTTTAATGCAAAACCATCAAAAAAAAAAACCAAAAACTGATGCACATTTGCAGCGTGAGCCTGATCTGTGCTCAGCCCCAGCCTCTCCCTGTCCTCAGCGCTGTGACACCCAAACCCCTGGCACAGCAGGGCAGCATCAAAGCAGCTGTCCTGGTGAACTCCACACCATCCTCCCTCCTCATCATCACTGAAGTCTCCCTGGGTGATCTTTCACTTGTTTTTGTGGAGGTGGATGTAACACTGCTGAGCTGGAGGCACACCGGTGTTCACTGCCTCTGTGAGAGCAGGAATTATCAAAGAATGTTCTCTGTGAGAGCAGGAATTATCAAAGAATATTCTTTGTGCCCCACAAAGAGCAGGAATTATCAAAGAACATCCATTGTGGCAGGAATTATCAAAGAATATCCTTCATAAACCCGCATTTCCCTGTGCACTTTCCCACAAATTTTGGATGCTGCTGAAATCCTTCAAAGGAGCTGTCAGTTTTGCAAAAAGCATCAGCAGCCCTTGAGGATGCCTTCCTAACCTGAATATTCCATTTTCCACACATTTTCTCCCATCCCCTCCTCAGGGGAGATGCACAACAGGAGGGAAAAGCTGCTCCAAATCTCAGCATTATTGATTTCCCTAAGTGGAAATGTTTCACTCACTGAAGCAAATACTCCTCCCCTGATGCTGCCTGGGCTGTAATTATTCCAGGTGGAGCTGCCAGAAATAATTCAGAAAGGAAACATCAGTTTCCCATGGGAATTTCAGGTAAGCATGAAGGAATAATTCAGATTTCTGAATCCTCAAATAACATTGTGACCTTGCCTGCTGTGACACAGGAAAGAGCAGCGCCTCAGCTTTAGGAAATCCCACTAAAAGTTAATTGGAAAAAAAGATTAATTGGTTGGATTTCAGCTTTCAGCCCACAAAATTTAAGCTGCAATAATTGTGGCAACTTTCTGCCAATATTTCA
Source organism: Melospiza georgiana (assembly GCF_028018845.1). Taxonomy (NCBI): domain Eukaryota; kingdom Metazoa; phylum Chordata; class Aves; order Passeriformes; family Passerellidae; genus Melospiza; species Melospiza georgiana. Next base: position 9,564,675 of record NC_080451.1, read on the forward strand.
ATATTTCAGCCCGATTTCCACCTGCTGGGAGGCAAAGGTTGCTGCTGGTGTGGCCCCACAGCAAACAGAAGCCAGTGCTGGAAACAGCTGACAAAAATCAGTGCCTGGTGATCACATTATTTGAACAGCATGGTAAACAGAGGATATGTTTAAAAGAAAAAAAAATTTTAAAAAGAGCTTTTTTTTCTTCCCTTTAACCATATTTTGCAGTTTGAATTGTCTTGAGGTGAATCGCTCCGCTTTTGAGATTTGCCCGTGCAGGAGATGCTTCCTCAGGTAATTTCAAATCCCACATTTCCCCCAAATTCCCAATTTCCCCAAGTGATCAGCCCCCAAATCAGCCAGAATTACACTGAATTTGAAAATAACACCACTGTCCATTTCTTACTCTTTTCATTCTATTTGCCTCTTCCAGTGCCATTAAATAAATTCTTACCAAGTCATTAAAAGTGTAGGTTAATCAGCTACCACCACTGGAAAGCTTCAAGACTTCATTTTGGATATCCTCACATCAAAAATATCAACACAATTTTGGTGTCCTGGCTGAATTAACCCAGTTCATATTGAATTAAAACCTGCTGGGTTTTAGCACTTCCTCCACTATTTCAGGACTTAATTTTGCATATTCTCACATCAAAAATATCAACACAATTTTGGTGTCCTGGCTGAATTAACCAGCTCATATTGAATTAAAAACTGCTGAGTTTTAACACTTTCTCCACTGTTTCAAGACTTAATTTTGGATATCCTCACATCAAAAATATCAACATAATTTTGGTGTCCTCCAGTTCATATTGAATTAAAATCTGCTGGGTTTTAGCACTTTCTCCACTATTTCAAGACTTAATTTTGCATATTCTCACATCAAAAATATCAACATAATTTTGGTGTCCTGGCTGAATTAAGCCAGCTCATATTGAATTAAAATCTGCTGGGTTTTAGCACTTTTCCCCCTCCTCCTGTATTTCCCTACAGAAATAAGGCTCAGCAGGGTTTTCCCCCTTTCCTGACACAAATTTCACAGCTCAATGCACCATCAATTATTGTTCCCCTACCTGCAAGGCAGAAATAAACACTTTTGTGTTCTTTAATAACACAACCAGGATCAAATACCTCTGCTCAAGGCTTATAGCTGCTAAGTTTATCACCAAGGTAATTGGTAATATTCATTATTCATGCCAAAAACCTGAAAGGTAATTAGTAATATTCATTATTCACGCCAAAACCCTGGAATTCACACAAAACCAGCTGATATTAGAGGAAAACAGAGCAGAAAAGCAGCAAAATATTTTTGATTTTGACACCCTGCAGCAGAGAAGCTGGGGCTGCCCCATCCCAGGAAATGTCCAAGGCCAGGTTTGGAGCAGGAAAATAGGATGGGATTTAATGTCCCTTCCAGCCTGGAATTCCAGGATATTCCTCTGCAAAGCCTCAATGACATTTTTCTTCCTTTCTCCTCATGCAATCAGGAATTTTATTTGGTCTAAAATAGTGCAAAATGGCATCACTGGCACATGGGGGGAAGGCAGAAAGGAGCAGATGCTGCTTTTGTAGTTTAAATACCAACAGCAGATAAATGAACCCATTTTAATGATAGAATCAGTCTGAGATTAAATTTAAAAAAATCAAATATGGGGCAGCTGCCACTGGCGAAACAAATCAATCAAATAAAAAAAAATAAAACCCTGAGTGAGGTGAAATGATTTCCAAACCTCACGTGCTCCCAGAGTATATTTAACTGTATTACATAAACAGAATCAAGCAGGTGATTAATAAGGCTCTGCTCAGGGATTTAATATCTTGTCACTCCAGCTCCGAGCAGGCACAGGCACATCCTGAAGCACAAGGGAGGAAAAGCTAAAAATAACCAGCCAGGCTCAGTCCCCAGCAAGGATTTATCTCTGCAATCAACACTCGGCCTTTGCAAATGCCAGCCCATTGATCTGGCTTGCCCAAAGTGAATTTTCCATTTCATTTTTACGCTGGCACTGAGCTGCTTTCTTTGCCTTTCAGTAATATTTGAGTGGTTCTCGCTCTGTTTTTCCATCTATTTTCTACAAATTGTTAAAGGATTGTAGGTCTAAAGGAAGCACCAGTAAATTTAATATTCGAGAGCTTTGCTGGAATGAAGTTTGCACATTCTGGTTTCCAAAATAAACCAGTAAATTTATTAATTTCACCTTGTAAATTTACGAATTTCACCTTGTTAAAGGATTGTAGGTCTAAAGGAAGCACCAACAAATTTATTAATATTCCGGAGCTTTGTGCAAACTCTTCATGGTTTCCTAAAAAATGGATATAAACCAGTAAATTCATTAATTTCACCTTGTTAAAGAATGTAGGTCTAAAGGAAGCACCAATAAATGTATTAATATTCAGGAGCTTTGTGCAAACCCTTCATTCCAGCATTCTGGTTTCCAAAAAAATGGATATAAACCTGTAAATTTAATAACTTCACCTTGTTAAAGGATGTAGGTCTAAAAGAAGGAACAGAAAATTTAATATTTAGGAGCTTTGTGCAAACTCTTCATTCCAGCATTCTGGTTTCCTAAGAAATGGACATAAACCAGTAAATTCATTAATTTCACCTTGTAAATTTATTAATTTCACCTCGTAAATTTATTAATTTCACCTTGTTAAAGGATGTAGATCTAAAGGAAGCACCAATAAATGTATTAATATTCAGGAGCTTTGTGCAAACCCTTCATTCCAGCATTCTGGTTTCCTATAAAATGGACATCAACCTGAGAATAAATGATCTAAATAAATGATTTTTCTTCCTAAAGGTGGAAGAAGGGACAGATAAGTTGCACACCCTGAATTTTGGGTTCATTTTGTGTGAGAATGGCAGAACCCAAAAGCTGCAGTGGACACAGAAACTGCACTGAGCTGGCCTTGAACCTTCAATTCAACTCAGATTTCACCTCCCTTTGATGACCACAGGCACAGAAATCTGAACCTGCTCCAAAAATGTAACACTGATCTGCACCAAACCCCAACTGGCTTTGTCACTGAGAGCTGGGCACCAGAAAGGGCTTTTTGTCAGCAGCGAGTGGAGAATTAATTAAACAGAAAGTGACAGGGACCAGCCAGCAGCAAAGACACACAGAGCGTTTTTCATGAATCAGCTCCCTGCTAACTGCAGGACTGAAGCATGGAACCAATCTGGGTTGCACAATGGTCAATATTTGCTTTGAAACACTGAAATGCAAACAGCACCTTTAGGAAACACCAGCACAAACCACAAATAAAATTAAAAAAAAAAAAAACCAGCAGAAGCTGTGGCAGGGCTGACAGGGGTGTTAAACTGGGGCTGAACAATCCAAAACTTCCCTGGTTTTCCCACTGAGGCTGAGGGTGCACAGGAATTTGGGAAGGAGCACCCTGAGATGCTCAGCAATAAAAATTGGGGAAAGAAATGAAAAGGGGAATGTTTGGAGTCTCTCTGCCTTCCCAAGCAATCCTTACACCTCAGGAATTCCTTAATTTCACCTTCCCAGTCCTGTTCTCTGTCTGGGCTAACCCACCTCACACAGAAAGGTCAGGGATGCTCAAAATTCACATTTCTACACCAACATCAACCAAACCCCACAAAAGCACAAGTTCAGGCTCCAAATTGCTGAGGTCAGTGCTGGTGTGGCCAGTGGAGAATTAAAAGTGATTACAAGTGAAAGTTCACAGAGAGAGCACCCGGAGGTGCTCAGCAATAAAAAATGGGAGAAGAAATAGAAAAGGGCAATGTTTAGAATCTCTTTGCCTCTCCAAGCAATCCTCACACCTGAGGAATTCCTTAATTTCACCTTTCCAGTCCTGTTCTCTGTCAGGCTTAACCCACCCGACACAGAAAGGTCAGGGATGCTCAAAATTCACATTTCCACATCAACATCAACCAAACCCCAACAAAAGCACAAGTTCTCTCTACCAGGGAGGGAAAATTTCAGGCTCCAAATTGCTGAGATCAGCGCTGGTGTGGCCAGTGGAGAATTAAAAGTGATTCCAAGTGAGAGTTCACACTGGGCATCTCGTGGATCTCTCTTATTCCATCCCATGGGATAATTGCTCATTGCTCATGATGAAAATTTCCTTCTGGCTTTTGATGAACTGTGTTCTTTCCAGGAGGGAGGAAAAACAGCTCCAGCCATTTGCTTTAATTGGAGCTGACAGTTTGCAGATTGGAGCCTGGAGCCTTGAAAAAGCTCAGCAGCTGATGAGAATCCACTTTTTCCTCAATAGCAGATCTCTTGAGTTAAATTTATATTGCTTTACAATAAAAACAAATACTCCCTGCCCACACACACAAGCACTAGGTAATGTTGTTTAAGTAAAAAAAACCTCAATTATTTGCTAAGTTTGAATGAAAATATTTGCATAGAAAAAAAGGGGAGAATGGTATTCAAACTTTTCCATGGAAGATCTCTGTGGAAAAGAAACAAAAACTCAATATTATTGCACTGAGTGATTCTTCTGCATTGAATCCACTTTTTCCTCAATAGCAGATCTCTTGAGTTAAATTTATATTGCTTCACAATAAAAACAAATACTCCCTGCCCACACACACAAGCACTAGGTAATGTTGTTTAAGTAAAAAAAAAAACCCCAATTATTTGCTAAGTTTGAATGAAGATCTTTGCATAGAAAAAAAATGGGAGAATGGTATTTAAACTTTTCCATGGAAGATCTCTGTGGAAAAGAAACAAAAACTCAGTATTATTGCACTGAGTGATTCTTCTGCATTGAATCCACTTTTTCCTCAATAGCAGATCTCTTGAGTTAAATTTATATTGCTTCACAATAAAAACAAATACTCCCTGCCCACACACACAAGCACTAGGTAATGTTGTTTAAGTAAAAAAAAACCCCAATTATTTGCTAAGTTTGAATGAAGATCTTTGCATAGAAAAAAATGGGAGAATGGTATTTAAACTTTTCCATGGAAGATCTCTGTGGAAAAGAAACAAAACCTCAATAATTATTGGATTGAGTGATTTTTCTGCATTTCCTACCAGGAATCACCATCACTTTTCTGGCCCTTGGCACTAAGAGGTCAACAATCAACCACCTGCATCCCTTTTTCCTGTGCCCAGAGCAGTGACAAAGCCACAATATTAAAAAAACCCAGTTTAATAAAGTCAAATACAACCACCCAGGGCAGCTGGAAAATCTCAAACAAGCTCAGAGATCCATCAGGAAGGGTTTCAGTGCACTTTATCATGCCTTGTGGGGAAGGATGGACTAGGTGGCCTCAGCAAAATCCCTTCCAGAACTATTTTCAATCATCTAGAAATAGAGGATCAGACAGAAACATATTCCAACAGTGAGAAATCTGTCTTGGCAGAGGATTTCAGCTGTGCTCTTCCTTGACATTGCTCTAATATATTTCTCAGAGGCAAGGAGACCATCTGGCCCAGAGCTGATGGTGTGGAGCCCTGGTGAAGCTCAGCTCTGCACCTCCCTCACACCAGCCATCAACTCCTATTTACCACTAAAATCTCAGTTCAAGCATTTAAAAGTTCATAAGTTTAATGACACGATTGCCTTTTCTGTCCATAAAGTCAGCCAGTGTCCCCCCAAAAGTCGTTCAAAAATCAAAATCCCGATTCACTGCAGGAGTGAAAAAATGAAGAGGAATTAACTCTGACGTCCTGAGGGTTGAACAGTGGGGCTGAGGAAACAGAGAGCTGTGGCTCACAGGTGTTTAAACTCTGGGACCCTCAGCACTGGTGGCACAAAGGGATTATTAGGAACACAATTTTTCCTCCTCCTCCTCCTCCAATTTTTCCAAAGCTCCTTCAGCCTGGCAGGAGGCAGCTGGAGCATAAAACCCGCTGGATCCCTGATGAGCCTTGATAGCTCATCCTGCCAACCTGAGATTCCCCCTTGAGGCTCCCAGAAGGGTCAGCACTGCCCTCCTGCCTGCTGTCAGCCTGCAACTTGCCCTTTGTGTGCTCTGAAAGCAGATCAGGAGCTTCAAACCTAATCTCTGCTGACATGCCTCTGGCCAGGCAGGCACAGGGAGCAGCACAGAGCAAGGAGGAGCTCTTGGTTTCTTACTCAGGAAGGTTTGAGGGGCAGCAGGTCCATCAGTTCACCCCCAGGTCTGTGCATTTCACAAATCCAAATGTTTTCTTTGTGCTCTGGGGATTTTGGAGAATCCAAGAGCACCCTGCAGATGGGAAATGGAAACTGAGGTACACGCGGGGTTGGTGGCAGAGCCAGGAACAAAGCTCATCCCAACGCCAAGTTCTGCTCTCCACAGCCTGGTCACAGGAAAAGAAGGAAATTTCAAACCCCTAAATTCCCTTGGGATTCCATCAGGGAACGTGGCTCAAGGTCCAGGATCAATCAGCTGAAGGAAGGAAGTTTCAAACCCCTAAATTCCCTTGGGATTCCATCAGGGAACGTGGCTCAAGGTCCAGGATCAATCAGCTGAATATCCTGCCAGCACATCAATGGAACTTCACTGATTCCATGCTCCTAACTAAATTCTGGAAGATTTTTTTTTCTGTGTTTTTGGAAATTTCAAACACTGGTACAGAGGGAAAAGAAATATTTAAGTTCTGCAAGTCTCCCAAGAAACAACAGACTGCACTTTGCTTGAGGAGAACTGTGGGAGAGAATTCTCTCTGTCTCCCATCAGAGCTTCCAGGGAGAGCAATGGAAAGGTGAGAGAACACTGCATTACAATTCTGGCCCCTCCAAAAATGCCCTTGACAAGCCATGAGTTATAATCCCTGACAAACAGCCAGAACTCAAACAGGACTCTCCATTCTCTCCCTGGAAAACAGGAACTGAAGGGAAAGGGCAGGAGCAGGGCTGACACTCAGCCCAGCCCTGAATCCTGCCTGAGCCCAGGGGCACTTCTGGAGCAGGGCAAACACATTTGATGGGAACAGGCAGGGACAACACGACCTCAAAGCCCTGAACTCCACAGAAACCACCAGGAGCAGCCTCTGTGAGCAGCAAAACCAAAGCAGGCAGGGGATGAGCTCCTTTCTGAGGCAGCAGCCACAGCTCTGAGCATCCTGCGCTCCTGGAGCCACCCACTTCCACATCAAGGCAGCTGAAAAAGCCATGGACATCCCTCTTCCCCAGAAAAAGGGAAGGAGACAACTGCAACCACCACACTCACAGCACTCCCACGGGTTTTTTCCTGCAGTTTCCCAGACGTTTGACAAAGTTTCAGTGGAAAAGGCATCCCAGTTCTTCCAAACAATCCCAGCAGTGCCCATTGCAGAGCAAAGCAGGGGAATAACAGATTCTTCATGCACGAATCTGGCACAAGATTTTCGCAGCCACGGAGCTCCAAACATGCGCTCAAAATAAATGTCAAAACATATGATGCTGTACAGCAAAATCAGAATAAGCAGAGAATTGTGCTGAGCCAAGTATCACACAGATATGAAGCTCCTTCTGATGGCAGTGACTCACAGAGCTGTGCAGAGAGGAAGGCATGGGGAACACAATCACCTTTGTGAAGCCTAAAAAGGAAATATCTCTTCAATAAAACAATAAAACAGGGCCTGTGGTGATGGGGTTAAATGACAGTCTGCAGGCACAATAACAACACTGCAGGCACCCTAAAGAACCCCTGCCCTTCCAGCACAGAATTAAATCAGTGTGAAAAACAGGCACAAGGTACTGAGGATACACCAGTGGCAGAGCTGAGACTACACAGAGATACCCAACTACTGCCCTGTAAGTCAAAAAAGAACTTTTTAAAGGAACCAAAAAACATCACCTGCTCCAGACACAAACCTAGACACTACAACTCAGAGCAGAAAGCAAAGCTCAAAATAGGGTAAGAACCTCTCCAGCTCTGCCAAGGCTGTGGAAGCTTCCCCTTTCACATCTCCATTATCTACCTGTCACACAGCATCATTCCCACCACAAAAATGGGGGATGTGGGTTATTTACAGCAGCTGCATCCCATGACAATTCACTCCTCCAGATCCTGAAACCATGAATGAAAAACTCAACAGGTAATCAAGCACAGAGGAAGGTCCTAGAAGGATGAACAACTGCATCATTCTCCACAGCAAGCAGTTTCAGGAAAGCAGGGAGTTGCTAAACAGAGGAGAAATAAAAATGGGATCTCACTTGAGCCAAATACACTCCTCCTATAGCAAGAGAGAAGTGCAGAGGATGTCATGAGGCTCTTAGCCAAAAAGAGAGGAGGTTCAGCAGTAAAGCCAAGCTCAAGTGACCTCCATGAAGGTGAGCCAGGGCTCGCTTGCTTCCCAGCGAGGTAGGAATCAGAATTTGTGACATTCAGAAAGTAATTCTGCAGCTGAGCATGGGCAGTGAAATGAGAGCAAACACCTCCAGTGTCTTTAGCGCAGCCACACCAACTTCTCCGGGTTTATTCTGGGTTTAGTGTGGCCTCCATTCACAGACTGGAAACACAGAAACACGGGAGAGAAAAAGCCACACGTGCCTCAGCTCCGAGCTTCCTTCCCCACACGCTCCAGGGAAAACGAAATCCCCCGCAGGGATGAGCGCTCCCGGCTCACTGAGCCCGGCCTTACCTGAGAGACCGGCTGGGAACAGGACGGGGCTCAAACCCGCCAGGGAAACACCGACAGCGGGGCCGGGCCGGGCCCAGGCCCGGGATAAAGGGGCCGGAACCACCTGGGCTAAAGTGGCCCCAATCCCGGCTGAAGGTGCCGGAACCACCCGGGCTACAGCGGCTAAAATCCCGGCTAAAGGTACTGGAACTAGCCCGGCTAAAGGTGTCGGAACCACCCGCGATAAACCAGCTTCAATCCCGGCTAAAGGTGACGGAACCAGCCCGGCTAAAACTGCCAGAACCACCCGGGCTACAGCGGCCTCAATCCCGGTTAAAGGGGCCAGAACTACCCCGGCTAAAGCAGGGTTTAATCCCGGTTGACGGGGCCAGAACCATCCTGGTAAATGGACCTTAATCCCGGCTACAGCTGCCAGAACCACCCGGGTTTAAAGGGGCCAGAACCATGCCGGTAAAGGCGCCTTAATCCCGGCTACAGCTGCCAGAACCACCCGGGTTAAAGGGGCCAGAACCACCCCGGTAAAGGGGGCCTCAATCCCGGCTACAGCTGCCAGAACCACCCCGGTAAAAGGGGCTCAATCCCGGCTACAGCTGCCAGAACCACCCGGGTTTAAAGGGGCCAGAACCACGCCGGCTAAAGCGGCCCCGATCCCGTTTAAAGGGACCAGAACCACCCCGGTAAAGGAGCCAGAACCACCCCGGTCCCTTCCAGCTGCCCCATCCCGAGGGGAACACCCCGGTGAAAGCCAGGCACGTACCTCAGCGCCAAGGCAGAGCCGAGGATCCCCAGAGCCACAAGCCCAGCGCTGCGCTCGCCGCCGTCCCTCCTCCATGCCCACAGCGGCGCCCGGGCGGGCGGAGAACGCGGGTGAAGCCGGGCACCGGGGCTGGGATCCGCCCTTACCCTGGCACCTCCCGGTGTGGCTGTAGCAAACCCCCGCTGCCCTGAGCCGGGCCGTGTCCCCGGAGCCGGGCCGTGTCCCCGCGGCCGCCGCGTCCCCGCGGTGCTGCTGCCGCAGCCGCAGCTCGGCCCCGGGGCCGCCCCGCCTGCGCTCCCGCGGGCAGCCGGGAGCCGTAGTTCCGCTCCGGGCGCTCCGACTACAACTCCCGGGAGCCCGCGGGGAGCCCAAGGGGTGCCCGCGGGGAGCCCCAGGCCCGGCTCGGCTCGGCGGTGAGGGGAAGGCGCGGGGCAGTGCCCGGTTTGCCCGGGCGGAGCGGCCGCGCAGCCCGCGGGAGGGAATGAGGGGGGGATGCTCGTGGGCTGCGTGTTCGGGGTCTTTAGGATCGCTCAGTCCAACAAGTGCTTGGTTTAGCAGAATTAAATGTTAAAAGAGTGGGTTTAGGTTGGATATCAGGGGGGATTCTGCACTGTGAAGGGGGTGAGGCACTGCGAGAGGTCGCTCAGAGGAGGTGTAGATCACCCGTCCCTGGAAGTGTTCAATGCCAGGGCTTGGAGCAAGCTGGGACAGTGGAAGGTTGGAGGTCTTGCAGCAAGGTCGGACAGTGGAAGGTGTCCCTGCCCATGGCAGGGAGTGGAAAGAGGTGATCTCCAAGGTCCCCGCCCAGCCCAAACCGTTCTGTGATTGCATGAAGGGAATTCATGCCTTTTTGAACTCCTCCTGTCCCAGCCTTGTGCCTGGAATGAGATCGTGGGTGGCTGAAGTGCCACCAGAGGTGAATTTAAACACCTGGATCGTGGAATGGGTTGGGTTGGAGGCGACCCTAAAGATCCCCCAGCTCCAACCCCCTTTTGGACAGGGACACCCTCCACAAGGCCGGGTTGCTCCATCCAGCCTGGCCTTGAACCTTAAATCACAGGACTACTCCTTTTGTAATTACCTTCAGAGGCAATTTAGGCGTTTGTGTCACGTCTGTGATGCCAACAGTGATGACAGCGTTCATGTGACTCTCTCCTGTCAGGCGCAGGACACACAAACTCTGCTGACTTTGCCCTTGCTGAGCTCAGAGACACCTGGGTGAGGTAAAACCTTGCCAGTATTAATACCCTGCACTCTCCTGCTCAGAGACACCTGGGTGAGGTAAAACCTTGCCAGTATTAATACCCTGCACTCTCCTGCCAGGTAAAGACACACAAACTCCACTGATTTTGCTTAAAAACTCTGGTTAAATGAGGTAAAACCTTGCCAGTATTAGTACCCTGCACTCTCCTGTCAGGTAAAGACACACAAACCCCACTGATTTTGCTTAAAAACTCTGGTTAAATGAGGTAAAACCTTGCCAGCATTAATACCCTGCACTCTCCTGTCAGGTAAAGACACACAAACTCCACTGATTTTGCTTAAAAACTCTGGTTAAATGAGGTAAAACCTTGCCAGCACTAATACCCTACCAGCATTAATATCCTGCACTCTCCTGTCAGGTGCAGGACACACAAATTCCACTGATTTTGCTTAAAAACCCTGATTAAATGAGGTAAAACCTTGCCAGCTTTAGTATCCTGCACTCTCCTGTCAGGTGAAGACACAAAAACTCCACTGCCTTTGCCTAAAACCCTGGTTAAATGAGGTAAAACCTTGCCAGCACCAACAGCCAGCAGGAACGTGGCACCAAGGAGTGTGGTCAGTGGTGGGCCCTCCCTCAGGCAGAGTTGTGTTAATCTAAATTAAAAAATGAATTAGAGGCAGGTGAGTGCAGGCAGCACCAATTGGGAAGATCCGTTCTTAGAGTTTTGGGCTTACTCAATACATACTGAGATAATTCAGGATTTATTTTTGAGTTTTGGGAGCACTCAATAAATACTGAGGTCATTCAGGACTTAAATTTGAGTTTTGGGCTCACTCAATAAGTACTGAGTTAATTCAGGACTTATTTTGGGATCACTCAATAAATACTGAGATAATTCAGGATTTACTTTTGAGTTTTCAGCTCAATAAATACTGGGCTCAATAAATACTGAGATAATTCAAGCCTTACTTTTAAGTTTTGGGGTCTCTCAATAAATACCGAGATCATTCAGGACTTAAATTTGAGTTTTGGGCTCACTCAATAAATACTGAGATAATTCAGGCCTTACTTTTGAGTTTTGGGATCACTCAATAAATACTGAGATAATTGAGGATTTATTTTTGAGTTTTGGGATCGCTCAATAAATACTGAGATAATTGAGGATTTATTTTTTGAGTTTTAGGATCACTTAATAGATACTGAGATCATTCAGGACTTACTTTTGTTTACAACTTACTTTTTCTAAACAGGAGCTTGCACATCCAGGCTCTGAGTTATCTCAAGTTGGGTTTTCTTTTTCCAAGCTAATTTCTCATTAAAAAATAAAAATAAAGTGTTTTAAAACTAAAAAAAAAAAACTAAATTCAAGCTTCCTTTCTTTAAAAAATAGAAATTAAATCCTAAATATTTTTAAATTGAAAAGAATTAAAATTCAAGCCAAACTCGCTTTAAAAACAAAATTTAGAATTAAAATTAATTGTTCAAAATAAAAAAAAATTCAAGCTTTCTCTCTTTTAAAAATAAAATTAAAAATAAAAATAAAATTAAAAATAAAATTGACTGTTTGCAAAGTACTGAATATTGGGGAGAAACCTCTCTTTTTTTGTGGCCTGTCCTGGTTTTCCAAGGAAATCAGCAGGAATTGCTCTTTGCCCACTGGATGCCGCTGTTCCACAGAAATATTCATGAACTTTTCCTTCAGCACCTTCTGGCAGCCATGGGAGCCACTCCAGGGTCAGCCAGGCTTTGTGGATTTCTTTAAAAATTTTAATTTTAAAATATTAAATTTATTTATTTATTATTATTGTTATTGGTATTTTATTGTTATTGTTATTATTCAAATATATAAAATAAATATGTTATTAATAATAAAATATTAATAATAGTATAATAATAATGTTTTAAATTGCCTTTTTTTTCCCCCCAAAACAAATCTCCTTAATATTTTGCACTTTCCACGTGGAAAATTCGGGACACCTGATCCCTTAGTGATGTTGTTTGAAGGTGAATATTTCATGGGATAAAAATGTGTTGGTGGGATAAAAATATATTGGTGACGGTGGGGAAAATAGGCTGCCAAGATGTGTTTTATGGATCTGTAGAGGTAAAAAATATCTCTATAAAATAGAAACTATAAAAGAATGTATTAATGTATAGATATATAAAAATGTATATATATTATATATTATATATTATATATTATATATTATATATTATATATTATATATTATATATTATATATTATATATTATAGATAGTATATAATATATAATGTATAATGTATACTATATAATATATAGTATATAATATATAGTATATAGTATATAATATATAATATATTGTATATCCTTTATTACATATTATATATTATCATGTTATATATAATTTATATAATATATATTGTATAGAAATATAATATATATAATTGATATTGTATATATTATATAAAATATATTTATATAATTATCTATTATAATCATATATACTATTATATTGTTATAATTATATATAATACTATAGAATAATACATAATACAGAATATAATAAAATACATATAGAAATTATTGTGTACATAAATAAAATAATTTAATAGTATATTATAAAATATAAATATATTAAATATATAAATGTATATATTATAAAATATAAAAAACAATAAAGTATAAATTAATCCAAGTGCATGTTCTGCAGTGCTGTTTTGCACACTTAATACATGAAAAAAAAAATATTTTGGAGAATCTGTCCTTAAAAGCAGAGCCTGGAAGTGGCAGCAGGAGCCTCTGCTCTTACCTTCAGAGGCAGTGACCTGGATAAAGCAGCCAGGATGAGTCTGCTCCCACTTTTCAGGGAAAAACCAATTTATTTATAGCTCAGAACAAAGCAAAGTGACCTACATCCCTCCAGTGCCCAGCTCTGGGAATTAACTTTGAGGAAATTCAGCTCCACTTTTGATTTTCTCCTCTGAATAGAAACACAGCTTAATAGAACCCAAGCCCAAGGGGGATTCCTCTTTATCCCCTCCCTATTTTTAGCACTGGAAAATGAAGCAAAAAAAGAATAATTAAGGGTAGCAGGAGCAGGCAGGGACAGACTCTGAACCTGAGCCAACAATTCTGATTTTTGAGGGGTAGTTGGAGCCCTCTCCTCCTCCTCCTGTGGCTGCTCCACACAATATTTAAGGCAGGAATCCCTCCAGTGCTCAGCATCACTGAAAAATGAAGAAATCTGGATCAGCATCACTGAGAAATGAGGAAATTTGGATCAGCATCTGTGGAAAATGAGGAAATCTGGGTCAGCATCACTGAAAAATGAGGAAATCTGGGTCAGAATTCTGATCTTTGCTGTGTCCCAGCAGTGCCAGGTGGAAAGCTGGCTGAATTCTGGGGTGGCTGTGCCTAAAGGCCAAGGTTGTGTGGAGGAGGCGTCTGACAGAGAAAAGGAACTCAGAATAAGCTGCTAAATATCCAGATTTTCCCATGTGCAGAAAAATGCTGAGTGGGATTTTCAGGACCCAAATGCATGGCTCAGGAAAGTCTGTTCTATTTAAAACCAATGGGATTTTCAGCACCTTTGGAGCTTGTACTCATGATCCATGTGCAGAAAATTCTGAATGGGATTTTCAGGACCCACCCAAACCCTTTGGAGTGTGTTCCCATGATCCATGTGCAGAAAAATGCTGAATGGGATTTTCAGGACCCAAAAGCAAGGCTCAGGAAAGTCTGTTTTATGAAAAACCAATGGGATTTTCAGCACCCAAACCCTTTGGAGCGTGTTCCCATGATCCATGTGCAGAAAATGCTGAGTGGGATTTTCAGCACCCAAAAGCAAGGCTCAGGAAAGTCTGTCCTATTTAAAACCAACGATGATTAAGCAGTGTCTGAAATCTCACCCTGAATCTGTCCACACTTAACGCACAGTGACAAAGCAGGGATGATTTAAGCTCTTGGCTTATGGGGGGTATCAAAACCCAGGCTGAAACCTCCCTGCTGACACCTCCCGTGCAGAAATGCCAGCTTGAGTTGCTCAGAAATGATCTTTGCAGCTGGATGTGTCGTGGGTATGTGCAGGGATGAAGTCAGACAGAGCAGCCCCAAGTGAGGATGAGGCTGGCTGATCCCACAGAACGCTTGTGCAGGCACAAAGGGAAAACTCTGCAGGGGGATGATGAGGAATTCTCATCTCTCTGTTGTTGTCCTGAGGTGCCACAGAGCAGCAGAACATCCTGGAGGAGGCACCAGAACAGATCTGCTGCTGCTGCTGCTGCCTCCTCCTCCCACCATCACCTGCTCAGCCTGATTCATTAACAGCAATTCAAATGTGCTTCATTTTCCCCAGAAATACCCCCCACAACAACTCACTGACAAATGGTGCTTCACCCACATGCAGGGAAAATGATAGAATTGTTATATTCGTGATGATTTCTGGAGGTCTGCACCTCCAGAATCCTGCCTGGTGTTTTATTGCTTTTTTGAGGAAAAAACTAACCCAAATCAGAGACTGATCGAGGACTCAAAGCAAGGAAGATTCTCAGTCCAAACTGTAAAACATGAGGTGGAAATAAAAGGCAAAGTTGAGGGTTTTTCCCAGAGGATGTGAATTTCACATGGTGGAAGTTTTTGCACTGTAAACTCTTGGAGTAAGGACAATTTTTTGAAAGAATAAAGAGTTTCTCTCAGAATATTTTGACTCTGGTGGGAGCAGATATTTTAAGGTAAATGCAAAATAACTGCCAGAATGTCCAGACATTCAATACTTGTGGATCTCCTTGTGCTCCAGTTTCTATGGAATGCTCACCTAGATGATGAATTTTACCTTGTAACCCAAAAAAACCTCATTTCTGCCCCATTTTGCTCCTCCATTCCCCTTCTCGTGTACCATGGCCATGCCCAGGCTTTGCTGAAGGTCCTGGGATCTCATCTGCTCAGTTTTTAGGCTCAGAACAAATGACTCAAAGGACATTTGCAACTGAGCCAAGTTGTCATCGTCAGATGAAAAATAATTTCAGCAACACATCCTGAAAAATGGTCCCATCATCTCCCCGGGGCTGCCTCTAATGAATCCTAATTAGGAGCTGTCACTTCTTGTTATGGGAGGACAGGAATTCTTCAGTTCTCCCACCCCTTAACCCCGGAGACACCGAGGTCCCCAGGAATGGTTCAATTTTGGGGCATTTTTGGTGCTGGGGGAAAAGAATTGGGAATTTCTGCGTGGGGAAGGGCAGCTCAGGAGTGCTGGTTTGTGCTCCCAATCCGCTTGGAACACTTTCAAATATTTGTGCCTGGCATTTCTCACCCCCTGGGCTCCTCCTGCCCTGCTCAGCCCGTGCCCTCCCTCATCTGTGCACTGGCGTTCCCTGGAAGGCAAATCCAAACCCCACAAAGCCTTTAGGGCGTGAAATGTGGCACATTTATCTGTGTATTTATAAAATTACAACCCCTAAACAATGCAGCCTCCTCGCAGCACATTCCTTCCACCCATCCCTCTTGCTTCCTTGACAGAATTGACATAACCTGGCTGAAAACACTCCCAGAGCTGATTAAATCCTGCTGCGGGATCCAGAGCTCTGATTCAAAGGCTGCGGCTTGCACAGATGGTCAGTGCTCACAGTTTGTTCTGCAGGATGAAAATGTGGCATTTTCTGTGCAAGCTCCCCCACCCCGAGCTTTCCCATGGGAATTGCTTGTTCTGCTCAGATTATTGTTTCAAAGCTGGCATCAGATGTGATCACCCCTGGATTAGAGGAGCAAAAGGAGATGATCAGATAATCCCCTGAGGCATTTGGGGTTGGGTTTCCAGGGAGATGTCACCTATGGTCCATTTGTTACCTCAGGGGTTTCTCCTCCTCTGTATCTCCCTAAAAAATACTCGTGCAGACCTTTAGAGATGTGGGATGTTGTGGGATTTGTATGAGGAAGAATCCTCTGAATCATTTAAATATTGGTAAAACACAAGCATGAAGCTTTTAGCTTTCACTGGCCTTAAATCTGGTGCAGAAATGTGGAGTTAAACCTAAACTCTCCTGAGTTCAATGGAGTTAAATCTAAACCCTCCTGAGTTAAATCTAAACCCTCCTGAGTTAAATCTAAACCCTCCTGAGTTAAATGGAGTTAAACCTAAACTCTCCTGAGTTAAATGGAGTTAAATCTAAACCCTCCTGAGTTAAATCTAAACACTCCTGAGTTTATTGCAGGAGTAAAGTCATTTATTACAAAAGTGCCTTCTCACAGACATTCTGTCAGTCAAATCTTTCTCAGATAAACATTCCCTAATCTAGATTTTTAACCTTTTCCAGACTCCTCCCCGTCAAAAACCTCAAAAACTCCCAGTGTTTCCCAGGCAGGAATCAGCACATGAGGAAGGAGGGGAAAAGTTATTTGTTATAGAAGTATTAAGTGCCTGATCACAGACATTTTGTCAATCAAATCTTCCTCAGATAAACATCCCCTCATCTAGATTTTAACCTTTTCCAGACTTCTTTCTGTCAAAAACCTCAAAAACTCCCAGTGTTTCTCAGTTAGGAATCAGCACATGAGGAAGTAATTAATGAGTGCAGGAGGGGAAAAAAAAAATAAAGAAAAAATAAGAATGTGCTGAATAGAGGCAAACTTGAGACTGAAACCCCTCATCCCAGGGGTTTGCTCAGTCCTCAGGGTGCAGACAGGACATTCCAGTTGGGCAGTAAATCTGGCACAGTGGAGCGTCCTGCACTGAATGTCTGGGAATAGGAACGAGGTTATCCCTGGTCCTGCACACTCAATCCATGGCACACAAATTCTGCCATGGGATTTCCCATCAGTGCTGCTCTGGTGTCCAGAAGGAGCTGCAGTAATCAGTTAATTCATTAAGGAAAGCCTGTAATGGTCAGTGGAAGCTTTGTCAGAGCCAAATCACCCCATTTCCAGCAAGGTCTGGCAGAACAAATCCACCAAATCCACTTAAAAATGCTTGGGGAGGGGGGTAAAAAAAATCCTACCTTAAAAAAAAGTTATTTTGGATAAATAATTACCTTACAGGAACACTGCGCCTCAGTTCTCCCAATGACAAGTGGGGGTGACACAAGTGCCACTCAAGCAATTCCCAGCGGAGCTGTGCAGCTCATTTGATTCACATTTCTGCAACCACCAGGCACGACTCTGAGAGGGGAATTGCTGTGGAGAGCTGTTGTGATCGTTGCTTGTTCCCCAGGTGCCTGAAAGAGGGAGCTTGGCAGAATTCCTGGAGAAATATCCTTGTGAGCTCAGATAGGAGATGAGCCAAGCTCACAGTCAGAGAGGATTCATTTCCAACCTGGGGCTCTCAGATCTGAGCTCAGAACCCGGGCAAGGCTCCAGGAGCTTGGTCTGTCCCATGAGGCACAAAATCATGGCATGGTTTGGGTTGGAAGGGACATTTAAAGGTCAACTTGTGCATCACACACGTGGGAAAACCATGAGCATTACACAGCTTGTAAAACCATGAGCATTACACACCTGGTGAAACCATGAGCATTACACAGCTGGTAGAACCATGAGCATCACACACCTTGTAAAACAATGAGCATCACACACCTGGGTACAACCATGGGCATCACACACCTGGGTAAAACCATGGGCATCACACACCTGGGTAAAACCATGGGCATCACACACCTGAGAAAAACCATGTGTATCACATACCTGGTAAAACAATGAGTATCACACACCTGGGTACAACCATGAGCATCACACACCTGGGTACAACACCTGAGTAAAACCTTGTGCATCACACACCTGGGTACAACCATGAGCATCACACACCTTGTAAAACCAGCTGAGCTCTTTCAAAAGAGAGGAGCCCACATGTCCAGAACACCTTGGAAGTGTCCAAAGCCGGGTTGGACGGGGCTTGGAGCACCTTGGGCCAGTGGAAGCTGTCCCTGCCCTGTCCCTGTTTTTCCCAGCCCCAAACCATTGGGGAAAAGCCAAATTCCCATCTTTCCCCTCCTCCCGCCCTCCTGCCTTCATCACCTCCTATTTTCCCGAGGACAAATCCCCATCTTTTGCCTGTGTGAGGACAAACCCCATCTTTTGCCTGTGTGAGGATGCTCCTGTGAGGATGCTCTGCTGCTCCATCCCTTCCCGCGTCCCGTTAGCAGCAGGGACGGGACACGCGGACCGGGGGCTCCGGGTGATGCCGGCTCCCGGGTCCCATCACTCTGCTGTCCCCCCCCGGTCCCCCCGTGTCCCCGCAGCCCCTCCCGCTGCCGAGGGCGGACCCCGGGCCCCGCAGCCCGGATGCCGCCGCCGCGTTCCTGCCTTCCTGGCCGCTCTCCCGGCGCCGCTTCCTGCGGGATCCGCCGCGGGGAGGGGGCCCGAGGGCTTCTCCTCCTCTCGCCGGGTTATTTTTTCCGGTGGGAAGAGCCAAAGGCGGCGGTACCCCCTTCCCGCCCCCCCCTCCTCCTCTCCTCCGCAGCAGCAGCACATGGGAAGCAAAAGTTTTCCTCCTCCTCCTCCTCTTCCTCCTCCTCCTGCTGCCGCTGCTCGCTGCCCTCGCCCCCCGAGGATGCTCGGGCTCCGCTCGGATGTCCCGGCGGACAGCGGGGAATAGAGCGCGGCTGGGAGCGGAGCCGAGCCCGCATTTTCCGCGGGGATCCGCGGGGAGAGGAGCGGCGGGGCCGGAATAAGGCGATGGTTTAACAGCGCCACGAACCGGGCTGCGCTGCCCCGCTCCGCCATGGGCACCGGGATGTGCTCCCGCCGGCACAAGGGGCTGCTGCCCTCGGCGCTGGGCCTGCTCTGCCTGGCCGGCCTGGCCTCGGCCGCGCTGCTCTACGGCCACCTCCAGAGCCAGGTGCGGGGCGCCGAGGCGCTGGCGCAGAAATACAAACTGCAGCAGGAAGCGCTGTCGGCACAGCTGCAAGGTGAGTGAGCGACCCCTCCCGAGCCACAGGTGAGTGAGTGACCCCTGGGAGTGAGTGACCCCTGTCAGTGACCCCAGGGTGAGTGACCCCTCCGGAGCCCCAAGGTGAGTGAGTGAGTGAGTGACCCCTGTGAGTGACCCCTTCAGATCCCCAGAGTGAGGGGACTTCAAGATGTGTGACCCCTCCGGAGCCCCAGGGTGAGTGAGTGACCCCTCCAGAGCTGTCCCTGAGAGTGACCCCAGGGTGAGTGACCAGCTCTGGACCCCCAAGATGAGTGACCCCTCCAGAACTGTCCCTGTGAGTGACCCCAGGGTGAGTGACCAGCTCTGGACACCCAAGATGTGTGATCCCTCCAGAACTGTCCCTGTGAGTGACCCCAGGGTGAGTGACCCCTCTGGAGCCCCAAGGTGACTGAGTGACCAGTTCTGGACCCCCAAGATGAGTGACCCCTCCCGAGCTCCAAGGTGTGACCCCTCCGGAGCCCCAGGGTGAGTGGACCCCAAGGTGAGTGAGTGACCCCTCTGGAGCTCCCAGGTGAGTGAATGACCCTGTCTGGAGCTCCAAGAGTGAGTGACCCCAAGATGAGTGACCCCTCCAGGGCCCCAAGATGAGTGACCCCTCCGGATCTGTCCCTGTGTGCTCACTCTGCCCCAATTCTCTCCCTCCCATCCACAATCAGGGTCCCCCGTTCATCCCTTGCCTCTGAGGATGCTGAGCTCTTTCCTTCCCCCATTTGGGTGTCAGGAATTGGGGCTCACATTTGAGTGGGAATTGGCAAAGAGAGGTCAGAGCTGGGTGGGTGAGCTCGGCTGTGTCGCCTCTATTCCATTTATTCTCCCTTTGGCTGCAGTTCCCAGCCCCTGTCAGGCCAAATGCGGGGCAGTGAAATCGCGGGGCGGGCTCGGGGAGGCGGCTCCGCTCCCTCTGCCCCGAGTGGGAGCCAGCAGGGAGGGAAGGGAGCTGATCTTCCCTCGAGTTTTGTCCCGGCTGCTGCAAGGGACAAACCCACCTCGATCTAGAGAGGTTGGTGTGGACTAAAAAAGTCTGGACTAAAAAAGTCCAGAACTAAAAAAGTCGTGGCAGCATTTAGGGGCTGATGGATGCTGCTGATTTTTAACTCCCTAAAAAGAGGGGGAAGAAGAGGAAGGGGAAGAAGAATTGGCTTCTCTGATCCTGCTTGTTCTCGAAACGTTGATCTGGGATTTAAAAAGTCGTGGCAGCATTTAGGGGCTGATGGATGCTGCTGATTTTTAACTCCCTAAAAAGAGGGGGAAGAAGAGGAAGAGGAAAAGGAAGAAGAATTCTTCTCTGGCTTCTCTGATCCTGCTTGTTCTCGAAACGTTGATCTGGGATTTAAAAAGTCGTGGCAGCATTTTGGGGCTGGTGGATGCTGTAGAGTTTTAGCTCCCTAAAAAGAGTGGGGAGAGGATGAAGAGGAGGAAGAAGAACTGGCTTCTCTGATCCCTCTGACAAACCCACCTCGTTCTTGAGACTTTGGGTTGGACTAAAAAAGTCTGGGAATAAAAAAGTGGTGGCAGCGTTTTGGGGCTGATGGAGCTGCAGATTTTTTGCTCCCTAAAAAGAGTGGGGAGAGAAGAAGCAAGAGGAAGAATTGGATTTTCTGATTCTGCTGACAAACCCACCTTGTTCTCGAGACATTGGGTCTGGGACTAAAAAAGTCTGGGAATAAAAAAGGATGGGGCTGATGGATCCTGCAGATTTTTAGCTCCCTCAAAAGCAGGGAAGAAGAGGAGGAGGAAGAATTGAATTTTCTGATCCCACTGACAAACCCACCTCCTTCTCGAGAGGTTGTTTCAGGATTTAAAAAGTCGTGGCAGCATTTTGGGGCTGATGGATGCTGCATGCTGGGATTTGGGGTCTGGAGGGATTTCCCAACATGGGAAGAGATGAGAATCTTGACTCCATGAGAATCTTGACTTCAGAAGGCTGATTTATGGTTTTATGATATGTATTATATTAAAAGAAAATGATGGATTAGAACTGTACTAAAATAATGGAAGAAAGGAAAAGGAAAAGGATGATAACAAATTGTTGTGACTCTCAGAGTCTGATACAGCCAGACTGATTGGCCATTAATTAGAAACAACCCCACGAGACCAATCCCAGATGCACCTGTTGCATCCCACAGCAGCAGATAACCATTGTTTTTCTTTTCCTCTGAGGCTTCTCAGCTTCTCAGGAGAAAAATAAAAATCCTAAGGAAAGGATTTTTCATCAAATCTGCGACGGAATTTTTCATAAATTTTTTCATGCCTGTGCCAGGTTCCCACCTGCAGCCCCAGTTTGGGGTGTGCAGAGCTCAGCAGGGCAGGAATTAACCCAAATTATGCAGGAATTAACCCAAATTATGCAGGAATTAACCCAAATTATTCCTCCCTGCTGTGCCAGCACCTCCTGCATCCCCAGGGTGGGACAGTGGCACCTCAGTTTTGGGAACAGCAGCCCAACAACTGAGCCAAACTCATAATTTTTCCCCCCAAAGTGAGAGCTCAGCCCGGTGCTGGGATCCCAAGCCTGGCAGAGTCAGAGCTGCCATTCCCAAACGCAGCTGTTGCCATGGCTCCCCTGCTTTATTTTTATTTTGAGCAGACATTCCAATGAAATCCAATGATTTTAGCAAAGGCAAATCTGCATTTTTGGGGTTTGGCTGCTGGGGGAGCCTGGCAAGGGGCAGAGGGGAGAGATGCTCTGGGGAATGATGCTGGCACTGCCATGGTGCCTGATTTTTTATTTTATGGTAGGAAAAATCAGATTTTTTTCTTTAATGGTGGGAAAAAATCTGATTTTTTAAATGGTGGAAAAATATCTGAATTTTTTTTAATGGTGGAAACATATCTGATTGTTTTTAATGGTGGGGAAAATATCTGTTTTTTTTTTTAATTGTGGGGAAAATATCTGTTTGGGGTTCTTTTAATAGTGGAAAAAATATCTGATTTTTTTTTTTAATGGTGGAAAAAGTATCAGAATTTTTTTAACGGTGAGGAAAATATCTCATTTTTTAATGGTGGGGAAGATATCTATTTTTTAAATGGTGGGGGAAAAAAAAATATATATATATTTTAATGGTGGGAAAAAATCCTTTTTTTTTTAATGGCGGGGAAAATATCTGAATTTAAATGGTGCGGAAAATATCTAATTTTTGTTTTTAATGGTGGGAAAAATATCTGATTTTTTTTTTTTTTTTTAATGGTGGGAAAAATCTGATTTTTTTTTTTTTTTTTAACGGTGGGAAAAATATCTGTATTTTTTTTTTTAAATGGTGGGGAAATACCTGTGGGGAAAGCTGTGTGTCAATAAATGGAGTTTGTCCTGCTGTGCCTCTGTCCCCAGTGGTGTACGAGCACCGGTCCCGCCTGGAGCGCTCCCTGCAGAAGGAGAGAGGGGAGCACAAGAAGACCAAGGAAGGTGAGACCCAGCTGTCCCCAAAGGCCACAAAGGCCCCGGTGCCCCAAGGTGGCTGAAGAAATATATAGAAATATAGAAATGCTGAACAGTGCTTTATACAGACATCACAACGAAATGGAAATGGAAATGGAAATAGAAATGGAAATAGAAATAGAAATAGAAATAGAAACTGAACAATGCTTTACTCAAACATCACACCTCTAATATAAACATATAAATATAAATATAAATATATATAAATATAAATATAAATATAAAATATACCCGTAAATGTAAATATGAACGTGCCTATAAATGCAAATATAAACAGAACAATGCTTTGTTCAAACATTACAACTTTATTATAACTGTAACTGTAACTATAACTATAACTAACTATAACTATAACTATAACTATAACTATAACTATAACTATAACTATAGCTATAACTATAACTATAACTAACTATAACTATAACTATAACTGTAACTATGACTATAACTATGACTATAACTATAACTAACTATAACTGTAACTATAACTATAGTTGTAAGCATAAATATAACCATAAACATATAAATATATATTTAAATAAATATAGATATAAATATAGATATGAATTCAAATATAAGTGTAAACTGCACAGTGCTCTATTCAAACATTACAACTTTATTATAACTATAGCTATAACTATAACTATACATATTAATATAGATATTAATATAAATTTAGATATAAGTGCAAACCGCACAATGCTCTATTCCAACATTACAACTTTATTATAAACTATAACTATAAACATATAAATGTAAATATAAATATACATATTAATATAGATATTAATATAAATTTAGATATAAGTGCAAACTGCACAATGCTCTATTCAAACATTACAACTTTATTATAAACTATAACTATAAGTATAAATGTAACTATAAACATATAAATATAAATAAAAGTGTAAACTGAAGAATGCTTTATTT
The DNA here is from genome assembly GCF_028018845.1 of Melospiza georgiana. NCBI lineage: Eukaryota > Metazoa > Chordata > Aves > Passeriformes > Passerellidae > Melospiza > Melospiza georgiana. Next base: position 9,588,431 of record NC_080451.1, read on the forward strand.
AAACATTACAACTTTACTCTAAATATAAATATTTTTATGTATGCTGACCAATACTTTATTTAACCATTAAACCTTTATTATAAATATAAATATTTATATATATGCTGAACAATGCTTTATTCAAACACTACAACCCTTTGACCCATTAAAGTGCCTCCTTTTTTTTCTCCCCTTTGCAGATTTTTTAGTGTACAAGCTGGAAGCTCAGGAAGCTCTCAACAAGGAGAAGGTGGGTGTGCTTTGTGCCAGGCTTTGTGCCACAATGGGAAATATTTGCCCCACAATGAGAAATATTTGCCCCACAATGAGAAATATTTGTCTGACAATGAGAAATATTTGCCCCACAATGGGAAATATTTGCCCCACAATGGGAAATATTTGCCCCACAATGAGAAATATTTGCCCCACAATGAGAAATATTTGCCCCACAATGGGAAATATTTTTTTTTTCTGGTGCCATCTGAGTCCAGACAAGAAATTCCATCTCACACATTTCATCCCAACCCTGGCAAAAAACAAGATAAAAACTCAACGTTTTCCTGCCTTGCATGTTCTGCTGGTTTGGGCAGGTGTTTCTGTGGGTTTTTCTCCCTTTCCTGGATTTTTCTGGGTTCTAATGGCACTGTTGGATCTTTTTTCTCTCCCCAGCAAGACTCCATGAACAGATACGGGGCCCTCAGCTCCCAGCACAAGATCCTGAAGGTAAGGGAGCTTTGGCTGCTGAGTTTTAGGGATTTTCTCCGTAATTTTTCTATTTTTCTTTATAATTTTTCTTGCTGCAACGTCAGCACTTTTATCACCCAGGGTTTGGCTGCTTTTTCTGTCTCTCAGTGTGAAAATGGGATTTATCCATTGGAGCTCACCTTTGGGCTCCCACCAAATATTCCAGTCCGTGGAAGAGGCTCAGCTTAAAGCATTTTATAGCATTTTACAGTATTTTATGGCATTTTATACAATTTTATACCATTTTGTACCATTTTTTAGCTCATCACCTGCCCTACCTGAAGCACACCTGGGTGTTCAATTTTTATATTGTTGGAGCAATGCAACTGGGGGCTGCCGGGGTGGTTTTTAAGAAACATTTTTGGTCTGAACTTGGCAGAGAAATGCTGATTTTAGTCTGGCCTGGAGAAGCAGGGCTGGGTTCCAGCAGCCCCCAGCACCCCTGGGCTGCATTTCCTGAGCTGAGCTGGGCCGGCTCTGGGTTCCAGCTGGGAAAAAGGAAGTACAGTTCTGTCTCTTGGGCATTTTCCAGCTCTGTGGGTTCTGGGAATGCTCTGCAGCAGCAGAATTCCTCCTCATAGCAACTGCACCATGAGCAGAATGCTCTGCTGCTCTCAGGGGACACTCAGAGCTTTTTTGTATTCCTGGCTCCCTTTCTCCTGCTTCCTTTTATTGGAGGAGTGGGAAAAAAATGTACAAAACAACCCCAACCATCTCCTTTTTTTTCTAAACTGCATTTACAGCTGGTGAAGGACAAAACCAGCCCTTGGGACTGTGGGAGATTTCCAAAAAAATGGGATTTTTTTTTTTTTTTTGTCTCAGAAAATGCAGTTTTTTAGCCCATTGTGAGGCTGTGGGTAACACTTCTGTCACTGGAGCCCAGGCAGGAATGTTCCCAGTGGAACTGGCTGGATCAGGAGAGGATTGCTGCCAGGAATGGCATTGTCACACCTGGGAAATGGGATCTTCATCCCGGGGTCGTTTTGGGACCATTTTGGTTCGTTTTGGGGCCATTTTGGTTTATCCTGGGTTCATTATGATTGGGTCCCCCAAATAAACTCAATCTTGAGTTTATTTAGGGACCATTTTGGGAACCATCTTGGGTTCATTTTGGGACCGTTTTAGTTCATCCTGGGTTCATTTTGGGGGCATTTTGGGACCATTTTGGTTCATCTTGGGACCATTTTGGTTCATCTTGGGACCATTTTGGAGCCATTTTGGACCATTTTTGTTCATCTTGGGGCCATTTTGGTTCATTTTGGGACCATTTTGGTTCATCCTGTTTGGGACCACTTTGGTTCGTTTTGGGACCATTTTGGGTTCATTTTGGGACCATTTTGGTTCATTTTGGGACCATTTTTTGGGACCATTTTGGTTCATCTTGGTCTCATTTTGGGACCATTTTCGTTCATCTTGGGTTCATTTTGGGACCATTTTGGTTCATCCTGTTTGGGACCATTTTGGGTTCATTTTGGGACCATTTTGGTTCATTTTGGGACCATTTTTTGGGACCATTTTGGTTCATCTTGGGTTCATTTTGGGACCATTTTGGCAGATCCTGCATTCATTTTGGGGCCATTTGGTTTCATCTGGGGTTCATTTTGGCATCATTTTGGTTCATTTTGGGACCGTTTTGGTTCATGTTGGGTGCAGCCCAGGCTGGGCTCTTGTGCTGCCCAAGGTGTCTCCACTGAGGAGATCCTTTCCATAAATCCCTGCTTTATTCTGTGACTCTGACCCTTCTTTCTCCCCAGAACCAGCACGACGATGTCAAGAAGCAGCTGCTGGAGCTGCAGCTGCAGCACAACAGCCTCAGGCTGGAGCACAGGAAGAGCCTGGAGAGCCACAGCCAAAAACTGGCCCAGCTGCAGCAGGAGAGGGACAGCGAGGTCACCAACCTGCAGGGTGAGGGGGAAACACAAAAAAATCAAATTATTGTTCCGAGTCCTGTGGCGAGAAATGAGAGCAGGAGCTGGGGAAGAGCCTGGAGAGAAGGAATTGCTGGAGCAGGTTTGTGGTTCCTGGGCTTGGAGAGGTCTGTGAGGTCAGGAGGGATTTGTGGTGAGAAAGGGAGATGCCACACTTGGAAAAAAATGAAAAAAAATCTCTTTAAACAAAGTTCTCCTCCTCCTGCAGACACAGTGCAGAAACTCAGAGAAGAGAGCAAACTCCTCAGGAAAGCTCACCTGGAGGTTCACTCCCAGCTCCTCAGTGCCCAGGTAACCACCTGGGCAAGCATTCTCTAAAGAATAAATATTGTATAAATAATGAACATTCTCCAAATAATAAATATTCTCTAAGTGATACATATCCTTTAAATATTAGAGAATATTTAGAGTTCCCTGTTCCCAGCAGGGAGATGTTTGACCCCTTGTGAGGTTTCTCTGCGTCCTTCTACCCTCAATGCCCAGGTAACCGCCTGGGCAAACATTCTCCAAATGATAAATATTCTCTAAATGATAAATATTCTACAAATAATGAATCCAGGTCCCAGAGTGGAGATGTTTGACCCTTTGTGAGGTTTCTCTGTGTCCTTCTCTCCCCTCAGGCGCAGATGGAGGAGTTCAGGCAGCTCAAGGAAGCTCTGCAGAAGATGCCAGGCCTGAGAGGAGGAGGAGGAGGAGGAAGGAAGGGGCAGCAGCCCCTGGTGCCAGCCAGCAGCCAGCTGCAGCCAGGGAGGCACAAGGTGTGGAATTCCCTGGAATTTCCCTGGAAAAGACCAGGATAAACATTCTGCAAGGCTGCTGGAGCTTTAAAACAAGAAAGCTCAGAGTTTGCTCTTGTCCTTCCTTCCTTCCTTCCTTTTTGGGATTATTCCTTTTTTAAACTATTGAATTATTCCCAGACAAAGCTGGATCTGAATTTTTCCTTTTTGGAATTATTGAATTATTCCCAGACAAAGCTGGATCTGAATTATTCCTTTTTTGTAATTACTCATTTTCTGGAACTGTTGAATTATTCCCACCCAAACCTGGATCTGAATTATTCCTTTTTTGGAATTATTCCTTTTGGGAATTATCGAATTATTCCCAGCCAAACCTGGATCTGAGTTATTCCTTTTCTGGAATTATTGAATTATTTCCAGATAAAGCTGGACCTGAATTATTCCTTTTTGAATTTATTCCTTTTCTGGAATTACTGAATTATTCCCAGCCAAAGCTGGATCTGAAGTATTCCTTTTTAGAATTATTGAATTATTCCCAGTCAAAGCTGGATCTGAAGTATTCCTTTTTGGAATTATTCCTTTTTGGAATTATTCCTTTTTTTGGGATTATTGAATTATTCCCAGCCAAAGCTGGATCTGAATTTTTCCTTTTTGGCTGCGTGAGAGGAGGGGCCTTCTACTGCAGGGTGGGCAGGGCTGCTGATTTCTTCTGGAGCACTTGAGGATGTTTTTTCTTTAAAAAAGGAATTTCTGGCCCAGATTTGGGGCTGTTATTTTATATATATATATAAAATAGATTTATATTTCTATTTATTTGTATATATTTATATAAATCCAGGAGTGTCTCCTTGCAGGATGTGGAGATGGAGATGCACATCCAGGTGAGGAGCCACGAGCAGAGCCCGGCCCCTGGGCTGGCCCTGCCTGAGCCAGGACCAAAATCTGCAGCAGAAAATGCGCCAGGGCCAGGCAGGCAGCGCCCAGCAGGGAGCAGAGAGCTGCCCCCGCACAGGTTGGTGACACAAAATTCTTCAAAATGGGCATTTTCACTGGGTTTGGGGACACAGAATTCTACTCTCAGCTTTTGGGATGAAGGTGCCCAAAAGGAGCATCGCTCCACTTGTCTTTATTGTGGGTTTGCTTGAAAAATGCGATTTTTTTTACTGGTTTTTCTGGAATTCCTGGGATTTTGGGCATCCAGTGGACGCTGTACAGATGTGGGGAATAGGTTTGTAGAGAATTTTTAAATTTTTATAGTAGGTTTATGTAGTATGTATTTACAAGTAAATTCTGAGGTAAGAAATGCTGATTTCAAAATGTTATGGTATATTATATTGTATTATGTTATGTTATATTATAATATATACATTATATTATAGTATATTATTATATATACTATATATAGTATATTTATATAGTATATACTATATATAGTGTATATATATAAAATATATTATTATTATTATATATACTATATATAGTATATATATAGTATATATAGTATATATACATACTATATATAAACGATATATAGTATATATAGTATATATACTATATTATAGTATAGTATATACCATTATATATCATTATATGATATATCATTATTGTATTATATAATCATTATTATATTATATTATATTATATTATATTATATTATATTATATTATATTATATTATATTATATCATAGTATATTATATTACAGTGTATTGTAGTGTATCATAGTATATTATAGTATATATCATTATATTATATATCATTATTTTATGATACTACATGAATATAATATAGTATAATAAAATAATAAATGAGCCTTTGGAGCACATGGGGTCGATGGTGATCATTCCTCCCTGCCAATCCCACCCAATCCTGTCTGTTTGCAGCTGGCAGGTCCCTGTGAGCCCAGGGAATGCCCAGAGGGACCCAGGGCCAGGGCAGGGCCAGCCCAGGAGTGCCCAGGACAGCCCCAGGGATGGGCACAGGGGCAGCACCCGGACCCCCGGGACAGGGACAGCGGCACACGGGGACGGGGCCGACCAGGAGGAGCTGCAAATGGGTATGGAAATTATCCATTTCATTTCATTTCATTTCATTTCATTTCATTTCATTTTATTTCATTTCATTTTATTTATATTGGAAACACCAAGTGTTATCTTGAATTGAAGGGATGGGACTACTGCCAGGCTAAAACCAAAATGTTACATAGAAACATAAGCCTAAAAGGCTGTGAGATTGAAATTTTTTTTAAATTAGATTTAAAATTAAAAATTTAAAATGAGATTTGGAAGTTTTAAAAGCAGTCAGACGTAGGTCAAAAGTAGTCAAAAGTCTCTTTGTTACAATATATAACATTGTAATCCAATGGAAAGTTGCCACAAAGTTAATTTTGTTTTTTCTAACCTATCACCTTTGCTTAATTCTACTGCCCCGGGTATAGTTTATCCAATGGGTTACTGTTACATGTACACACATATACTTCTATTATAAGATATATTATAATTATATATTATATATAATAATTATATCTATTATATATATAATTATAATTATAAAAATTTATATACTAAATTATATATTATATATAATATTATATTATATATTGTATATTGTATATTACATGTATATTATATATATTGTATATAATATTATATATATCATGTTATATATTGTATATTATATGTTATATGTTATATGTTATACATTACATATTATATAATATATATTCTCTATATTACCTATATCTTAATATATTAGTCATTATATATTTATATATCTGTATTTATATATTTTTATACTGTATATTCTTGTCCCTGTCCCTGGCAGATGCAGGAGTCATTGACAGGGAGCTGCACTCCCAGAAAGAGCCCGTGGTCCAGGAGCCCATGGTGAGTGACCAGAGCATCACAAACCCTTCCAAAGCTTGGCAGGGACCTTAAATCTCATCTGACCCCATCTCCTACTGTCCCAGGGTGCTCCAAGCCCTGCCCAGCCTGGCTTTGAGAAGTTTTCACGTTCTCATCCTGCCCTGTTTCACCTGGATGCAACTCTGGCTATAAGAGTCCATCCAATAATAAGAGCTCAATCAGTCAATAATTACCCAGAAGTTTCTGTGAACTCCAAACTCCCTGGGTGCAGAGGGATAACAAAGATGGTTTGGGGTTTTTTTAACAAACCCTAACAGGCTTGGAGAGGTGCAAGTGCTCCTGGCTTGCTGGGGAAGGCAGGTTGCTGCCTCCTGAGGGAATAAATAAATAAATAAAAATAAATAACTAAAAGCCACAAGAGGCTTTTCCTGTCCAGGTGCCAGATGATGCTGCAGATCCTGCCCAGGACCCCAACAACCAGGGGGAGGACGAGTTTGAGGAGGCTGAGCTGGAGAGGCCTGACTTTGAGGAGAAGGTGGGAGCCTCGGAGAAGTTCAAGGAGCCCAGAGTTAAAGAAGAGTGGAAGGAGAAGCCACCAAAGGTGACAACCAGCAGGGCCAGGGAGGGATCCCAGCTGGGGATGGATGGGTGGGCAAGAGAAGTGAAGGGCTGGAAGGGAAACATCAAATCCCTGGTGGATCCATAATCCAAATTCCTGGCTGGATCCATAATCCAGATTCCTGGGTGGATCCATAATCCAAATTCCTGATGGATCCATAATCCAAATTCCTGGGTAGATCCATAATGCAAATTCGTGGTGGATCCATAATCCAGATTCCTGGTGGATCTATAATCAAATTCCTGGCTGGATCCATAATCCAAATTTCTGGTGGATCCATAATCCAAATTCCTGGTGGATCCATAACCCCACTGTGAGATGTGGCAGACAGCAGAAAGCTCTTTGGCAGGTTGCTCAAACCCAACCTATTTTTTCTTCCACTGCCTGTAGTGGAGCTTGAAATTTACATTTCGTGGGACTTTCTGGTCTTTTGTTTTCATTCTGCTTGTGGTTTTTATCAGCACAAGCAGCATTTCAGAGCTCTGCCTCCTTGTTTGCTTCCCTGCAGATGGAATCCATTTGTTTCACCAAGTGTTTCTTGCTGCCTGAAGCCAGACTCTGCATCAGGGAAATGTTCATTTGTTTTGACAAGCAGCTGAACGTTGCTTGTTTTAAAAAAAGAAAAGGAGTGTTTTATCTGTCAGGCTCTAAAATCATGATTAATGGTGGGATTAAGAAAGGAAAAAAAAAGAAATCCAGGCCAACAAAATCAAATAAGAGAGAGGTGCTGGCACGTCCTTGAGATTAGTGAAAATGTGGAAAGAATTAGTGATGTAAATACCTGGCTCTCAGATCTGCCTGTGCTGTTCTCCCTAAAGCTCTACCCTAAAAAAACCCAAAATTTTCCAGATGCAGCAGCCCTGGGGCCCTCCTGCTGCAGGAGAGAGAACTGCCAGCTGCTGGGAAAAGAGACTGGGTGGCAAAAAAATAAATGGAGTTTGTGCTGCCTGATTGTGCCTCTGCTCCCCCTGATCTGCCCTGGGGCGTGGGGCAGGAGCTGGGTCCTGGCAGGGCTGGCAGCAGGCTTTGGCTGCTCACAGTGACCCCAAAATGTGTCAGAAAATCTCTTTTACCAGCCCCAAAATGTGTCAGAAAATCTCTTTTACCAGCCCCAAAATGTGTCACAAAGTCTCTTTTCCCAGCCTGGCACTTGAAGAAGGAGTCAGAACTCTTCAGTTCTCATTCTCAAGGTTGTTTATTGTTTCTTATCTATAAAATTCTCTCTCCTGATCTGCTGAGGTCCTCTCAGCAGGACAGACAGAGGCACACTGGTTTTATCTTTTTATACTAAAATCTATGTGTACAATATTTACAATTCCTTTCCAATACCCATCACCTGTGTTAGACAGTGAGCTTCTACTCTAAACCAACCCAAAAGTGCCAACATCACCCAGAAGATGGAGACCAAGAAGAAGAAGGAGGAGAAAGGCTGGACATGCCCAGATTCCTCCATCTTGCCTCCTGAACCCCCATTCTAAAAACCCCAAAAAATCCATTTTTCACCCCATGATAAGTTCACTATCATTCTACTTAAACTTCTGTGCCTTGTAGATCTTCATGTAAGGTTGGTAATTTTTTCCATGGGTCACAATCAAAGTCACCGAGTCCTGGGCTCTGTGCCAGGGTCTCTGAGCCCCCTGGCAGGGACAGACAGACAGAGGGATGTCCTGAATCCCGACATCTGGGCACTCCCAACCCTGCCTGCCTGTGTTTTTCAGGATGCTGGCAGAGCTGCCAAGCCCAGGGAAGAGCCACTGGAGGATTACCAAGAAGATCAGGAGCAAGAAATTGTACGACACCAAGGTTCTTCCTCTTTCCTCTCTGCTGTGGGGTCACCTGGGGTGGGGGTGGCAGCCAGGAATTTGGGGGGATTCAGATTTTGGGGGGCCAGGGGTGAGCAGGGACTCCAGGTCTGCCTCTGCCTGCTCTGTGAGGTGTCCACAACAAAGCTGGAGCCCACTGCTGCCTTTGCAGGTGTCCAGAACAAACCTGGAGCTCATTGCTGCCTTTTCCAGGTGTCCAGAACAAACCTGGAGCCCACTGCTGCCTTTTCCAGGTGTCCAGAACAAACCTGGAGCTCATTGCTGCCCTTTCCAGGTGTTCAGAACAAACCTGGAGCCCACTGCTGTCTTTTCCAGGTGTTCAGAGCACCCTTTGTGCTCTTTGTGCCCTCCTCCTTTCTATCTGCACTCACCTGCAGCAGCTGAGCTGTGGGGTGCTCCCAAACAGCAACTGGGGGGAATTATAGCAGGAATCACAGGAGGAATTATAGGGGGAATCACAGGAGGAATTATAGCAGAAACTATAGGAAGAATCACAGGGAGAATCACAGGAGGAGTCACAGGAGGAATTATAGGAGGAATTTTAGGAGGAATCACAGGAGGAATTAATCATAGGGGAAATTACAGGAGGAATTATAGCAGGAACTATAGGGGGAATCACAGGAGGAATTATAGGAGGAATTATAGGGAGAATCACAGGAGGAATCACAGCAGGAATCAGTCACAGGAGGAATTATAGGAGAAATTACAGGAGAAATTATAGCAGGAATCACAGGAGGAATTACAGGAGAAATTATAGGAGGAATTTTAGGGAGACTCACAGGAGGAATTATAGGAGGGATTTTAGGAGAAATTAACCACAGGAGGAATCATAAGGGAAATTACAGGAGGAATCACAGGAGGAATCAATCACAGGGGAAACAGGAGAAATTATAGGAGGAGTTTTAGGGAGAATCACAGGAGGAAACACAGCAGGAATCAGTCACAGGAGGAATTATAGGAGGAATCACAGGAAGAATTATAGGAGGAAATATAGGATGAATCACAGGAAGATTTATACAAGGAATCACCACAGGAATCACAGCAGGAATTAATCACAGTAGGAATTACAGGAGGAATTATAGGAGGAATCACAGGAGGAGTTATAGAAGGAATCACAGCAGGAATCAGTCACAGGGGGAATCACAGGAGGAATTAGAGGAGGAATTTTAGGGGAATCACAACAGGAATTAATCCCAGCAGGAACCAAGGCTGTGCTGGTGCAGCAATGCCAGATCAATATTTTTCAAGCATGAGCTGGACAGGGTCACCTTGGTACCTTCAGACATAGAAATGAATCCTCTCCCAGTCTCATTCATTCTCTCCCTGCCCTTTGTGAGTGGCTCCTGAGGATTTTTCCTGCAGTTTCCCAGGATTGCTGAGGGTTTGGGAATGAAGGGAAATACAGGGTGGGCAGAGCAGGGTTGGTGTCAGGTCTCCTCTCCCTGAGTGATTCCAGGCCTCTTGTAGGTGTCTCCAATGGATGCTTGGAGCTAAAATCCTCCCTGGAGGCTCTGCACGGCCTGGCTGGGGTGGGTGACACAGTTTGAAATGTGGAGGATGTAAAATATCAGCTCCTGCTCTTTCCATCTGCATTGCACTGCCAGGATGTTAAAATGTGCCTAAACCACCTCTGAAGGTGCCACCAGAGGTGGGTTCTGCCCTGTTCTCCCAGGTTTCCAAGCTGGGCTGGTTTGGTGGAACAGTTCTGCTCAGGGATAGCGTGGTGTGCTTTAGGATCTCCTTCTCCAGGATTTCCTTTTTGCTGATTTTTTTTTCCCTTCCTGGCTGTTCCCTGTGCCCCCAGGAGGATCATGGAGGGGAGGTGGATGACAACGACGACCTGGAGCTTGTCCAAGAGCAGAAGGAGCCTGTGGGAAGGCAGGGAGGTGCTGGCAAGAAGGATGATTACTTCTGAGAGCCGCTGCAAATCCAGGATGCTGCAGGAATGAGGGGATGGGAGCTCCTCCTGAAGGAAACACTGCCCAGAGCAGAGGCAGGAGGAGAGAACTCCCCCAAACAAAGAGGGGGTTTGCAGATGAAAATATGAAAATCCCATCTCAGTGTGGGGCCACTGCTGCCTCTGAGATCTCTCAGACTGGGGATGGTCTTACCCTGCTGCTTTTCTTAGGAGCACTTTTTGATTTACTGTGTTCTTCGCCCTCTCGTTCTTCACATCCCCTTTCTGAGCTGGAGAGGGTTTTTGGGGCTGGTTTTGGGGGTGTTTTTTACCCCCTCTGGGCAGCAGAGGGGTCCCTGGACTCACTCAAATACAAAGGAATCTGTCTTCATAAATGATTTTGTGTTTCTTTAACACATCCTCCGAGCAGGGTGGGGAGGGATCCAGAGGAAATTTCCTGTTCTTTGCCCTGGAGATGTGCAGGAGCACCAACCACAGCCAGAAAAATGTGTGTGTGTGTGGATGTGGACACTTTCCTGCTGCAGAGACCCTCCAGAAACTGGCAGCAGATCCCTGCAGAGCTCTCCCTGCCCTGCCCTTGAGCTGTGTGACATTCCTGCTGGCCTCAAAGTGTCCCCTGGAGACCTCCCCCCTGCTGGAGGTGAGGGCTGCCCTGAGATCTTCCCCGTGGGGACAGTGACAGCCACGCCAAGAAACAGGGAAAAAAAAGGAATATTTGCAGCCCAATTCATGCAGTTCCAGCCTGGTTGGATTATTGCCAGCCTCCCAGCAGGAGCCAAGGTAAATTTTGTGTCTTCTAGAGAGGTTTTGATCAGCAAGATGGGAGTTGTTGGTGGAGTGGATTGAATCCTGTGGGACTTTACTCAGCCTCCAAAAGACTTAACCTGACCTCAGGGACAAAGAAGGAACAGTCAGCTGGAATTGAAAATGAAAGGAGAATGGGTTTAATCACGATATCTCAAAGCCCAGAGCCTTCTTTAAGTGATAAGAGCAGGGCAGAGCTGTCCCACTCCTGCCCTGAGCTGTGTCCTCCTTCCTCATCACCAGACTCTGGCACTCAATCACCAAACACAGGGAATTGTGCCTGAATCTCATCACCTGCTAAAAAATCAGAGCATCTTTGTTCTCTATTTGAATTAGTTGAGCTCTTTCTAATCCCTTGTTTGTGGCATATTTTGCAAGCACTTTTAGGCACTGGGGAAAACAATATTTATTTTCCAACAAGCTCAGCCTTTTTCATTCTGACAGCATTGATTTTTTTTTTCTTCCACTGGTTGTAATAGAGCTTGAAATTTACATTTCATAGGAGTATTTGGTTCTTTGTTTTCATTCTGCTTGTGTTTCTTACCAGCACAATCAGCTGTGCAAGTCCAGCTCTGGCATGGAGCAGAAAAAGGAAAGGGACAATTTCAGGAAATTATCTTTTAGCCAAGAGCCAGAGCTGCTCATGGAGCCCAGTAAGGAGCTCACTACCAAACCCTGGTGGGGTTTAAGATGCACAAAATGGCCAACTATCTCTTGTTACAAGGCATTTTAAGGATAAACTATCTAATTAAGAAATGGCACCTAAATTAATTTCCCTATTAACCCAATAACTGATCCCTCGAAATCCTCAATGTGGACTTTTCTGTCCAATTACACAAAACCACCCAAACCCATGGAGAAGAAGGAAGAAGGTAAAGTAGAACAACCTGGCTCCACCCTAAAGCCTCCATCTTGCTTCATATTTATTTCTATATTCTAAAACCCCAAACTCCTATATTTTCCAACCTGTGATCCCCAAACCCCAAACTCTTTAAGTTTTTCTTTTCTACCCAACCCCACACCCACAATCCCAGTTCCATCATTCCATTTTGGAACTCTTCTCCACAGCCTCAGGTCAAATGCAGTTTTCTGTGCCTGTCAGCACAGAAAGTTTTCATTTTAGACAGAAAGTTTAATATTTTCAGCAGCCAGGGTTCCATCACCCCAGCTGTGTTCAGCTCAGCTCTCCCTCCCTGCTCTGGCTGGTTCAGCCCTGACTGGAAGTGAATCAAGCACTGGAAATAGAAGCCCAATGGGGGTGAGGCTGCTCGTGGATTCAGGCTGCAGGAAAATCTAAATTAGGAGGCAGATTCTCTGTGTTTGCACGTCTAGGGTGAGTAATCCTCAGAGTTATGACTCGGAGGGAAGTGCAGCAACTCGGCTGAATGCAAAGCTCCCAGCTTGGAGGGTGCTTTAGGAACCATATGTCATGTGCTGCCCTCAGCTGAGAGCAAACATCTCTGCCCTGGGGACCGTCTGCCCCGGCCACATCTGAGGCTAAAATTAGCAGAGTGCTGCATAAATTGTGAGCTGGAGGTTGTCAGTGCTTCACTGCCCGGCCCACAGCGAGTTCTGATACTCCTTCAGTGTTTCCTTGAGAAGAGACAATAAATCCAGAGGAGGAGAAGCAGAAAAGCCAAACCCTGTGATGGTGCTGGCTCTGGCTGGAGGCTCTGAAGCAATCTGGGATCCTGCTGGGGCTTCTCAGCTTGGAACATCAGAGCTGAGCAGCAGAATGCTGAAGCAATGCCATGAAATAGCCCAGGCTGGGTTTTACTGCACAGAACAAGTCCAGGAAACAGATGGATTGATAAGAGAGCAAACAATGAGATAAAGGATTCCCAGGGAGCCAGCACAGCCAGGCTGGCCAAGCCAAAGCACAGGGTTCTGCTTGGCTCTGCATAAATCATTGGGGTTTTGCCCAGCCACAGTGCAAGGCCAAACAAAGAGTAGAAAGTGTAGTTAACCTGGAGTGTTATAATTTCTTTTATGGGTTCAGGGCCTTCACTGCTGTGCCAACCATTTTCCTTCCCTGCAGCACACTCCAGACCCTTGGATCTCCCAGCAGAACACAGGGTGAGTTCATCACAGGTTGTTAATAACAAGTTGTTCATCACAGGTTGTACATCACAAGTCGATCCTCACAAGTTGTCCCTCACAAGCTGTCCCTCACAAGTTGTTCCTCACAAGTTGTCCATCACAAGTTGTCCATCACAAGTTGTCCCTCACAAATTGTCCCTCACAAGTTGTCCATCACAAGCTGTCCATCACAAATTGTCCCTCACAAATTGTCCATCACAAGTTGTCCCTCACAAATTGTCCATCACAAGTTGTCCCTCACAAGTTGTCCCTCACAAGTTGTCCCTCACAAATTGTCCATCACAAGTTGTTCCTCACAAGTTGTCCATCACAAATTGTCCCTCACAAGCTGTCCATCACATGCTGTCCATCACAAGTTGTCCCTCACAAGCTGTCCATCACAAGTTGTCCCTCACAAGTTGTTCCTCACAAGTTGTTCCTCACAAGTTGTTCATCACAAGATGTCCATCACAAGTTGTCCCTCACAAGTTGTCCCTCACAAGTTGTCCATCACAAGCAGCCACAGAGGCTGGTGCCAGATCTCCTCTCTGGACACAGCAATGACAGCTCTGGAACAATCATTGCTGTCAGGGCAAGGACACAAAGTTTGAAGGAGGAAAATCTTGGTTTGGCTCCAGCCACTCTCTGAACACGCTCACCTTGCTCAGGAAGGGCTGTCAGAGCTCCAGTTTTTGCATCCTGGCTCAATTCCACACGTAAATTTGCCAAGAAGTGCCTTCAGCAGCACAGCACCTCTTCTGCTCCAGTATCTGAGTGTTCTCCAAGCCATAACTGCACCTTCAGCATCCTTTTCTACGCTGATCCTGGTTTTTTATTGATCCCTCTTGGTATCAAAGGAGATTTCTGGCAACTTTCCATAGGCTAGCAGACACCCCCATTCAATCTGGTGAAAAATTAATGTGGAAATAACTTGAAATACTTGACATTGGTAAATTAAAGATTTCCTCAGGAAGCACACACTTGAAAAATCCAACAGGAAAAGGTGCCCTGATGTCAGAACATTCATGTTCAATGCATCAGAAAGCAAAATTATTTAAACAAATTATACTTTGTGTATATGCAAGCCTCACCTCCCAGGTATGATTTGGGTTTGGGTTTGTTCAGGCTGTGAAATGAAAACAGGCCTTGGGGTCTTATTTTTGTCGTATTTTCAAGTTACATAAATCAAATGTTGTTTTTAAAGGAAACATACACAGGAAACTGCAATGTGTTTCTAAATAGGTAACACAGTGAGGAACTACAGCAATGTGTTCAGGCACATTTCTGAGGATTTTTTTAAAATCATATGTTAACTATTCTATTTTACAAGTTAAATATAGACAAATGCTTATGTTCTGCTATAAAAGTTAAAATAGGATGCTATGTAAAACCAGATCAAAACTACGGACAAATTAAAAGAATTTTTTTTTTTTTTGGTCTGAGATGAAATCTGCAACTTGACCAAGACAGGACTGAGCAGCCCCCCAAGCCCTGGAGGGACATGACCCCGGCGGGCACAAGAGAGCCCGGGGGAGGCACAGAGAGGCTGCACATCCCCTGTGCCAACCTTTGGGGGATCTCAGCATCCTTGTACAGACACTTGGGGAGGTCTCGGCATCCCTGTGCCAATCCTTGCGGGGTCTGAGCATCCCCCTCATGTGGGATCTCAGCATTCTCCGTGCGTGTCCTTGCGGGGTCTCAGCACCCCGTTCCGGTCTTTGCGGGGTCTCAGCATCCCCGTTCCGGTCTTTGCGGGGTCTCAGCACCCCGTCCCCGCCCCCGCGGGGTCTCAGCGCTCCGTGCGGATCCCCGAGAGCCGCGTCCGGGCGGCCACCAGCGGCCGCATCGGGCGGGTGCTCCGCAGCCCGGCGAGAGTTAACGGCGGCACCGCCTCTCCATTGGCGGCCCCGCGGCGGCTGCCGAGCCCCGCGCATCCACCGGCGCCGCGCTCCGCGCCTCTCCGCGGCTCCATGCGGCGGCGGCCGCCGGCATGCCCGGCCCGCCCAGCCTGCTGCCTCCTCTGCTCGCCCTGCTGTGCCTCGGGCTGGCCGAGCCCAACGCCGACCCCGACGAGCCGTGGTGCCCCTACAAGGTGGGCGGCGATGGCGCCGCGGCGGCGGCGGCGGGGGCGCGGCTGTGCTTCCGCCCGCCGGCCCGCGGCTTCCAGTGCTCGGCGCGGGCGTGCCGCGCCCACCGCTCCGCGGGCGGCGCGCTGGTGGCCAACGTGCTGCGGAACGGCAGCGTGCTGCTGCAGTGGGGCTTGCGGCACTGGGGGCCGCCCGCCCGCCCCGCCGCCGCCCTGCGCGGCTTCGCGCTCAACTGCTCCTGGGACGGCACCTACACGCGCTTCCCCTGCGACAGCGTGGAGCTGGGGGCCGCGTGTCGCGATTACCTGCTGGCCGAGGCGCACGGCAGCGTGCGCTACCGCCTGTGCCTGCAGCCGCGCTTCGCCCCGCCGCGCCCCGCGCCGCCCGCGCAGTGCGTGGAGTTCCGCGTGGAGCCCGCGGCCATGCGCGACATCGTGGTGGCCATGACGGCCGTGGGGGGATCCATCTGCGTGATGCTCGTCTTCATCTGCCTGCTCGTGGCCTACATCACCGAGAACCTCATGAGCCCCGCGCTGGCCCGCGGAGGGCACGGGGCGGCCGCTGCGCGCCGCGCGTAGTGCGGGAGGGGACGGTGGTGGTGATGGTGATGGTGATGATGGTGATGATGATGGTGATGGTGATGATGTTGCGGCGCCCGGCAGCTCCCGCGGCCCCCGTTCCGGGAAGAGGTTTTCCAGACTGTTCTGGCAGCGCTGTGCCCGAACCTGCGGGATGCGCGTTCCCAGCGGAGCTCGGAGCTCTCCTTCCTCCTGCGGTGGCTTCTCGGCCGGAGCCGTTCGTGGTGAACTCTTGGCATCTCAGCGGATCAAAAATCAATAGCAGAGGTCCCCAAGTGTCAGAAATCGTCTTGTTTTTAAGGGCAAGCGGCTGATCTTACCGAGGGCCTGTTTGAAAAGACTCTCCAGAACACCCTTATTTTAAGCCTAAAACCTCTTGGTCTCAGAGCCGTGCTTGATTTTTTCCCTGTGGGGTAAAGTTGTGTAAAGTTCAGTAGGACTGACTGGTGGGACCACAAACCCCATAGCTAAGGGTGTGCTTGATCCAAAGCCCACTTAATTTCGTGGTTTAGGTGGGGTTTTTGTCATGCTTTACGGTGGTCACAAATTTTGGGGCCACTGTCCAAAACCCACGGGGGTTTTCTGGTCGAGGGTTTTCGACCATCAACATCCAACACCTGCTTTTCTCCCATCAGAATCGCGTTGTAGTTTCACAAAGAGTGCAGGTAAAGGGATAAATTGAATAAGAAAACTCCATTTCGTTGAGCAAGTAGGAACCAACCCTTAATTATAAGATAGAAGTGAGTGCCCCCTGAAATCCCCTCCTTTAGCAAAGCAGCTGCACTAAGGTAGAAGCTTCTTGACCACAGAACTCACTGATGTTGTAGCCGAGTGTTTTGAGCGTAGGAACACTCCCTGGTAACTCCTCACTTGATGCTGTAGTGAAGTAAGGTTTTAGCCATACTCTAGTACTGATTCTATTGTGCCTTAGTGCTGAGAATTTGTCCCATTTCTCTTGGTGTAGCTGTTCCTGTAGTCCTCGTAGTTTTAAGTGTGTCTCCCTCGTGTTCTTGTCTCCGGAATTAGTGGTTGTTGGTTTGTCTGATTGTTTTCTTTAAAAAAAAAACAAAAACAAACAACTTGGGCTGAGCATTACTTGAAATTTACTATATCCACAAAGTAGTTACCTTCAGAGAGGTATTTAGTGAGGTAGTTTTTAGTACGTGTTGTTTGTATGTAGTTGACTGCTGTAACACAAAAAAAATTAATTTATTATCACTTAGGAACTGTGCACTTAAAGCAAAAAAACAAAAAAGTAGGGGGAAGGCTCTTTTTAAAGGGACTGTCAGGTTCAGTGTGATCTGTTTGTGTAAATGTTTAGCACCGGTGAACGACCTGTTTGCTTTTCCTTGTGAAAGTCGTTTGTGGTAGAGGGTAAATATAGGAAATGTGTGGAATCCTTAATAATACCCAGTATTTGTACTGAACAGAATCCCTTCTTCCAGGACTTGGGAGTGGCTGAGGAGCTGAAGGTCTGAATTTCATCAACATTTTCCTTTGTTTGTTATTCCTGCCGTGTTTCATTCTCACCTGCAGCTGACTCCACCGAGCTGCTCTGTGTTTGTTACCTTGCTGGATTGAAGCACCTCACTGATGCCTCATTTTTGGGTTTTTATCCCTAAGGACATGGACTGCTGGAAGAAAAGGCAATTTTGAAGAACATTAAGACAAGTGTTGGTCTTTTAAAGGTTTCAGGGTTTGTTTTTTTTTTGCTGTAGCCAGTTCACCACAGGAGCGTTGGAGTGCCACTGATTTTGTGCATTTCTGTCACCTTTTGTCAAGCAATGTCACTGTTCTGTTCCTCATCTTGTCATGAGTTGCCAGATGTGAAAACCAGCTGTATAAACAACGAGCCTTGTACCACCTTGGCATTGAACTTAATAAATTAAGAGGATGATGAAGAGAAATGAAAAGCTCATAAATATTTAAAGGTTCAAGATCTTGCTTGACTCAAAGTGAGTCTGCCCAAACTGGTCATAATAATATTCCATTGCTTACTGTAAAATTATGACAGCATTAATGGGAAAATAAGAGATTTACTCTCTGAATATTCCAATTTATTTACTAGAGGTTTGGATTATAGATAACTGGGTAATTCAAGTGGTAACACTGATGTAAGTGTGAGGAAATGGAAATTTAATTTACAGTTTGGAATATGACTGTCTTCTGCAGGTTACAATGGATACCCTTAATAATAATAATAATAATAATAATAATAATAATAATAATAATAATAATAATAATAATAATAATAATAATAATAATAATAATAATAATAATGCTATAACCCTAATGGATGATGGAAAATACAAAAGAGAGGGAGAGGTTTTACATGGAGGAAAATGGTGGTTGTGGGAGCTGGAAGTTCTGTGGTGATAATGGGGAAAAAAATCCTCAGAAAGCACAAAAGGAAAAAAAATATCAATGCAAGGGCAGAAAATATTTTTAGGAATTACTGAGGTGAGAGTCCTCACTAGTGAATTTCAGCTGGGCTGGGGAATAGATTTGTTCCTTTGATGTCCTGGTTTATCCCCTGTATTTCTCCTGCTCCATTAGCTCCTCCTGCCATTGTAATAGTGCAAGGAGACCGAAGCAGAAAAAGGGAAAAGATGACAAAAACCTCAGAGAAAAATGGGATTGAGCTGGGCTGAGCACCGTGATAATTTTGACCTGAATGCAAGAAAACAATCCTGAAACCAGCGTATTTCACCAGTCGGGTGAAATATTTGAGTAAATAATATAAATAACTCCTAGTTTTGGTGCTCTAATTTGTGCAGTTTGCAGTAAAAGCGCCAGCGTTTCCTGCTGGAATGCTGAATTCCATATTTAATCCTACCAGTGTTGGCAGTGTTGTGTTCCCGGTGGAACAGTATTGGCAGTGTTCTGCTCGCTGTGGATCCCCCTGGGCACAGGGCTCATCCAGGGTGTCCAGCCCAATTCTCCTCCTCGGGATGACTCAATCCTGCATCCAAACCCTTCCCGCGGCATCCTCCCAGCCCCGCCGCGGCATTCGGCTGCCATCTAGCGCCAAACTGAGAGAGATTTGCCCTAAAAACCCGCTTTTCTGACGGGCTTTTTAATCCCACAGCCCGGAGAGGCAGAGGGATTCAGGGATTGGCGCGGAACGGCATTTTGGTGGTGGGAGCGCTGGAGGCCTCATCGCTCTTTATGTGATAAAATTTTCTTAATGTTCAACCTTGAACCTCTCCTGAGGGAACTGAGGCTGTTCCCTCTGTTCCCTGGGAGAAATCCCGATCTTCTCTGGCGATCCTCTCATGTCAAAAATCCTGATCCCCCTCAGCTGTCCCTTCATGTCAGAAATCCCAGTCCCCTGATGTTAGAACTCCCAATCCCCTCACTGTCCCCTCATGTCAGGAGTTCTGCAGAACCACAAGGTCTCCCCCTGAGCCTCCTTTTCTCCAGGCTGAGCATCTTTCCAGCTCCTTCAGGTGCTCCTGGGGCTCCAGCCCCGTTCCCTTCCCTGGATGAGGTGAAGGAGAAGCGTTACAGCCATGGAACATCCCAAGCTAGAAGAAACCCACAAAGATCAGATTCCAAGCCCTCACCCTGCCCAGACACCCCAAAATCCCACCCTGTGCATCCCTGAGAGCGGCATCCAAACCCTCCTGGAGCTCTTGGGGCTGGGACCATTCCCTGAGGAGCCAGAACCCTCTGGGGAAAGAACATTTCCCAAAATCCAACCTAAATTTCCCGACACAGCTTCAGCCATTCCCGGGGTCTTGTCGCTGGTCCCCACAGAGTTCAGTGTCTGTCCCTGCTCTTCCCCTCACGAAGTTGTACATTGCAATGAGGCTGAACAAGCCCTCACGCTCCTCCTCCTCTGAGCACCAACACCTTATAAATACATAATTATCTATATCTATATATCGATAACGCATCTACACAGCTCCAGCCATTCCCGGGGTCCCATCTGGTCCCCATAAAGATCAGTGCCTGTCCCTCCTCTTCCCCTCACAAAGTTCTACATTGCAATGAGGCCAGCCGCCTCCAGGCTGGACAAGCCCTCACGCTCCTCCTCCTCTGAGCACGAACACCTTATAAATATATAATTATCTATATATCGATATCACATCTATAAACATATCATTTTTTAATATATTATTTATCGCCCTCGGCGGTGAGGTGGCACAACGCTCTCCCTCCACGCTGCGCCCAACGCTTCCCACGGCTCGCCGGCAGCTCGCACTCCACCCGCTCTCGCCCAGCACCCTCCGCTCCCTTCTCCCGGCACTCCCCCGCTGGCGGCCGCGGCCGCTCCGCCTCCCCCGCGCCGTGCCGCGGTTGGCCGCGCCGGGGCCCTGCTGACACGTCCCGTCCCCGCCCGCCGCGCTGCCGCCGCCATTTTGTGGAGCGGCGGCCGGGAGGGAGGGAGGCGCGGGCAGCCCCAGCGCCGTGCCCGCCATGCCGTCCGCGCCGCTCCGCGTGGCCGTGGTGTGCTCCAGCAACCAGAACCGCAGCATGGAGGCGCACAACATCCTCAGGTAAACGCTGCCGCCCGCCTCACCCGCCGTGCGGCCGGCGCTCCGCTGTCAGAGAGGCGCGGAGGGATGGGGCCGTGCTGTGGGGCCCGCGCCCGGCCCGGCAGGCCCGTGGTTGCGGGGCAGCACTTTGCCTTCACCCTGCCTTCATCCCGCTCGTACTCGCTTTTCACCTCGCTGCCACCCTGTTCGTACGCCCTTTTCACCTCCCTTTTATCCTCTTTTTACCTCGTTTTTATCTCGTCTCCGCGCCCCGCTCCAGGCCGCGGTGGGGTCCCGGCCCTCCCTGACGGAGCTGCGGCCTCAGCGCTGGAACACGGGCCGGGCGCTCGGGTGGAGCCGGGCCTGTGTCTCGCCGTGTGCGTGTGGAGACTTAAATGTTCCTTTTTCCCTGGGGTTTCCCCCCCCTCCGGACAGGGGCTCTTCATCAAGAGCTGGAGTAATAGGGCAAGGTGTAATAGGTACACAGTGAAAGAGAGGAAATTTAGGTTAGATGTTAGGAATATTTTTTTTTTTAGTGTGGTGATACGCTGGCACAGGGAGATTGTGGCTGTCCCATCCCTGCAAGTGTCCAAGGCAAGCTTAGATGGGGCTTGGAGCATCCTGGGGTGGTGGAACGTGTCCCTGCCCATGGGTTGGGTTTAAAGTCCATTCCCACCCTTTAACACTCTGTGGAAACTGAGCCACTCTGTGCCCTGAAGGGGAACCCTCTCCTCCCACAGGAGAACCAGAACATTCGGTTCAGAGTGCTAAATGTCTTTGAGATTATGATTGTTAATCTGTTTAGCACTCCCAGTGCTCTCAGCTTGGCTGCAGAGGTGAGATGGGAGGCTTGGGACAGACAGATGGACAGGAGAGACCTGAATCTGCCTGAAATCGTGTCCCTAAATCTCCCCTTTGCACTGCAGGAACATTCACATTAGAAATACACGTTGATGGCATAATAAGCAAAACAACCGTGCATAAGCTGTGTGCTACATGTAAATAAAAATAAAAGCTTTGAAAGGAATAAATAATAGAAGCATTTGATGTGGCAGCCATTTTACTGTGACAGCATTTCATGCACTTCACGCTCACTCTTGGCATCGGATTTTATCTGTGAAAACAGGACATTGTTTTTCCTCTAATAATGCTGGAACTGAGTTGGAATTGAAAGCTGAGTGTTTAGGACCAAGTTAAATTTACTTCTGATGTCTGGCCCTTTCCTTCCCCCGTGGTTTTGCAGAAATAAATCACTTCCTGTGTTACTGGTGTTTGCCTAACATGGCAGGGTGGTTTTTAAAAGTCTGTTCTCAAGATTTGAATTTAAAACAACAAAACCTTATGTAGAAAACTTTATATTTTATTAACACCTTTTGTAGTTACAGCAGCAGTAGCATAAATGGCAAAGCAAAGGAAATAACAGCCCATTTGCAGTAAACTTGAGGAAAATGTTGTGTTGGCTCCAAGCCAGGCTGCCTCACCCCTTGAGGGCAGTGTGTTGCAATGCAGTTGGAAAAAACACATGATTAAAAGAGGAAGAAGCTGAGGAATTACGAAATTTTAAGGTATTTTGTTAGTGGATGACAAGACTTTAAAAGACACAAATTCTGTGTGCTGCTGGAAAACAAAGCCTGGGGTCCAGCATCCAGCCTGTTCTTGAATATTTTGTAATTAACCAGGTTTTAAACACTTTGTTCCAATTTTCCAGCAGAAGAAGCTGAGGAATTACAAAATTTTAAGGTAGTTTGTTAGTGGATGAACAAGACTTAAAACAACACAAATTCTGTGTGCTGCTGGAAAACAAAGCCTGGGGTCCAGGGTGTGCTTGAATATTTTGTAATTAACCAAGTTCTAAACACTTTGTTCCAATTTTGCAGCAGAAATGAGCCTGAAGGGCTGTCTGGAGTTGGTTGCTAGAGTCAGAGGCATCAGCACAGGGCGGAGGAAGCAGGAGGAGCAGTCAGAAACCACAACCCCTCCCCGAGCTGCAGTGCTGTGTGACCCGCCCTGGGTCAGGTTCTGCTCACCCTGCATTATTTGATTTTCAGGCTCTGCCGGGGTGGGGTGAGGTGAGAGGCAGAGCAGGCCTGGCTGCTGTGAGCCCTGCACAGCAGTAACAAAAACATCCTCTGTTGCAAACACAACTCACCAGCACAGCTGCTGGGACAGAATTAACCCTACCCCAGCCAAAACCAGCACATTGTAAAAGTGAATTTATCATTTATTTTATATTTTGTCATGCAGACTCAGGCCATGGCTCTCCCTCTAAGGAGGAAGGCAGAGGGGTAAATCTCTTACAGCCAAACTTTTTTATTCAGCAGTTTCCACATTTCTGTTTGTTTGGTTGTACCCTGATGGCTTTGGAAGGGAGTCACTGAGTTCAAGTTCTCTGTGTCACTTACTGGCCATAAAAAGTTCTAAAATGCTGATACAATTGTGCCACATGTCCCTTGTTGTAGAAAACTAACTTTTAGGAAATTAGGAGTATGAACATGAAATCTTAGTGGCAGGGAGATTAAAATATTGTAACCTCTGTAGCAAAAACTTAATTCTCATATTGATGTTAAAATTTGTAGTTTAATATTGAGGTGTAAGAGAACTTAAAGTGCCCCTGTGCTGCTTCTAGAAGTTGTTATTTCTCTCCTGTCAGCCCCAAAATGCAGGCAGGTATTGACATCTGTATTGCCTAATGTAAGAAATCCTAAATTATTAACTCCCTACCCCAAGAAGGAGATATTTTCACATTTTTATATTAAAGCACACTTTCATTTGCCAGCTTTGTAGTGATAATGCAAATTACAAGTTGTTAGTATTCAAAGTGAGTGAACAGTGATTTAGTCCTGCTTGGTTTGGGGGTGTTTTTTTAATATTGATTGGGTGGCATGAGTTATTTTTTAAGTAACCTACAAGGGTTGCTGGTTATTTTCCTGCTACCTCTTGTGGAAAGGGATGTGGTAAAATTAATAATTTTAATTTTAAAATTCAAATTTATTTTGTGCCCTGAAATCCTTCCCCACTCTGAGTGCAGTGGCACTGCAGGATTTATTACATTTGCTTTAATGTTTAGCAATGTTTCCTGCAGCCATCGGAAAGGAACATAAAATAAACTGAAAATAAGATTTAATTAAATTCTATTTAATAAGAATGTGAGAGATCCACAAATAACAGTGGAACAAGAGAAAGGTGTGGACAGAAGTTCATGTCTGAAGCTGCACAAATTATAATAATAATTTCCAGTGGTCCCTGTCAGTGCAGTCCAGGTTGGTTTTGGATTTCAGAATTATTCTCAGTGAGCTCTGAGATCTTTGGGGGAAATGCTCAGGGCTCTTGGGTGACTCTCTGTGATGAGCTTTGGACTGAGGGCTGAGATCTGGGCACTGACTCACTCTGTCCTTAAATTGGAGTTTATCCACATCAGCCTTAATAGCATTAACAGAAACGACTCCCTGAAATAAGGTCATTATTAACCTGTAAAGTTTAAGCTCCACATTTTCAGGAGACAGTCTGTTTGTCTTTATTAAACTTTTATTTTTTTTGCCCAAGCTCATTTTTCCCCCATTATCTGGGTAATTTTACGAGGTCAAAACCAAACCCATTGTCTTGTAGGAATTGCTTATTTTTACATTTTTCATTTCCACAAACACCTGATGATTCACTACACTGGGTATGTCCAGCTCTTTAATAAAAGCTGAATAATATTTAATAAAAGCTGAGTAATATTTAATAAAAGCTCCTGACTAATGGCTTTCTGCAGGCAATTTCCCTTTCCTGTGCCCCAGTTGTTGCAAGAAATGTTTTTAGAATGTTTTATTGTACCTGGGGCATATATAGTGTAAAAACTGACACCACCACTCACCAAGGTACAAAACACGAAATTCCATGTGAGGAACTCATATTCCAGCTATTCAAGGAAATAATTTTAAATGGATCATGGGCCTTGGAGGCACAAATTTTTATGTGTTGAATGTCAAAGATTTCAGGTTTGTTTTATATGAGATCATGCAAACTTCAGGGACTTTACAGCAATTAGAGGTGAAGGTTTAATGTGTGTGATCCAAGCAGAGCTGTTCCAAAGAGAAAGAAAATGAAGCCATAGAAGAAAAGATCAAATTGAAACATGAATTTTTTAGCACTGCAATTTCTTCTGTACATATTATGTCTCTCTCCACATCCAGCAGAATCAAAACTTGAATCTTCCAAGTATTGCAGGGAAAATAAATGTACAGTGACTCATACCTGCACCAGTTCCATGTGATGGAGGGCTGGGAGGGACAGAAAATTGCACTTTTTTCCACTTGCATCACTTCTCAGTCACCAGTCCTGCAGAAAGAAGCAGAAACCCTCGTGTATCTTGTTTGTTTACAGAAATAGGCCCCTGTAAATAAATAGTGCTGGGGGAAAAGTGTGGGGAACAGAAGAGGGAGAGGGGGGAGCTGTGTGCCTGTAGGAGGAGCTGCAGGAACGGGGGTTGGTGTTTTCAGGGCTGTGGTTGAGGCTGGGCAGGAGGAGATCCCAGCCTGTGCCCAGAAGGATTTGGGGTCACTCTGGGGACACCTCTGAAGGCAAACAGAGAGTTTGGGGTTGGTGTTTCCTGAATTTCCCTGGATGTGCAGAGCCTGGGGCCGGCTCTGGCACTGGGTCCTGTTCTGCCCACTCCCCTCAGAGGGAAGCAGGAAAGCCCTGCAGATTTGGGGTTCATTCTGGGGCTCTGGGGGTGTTCACCTGATTTTTGTTCTAACATTGTTCACTCCATTCACTCTCTGCTAAAATCATTCAAACTGAAAGTGAGTCCTTAAAAAAACAGATTAACTCCTGCTCTCGCTGTTTTGAGTTCTGTTGTCATTACAGACCCAGATGGTGATAGCAACACTATTTCACCATGTCACTTTGTCCTTTAGACCACCAGAAAATCTCTTTTTTTGTCCCATTATTCCATAGATTGCTGTATTTTTTAGTATTACTGAAGGAGGTATTGAGGTTTGAGTATTTCAGTTAATCAGCAAGAAGATTTTGGCATTGCTCCTAAAGACAAGCAGGTTCCTGCCTCTTTTTAAATAATAAACAAGTAGTTGTTTGTAAGAATGGGATGAGGTAATTCCTGCTTTGGCCAAGAGTTTCAGAGAGCAGCCAGCAGAGCATCTGCCCCACTCATGTAAAGGTGATTGCAATGCTTGGTTTTCAGGGGCAGGCACACAAATGTTTGTCCTGGGCTAATTAAATTGCACTTTGGGCAGCAAAGAGTCTCAGCAGGACACTTCAATATTGATCAGCAGTGCAGTTATTTATTTGTATCAAGAGAAAACCATCTTTGTGTTGTCATGAATGCTGAAGGGGTTTGGTGCAAATCCAGGATGCAAAAGGAGAAGACAAAAGGAAAGCACAAAAGGAAAGCACAAATGACATTTACAAATAGCTCTGTACCATAATTGTAAGAAAATTCCTGTCAGATAGAGGTGCTTCCCTTGAAATGTGTGTGAGTTCACATTGTGACTGCAAGGAAAATCCACAGTGGGAACTTCAGGCAGTTTGGCTGCTCAAATGCTGCTGGCTAAGAGGTGTTTTTAAGAGATGTTTTTAAAATTCATTTTAATGTTCTTCAGCACTTTAATTTCCAATTCCATGCAGTCTCATTGTCTCCTCCCCCTCCCTTGTGTCTTTCAGCAAACGAGGGTTCAGCGTGCGATCCTTTGGCACAGGGACTCACGTGAAACTGCCAGGACCAGCCCCGGACAAGCCCAATGTTTATGACTTCAAAACAACTTATGATCAGATGTACAATGATCTGCTTAGGAAAGACAAAGAACTGTATCCCTGTGGCATGGCCTCTTTAAAAAATCCACTGTGCTTCATCCTTGAAAGGTGTAATTCATTATTTGCCATTAAGAATCTCTTAGAGTTGCTTGGCTGCAGAACTTTAAATGATTTTAAGTTTATAGGAGGTTTTTTTTTTTTAACAGTGGGCCTCTAATGCTCCCTTGTAAATTGTTACACACGTCCCAAATGCTCTTTTGTAGTGTGTTACCATGTTTAGCTCTTGAGTGAACACATCAGTACCCTCAGATTGTGCATTGCCTCCCCTGCACTGTGGATCCTGCTCAGTGCAAAGACTGTCCTGAGTTTGGATGTGGGAAGAGCGACCACCTCGACTTTAATGTTGTATTTAGCTCAGACAAAGTGCCAGGTAAGGCTTACAGAATATTTCTCTGGGAGAGAGGATGCCTTTCATTAAAGAGCTCACCCTTCTCACTGAGGATTTTGTGATATGTGATTTGCTCTGTGCACCGAGGGAACATAACTCTGTAGTTGGTTATAAAGAATGGCCAGAGGAGGGCCCAGTGACATTTAATCCTGGAGAGCAAAGGTGATCAGGGTTAGGCACACTGCTAAAAATGTCCCAGCTGCATTATTTTAAAATACCTGTTTTTGAAGTTGATTTTTTTTAATAAGAAAACCCACAAACAAAACTTGGGGAACTCATTCTAGATGTTTTTTCAACAAGGATCCTTTTTTTTTTTTAAGTTCAAAATGTAGGATGTAGTCTTAATATATCACATGTGATGTGCTGGTTTATTTGATATTTTTTATTTGATTTTTTTTTATCCTTCTGCCTATAGAGAAAAGGAAAATCTTGCAAACCCATCTTAATGAGGTATGCCATATCCATGTCCTGATTAAAAGAACTGCTTAAAAGAAAATCCCTCAAACTGAGAATTAATTTTAACAAGCACCAAGGACTTGAGATTTCCTTTTTGAATTCTTCACTGCTGCTGTGCTGAATATGGCAGCACTTGAGAAAAACCAAAACAACAGGAAGCCAACCTGTTCCCCCTCTCAGCAGGATTTGGAGTCACCACTGTGGTTCTGCTCCATGCCTTGCTGTGTTCCCCAGATATATTTGCAGTGTAACAGTTAAACCTTTTCTCAGGATAAAGGAGCTTTAAACAAAAGCCACTGCAAGGGAAATAGGGCACCAACAAATGCCTCTGTGACTTTGCTTTTTTGATTCTCAGATAATTTAAGGTTTTCAGATGAAGACTGGCAGCACAGAAAGCAGCTCCATTTCCAGAAGTGGGTTTTGAGGGTAAAGATTTTAACCAAAACCAGACCTGCTCTCATCAGCGAGTTGTGGAATAGATTTTTGTGTTGGGTGAGCATAACTTCAGAGAGGGGCTGGGAGTTACCTGTGGGCTGGGAGTGTGGTTGGGATGGGGGTACAAAAGGAGGGGGGTTCCATATGATTGAGCTGATTATTCTGTTTCCCAGCCTTGCTTTCATCATCTGTACTCTGAAATTTTGAGTCTTGCTGCCAACACTCTGCTTATTCCTATATCCCAGTGAGGGGACACCTGAGCTTGTTCCCAAATCCCAGTGAGGGGACACCTGAGCTTGTTCCCTGTCCTAGTGAGGAGACACCTGAGCCTTTCCCAAATCCCAGTGAGGGCACACCTGAGCCTTTTCCCAAATCCCACTGAGGGGACACCTGAGCCTTTTCCCAAATCCCAGTGAGGGCACACCTGAGCCTTTTCCCAAATCCCAGTGAGGGGACACCTGAGCCTTTCCCATGTCCCAGTGAGGGGACACCTGAGCCTTTTCCCAAATCCCAGTGAGGGCACACCTGAGCCTTTCCCATGTCCCAGTGAGGGGACACCTGAGCCTTTTCCCAAATCCCAGTGAGGGCACACCTGAGCCTTTTCCCAAATCCCAGTGAGGAGACACCTGAGGTGTGAGTGCTCTCCTTGCTCAGTGCCACTGTGGCTGTGAGGGAACATCCTCTGCCCAAATAAACAACCCCAGCTTCAGAAAGCTCCAACCAAAAATGAGCTGCTGGACCTCACTCAGAGCAAGGTTAGAGAGAAGAGATCACTGAACCTCTGCTGTTCACTTTTGAGGAGGGGAACACCAATTAAAAACCCACTCTGCAGAGATGCAAAGCACCTTCATTGCAGTTAATTAGTGAAATATAGAGCACAGGCTCTCATACCTTGAAGGCATATGTTGAATTTCACAGCACAGGAGTAGGGGATTAATGGAGCCAGGAATACAGATTCAGTTGAGTAGGTGGTTACAGTAGATCTAAAATGGAAGCACTTCAAAGCCTTTTAAGATGTGGCAGTTAAAACTTAGAGTTAAAATAAGTGTCAGCAATCTCCCATTGAGTGTTTAGAATGTAGCATTGAAATTCCCTGAGCCCCAGTTGAGGACTGCCCCAAAACCATTTAACAGTGTTCTAAATGTTGCTGTTTAAAACATTCCTCTGTTATTTCTAGGACAACAATAGAGAATTCTGCTCCTGGTTTGAGGGAGGCACAGCCATGGTCTGTAGTTCTCATCACCACCTTGTGTGTAGCATTTAAATTCCCTGAGCCCAAATCAAGGACTGCCCCAAGACCATTTAACAGTGTTGTAAATGTTGCTTTTTTAAGCATTCCTGTGTTATTTCTAGGACAAAAACATAGAATTCTGCTCCTAGGTTGAGGGTCTGTAGTTCTCATCCACCACCTTGTATGTAGAATTTCAATTCCCTGAGCCCCAATCAAGGACAGCCCCAAAACCATTTAACAACTCTCTGAATGTTGCTTTTTAAAATGTTCCTCTGTTATTTCTAGGACATAAAACAGAGAATTCTGCTCCTGGTTTGAGGGTCTGTAGTTCCCATCCACCACCTTGTATTTGCATATGTAACCCACCTTCCCCACATCAGGATTATTTGTCCTTATCATTATTTGCCCCTCACAACTCTCTGAAGGGGTTTGAGGACTTAATTCTAATTCTGTGGTGGTGACCTTAAAGCTGAAACAAAAATAGAGCAAAAATTGCTGCTGAGCTTTGCCTTCAAGTGAAGCAGAAACTAGTCAAGAGTGAAACTTGCTAAACAGTTTAAATTGAAACTCAGTTTAAATCTTCATCAGCAGTTGATGTTGTGCCCAGGGATAGGAGCTGTTCAAGTGGAAATTTGGCCAAAATTCTGCAGGAATTGCTCCTGGGCTCTTTAGCAATGTGAGAAGCTCCATGGCTGATTTCTCTCCTTTCCTCAGCACTGCTGTGTCTGTGACCCTCCCATTAAAGATGATTTTCACAGATTGGGGGTATTTTTAATTAGGATTTCTAGGCAGCCTGCACTTACCCTGCAATCTTGGCCTCCTACTCTGCTCCTGACATTTTTTACCTCCTCTCTTAATTTGTCCTCCCTGACTTCAGACAGGATTCCAGTTTTAGCTCCTTAACTCCATGAGGTTATAAAATTGAGGGGAGGGTGGAAAACATGTCCTGAAGAAGTCCCTAAAGCTGCTTCAGTTAGGAGGAAAATTCCAGAAATGAAGAAGAACTCTGTGCATCTCCCTTGAAGACATTGATTCTTTTCTGCCAAAAAAACCCCAGAAAGTTGTGCTGATCTTGGTGCTGGGATCTGGCTTTAACTCTGAGCTCCTGTTGAACTTGGATGCCCATGTGATATTTTATGTATAGCTCAGTCTTGAGGAGTAACTGACCTAAATTCTGCTTCAGGTAAGCTCTTCATGCATGTCTTTATATCTTACATTTTCATCTGCTTTTTCTTCATGGATTTGAACTGCTGAGCACTTGTCAGCCTCTCTCCTGGGGGCTGTGTCTCTGGAAGCCACTTTGGAATGTTTCATTTAGATTTTTTTTTTGTTGAATTTGGGTATTTTCTTCTTCTTTTTTTTTTTTTTTTTTTTTTTTGAAGGCTAACCTTGCAAAGACTAAGAAATCATGGCCTGGGTGTCAGTGGCAAAACTTCTTCCAAAGCAGAGCAGTACAAGTCTCATTTTCTTTCTCACCATGTCTTACAAAGCTCTTCAGTGCTCCTAGAAATGGAGAGAAGGGATGAGGGTGGAAAGAAGTGTTTAAACTGGATTTAACAGGCTTCTGAGGCACATTTCTGCAAATCAACATGCTGCATCCCAATCCCTTTTTCTCCATTTTCTCCATGAAGGGTTGTAAAATGCTTCACAAAACCTTGGTACTTCCAAAGGCAACAAATTTTCAGCACTTCTTCATCTGCCTTCTGATCACACTGCCTTTAATCTTGCCTTCATTCACATTAAAAAGGAAATACATCAAAATATTAAAAATATATGAGCTGGATATTTATTATTTAAGTACTGTTTGAGCTGTGGGACATGGCAGAAACTCCAGACTCAGATCTAACAGCAAATGCTTTTCAACAACATGAAACACCCTCTGCCATCCTGGCTGTTCTGGGTGCTCTGAAAGGTTTATTCCTTATCCAAGGTGAGTCCCAGACGTGCTCTGAGCAATTCTGACTGGAGGATCCAGTCTGAGGCTGATGATTTTTGTAAAATCCATTCAGAGCTGCAGTGATTTCATTCTTTGGCACTTTCATCCCAGTTTGAGGGAGGGGAGTGAGGTGACAGTCGGTGCTTCTTGCCTTGAAGTTCCCTCCTATGAACACAAAACTTCTGTGCCAGCATTAGGGATGCTTATACTTCTCTTTTCTTTATTCCAAACCAATTTCCATTTTCATTTCAAGTGTAATTCCTTAAACTGGTGTTGATTGCAGGCCAGGAATGTTCCCTGCACACCTCACCCAGCGTGCTGCATTCTCTGCAGCCTCCTGTGCCAAGTGGCCCTGCTGGCTCTTCATTGTACTCTCAGGTTTCCCAAATGTGCTCAATTAAATGGTTTTTAATCGATTTAGGGTTTGTGCTTTGCTCTGTCTGAGGTACCTTCAGCTGGGACTGGAAATCCTGAGTTTCCCAGCACAAGGGTGGCAGTGCCAGAGGCAGTTTGGAAATGCTGGTGCAGTTTCATTCATCCTTTCCCTCAGATTTCTCCTCAAAACACTTCCTCCCTCCCAGTCCTGCATCTGCTGCTCCTCTCTGGATCCTGGCCCAGCTTCCCAGAGCTGAGGGAGCAGCCCCAGGTCCTGTGTGAGCCCTGAGCCCTTCCCTCACCTGCTGTAGCAGTGACATCTCCCTGTCACTCACTGCCAGCTGATCAAACTCTGGATTCCAGCAATCCAAAGCAAACTCCTCTTGAATTTCCACTTGGATGAGGTGCAGGCTTATCTGTTTGATGGCACAGACACAGTGCCACATCCTCCAGTCATCTTGTCACCCTCCAGTGCATCTGTGACATCCCTTCTCCACTCTTTGTCCCTGTCCTTGGCCATTACTCCCTCTCTTTCCTCTCTGGCAGCTGGACCTGTCCATTCTCACCCCAAATAAATTCTTCAGCACCGATCAGTTCTTCAGCACTGATCAATTCTTGTCTGGCACTGGAGCTCAGGGCTAAACTCAAGGTATTTTCTGCCTTCACTGATGTGTGGGACAGACCCCTCAGCTTTGGGCTGGGCTGCCACGTGGTTATTTATATTTGTGGTTATTTGTGGTTATTTATATTTATGGTGATTTATATTTGGAGCAGCTGGATTTCTCCTTGCAGCTCATGGATTACAGTGCTGGGTGCTTGTCCTTCACTAGGAAAACAATGCAGGATTTTTGCAGCTCATTCAGCTTGGCATCTTCCTGATCCTTTTGGATGGCTTGTTTTAGAATCCCACACTGGTTTGGGTTGGAAGGGACCTTAAAGCTCATCCTGTGCCATGGGCAGGGACATCTTCCACTGTGCCAGATTGTTCCATGCTCCATCCAGCCTGGCCTGGAACACCTCCAGGGCAGCCACAGCTTCACTGGGCACCCTGAGCAGGGCCTCCCCACCCTCACAGGGGGGAATTTTTCCTAATATCCCCCCTCACCCTGCTCTGTTTGCATTTGAATCCAACAGAATGGTTCAGCATTAAGATTTTATCGAGTCAGGGACCAGCAAAAGACTTGTGAACAATCTCTGGTTTGTTCTAAACTACTCAGCTTCAACTGCAAAGGACAAGCATTGTGTTAGGATTTTTTTTCTTAATATTCCACCTCACCTTGCTCTGTTTCCATTTGAATCCAATAGAATGGTTCAGCATTAAGACTTTATTAATTTAAGGACCAACAGAAGACTTGTGAACAATCTCTGATTTGTTCTAAACTGCTCAGTTTCAGTTCCAAAGGACAGGCATTGTATTAGGAATTTTTTCATAATATCCCATCTTATCTTGCTCTGTTTCCATTTGAATCCAATAGAATAGTTCAGCTTAAGACTTGATAAAGTGCAAATCTGTGGTTTATTCTAAACTGCAGTTTCCATTCCAAAGGACAAGCATTGCATTAGGAATTTTTTTCCTAATATCCCACCTTACCCTGCTCTTTTTCCGTTTGAATCCAATAGAATGGTTCAGCATTAAGACTTTATTAATTTAAGGACCAACAAAAGACTTGTGAATTTTCTCTGCTGTGTTCCACACTGCCCAGTTTCCATTCCCAAGCCCAGGCAGTGTGTTCCTGGGTGTGGAGTGAAGGCAGCACTGCAGCCATACCCACTGGGCCTGGAAAATGGAATTTTGGTGCCTGTGCCCATTCCAGGCCTTCATTCCCTCCAAAAGGAGCTGGTTCTGAAGGTGGAAGATGCTTGGGCAGCCTCACCCCCTCACACATTTCACTTAAGGAAATAGCAAGTTCTAGACAAACTTTAACACAAGGTGTTCTGATTATAATGCAGATACTAAAAAATAAATAAGAATAATAGGGAAAAGAGACTCGTGCTCTGGTGAGAAGCACTCTGCTCTGCTCTGCTTTTCCCAAAGAAGAAATGCAGTGTTTGAGGAAATAATCAGATTTATTTGAAGATGTAGAAGCTTTAGGTGCCAGCCATTACTTTAAAGATTATTTTTTTCCCCTAAACAGGGTATGTACATTTTAGCAAGTATCATTTGCCCAGTTAGGTTTGATAAATTAGGTTTTATATTTTCAGGAATGGCCTGGGTTGGAAGGAACCTTAAATATCCCATTCCACCCTGTGCATGGCAGGAACAGCTGGCACAGACCAGGATGCCCAGAGCTTCCCCCAGCCTGCCCTTGGGCCTTCAAGGGATGGGAATTTTAAATCTAAAGAATTCATAGATTAATCTATTAATTAATTAATAGAATTAATTTCTGTGCCCCAACACTTCCAGCTCAAACCACTTGTGAGCTTCAGCCTCACATGGGACTTAAAAGGAAATACTTGGATCAGCAAGATCATTTTTCTTTAATCATACAGGATAGAGAATTGAATCTCTTGGCCACCTCTAGCTGGGTGCTCATGGTTAAAAGTGATTTTTGGGTCAGTGACAAATAATGATAAATTTGGAGGGGTGAGGGAGGAATTTACCCACATGTCTGGAGCAGGGACCCATCCATTGGATGGTAAAAGGCATTTCTGGTTCCATGACAGGAATTTTAAATTTGGGTAACAAAAGCAGTGAAAACTTTAGGGATTTAGCTAAACACATTGCTTTTTTTTTTTCAAATAAATTTCATCACTAGAATGGGCTAACCTGAGCCCAGAGGAGAGAATGCACAGTCAGTAACAGAAATTCTCCATGAGAATGAGCAGCAATGCTGTGCCTGTTGGAAAAACCCAATTTTGTGCTGCAACATCTCCTTTTTATATCAAACTTTTCCACTGCTGAGTCTTCTGTCTAAATTACACCACACTCTGGGCCTGTTTATAGGTGAAATTAAAGGTGAAATCTGAATTAGAATCTATGAAAATGTGGTGGATTTACTCTGCCAAGAGTTTGCAGTGGGTGAAGGGAAATGTGGGCAAGTTCTGTTGTCCTCAGCATGGCAGGGCTACAAAATGCACAGAAAATCAGGGGAAAGCCCAGAAAATCAGGGAAAATTCAGTCCTGAAAAGAGAGCAGGGATGCACAGGACAGGGAGAATGGAATTAAAATCTGTTGGGAGCAAAGCAGAGCCTGACTTAAATGACCCAGCACCTGCCAGTGTGGTGGAAACCATTCATAAATTGTATTTGCATTTACCTGAGCTCCCAAAGAGCAAAGAATTGGATTATTTATTATTCCTTGGAATAATAAATTTAATAAATAATAAATTTAATTAATAATAATTTTAGAATAATAAATAAATAAATTTATTGCTAATTTAATGAATAATAAATTATAAAATTAATAAAAATAAATTCCTTGTAATGATAAGAATGTGCAGAACCTTCCTGCACATCAATAATGTGCCCACCCCCTTCCTGGCTTTTTCCAGGTAAAAAAGATCCCAGGCAACCAAATAGGAAATCCATAAATCTTCCCTGCTTCTCTCAGTCTCCTTTTATAGGCAGATGGACCCTTGGGAAAAAAAAAATAAAAACTAAAAACTAAAAAATAGCTGGAAGTTGGCAGCAGAGAGCCGGGCTGGGAACAGAAATCTTGTGTGGGTTTGGGAATGTGCGTAATTCTGTCTCCAGGCTCACTCAGGAGAGCGAGGGGACAGATGCCAGCAACATTTTATCCTAGAAAGGGAAAAAAGAGAACCCAAAGAAGTGTGTGGGATGTTGTGGAATTTATTTTTTCCCCCTTTTGAGCTGCAGTGATGTAGAAATGAGTGCAGAGCCCAGGGAGGGCTCCCCTCCCAACTGAGCAGGCAGATGTTGGCATCTTTGGGAAATGGCAGATATTCTGGAGATGGGATTTGGGAAATTCTGTCATTTCCCTGCTCTGCAAATAACCAGGGGTCGTAGATGGCTCCATCCAAGTGGTTTTTATTTTATTTTTTTTTTTCCCCAAACATGACAAACCCCAGGAAAATTCCCAGGGGTGCTGGTGTGCACTTCCTGCTTTGGGCTGTAAAGGACAATTCCTTAAGAAAATAAGGGAAAAAAAGAGTAAAAAAGGCTTGAGAGTGATGTGGAGAAAAGCAATGCAGCAGAAGTCAGGCTAATTGACAAGATTTAATTGTGATGAACATCCCAGCACTCAGTTTGTGGTGCAAAATTGAAATTACACAGAGCTGAAGTGCAGTGAGGCAGACACACAGAGGAATTGAAGCCCAGATCACTCTTACATATTGCTACAAATACTGGAAATTGGGTTTTTTTCACAAATACTGGAAATTGTTTTTTTCTCAGAATTGTAATCTCAAGAAATTACAGGCTGTTATCTTTACTATTAATTGTAAAAATAATCTCCTCAGGTGGTTAAAAATACAGCTGTGCTCAAGTCAGGCAGAGCTGCATCCCCTTCCAGGCTTTCTCAATCCAAATTTTCCTGATTTCCAGAAGTCAGGCTAATTGTCAAGATTTAATTGTGATGAACATCCCAGCACTCAGTTTGTGGTGCAAAATTGAAATTACACAGAGCTGAAGTGCAGTGAGGCAGACACACAGAGGAATCTGTTTCCAACGGGAATCTATTTCCAGCATGAAGTAGACTCTTGTAGGTAGAAAACTGGGTTAATTTTTAATATAAATTAAACATTTGAAGGATTTGAGAGCTTTGGAGGGTGTTTGCTTGGACAGGAGCTCTGAGCACACAGGTGCACATCTGGGCAGCAGAATTTGAGCTCCTGCTAAAAGGAAGGCAGGAAATTGTTTGTCCTTTGTTATAAAAACAGCAGGAGTGGTTTCTGAAAAGAAATACCCGTCTGTCACTTTTTCAGCAAGGAAATGAGCCCAGATCACCTCTTACATATTGCTGCAAATACTGGAAATTGTTTTATTCTCAGAATTGTTATGTCAAGAAGTTACAGGCTGTTATCCTTAGTGTTACATTGTAAAAATACCTCCTCAGATGGTTAAAAATACAGCTGAAAAACAAGAATATAAAGTCAGGCAAAGCTGCATCCCCTCCCAGGCTTTCTCAGTCCAAACTTTCCTGATATTCCCAATTTTCCCCTCAAACTTTCCCTTCAGAGCTGTTTGCTTTCACTGCAGCCAGCAGATTTATGTGTCAGTCAGACCTGGAGGGCTCCCAATGGAAGTGCAATCCCACAGAGGTGGGAAACAGTGGGACTGGAGAGCCCTGCCTGAACAAAGGGCTCAGGGTGTAAAATCAGAGCCTCAAGGTGACAGCAGCAGCATAAATTTAGCTCCAAGCAGCATCACAGATTCCTTTCACACAGTGATGAGGCTCTGACAGGCACAAAATCTGTTTTTCTTCATTCCTCCCCATTTATGCAGCTCAGGATATTTTTGTGGGATGTGATTCTGTGCTTTCTTTGGCTTCCTCTGGAGTTTCAGTTGCAGAAATTCACATTTCCAGGTAGGGCTTTGTGCCTGAAACACCTCGGGGTGGCCTTTGAAGAGTGAGGAGGAATGGAGGACGTCCTGCTCACAAAGCAGCACAGAAATTTTTAAAAAAATGTCTTAAATTTCTTAGAAAAAAAGGTTGGGGGGGGTCACATATTTATGGATATAAAAATAATTTCCCAAGCAAAATTCTGAGAGCCTTTTAAAGCTGTAAAAAGCAGCTGCAAGATGGAGGTCACACCTTAGGAATTTCTTTAGTGGTCACTGATTTTTAGGTTTGCAAACAAAATATTTTATTTTAAATAAATATTTCAAAATATTATTTAAAATTACTCATTTACAAATTAATAATTGACCTTGTGGTGCTCATTTGCTCCAAACCATGACTTTCCTTCAAGATACTTAACTCAAGCAACTTCAGATACACACAGAATGGAATTTTACACATGTTGGACAGAAATAAGAGAATCAAGCCACGACCAGAAAGATTCCAGAACTGCAAAGACGTTTTTGATTTGATCCTAACGTGTGAAGAAAGAGTCTATGATCAAGTAGTAGAAGGTAAGGAGATTCAACTGATAAATCAAATTAATTTTGGGGTTTTTTCCCTCGAACTGAACCTCCAGGAGCTGCAGTTATTGGTGGAGATTTATTCACAGAGGTGAGCACCTGTCCCCAAAGGTGCTGGCAGCTCCTCAGAGTGTGTGTGCACAGCAAGGGAATTCTCAAAATTCCATGTTTGGTTTGGAAATGCTCGTGGATCTGAAAAACTGAACAAACTGGGGATGAGCTGATGGAAAAACAAATGTGAGCTGCATTCCCTGCAGGATTCCCAAGCAGTTCATCCCATTAAACACCTCCTGGGCAGGGGAGGGAAGCACAGACAGCAATTAATTAATGTTAACAAGAGGGTTTAATTATTACAGTGCTGGACACGTGGGGAGTGACCCCCCAAAGATGTGTAAAAAATCACAAACTCCTATGTTGTCAAAATCCACCTCTTGTTTTTTGAAATAAAAGGGATTATTAAGGCAATAATATATAAAATACATTATATATTAAAATATAATATAAAATATAATATGGAATATAATATATAAAATATAAAATGTAATATATATTATATATAAAAGTAGTATAAAATATAATATATATAAAATATAATACAACATATATACTATAATATATCATATAATATATACTATAATATATAAAATATAATATAAATATGATATAGAATATAATATGTAAAATAGAATATATAATATAAATTATAATATATAAAATACAATATAGAATATAGCATAAAATATAGTACATTAAGGTATATTATAAAATATATGTTTTAAAATAGATATCAAAAATATATGTTTATAACTTAAGATTATTTTATTTTTATAAAATAATAAAATAATATAGGATAAAATAATTAGAATATTTATACAAATATATTGAATAAATATGTGGTATATAATATTAAAATAATATAAAATACAATTTATTATTAAGAAAATATGCAGTAAGTTATAAAAAATACTTTGGAATATTTAAATGTCACAACACCTATGTATTTTTAAAAATCCTGTTACTTTTTTGTGTAAGGTGTGACCCCATTTCAGCCCAGTTTTTGCTGCTGTGCCTTTTTATCCAGATTTAAACTCCAGGGAGCAGGAGACGTGTCAGCCCGTGCACGTCATCAACGTGGACATCCAGGACAACCACGAGGAGGCCACGCTGGGGGCTTTCCTCATCTGTGAGCTCTGCCAGTGTGTGAGTACAGCAGAATCACCAGTCTGGGGCTGCCATGGGCTTGCTGCTCCTAAAACCCCTGCATCTGCAGTTATTCCATTAAAATCCACCTCAAAATGCAAATTTCCACATTCTCCTGGCTTGTGCTTGTGGGGTTTTTCCAGACTTCAGGACTTCACTGCTGCTCAGTAAAATCCTCATTCCATTCAGAGACTGGGCAGCTGTAGAGTGGACAGTAATATTCACCTGAAAAACCTGAAAAACGTGTCTGGTCCTTTGGGAATCTCAGTAAAATCAGAATTTCAGAGCCTTTGGGAATCTCAGTAAAATCAGAATATCAGAGCCTTTGGGAATGATCAATAGAAACTGAA
This sequence comes from Melospiza georgiana, assembly GCF_028018845.1. Taxonomy (NCBI): domain Eukaryota; kingdom Metazoa; phylum Chordata; class Aves; order Passeriformes; family Passerellidae; genus Melospiza; species Melospiza georgiana. Next base: position 9,627,295 of record NC_080451.1, read on the forward strand.
TATCGGTGCCTTTGGCAATGATCAATAAAATCAGAGTATCTGTTCTATAAAAACAGAATGTCTGATCATTTGGGAATGATCAATAAAATCAGAGTATCTGTTCTATAAAAACAGAATGTCTGATCATTTGGGAATGATCAATAAAATCAGAGTATCTGTTCTATAAAAACAGAATGTCTGATCATTTGGGAATGATCAATAAAATCAGAGTATCTGTGCCTTTGGGAATGATCAATACAGTTGGAATATCTGTGCCTTTGGGAATAATCAATAAAAATAGAATATCTGTGCCTATGGGAATCTATAAAACAAGGATCTCTGTGCCTTTGGGAATCTCAAAAAAATCAGAATATCTCTTCTATAAAACCAGAATATCTTCTATAAAAACAGAATGTCTGATCATTTGGGAATGATCAATAAAATCAGAATATCTGTGCCTTTAGGAATGATTAATAAAATCAGAATATCTGTTCTATAAAAACAGAATGTCTGATCATTTGGGAATGATCAATAAAATCAGAGTATCTCTGCCTTTGGGCATCTCAATAAAATCAGAAATTTGGGAATTCTGGGATCTCAGTAAAGTTCAATAAAGCCCATTGGGTGCAGCCTGCCCAGTGAGGTTTCCCAGCAAACCCAAAATTGGATTATTGGAGTTTTGTAACCATCCAACCCTTGGATTTTGCTTGCTCAGACGCTTTTTCTCTTGCAGATCCAGCACACAGAAGACATGGAGAATGAAATAGATGAGCTGTTACAGGAATTTGAAGAGAAAAGTGGAAGGACTTTTCTTCATACTGTCTGCTTTTATTAAAGCACCTCTGTCTCTTAGGCCTTAACCCAGATGAGGGGAGCATGTGTTTCAAGTTCTGATTATACTGTATTTTGGAAAATGAATATTGACCTTTTTTTGTTTGTTTGTTTGTTTAAAAACTCCTTTTCAGTGTCTTTTTTTTGGTTTTTTTTCAGGTATTCTGTCACAGGTAGGCAGAGATACTGGTTGGGCTTGTACATATAAAATTAAAAGTATACACAAAAGCCACCTATTTAAAAATTCAAATCAAGTTTTTTCTTTAAATCCTACTTTAATTATTACAAGTAGGTTTTTAATTATAAAGAGAATGTTTCTTGAATATAAGTTTATAATGTATTTTTCCAGCCTTTGGATTTATTTGATTTATTATATTTCAGTTGTGCTTTTTTTTTATTTTATTTTATTTCAATGTGACAGAATGGCTGAACTCTGTGAGGATGTGAATGGAACAATGGAAAAATTGAATATCTGTATATTATTAGCTATAAAGTTGGAAGCATTAAATAAAAATGAAAAAACCTTTAAGTTTGTCTGGTTTCAGAATAGAAACTGAGGAAGTGTGGCTGTTCTTTTTGGGGTAAAATATGGAATATTTGGGTGAGGTGAATAAGACTGTGAGGCTTCAACCGGATTTAGGGAATTGGGGGCAAACTCCTGTCAATAGAAATAATTGAAAGTTGTGATTAGGTGGGATCACAATAATTGTGATTATTATTACAATTAATCACGATAATTAATTGTGATATATAATGTATAAATATATATATATAAAATTTTAAATAATTTTAATTTCTATAATTTATATACAATATATAATTTATACAATAGATAAATATATAATATATAATATAAGAAATTATAATATATAAATACATTGCTATATATTATCTAAATATGTAAAATATAAATTTTTCACTATTAAATTTATTTAATATATAAAATACAATAAATATATCAATGTATTATATTACATTATATGTTCTATTATATATTAATATATGTTAAAATTATAATAAATAATAGAAAAATATATATAAAATAAAATTATAGAATTTTTAATAAAGTTGTAGAAGTTATAGTAATTTAAATTACAATAACTGATATTTAATAACAAGTATAATATTAATTGGGATTAACACAACAATCACAATAATTATTATGATAATTATGATTATAATTCTAATAAATTATAAAAATTCTTGGCAGCTGCAGCTGCTGAGGTTTGAGTGAAGCCCTCAGTGAAGGCTCTGCACTCCTGGGCTTGGCTGTGCTCTGTGCTCTGTGGTGGAACTCAGCCCTGTGCCAGCTCAGAGCCTTGCTGGCCTCTCTCCAAATGGGTCACGGCATCACATTTGGGGCTGGGAATCTTTAATAACCCAAAATCTCCTGTGCTGGGCTGGTTTCGGGCTGTTTTATATTAAAACAGGAATTCTGCAAGGGAATGGGGAGCAGCACTTGTGATGAGGTTTGCAGAGTTTGTTTTGCTGGTTCTGTCTCATCTCCCCATGGGTCACTGTGTCAGATTTGCATGTTTAATAACCCAAAATTACCTGTGCTGGGGTTTTTTGGATTGTTAAAGACACTTAAAGCAGGAATTCTGCAAGGGAATGGGGAGCAGCGCTTGCGATGAGGTTTGCAGAGTTTGTTTTGCTGGTTCTGTCCCATCTCCACATGGGTCACAGCATCAGATTTGGGACCTGTGCACCCCTCGGGGTGAGGGTGGTGGTGGTGACAGCTTGGGGCTGAGCAGGAGCCACAGGCAGGGTGGGAGTGCTGCTAATTGTTAATTAGAAACGAGTTTAACAAACCCATTGTTAATTAGGAAGGCGTTAACAAACCCATTGTGGGGGCAGCTCACCCATTAGAGGGTCTTTGCTCAGGTGTGAATGTCCCTGGCTCACAGCTGGTGACACCTGGGCCAGGACCAGGCTGGAGTTCGTCACCTGTCGGGGATGGTCGGGGTCCCCAAAAGCCGGGATTGACTGGGGCAGGGATGTTTGGGATCTCTCAGCAACCAGGACTGATCAGGACAGGGATGTTTGGGATCCCCAAAAGCCAGGACTGACCACAACGGTGATTTTTGGCATCCCCAGCAGCCAGGACCGACCACAGCAGGGATTTTTGGGATCCCCAGCAGCCAGGACCGACCACAGCAGGGATTTTTGGGTGGCTTTTGCTCCAGAAGCACAGGGAGGGAAATGGCTTTACCCGAGCCAATGACAAAATCTCTCCTCAGTGTCTGAGCCCAGCTGAGACTGACCCAGCCTGGCTTGTGGGAAAACTTCAGCTCCACAAAACTCGCTGAGACTTGTCCTCAAACTGTTCCTCATCTTGTTTTATTCAGCTGTGACTTTAGAAACGCTTTTGTTTCCTACAGCAGGCAGAGTAACCAGCTGCCTCCTCCCTGAGCTCCGCATTTCCACGGCAGAATCCACTTCTGAGCTCAGGACAGGATAAAGCAAGAGGTGCCTTCCCTGCCCTGCTGCTCCTTGGCATGAAGAGCCTGGCTTGTCAAATGTTTCATGTGTGTGGTTTAATATTAAAAAAAAAAAAATCTGCAATGCAATCTGTGCTCTAATTTGAGGACACCATTTAGTGATTTTAATTGTGTGACAGTATTTTGGTATTTTCAATACCCAGTAGTAGGTTAATGACTGTTCCTTGAAGAATGGAGTTTATATAACACCAGTCATTACATAAGAAGGCTGATTGTGGCCTGAGGAGCAGGAGGGAAACAAATTTGCAAAAATGCAAAACCCAGCACCAGCAAACTCTGCTTCGGTCACTCTGAGACGCCCCCAAAAAAGGGAACACCTGGATTCTGGCAAGGAGAAAGTCACCGTGAGGAAGGTGGGGATGAGGGGAGGCTCTGCAGGACACCGAGCTGAGCTGCCGCCCATTCCCCACGTGCTGCTCCCTCCACCTCGCCCCGTTCGCTGTGAAAGGAACAGCAACCAAACAAGCAAAAAGTTACCGCCTGGTCACTTCTCTTTTCTTTTTTCTTTCCATTTTTCCCCAGCAGCTCCTAAGCCGGACAGACCGATAGCACGGTGTGGAACAAACGGACCCTCGCCCTTAGGGACAGAGAGGGGACAAATCTCTGGGTGTCCCAGCCCTGCCGGGGTCCCTCCGCCCCAGCCCGGCCTTTCGGGGGGGTTAAGAGAGGGAGGATTTTCCGAGGGAGCGTTTCCAGCCGGGCTGGGATTTGCTCCCCGCTCCGGGCGGCTCCGCTGCCTCCCTTGAACCCGCGGGGCCGCGACCCCCGCTCGGCGCCCGTGACAACCCCGCGACCCCCGCTCGGTGCCCGCGACCCCTGCTCGGTGCCCGTGATCCCCGCTCCGTGCCAACGCTCCCTGCTCGGTGCCCGCGACCCCTGCTCGGTGCCCGTGATTCCCGCTCGGTACCAGCGATCCCCATTCCGTGCCCACGACCCCCGCTCGGTGCCAACGCTCCCTGGTCGGTGCCCGCGCTCCCCGCTCGGTGCCAGCGATCCCCATTCCGTGCCCGCGATCCCCGCTCGGTGCCCGCGATCTGTGCTCGGTGCCCCCGATCTGTGCTCGGTGCCCGCGATCTGTGCTCGGTGCCCGCGCTCGGTGCGGGTGGAGGAGGCTCCTGGGGCAGCGCGGGGGAACGCGGGGCTCACACCCCCGGCCCGCCCCGCTCCGAGCGCGGACCCCCGGGCGGAGAGAGCCCGGGGAGGGGTCCCGGAGGGGCAAAGGGGGCCGGGGCCGACCCCGGGCGGAGGAAGGGCGGGGTGAGGATGGCGTGTGGCTCTGGAAACGCGGCCAAGCGCCGCTGCCGGGGCTCGGCGTGCGGCTGCGGGGCGGGGGGAGCCCCGCAGGGCCGGCCCGCAGAGCTGGAGCCGCCGCTCGCCATGAGCCGCTCCCGGAGCAGCGCCTCCCCACGTAGGTAAATGCCCGGGGTGGGGAGGGGGCGGCCGGCGCTGCCTTGGGCGCATCTTCCCCCTCGCTGCATCCCGCATCCCTCCCTGCATCCCGCATCCCTCCCCCGAGCGGGGCCGGCCCGGGGGCTGCCCGCGGGGACAGCGCAGCCCCGAGCCGGGAGGGCTTGTGGGGCTGATTTTTTTTGGTTATTTTTTGGGGGTGAGGTGGTGAGGGTGGGCGCGGTGATTTGGGGGCTGGGGTATTTTATTTTATTTTATTTTTTTATCGCCGATTTTTATTTAGCAGCGCTCGGCAGCGGGGATGATTTTGGGGAGGGTCGGCGGGGAGGATGCGATGAGGCTCCCCCGGAGTGGGTGATTTTTTTGCAGCCTGCCTCCTCCTCCCCCAGCCTCTCCCCCCCACCCCGGCTTTGGCTGCCTCGCTTCCCAGTTGCTGCATGAAGGCTGTGCTTGCACCGGCGTGTGCCCGCTCCCGGAGCCGCGCACCCGCCGCCACCGCGGCCGGGGGGAGCCCGGGGCCGGAATTATTATTATTATTATTTTTATCTTTAATTTTTTTAAAAAATATTTTTATTTTTTTTTAATTTTTTTTTTTTTTTTTACCTATCACACCCACCTTCAGAATTATAAAAACATAAGGCGGGCAGGGCGCGGGAGCCCGCGGCGTCCCCGGCACGGGGGAGCGCTCGGTGCGCGGTGTGCGCGGGGGGCTCCGCGCCGCCCCGCCGCCCCCCGCCGCACCGCAGCGTGCGGGCAGCGAGCGCGATGCGCCCCGCGCTCGGCGCTGCGGAATAGCGCGGCCGCCGCTCCGCGGGCTGCGGGCGCACGGACCCCACCGCTGGCCGTTCCCTCTTGATGTCCATGAATGCAAACACCATGATTTTCATGATCCTGGGCGCCTCTATCGTTATGGTAAGAGATTTTTTGCTTATTTCCCCTCCCCATCCGTGGTGTGTCTCCCCCCCCCCAACCTCTTCCTCCTCCTCTCCATCAGCACCGCCGCCCCCCCGCCTCCTCTCCACCTTCCCCCCGCGCTGTCCCCGAGCCCGAGCACCTCCGTGTGTGTCCGTGTGTCCCTCCACACGCACATCTTCTCCCGATGGCTGCTTCGGTGCCCGGCAATCGAACTGGAGTGGATGTTTTACCCCAGCGCCCAGCGCTGACCCCGTGCCTCGCTTGTGGGCTCTTACAGGCAATAGCTTGCTTGATGGACATGAACGCCTTGCTGGACAGATTCCACAATTACATCCTACCGCACCTCCGAGGGGAGGACCGAGTTTGTCACTGCAACTGTGGAAGGTGAGTTCTGCCTGCAGAGCATCCCCCGTGCCCGCCCTGCCCACCTGGGGACGAGGTGACGGGGACACGGTGGCAGCTGTGCCACCATTTCTGCATCCTGGCCGTGCCTCACCTTCCCCAGCGGCTCCTGCATGAGCAGGGTGAGGAGGGGGTGCTGTTTGTTGTTGTTTTTTAAATTCGTTTTGCTTTTTTCTGGAAGAAGAGTTTTCCGTGGGCTCTGAGTGCGTTTTCCTTTGTGTACAGGAATTTGGGAGCCCTGGGGGGAGTGAGAAACTTTGATTTAAGCGTTTGTCATTGTGGCTTTTGTGGTTCCCCAGCCTGCTTGTGGTCTGGGTGTTGCAGCTGGTGCTGGTTTTGTGGCTCAGAAATGGAATTGGGGCTTGGCCCTGTCCAGGCTGGGATGTGGACAGCTAGGACAGTCACTTGGTGGCTTTGCAATCAATCTTTGGTCGGATTTTCATCCCTTGTGGCTTTTCCTGCTGGACACAGCACACTGAGGAGGCCGGGCTGTGCTTCAGGAGTGCTGCCTCTGCTGTGCACAACTTTATGTCTGGACAAACACCTTCCTCATCCTCCCAAACAGCATCTCTGGGCCTTATCCATCCCTGGAGTGCTTGGCTTGGAACTGGGATCTGCCTGCTCTGAGGCTGCTCAGGCCCAGGGATGAACAGAATTATAAAAATATAAATACTGGGGAGGTGAATTTTGTCCTTCTCTGTGGGACTGTTCCTGGTGCTGCTCTGGACTCTGCTCAGACCCAGGGCTGAGCAAAATTATAAAAAAATATATATGGGAGGTGAATTTTGGCCTTCTGTGCAGGACTGTTCCTGGTGCTGCTCTGGACTGTGTTCAGGCCCAGAATTATAAAATATAAATACTGGGGAGGTGAATTCCACCCTGCTCTGTGGGACTGCTCTGAATTTTTCCCTTCTCTGTGGGACTGTTCCTCATGCTCCTCTGGACTCTGTTCAGGCCCAGGACTGAACAGAATTATAAAAATATACATACTGGGGAGGTGAATTTTGTCCTGCTCTGTGGCACTGCTCCTCACGCTGCTCTGGAGTCTGTTCAGGCCCAGGGATGAACAGAATTATAAAAAAATAGATATGGGAAGGTGAATTCCACCCTGTTCTATGGAACTGCTCTTGGTGCTGTTCTGGACTCTGCTCAGGCCCAGAATTATAAAAAAAATATATATATGAGGAGGTGAATTTTGACCTTCTCTGTAGGACTGGTTGTAGTTCCTGGTGGTGCTCTGGAGTCTGTTGAGGCCCAGGACTGAACAGAATTATAAATATATATATAACGGGGAGTTGAATTTTGTTCTGTTCTGAGGGACTGCTTCTCACGCTGCTCTGGACTCTGCTCAGGCCCAGAATGATAAAAATATAAATACTGGGGAGGTGAATTTTGCCCTTTTCTGTGGGACTGTTTCTAGTGCTGCTCTGGACTCTGTTCAGGCCCAGGGCTGAACAGAATTATAAAATATAAATAATGGGGAGGTGAAGTTTGGCCTTCTCTGAGGGACTGCTCCTGGTGCTGCTCTGGGCCCTGTTGAGGCCCAGGGCTGAACAGAATTATAAATATATATAATGGGGAGGTGAAATTCCCCCCTGTTCTGTAGGACTGCTCCTCACGCTGCTCTGGACTCTGTTCAGGCCCAGAATTACAAAAATATAACGATGGGGAGGTGAATTTTGCCCTGTTCTGTGGGATTGTTCCTCATGCTGCTCTGGACTCCCCTCAGGCCCAGGAGCAGGCCTGGCATGTGGCAGCGCCCTCAGCTCCTGGGCCTCCTCCTCGCAAGGCAAATTTCAATAGCAAAACACTTCCAGAGTGTCTGCCCCTTGGTTTTGGCAAGGATTTGCTTTTTCTGAGCTTTTTTTTTTTTGTTTTTTTCTTGATTTTTTCCCTAGTTTTGAGAGTTTTCCTCTGCTCCTCCCAGCAGTTTTTCTGTGACTGGTCCCAGCTCATTTCAGTGCTGGTGGAAGGCGCTGCTGGGATGTTTGGGGTGGCTGAGCAGTGCCAGGGCTCTCTGAGTGTCCCCAGGGCTGGGGAGGTGCCAGGGTCACCCTCTGAGCCCCCTCTGTGCCTGCAGAGCTGCTCCTGGAGCAGATAAACCAGCCCTGGCACTGCCCACAACCAGCACGGGCTCATTTCCTGGAGAGGGCACAAAAACACTCCCAAACTGCTGAGATTGGGCGGGAGAGGAGGCAAAAATCAAAGTTTATCCTTTGCCTCAGGTGTGTGGGAGCAGCTGCCAGGAGAGGCAGCTCAGGAGGCTCTGAGAGCTGGCTGGGAGCTGCTCCTCCCTGAGCAGGAAATACCAAACCCTTCTCTGGGCTTTGCCACTACTTTTTCCTGCCCTGCTGTCCCCCTGGAGATCCCAAACCCTTCTCTGGGCTTTGCCACCTCGAGCTGAGCTTTTTCCTGCCTTGTTGCCCCCCTGGCAGCACCAGGAGATCCCAAATCCTCCCTGGGCTCTGCCACCCTGTCCTGAGCTTTTTCCTGCCCTGATGCCCCCCAGGAGATCCCAAACCCTGTCTGGGCTGTGCCACCTCATCCTGAGCCTTGTCCTGCCCTGCTGCCCCCTTGGCAGGGTTTGGAGCCCTCTGGTTTCCAGGCTGTGCCCTCTGCTCTCTGCCCAGGAGCCCTGAGCCCAGCCCTGGGCCAGGAGCAGCTCCCCAGGCTGGGCTGGATGAAGGAAAAGAAACTGAATTTGCCAAAAAACAGGGGGAGTCCTGGCAGGAGGAGGGAGCTGCAGCTCGGTGTGGGGCAGGAGGGGATGGGGAACATCAGGAAATGTGGCAGAAATGGGAGGGAAGGATGGATTGGGATGGGTGGATGGATGGAGATGGATGTGCTGGGCTGAGCTGCTGCAACTCATGATGTCCCTGTGCCCCAGCCTGGGTCACAGTGCCAGGCAGAGCCAATAACTCAGGCAGAAATGTTTGCCCTGCCCTCCCATCCTCTCCTCTCCTTCCCCAGGGTGCCGGGGAGGGCCCAGTGTGGGTGGAACAGGCTGGGTGTGGGCCCAGGCCCTGGCAGTGCCCCGGGAGGGGCTGGGGCTGTGTGCCAGCTGTGCCAGGGACTGGGAGGGCATCCCCAGCTGGGGAAACTCTGCTGAGCCCTGCCCTGGGTGCGTTCTCAGCCTGGATCCCCAATCTCCTGGCACCGGGATGGCCCTGCCAGGGCCCAGCTCCCCTTTGGGAGTCCCCTGTCCCTGTGCCCAGGATTTGCTGTTGGTCCCTGGGGTTCTGTGCCCAGGCTGTGCCCACGGCCTGGGGGCTCTGGGCTCACCCAGGGACATTCCCTGGCCCAGCAGGATGGGCACAGGAAAGGCTGTACATGATTTATTTTATTTATTTTTGCAGTGTTTTTAAGCATTGGGTGACAGGATGGGCACAAGGGGCGCTGAACATTATTTTTGCAGTGTTTTTAAGAGGCCTAAGGTTTGCTCTCAGTTCATGCCAGGAGGGATTTTTGGGAGGTGTTTTTGAGGTCTGTGGGAGCCAGGAGGGAGCTGTGGAGTTTTGGTGTTCACAGGGGTCCCAGGATGAGGGGAGAGATGAGAATCTGACTCCATGTTTCAGAAGGCTGATTTATTATTTTATATATTTATATTTTATTATATGTTATATATCCATATATTAAATATTTATGTGCTTATATAAATATATAATCAAATATAAATATATAAATAGTAAATAAGTTTATTTTAATATAATATATACAATAAATATAATATGATATATTATATTCATGATATATATTATATTAAAAGAAAATGATCTATTAAAACTATACTAAAGGAATAGAAGAAAGGATTTCATCAGAAGGCTTAAAAGGATGATAATAAAATCTTGTGACTGACCAGAGTCTGATACAGCTGACTGTGATTGGCCATTAATTAGAAACAACCACATGAGACCAATCAAAGCTGCATCTGTTGCATCCCACAGCAGCAGATAATTATTGTTTTTCTTTTCCTCTGAGGCCTCTCAGCTCCTCAGGAGAAAAAATATCCTGACAAAAAGGATTGTTCAGAAAATATCCTGGTGGCACTGTGGCACCTGTGCTTTACTGTGTGTTTGATGGGGAGGTTAACACAGCTGCAGGATTCTAAATTAGCAATTTAAATGATAACCCTAAAATGACAACCCTAACCCTAAACTTACTCCAATAATACGAACAAATCTACAATAGGATGGCACAACTTTATCAAAGATCCCATTTGCAGTTGGTGACCACCCAAAGATTATGGGTGGTGATTTGCATTTTGTTTTATTCTTTGCAGGATTTTGGTGATTTCTTTTGTATCTTTGAGCAGAGCTGGCCTGGGGAAGCTGGGGCTGCCTGCAGCTGCCCAGGCTGCCCTGGGGCCCAAATTTGTGGATTTTTGGGGTGGTTTGGAACTCTATTTGCAGTTTTTTGGGGTGGTTTGAGCCTCTGTTTGCAGCCTGAGCGAGCCTGGGCTGGGCAGCCTCTGGTCCCTGCTGAGCTGGGTGTTCCCCTGGGCTTTGAGAGGTGACAAATGTGTCCCCTGAGCAGGTGAGGTGTCCCCTGAGCAGGTGAGGTGTCACCTGAGCAGGTGAGGTGTCACCACCAGTCTGGGCTGGGTCTTCCCCTCCAGAGCAGCAGGAAAAGGAGGGCAGAGCTGGCAGTGCCCCCCAGGACATGGGGGAGCCCCCAGGGCTGGGAATGGGGAGCTGGGCTGGGCTGGGCTGGGGGGACAGGACAGAGCCAGGGGTGGCACCTGGACATGGCTGGGGGTGACAGGGACACCTCCTGAGGCACATCTGGCTCAGGAAGGGGTGGCATCGAGGGGTGACAGCCACAGGTGGCATCCAGGGGTGACAGCCACAGGTGACAGCCATGCTCCCTGCAGGGATGTGGCTGCTGGAGCTGATCCCTGGGGCAGCTTGGCACTGTCCATGCCAGCGTTTGGAGGCTCCAGGCTCTCCCAAATCCCTGTGCCATGCTCTCCAATCCCTGTGCCATGCTTTCCAAACCCCAGGCTGTCCCAACCCCTGTGCCAGCCTCTCCAAAATCCCTGTGCCAGGCTGTGCCAACCCTGTGCCATGCTCTCCAAACCTCAGGCTCTCCCAGATCCCTGTGCCAGGCTCCCAGCCCCGTTCCGGGCCCCGTGCCCGTGCTGGGAGCGGCTCGGAGCGGCCCCGGGCTCGGGGGATCTCTGCTCGCCCAGCCCCGCCCGGATCAGCCCCGAACCCGGCCGGGATGTGGCAGCTGCGGCGGCGGGAGCTGCGCCGTGATGTCACTGTCACTGTCACCTGCCGGGGGAGCGGGGCTGAGCCCGAGCAGCGGCGCCTCCCCGTCCCTGTCGCTGTCACTGTGCCTGTCCTCATCCCTGTGGCTGTCCCTGTCCCCATCCTTGTCCCCATCCGTGTCCCTGTCCCTGCCCCTGTCGCTGTCCCCATCTCTATCCCTGTCCCCCATTGCCTTTCCCATCCCTGTCTCTGTGTTCCTATCCCGGTCCCCATCCTTGTCCCCGTTGCTGTCCCCATCACTGTCCTCCTCATCCCTGTCCCCGTCCCCCTCCCTGTCTCTGTCTCCATCCCTGTCCCCCATTCTTGTTGCTGTCCCTGTCCTCATCCTGATCCTTGTCCCCCGTCCCTGTCCCCCATCACTGTCCCCATCCCTGTTCCCTGTCCCTCTTCCCATTCCTGTCTCTCTCCTTATCCGTGTTGCCATCCTTGTCCCTGTCCCCATCGCTGTCCCCATCCTCATCACTGTCCCCATTTTTATCCCTGTCCCTCTCCCCCATGCCCCCATCGCTGTCCCTGTCCCCTCCCCATCCCTGTCCTTGTCCCCATCGCTGTCCCCATCGCTGTCCCCTCCCTGGCGCTGTCCCCGTGTCCCAGCCCCGCTGTCTCTCCGTGCTGTGGCTGCAGCAGCAGCAGCAGCGCTGGTGGCGCTCACCCAAGGTCACCGCAGGGGACAATAGCGCTGGGGACAGAGCCCGAGCCTCCCGTGTGGCACAGCCGGGCCTGGGGACACCGGGCGGACACACGGACCGTCTGTCTGTCTGTCTTGTGTCTGTCTGTCACCCGAGCCGGAGAGCAGAGCAGAGCCAGCTGGGCTGGGATTCCTGTCCCTGGGATTTCTGTCCCTCAGTTTCTGTTCCTTTAATTTCTGTCCCCTGTGGAAGTTCCAGCACATCCAGAGTGGGCACAGCTGGGGATATTTTGGGGTCCCCCCAAGGTGGGCACAGCTGAGGACAGGAGGTGGCACAGCGTGACCTGGCAGCAGCTGGAGCTGCCCAGGAATTGCCCTCAGGAATTGTTTGGTTTCTCCTTCTCTTGTAAATAATCACAAGGAGAGCCCAGGGCACGAGTGGCACCTCTGTCACGGGGATTTGGGGACATGGGACATGTGTGTGCAGGGATTTGGGGACATGGGACATGTGTGTGCAGGGATTTGGGGACATGGGACGTGTGTGTGCAGGGATCTGGGGACATGGGACATGTGTGTGCAGGGTTTGGGGACATGGGACATGTGTGTGCAGGGATTTGGGGACATGGGACGTGTGTGTGCAGGGGTTTGGGGACATGGGACATGTGTGTGCAGGGTTTGGGGACAGTGGCACACGGGAGGTGCTTGCCTGTGCCCATGGCACCCCTCCCGTTCCTTTCGGGGTCCCCTCTCCCCCCTGCAGCCCCTGCCCGGATTTCCCTGTGCCCGAGGAGGGACAATCCCAGTTCCCAACGGGGCAGCACCGGGAGCAGAGCTGCCACCCCTGTCCCTCCCCTTTCCTGGTGACAATGGGGCTGGTGCCACCCTGGAGCCGGTGCCAGCCCCGTGCCAGCCCCCTGAGGGCACGGCAGGGATCGGGGCTGTTTTGGGAAGGTTCTTGGAGTGCAGCTTTGTTTGTGTCAATATTTGGACGTTTCTCAGGCGTGATTATGGAGCAACCTGAGCCTCATGAATATTCAGAGGCATCAGGGACTGCCTCGCTCTGCTCTGTGTGCCAGGGACACAGGGATGGGCACTGGGGACACCGGGCATGGCTGGCACTGCCCGAACTGGGGGCACTGGGGGTGCCAGGGCTGTGCTGGTGGAGCTGGACATCACCTGGATGGGTGTGTGGTCACTGCTGGGCAGGGACAGTGCCACCTGTGCCCACCTGAGCAGGGACAGAGCCACTTGTGCCCATACTGGTATCATCTCCCCATACTTTAAAGGATTTAGACCCTGAGTTTAGGATGAAATATGGCTTGAGGTTTCCATATTTATTTCTTGCTTGTTTTCTTGCGTTTTGGGTTGGTTTTTTGTTTTCTTTTTTTTTTGTTTGTTTGGTTTTTTGTTTTGTTTGGTTTTTTTTGTTGTTTTTTTGTTCGGTTGGTTTTTATCTAATTCAAAATGTATATCACATAATAACATTATAGCAATATAATAATAACAACAATAACAATATAATAATAACATATCCAATAAGGATAAAAGGCTTAGGCTCAGGGATTTTTATGCTTTCCCTCCTTTTTTCATGCTTTCTTCTGCTGGCAGCAGCACAGAGAGCCAGGCCAGCCCTTCTGCTGCTGGGGATGGTGGGATAAAAACCAAAATAAGAGTTTTTTCCCCTTTTAAACCTGATTTATGGCCAGGCACCTGGTGCACTACTTGTGCTTTCCCTTTTTTTTGTGCTTTCTCCTTTTTAATGCTTTCCTCTGCTGGCAGCAGCACAGAGAGCCAGGGCAGCCCTTCTGCTGCTGGGGACAGTGGGAGAAACTGGAAGAAAAACCCAAATAAGAGTTTTCACCGATTTTTGCCCATTTTTGCCTGGTTTTGCCCAGGCACCACATGCACTACATCATCCTGTACATTGTGCTTCCCCTCCTTTTCATGCTTTCCTCTCTTCTGGCATAAAGAGCCAGGGCAGCCCTTCTGCTGGGATAAAAACCAGACTAAGAATTTCCACTGATTTTTGCCGTTTTCCCCCCATTTTTGCCCAGGCACCACGTGCACTACGTGATCCCGTACGACGGGGACCAGTCGGTGGTGGACTCGTCGGAGAATTACTTTGTGACCGACAATGTGACCAAGCAGGAGATCGACCTCATGCTGGGGCTGCTGCTGGGCTTCTGCATCAGCTGGTTCCTGGTGTGGATGGACGGCGTCCTGCACTACGCCGTGCGCGCCTGGCGCGCCAGCCGCCGATACGGTACGGACCCGCTGCCTTCTTCATCCTCATCTTCCTCCTCTTCCTCATCGGCCTCATCACCCTCATCTTCTCATCTTCCTCCTCCTTGTCCTCCTCATTGTCCTTGTCTTCATCATCTTCCTCTTCGACATCATCTTCTCCTCCTCATCCTTGTCTTCGTCACCATCTTCTCATCTTCACTATCTTCATCGTCTTAATCTTCACCATCTTCTCATCTTCATTATCTACCCATCTTCATTATCTTCTCATCTTCCTCCTCCTTGTCCTCATCTTCATCATCTTCCTCTTGCTCATCATCTTCTCATCCTCATCCTCGTCTTCTTCACCATCTTCTCATCTTCACTATCTTCATCATCTTAATCTTCACCATCTTCTCATCTTCATCCTCCCCTCATCTTCCTCCTCATCTTCTTCTCCTCTTCTTCCTCATCTTCCTCATCATCTTCTCATCTTCATAATCATCTTTGTCATCTTCCTCATCTTCATCTTTTTCATCATCTTCTCATCTTCATCTTCTCTTACTCATCATCTTCACCATCTTCATCATCTTCTCATCTTCATCAGCTTCATCATCTTTCTCATCTTCATCATCCTCCTCCTCATCATCATCTCCTCCTCATCTTCCTCATCCTCCTCCTCATCTTCCTCATCCTCCTCATCTTCCTCATCATCGTCTCATCTTCCTCATCATCGTCTCATCTTCTTCATCATCGTCTCATCTTCTTCATCTTCTCCTCTTCCTTCTCTCCTTCCTCATCCTCCTCCTCACCTTCTCCTCTTCCTCCTCCTCCTCTTCTCCTTTTCCTCCTCCATTATTTCCGTTATTTCCGTTATTCCCATTTCCATCCCTTCCCACCCCTCACCCCTGGCCAGATGTGGAGATGTTTTTATTCACTTGTGCCACCAAAACCCTTGGGCACAGTTTGGTTTGGAGCAGTAAAATCCTGAATTAACCCCGGGAAGGCCCAGCAGAGCCCTCAGAGCCTCCTCTGCCCCGTTCCCCCTCAGCCCGTGGGTTTTCATATTTGAAAGAGATAAAAATGACAGCAAAATGAGGGAATGACTGGAAATTCCCTCCAAAAGTGCCCCAAAATCTCCATTTCTCCAACCCCTGACTGATGGTGCTGCTGAGCCCAGCTCAGGGAAGGAGCAGCAGGAAGATTTATCTGCAGGCCCATAAGAAATTCTAATTAGAAACGTGGAGACTCCTTCTAAAAACTCAGATAAAAATGAAATTAATTTCCCATTAATCTTCCCAAACCCCAGCAGGCTCCAGGAGCCATTTCTGAGCTGGGATTCTGAATTTCCTGGGAGGTTTCAGCCTTTGAGGAGCAATTCAGGGGCTGGGACTCCTGAATTTCATCAGAGATCACAGCAGGGCTGCCAGGAGCTCTCCCTGAGCTGGGATCACCTGCCCCTACTGAAGGGAGGATTTTATTTTTAGTAATTCATTTAGTGGTTTATTTTTAGTAATTATTTGGTATTTTTAATTTTTAGTAATTCATTTCGTATTTATTTTTAGTAATTAATGTAGTAATTTATTTTTAGTAATTATTTCATATGGTTTTATTTTTAGTAATTATTTAGTAGTTTATTTAGCGGTTTATTTTTAGTAATTTAGTAGTAATAATTAGTAGTATATTTTTAGTAATTATTTAGTATTTTTTATTTGTAGGAGTTAATTTCATATTCTATTTTTATTAACTAATTTCATATTTATTTTTAGGAATTAATTTCATATTTTATTTTTAGTAATGATTAAGTATTTTTTATTTTTAGCAATGAATTTCATATTTTATATTTAGTAATGATTTAGTATTTGAAACTAGTATTAATTACTATATTATAAATAGTAAATATTAGGAATTATTAATATAAAATAGTATATAGTATATAAAATATTAATTATTATAAATTACAAATTATTGTAAATATTATTACATAGTATTGCTGTATATTGTATAATATATATTTAATATATATGATATATATTATATTTTATATATAGTATATATAAAATATTGTATTATATATTAGATATTGCATACAACATATAATGTATAATATATAATTATATATAATATTTCATATATATAGTATTATATTTAATACATATATTTAATATATAATATATATGTTATATATTATATAAGGTATTAAATATAAATTATAAATTAGCAATTAGTACAGATAGTATTACAAATTATTACTATAAAATATTATATGGGATAAAATATTACTTATTATAAAATTTCCATTATTATTAATTATATCTAATATACCAAATATTAACTATTATAAATTATTAATTAGTATAAATATTAGAAAATATAAACGTATCCTTTAGTCAAGGTGTAGAATGAATTCTCAAGCTGGAGAATTCCCCCAGGCTGACCCTGGGGGTGCCAGGAGGAGGAGAGGAGAAGCACCAGAGCTGTGCTGGGTGTGCTGGCACGGGGACAGGGAGCTGTGCTGGGGACATGGGGACACAGAGCCCTGGGGACACAGAATCCTGGGGACAAGGAGCTTTGCTGGGGACAGAGCCCTGGTGGGTGACAGAGCCTGACCCTGTTGTCCCCTGCCTTGCAGACAAGGAGCTCTGTGGGGGACACCCAGAGCTTTGGGGACACAGAGCTTTAGGGACACCCATAGCCCTGGTGGGTGACAGAGCCTGACCCTGCTGTCCCCTGCCTTGCAGACAAGGAGCTCTGTGGGGGACACCCAGAGCTTTGGGGACACAGAGCTTGGGGGACACACGCAGAGCCCTGGGGACACAGCCCTGATGACAGAGCCTGACCCTGGTGTCCCCTGTTGCAGTCAAGGAGCTCTGCTGGGTACATCCAGCTTTGGGGACACAGAGCTTTGGGGACACAGCCCTGGGGGCACACCCGTGGCCCTGGCGGGTGACAGAGCCTGACCCTGCTGTACCTCATTGCAGACAAGGAGCTCTGCTGGGGTCACACAGAGCTTTGGGGACACAGCCCTGGGGGCACACCCATGGCCCTGGCGGGTGACAGAGCCTGACCCTGCTGTCCCCTTGTTGCAGACACGCCCTGGTGGTGGCTGCCCAGGCTGTGTAAGCTGAAGGAGCTGCGCAAGCGCCACCCGCGGCAGTACGAGGAGCCCACGGGGAACATGGTGCACATCAAACAGAAGCTCTACCACAACGGGCACCCCAGCCCGCGGCACCTGTGAGGGAACCGCACTCCAGGGACTTCTCTTCCTCACGGGACGGCCCCTGCAGCGCCCCCAGGCCGGCCGGGCACTCGGATTGCCGCCATTTTGCCGCGATTTTGCCGCGATTTTGCCGGGACGGCCCCGGGCGGACGCGCCACCATGCACAACCAGAGCCGGCGCTGGGCGCTCTGCAGCCCAGGCTTTGCACTGTGGTCCACGTTTTATTGTCAGACTGGTGTAAATATGTAAAAAAAAAAAAAAAAGCAGACAAGAACAACAAAAAAGAGATTTGCATTATGATTTCAACCCTCATCTCATTGTCCTGGCTGTCCTGCTCATCCTGCTGGCAGTGGTGGCCGAGGGGATGGAGGTGGGACAGCAGCAAGAAGATGCAAAGTGTCTCCTCCAGGAGCTCCAGCCCCACAACATTTCTTTGTTCCTTTGGCTGCTCTGAGCCTCCCACGGCTACAAAGGGCCTGGCTGGTCACAGGTTTGGATGGGGGAAGGCACAGTGTCCCCTTCTTGGGGTTTTTGGGGTTTTATTTTGCTTTGGTTCTCAGGTTTGGATGGGGGAAGGCACAGTGTCCCCTTTTTTGGGTTTTTGGGTTTTTTTTTTGCTTTGGTTCTCAGGTTTGGATGGGGGAAGGCACAGTGTCTCCTTTTGGGGTTCTTGGGGTTCTTTTGCTTTGGTTCACGTTCTGGAATTGCTGTGGGGGAAGGAAGGGCTGGGAATGGGTCAGGGCTTTGTGTTTGCATTGCTGCCCTCTGAACCTGCCTTGAGCACCCCTTTAGTGGTGGCACCTTTAGAGGTGGCACCTTTGGTGGTGCTTTTGGAAGTGTCACCTTTGGTGGCGGGAAAAAAGGAGCTGCTCTGCCCCTCTTCCTGCAGGGTGACCCTGGTTAAAACACCCCAAAAACCCCAAAACCCCAGAGGGCAGCAAGAGGGGGCCCTGAGCAGCCTCTTCTTGTAGGGTGAGCCTGGTTAAAACACCCTAAAAACCTGGATAGAGCACCCCAAAACCCCAAAACCCCAGAGAGCAACAAGAGGGGGTCCTGAGAATGGTGAGCCTGGTGAAAACACCCCAAAAACCTGGTTAAATCACCCCTAAGGCCTGATTCAAACACCCCAAAACCCCAAAGAGCAGCAAGAGGGGTCCCTGAGCAGCCTCGTTCCTGCTGCACCCCTTTCTTATGGGGCTGGGCTTTGGGGACACACAGACACCCAGACCAAAACCCCAAATCCACAGACACCCTGACCAAACTCCTCCCCAAATGTCCCCAGAGTTGAACCCAAACGTGAGGAAGCTCCAAAGTGGTTTTGTGGGGCTGCTCCTGGGTGGGTTTTGAGGTCTGATCTTTTGGGATCAGGGCTCTGAGGGAAGTGTCCTCACCCCAAACCCTCCTGTAGGGCCAGCAGGAGCTGGGGGCTTTGGGGGGTTTTATCCTGTCCTGGGGTTTGTGAGCAGGGATTCCAGAGGGAAATGCCATCCCCAGGATCTGAGAACCCTCAGTATTTCCCTCAATATTTCCCCCCCTTTAATCTTTTTGTATCCAGTGGGGTGGTGCAGAAAAAGGGGAAAAACCCAGGAGTAAAGGATGCTGAGAAAAATCTCATTTTTTTTTCCCATGGATTCCATGACATTTTCAGTGGCCTCCTGCTGTTTGGTGGCAGCAAAAGGGACACCCCAACTCCTGCTCTTCCTCCCTGCTTCACTTTCTGTGTTTTGGGGTCATTTTGAAATTTCCTATGCCCATTTCTGTTAATTACAAGCCCAAATATTCCCATTTTTCTGCCATCCCCACTTTTGCTATTCCCTAGTGCCTCTTGTCTTGGAGCCCCAGGTTTTTTCTGGACCTCAATAATTGCCTGGTCCTTATTTGCGTCTGTCTGTCTGTCTGTCATTCCTGGCTGTCATGTCCAAAATTCCTTAGGATCTAAGGAATGACTTTTCCTTGAGCAGTTATCAACAAGTGGGGACAGCACTTTGGAGGGGAGGAGAAAATTCCATTGGGATAAGGAGAAAACATTGAGCCCCTGGGACTGGTTATGTAAAAAAAAAAAGGGGAGAAAAAAGCACTTTAAATCAAATTTTCCACTGATTAAACTCAGACTGAATGTAAAGCCTGGCTCTAGCAGCTGAGCTTGGTTGAAATATTAGAAATTAAGCAGAAATATTAAAAATTAGTCAGGGGGAAATGGTGAAGTGATGGCTTACACTGTTAGGGTTGATCTGGCTGATCCGTGGCAAAATTCCATAAAAATTTGAGGATCTGGAAGGGGGGGGGGAGGAAATTTTCTATATAATAAAAATGGTCCTGATGTATAAAAGGAGATTTGAAAAAAATATGGTGAGAGGGAAGGAGAGAGGGAAACAGGAGAGGAAGGAGAGGAGAGGAAGACGAGGAAGAAGAGGAGAGGGAAGCAGAGAAGGAAGGAGAGGAAGCAGAGGAAGAAGAGGAGAGGAGAAGAAGAGGAGAGGGAAGCAGAGAAGGAAGGAGAGAGGAGAGGAAGCAAAGGTGAGGAAGAAAATGAGAGGAAGAGGAGAGGGAAGCAGAGAGGGAAGTAGAGGAGAGGAAGAAGAGAAGGAGAGGAAAAAGAGAAGGAATCAAAGGAGAGGAAGGAGAGGAAAAAGAGGAAAGGGAAGGAGAGGAGAGAAGGGAGAGGAAGAAGAGGAGATGAAGTAAAGGAGAGGAAGAGGAGGAGAAGGCAGAGAGGGAAGCAGAGGAAAAGGAAGGAGAGGAAAAAGAGAGAGAAGCAGAGGAGATGAAGTAAAACAGATGAAGCAGAGGAGAGGAAGAAGAGGAAAAGGAAGCAGAGGAGAGGGCAGATGTGGCAGAGCTGGGCTGAGGGGCCCTGCTGTGTGTCCGTGTGTCCTGAGCTCTGTCTGTGTCACTCTGTGCCCTGCATGGACCTGTCCCCCCTCTGGCACCCCCATTTCTGCTCCCCAGGGGCTCCCAGCCCCTCCTGGCACTCCCTGCTCTCCCCTGGGCAGGATTTTCACTCCTGGAGCACCAGCACAGAGCCTGCAGTGCTGCCTGCCCTCATTTCCATCCTTATGTTTCCTTTTTTTCCTTTTTCCTGCACCCCAAGCACTCCTGCATGCATCAGGCAGGGAGAGGCACAGCCCAGACTGCACCAGAGAGACCCAACTCTGCTCTGGGTCCATCACAGAACCATCCCTACTGTGGTTGAAAAGCAATAATGGCTAAATTTTATTTTTATTTTTATGAAATACAACTTGCACAGGCAGATTTCAGCCAGGGCTGTGCTGAAGGAGCAGCTGAAGGTGCAGAGAGCTTGGGCTGGGGGAGGCAATAGAAAAAAGCACACTGTGATTTATTTTGGGTCAACAAGTGAGTGTATTTCAGCCATTCCTTCCCTTCCAAGATGTTTGTACCATAGAGAACCAGTTCAGCTCCTGGAACCAAGCCCATCCTTTGCTGTTTGTCAGTAAAATAGTTTTTTGCATGTTTTGCATCTGAGTGGTTTTTATTTCCCCAACCCTCTGAAGTCAGTAATTCCCTCTGGGAGCAGCAATTCCCCAGATTTTGGGTAGGGAGGAGATGCAAAAAGGCTGGGAAGGTGTGGGGAGAGCCCTGAGGAAGGAATGGGGGATTCCCTCACATTTTGGGACATTTTTGGCTTCTACTGGCTGGGAGAACAGGGAAGCTCTGAGATCCAAAACTGATTTTAAAGGAAAACATTTCACTGATTTTAAAGGAAAAAAACCCCTGATTTTAAAGGAAAATATTTCAATACTGTTCAATTCTGGGTGCCTGCAGAGAGGAGCCTGAGCCTCTCAAGCCCAATGCCTGGAAGGGCAGGAAAAGCAGGAAAAGCAGAAGAATCTCAGGAAAAGTGCCAGGGACAGCTCAGCATGGCCAAAGGGGGGCTGGTGGCAGCTCCTGTGTGAGCAGAGCTCAGCAAGGGCACAGATTTAGGTCAGGCCAACGTGCTGGGGCTGTGTAGCTACACAAGAGGCCTCAGAGCAGAGCAGAGAGTTCAGATCCAGTTCAAACACAGAGAAAAAAAAATCAGGAGGTTTTCTAACCTGTCTCTCACATGCACAGAAGAACAAATGTCATCTCATCAAGACAGGCTCGTGTTCAGGCCCTGACAATGCCACATTCTCCCAGCTGGTGCAGAAATGCAGCAGAAAATTTGTGTGGCAAGAGCAGTGGGAGCAAACAAACAAACTCATCTCTCTCTTCAGGCCATGCTGCATCTGTGTGCCCCAAAGTCAGCTCTCCATGGAGAAAACTGATTTACTTGGGGGAAAAATATATGGGACTGCTCTCAGATCACTTTTGGTAAACAGTGAATCCCCCCCAAATCCACTTTTCTAAGAAAAATTTACTCTGAAGGGCAGTTCAAGTGAGCAAAAGAAGTGATTTACTTGGGGGAAAAATATGTGGCGCTGCTCTTAGATCACCTGTGTTAAACAGTGAATTCTCCCAAATATATTTTTACTCTGAAGGGCAACTCAAGTGAGGAAGGAGCTGTGTCATGGGCAGGATTTGGGGATAAAAGGGTGAGAAATGGCTGTGCTGGAGAACAAACCCTACAGATTTAAATGTATGGGAGGTCAGGCTTGGACAATCCCTGGGCTCCCACAGGTGCAGAAACACCTCAGAAGGATTTGGGGTCAGGCCACAGACACCAGCACAGCCAGTGGTGATTCACCAAGGGTTCCTTTAATAAATCCAGTTATTTCTTCCTTTTGAACCCACTTTGCCTTTCTGCTTTTGCACTGGAGGCCCAGGGCAGCCCCTCCCCGGCACCACGGGCTGCTCTCCACGGCCGCCCCACCAAACCCCACCTTGTTCTCTGCGCTCAGGTGAATCCTGCAGGCTCCTCACACCGGTGTCCCTTGGTGGAAGGGCAGCAGGGGGTTCCTGGCAGTCTCTCTGTTTGCTTCTGCACCTTCTGTCTGCAGCCACTCCATCTTCTGCCGGTGCTGCCGCACGGCGTCGGCCACGCGCGCGTCCATCATGGCCTCGGTCAGCACGCCGTCCTCTGAGGCGTAGGCCGCGGCCTGTGGGGACAGGGACACCTCAGACACCTCAGGGATGGCCTGTGCCACCAGCAGGGACAGCTCAGGCTGAGGCCTGTGGGGACAGGGACACCTCAGACACCTCAGACATGGCCTGTGCCACCAGCAGGGACAGCTCAGGCTGCGGCCTGCAGGGACAGGGACACCTCAGACACCTCAGGGATGGCCTGTGCCACCAGCAGGGACACTCAGGCTGCGGCCTGAGGGGACAGGGACACCTCAGACACCTCAGACATGGCCTGTGCCACCAGCAGGGACAGCTCAGGCTGCGGCCTGAGGGGACAGGGACACCTCAGACACCTCAGACACCTCAGGGATGGCCTGTGCCACCAGCAGGGACAGCTCAGGCTGTGGCCTGTGGGGACAGGGACACCTCAGACACCTCAGACATGGCCTGTGCCACCAGCAGGGACACTCAGGCTGCGGCCTGAGGGGACAGGGACACCTCAGACACCTCAGACATGGCCTGTGCCACCAGCAGGGACAGCTCAGGCTGTGGCCTGTGGGGACAGGGACACCTCAGACACCTCAGACATGGCCTGTGCCACCAGCAGGGACAGCTCAGGGATGGCCTGTGCCACCAGCAGGGACAGCTCAAGCTGCTGCCTGCCTGCTGTGCCCGTTCCAATGTGAGATTTCACCACAGCGCTCTCGGTCCTTGTGGTGTGCAGGGATGGCCAATGAGCTCTGCCCAATTCTGGATTCCTGGGAATCAAAACCTTGGTTGGAGAAGAAAAACCCAACATTTGGCTTTTTAAAATTCCCTCTCCTGGTCTAGAAGAGCTGCCCATGCGAAGCCTTTTTTTCAGAAGATCCCACACTTGCTTCCTTTAAATTTCTTCTGCTCTAAGAGATGCACTTGCAAAGCCTTGTTTTCAGAAGGAAAGACCCCACACTTGGCTCCTTTAAATTCCCTCTCCTGCTCTAGAAGAGCTGCACATGTGAAACCTTATTTACAGAAGAAAATACCCCACATTAGGCTCCTTTAAATTTCCACCCCTGTCCTAAAGGAGCTGCACATATGAAGCCTTGTTTTGAGAAGGAAAGACCCCACATTTGGCTTTTTTAAATCCCCTCTCCTGCCCTAAAAGAAAAGAGCTGCACATGTGAAGCCTTGTTTTCAGAAGACCCCAACATTTGGCTTTTTAAAATTTTCTCTCCTCTAAAAGAGCTGCACATGTGAAGCCAATAAAGTGAAGAGAGGTGGGTGCAGGAGGGTGATGGAACCACTCCATCCAAAGCTAAATAAAATTGTTTAAACACTTGCACAGCAGAGCAAACAGCAGTGCTGGGGGGGCACATGGGCAACGTGGTGCCTTTAAAATGATGTTTAATGTGCCTCTAAAATGATGTTTAATGTGCCCTACCCTGCTTTCCTCCCTCAGGAACCTCCCCTGCATCACCTCAGTGCTGTGGCAGCTCCCACCTGCACCCAAACCCCAACTCCCCAGGCCAGTTCTGCTTGCAGGGGCAGCACAGTGGTGAGCACAGCTTCTTGGGGCAGCTCCTGCCACCTCTGTCCCCCAAGGGAACACCTGTGGGGCAGCAGAGGGACTGACCCTCATGCAGGGGACACCCAGCACGGCTGGGGCTCAGCCTGGGCTCCCTGAGATGCCAGCACAGCACACAGGGCAGGGATGCTGGTGCTGGATGCTGGTGCTGTCAGCTGCACCCATCTCCACGGTAACAGAGCAGCCCCCGAGCTGCAGAGTTCTAAATCTGGTTCCTCCCTCTGCAAGGGCTCCCGTGAGCAGCTCAGGGAACGAGGGAGCTTGGCTGAAAAGAGATCCCCTGGCTGTACAGGGATCCCTTTCATGCACACAGATCCCTTGGCTGTACAGAGACCCCTTGGATGTACAGGGATCCCTTGGCTGTACAGAGGATTGTACAGGGATCCCTTGGCTGTACACAGATCCCTTGGTTTCACACACAATCCCTTTTATGCACACAGACCCCTTGGCTGCCCAGGGATCCTTTGGCTGCACAGATCCCTGGGATGTACAGGGATTCTCTGGCTGCACACAGATCCCTTTTTAAGCACACAGATCCCTGGGATGTACAAGGATTCCCTGGCTGCACACAGATCCCTTTTTATGCACACAGATCCCTGGGATGTACAGGGATTCCCTGGCTGCACACAGATCCCTTTTTATGCACACAGATCCCTGGGATGTACAAGGATTCCCTGGCTGCACACAGATCCCTTTTTATGCACACAGATCCCTGGGATGTACAGGGATTCCCTGGCTGCACACAGATCCCTTTTTATGCACACAGATCCCTGGGATGTACAAGGATTCCCTGGCTGCACACAGATCCCTTTTTATGCACACAGATCCCTGGGATGTACAGGGATTCTCTGGCTGCACACAGATCCCTTTTCTGCACACAAATCCCTCTGATGCACACAGATCCCCTTGGTTTCACACAAAATCCCTTTCACGCACACAGATCCCTTTTATGCTGACAGATCCCTTGGTTTTACACAAATCCCTTTTATGCACACAGATCCCTTTTATGCACAGAGATCCCCTGGCTCCACACAGATCCCTTTTATGGACACAGATCCCTTGGCTGTACAGAGATTCCTTGGTTGCACAGAGGGTTGTACACGGATCCCTTGGTTTCACACAAATCCCTTTTCTGCACACACATCCCTGGGACGTACAGGGATTCCCTGGCTGCACACAGATCCCTTTTATGCACACAAAGCCCTTGGTTTCACACAGATCCCTTTGATGCACACAGATCCTTTGGTTTTACACAGATCCCTTTTATGCACACAGATCCCTTGGTTTCACACAGATCCCTTTTCTGCTCACAGATCCCTTTGATGCACACAGATCCCTTGGTTTTACACAAATCCCTTTTCTGCTCACAGATCCCTTTGCTTCACACAGATCCCTTTTATCCCACAGGGACTGGGAGCCCTGCAGCTCCCCCAGCCACCCTGCCTGACCCTAAGAACCCCAAACCTCTCCCCCATCCTGGATTTTCAGTGCCAACCCTGCTGTGCCCCGTGCCAGGGAGTTTAACGTGGATTCAGCACTCACTGCAGCGATCCTGAGGCATCACACACAGCCTCCATCCATTATTGATGCTGCAAAACACCAATTCCAGCAAGGAAGGAGCCTGACAGAAAAACAGCACAGGAACCAACTCAGGGGTGACCCTTTTACCCCTCAGGGATGGCCATGGGGCAGCAAACAAAGCCCAGCATGAGCTGCAGCTCTGCCACCACCACAGGGCTGGAGCTGCCTATGGCATCACTGAGGAGATGCAAGGAGAAATAATAATTTCCAGCAACGAGCAAAAGGTTCCTCAGGCTGGTTTGCAGCTCCTCTAACCCCTTTTCCTGCCTTTTTTATGGGGGGAACTGGTTGGGCCACAAAGGGTCTCAGAGCTGGCAGGTGCTGGATTTTCCTGCAAAATCCCTTCCCTGTGCAAACCCTCTGCAATCCTTGCTCCAGGCAGGACTGAGACCTAAAACCAGGAGCAAAGCCTGGCTTTGGGAAGGAGCAGCTCTGTAAATAGATATTTCACTAATTATTATTATTTATTTTCTATTTATTTATTATTTATTTTCTATTTATTTATTCACCAAGGTTCTTGTGCTGCTCTCACTGCCTGAGCAGGATCCTCAGCACCTCTCCTGTCCTCTCTGCAAAAACTGACACTTACAACCAGGAGTAAATCCTGGCACTGGGAAGGAGCAGCTCTGTAAATAGAGAATTCTCCACTTATTATTATTTATTCTCTATTTCTTTATTCATCAAAGCTCTTGTGCTGCTCTCACTGCCTGAGCAGCATCCTCAGTACTGAGACTGCCAAATATTCCCTCAGCACCTCTCCTGTCCTCTCTGCAAAAAGGGAAAACTGCAAAGGTTTTGTTCAGACCTCCCTCACCCCTATGACATTTTTATTTTTTGTAAAATAAAAATTCTTCATAATTTTTTTTTTTTTGCAAAATAAAAATAAAAGCAGGGCTCTCAGTGCAGCCCTGAAACCACTGTAAAGGTTTTGTCCAGACTTCCCTCACCACCTTGACAGCTTTATTTTTTGTAAAATAATGATTCTTTATAAAATTTTATTTGTAAAATAAAAATAAAAACAAGGCTCTCAATGCAGCCCTGGTGGGGTGTTTGGAAATGGAAACAGAGTTTTTTGGGATGGATTTTTGTGCTGCCAGAGTGGAACCTCCTGCAAAGCTGTGCAGTTCATGCTCTGCTGATTTTCTCAATGACTTTCTATTTTTAGAAAGCCTCAGGCCCTCACTGTCAAGAAAGCAAATGGGAGAAGCAGCTGCCCCTTCTGGGAGTAGCTTGCACACACACAAAAATGGTACCAAGCTTCATTTATATTCATACCTCTGCCTCCTGCCTGGGCAAATTTTAACCCATTTTCTGCAGTGCAGCAATTCCTGTTTTATCCCTCCAAGCCAATTAGGAAATAATTGTGTTTGCTGAGGATGGAACAGATGACAAGTCCAGCCTGAATGACCTCATGTTTCATTCCAGCCAAGATTTGTGGTTGATTTGAACCTGGCCAGACTCATCTGGATCATTTAAATCCCATTTATAATGAAAATAGCCTGATGAAATTAAAAAAAAAAAAATCATCCCACACAAAAATACAACAGCTATTTTTAAAATATAAACAAGGGAGTAAAAAAAAAAAGGCATTTATGTCAGTGGCATAAAAGGCAAGGAAATGACAGGAAGCTCCTACGGGGACATAAAACTCCTGGGAATTCTCCTGAAGTGCTGCCAAAACAATTTTCCAAGATTACAGCTTGGAATAGTGAAAGGTTGCTTTTTTGCTTTTAGGTTTTGACATTTTATCTAAAGCACATCAGCAGCTCTGAGTGCAGGGCTGGGAAGAGAATTTTTCCATTTTTCCTGAGGGGAATTTTTGAGGTGAAAATGCACCGAGTCCACGCTGGAGCCACAAAGGACAATGGAAAAGCACAAGGACAAAAGGGAGTGCTCAGACTCCTGCAGGAGAGATTAAAATGGATTTTCAGCACGCACACTCCTGCCTGTGCCAGACAGCAATATTTTTTCCCAGTGCTGGAGGTTACACTCTTGGCTTTTCTGCTTCTTGGTTTTGGATTCTGTTGGTAAATTCAGGCCAGACTGAGACAGCAGTGGGGTAAAACTTTGTGTGAGTGACAGCAAATCCATCCCATGGGGGAGTTAAAGGCCCTGAGAGCTGCAGCTCCTGCTCAGCCTCACTGAGGTGCCTTTTGCCATGGACATATTGTATGAAAAATATGTAAATAGAGAATTTTCATTTTGTTAGGGTCTTTTCTCCTGTGAAGCTGAGAGGCCTCAGAAACGAAATGTAAACAATGATTATCTGCAACAGGTGAATCTTTGGTCTCATGGGTTGTTTTTAATTAATGGCAAGTCACAGTCAGCTGGCTCAGACTCTCTGGTCAGTCACAAGATTTTACTATTTTTCCTTTTCCCAGATCAGGATATTCTGATATAAGATTATTTCCCACCTTTTTCAGAAAACACCTTGAAGTAAAAGGGAATTAAAATACCAAAAATCAGATATATTGACATGAGATATCAGATTATTTCCCACCTTTGACACTCAGCACCTTGAATTAAAAGACCAAAAAGAGATATTGATATGAAATATAAGAAATACAGAGTAATCAGATTATTCTGTAATCAGATTATTTCTCACCTTTTTCAGGCAGCACCTTGAATTAATAGGGAATTACAATACCAAAAATGAGATATTGATATGAGATACAAGAAATACAGAGTAATCAGATTATTCTGTAATCAGATTATTTCTCACCTTTTTCAGGCAGCACCTTGAATTAATAGGGAATTACAATACTATTAATAAAAATAATATATTAAAAATGAGATATTGATATGAAAAATAAGAAATACAGAGTAATCAGATTATTCTGTAATCAGATTACTTCTCACCTTTGGCAGCACCTTGAATTAATAGGGAATTAAAATACCAAAAATCAGATATATTGACATGAGATATCAGATTATTTCCCACCTTTGGCAGCCAGCACCTTAAATTAAAAGGGAATTACAATACCAAAAATCAGATATTGATATGAAATGTAAGAAATACAGAGTAATCAGATTATTCTGTAATCAGATTATTTCCCTCCTTTGGCATTCAGCGCCTTGAATTAAAAGGGAATTAAAATATCAAAAATCAGATATTGATATGAAATGTAAGAAATACAGAGTAATCAGATTATTCTGTCATCAGATTATTTCCCACCTTTTTCAGGCAGCACCTTGAATTAAAAGGGAATTAAAAGCCCAAAAATGAGATATTGATATATTAGAGTGTCTGTGGCACACGAGCTCCCTGCAGCTGCTGCATCCAGCCTGGTGAGGATTTTTTGCAGTAATTCCTGGTTCCTGGAGGAACTCTGGAGTGAACTCCTCCCTGAGCACTGTAGCTATGCAGTTAACTCATCCTGCAGGGTTATTTTTGTCTGTGCTCAGCTCCCTGACCCAGTTCAGAGCACAGCCATCCACAGGGGTGCAGCAGCACCACGGCAAGGGGATGGGCAGGCAGGAAAACACTGCCACAAAGGCTGGAAAATGCAGCTTTGAGCCTTGCCTGCTCCTAAAAGAGTCACCAGGGCTAAAACAGGGAATAAAATAAAAACAGGACCCAGGAGAGCAGCGGGGGTGAGGGAATTCACCTGCATGGAAAGGGGATTTTCACCAAAGCTGCTGAGGGGTTCACACAGAAAAACCCAAAGGGCTCCTGGCAGGAATCTCCAAATTCCTCGTCCAAAAAACGGACAACAAGTCACAGGTTTTCATATTTTTATAAGTTTGCATATTTGGGGTTAATCTCCCAATTACAGCTTGAAGTGATGAAGGAATTTATTCCAAGTTTGCTACCTCCAAACTCATTTTTGTCTCACTTTTTTGGGGACAGGAACAGCAGCTCCAGTTGGTCCCAGCTCCAAATTAATCCAAAAAATGGACCACAGGTCACAGGTTTTCATATTTTTATAACTTTGATCCATTTGCATATTGGGGTTTAATCTCTCAGTTACAGCTTCAGGTAATGAGGGAATTTATCCCAAGGTTGCTCCCTCCAAACTCATTTTTGTTTAACTTTTGTGGGGCAGGAACAGCAGCTCCAAACTCCATGTCCAAAAAAATGGACAACAAGTCACAGGTTTTCATATTTTTATAAATTTGCATATTTGGGTTTAATCTCCCAATTACAGCTTGAGGTGATGAAGGAATTTATTCCAAGTTTGCTTCCCCCAAACTCATTTTTGTTTAACTTTCATGAGGTCCCTTTGATTTTAACCTTGATTTTAACTTAGATTTGATTTTCACTCCAATTTTCACCTTGATTTCCACTCTGATTTTCACTCCAATTTTCATCTTGATTTCCACTCTGATCTCCACTCTAATTTCCACCTTGATTTTCACTCTGATTTCCACCTTGATTCTCACCTTGATTTTCACTCTAATTTCCACTGTGATTTTCATTCTCATTTTCACTCTAATTAATTTCCACTCTGATTTCCATCTAATTTCCACTGTGATTTTCACTCTAATTTTCACCTTGAATTTCACTCTAATTTTCACTCTAATTTTCACTGATTTTCACCTTGATTTTCACCTTGATTTCCACTCTCATTTCACCACAAATGAAGTTTCTTGCCACATCCAACCACCTCAAACATTTCTCCTCACTCCCCTCTCCTAAATATATTTTTTCCCAGCCCTTTGAGTGCTCCATGAGAGCAGCACAACAACTTCCTGCTGTAATTTTACACCAAACCCTGGGAACAGTGCTGGCAGCACCAGGTGCATTTTTAAAAGCTGTCAGGGAAAATGATTCACCCCCACCTTTTTCCTTCCTTCAGCAGCACTTAAAGGATAAATGATAAAAGCTGAGGTCATTCCTGGGGAGAAATGACAAATTTGCTGATAAGGGGGTGATAAAAAGCAAAGCATCATTTATCACAACTTCTTATTACAGGAAATAGTTGGCAGCAGAGCCTTTCATAGATGACAGCACATATTTTGAAATATGATTCAATATCATAAAAATTATCCAGGAAAATTAACCAGCTGTGGGCTAGCAAAGAATAAAATAAAGAATTAACAGCACTCAAATTGGACCTCAGCTCATGAGTGCTGCAATTAAAATTAATTTCTACTAGAAAGGATAAATATTTACGTTCTTTAAAAGGTGAAAAATCAGAAGTAGAAGGAATGAAATGCACAAACTTCCTCAGATGTTTGTGAGCTGCTAAACTAAATTAAAAATTTAAGAGCTAAACAAAAAGCCACTTTGTTTTTACAAGCCCTGCAAGGAAGCTGACATGAGTAGGTTACATGAGACACAAACTGGAGCACATCCCTGCAGCTGATATTTCTGGGTTAGTGCATGAAAATCCCCAATCCAGTCAGAAACTGGCAGCTGTGACAAAACAAGGTGAAAACCTGATTTAAATAAAAAAACAACACTAAAGCTTGCTGAGCATGTGAATAATTGTACTACAAGTGACTGCATTTCCTATTTTTATATAGAAATATATAAGATAAATGTATAAATAAATATAATGTAAAAATAAAATGTACAAAATTTATCTATAAATAAAATGTACAAATATCTGGGTTTTTTCACCGCCAATCCCAGTTTTGTTTCTTTAATAGCTCAAACTGCACTGAGAGGATTTGGAACAAAGGAGAGGAGGAGGATGGTTCAGGGCCCCAGTGAAGGCACCAAAATCAGGTTTCTGTTCTGCTGAGCTTCCTGAGCTGGAGCTTGAGTGTGGCCACCCCAAACTGAGCCCAAACTCACCTGCTTGGCCTAAATTCCATAAGGGATTTCCCACTAGGAATTATCAAAACTGCTCCTGTTTATGGGGTGAGGAATTGAGCTGATATTGCAACACCCACCCCAGAGGCAGCAGGGATCTGGGGACACCCCATGGACAATGAATGAAGGAATTTACCCCAAGTTTGGGAAACCTTCACAGGGAGAGAGGAGCTGAGAGTCCAGAGTCAGAGCCTGGAACCTCCCAGGAGGGAAAGGGAGGGAAAGGGAAAAGGAAAGGGAAAGGGAAAGAGGAAAGGAAAAGGGGAAAGGAAGGGGAAGGAAGGGGAAGGAAGGGGAAGGGAAAAGGGAAGGGAAGGGAAAGGAAAAATGAGAGAAAAGGGAAGGATAAAGGGGGAAGGAAAAAGGGGGAAGGAAAAAGGGGAAGGAAAAAGGGGAAGGGAAAGGGAAGGGAAGGGAAAGGGAGGAGAGGGAAGGAAAGAGAAGGAAAAAGGAGAAGGAAAAAGGGGAAGGAAAATGGAAAAGGGAAAGGGAAAAGGGAAAAGGGAAAAGGGAAAAGGGAAAAGGGAAAAGGGAAAAGGAAGGGAAAGGGAAGGGAAAGGAAGGAAAGAGAAGGAAAAAGGAGGGAAAAGGGAAGGGAAGAAGGAAGGGAAGAGCCCCTCTCACCTGCCATGCCACAGCAAGCTGGGAGATCTCCCGGCCGGACATGCCCTCGGTCAGCCTGGCAATCTCTGAGCACTTCTTGCCATAATCAAACTGGGCCAGCTTCAACCTCCTGAAAGGCAAAACCACCTTTGGTCAGCTCCACACCACAGCAGTTCCTACAGGTTCCTGCTTGCATCTCTGCCTCCTGAATTGTAAGGGCACTGTAGCCAGGATATTTTATGAAAAATCCTTTACAACCACCAACTTCTGTCTCTTTGAAGATCCCAAGCTCCAAGGATGCCTCTGTCACGGACATATTTTACAAAAAATCCTTTCCTTAGCATCTTTTCTCCTGAGAAGCTGGAGGCCTCAGAAACAAAATGTAAACAATGGTTATCTGCTGCTGTGGAATGCAACAGGTGAATCTGTGATTGGTCTCATGTGGTTGTTTTTAATTAATGGCCAATCACAGCCCAGCTGTCTCAGACTCTCTGGTCAGTCACAAGATTTTATTATCATTCCTTTCTATTCCTTTCAAGCCTTCTGATGAAATCTTTTCTTTTATTCTTTTAGTATAGTTTTAATAGATCATTTAAACATAACATATATATCATAAAATAATAAATCAGCCTTCTGAACCATGGAGTCAAGATTCTCATCTCTCCCCTCATCCTGGGACCCCTGTGAACACCAACACAGGGCACAACAAAAAATCTGGGACGGTGTCACAGCGAGAGGCACCTCCCAAGTCTTTTGCCTGTTGAAAGAGCATTTATAGACAAAATACACAAGAAAGGGGATGAGGAAAAACAAATAAAGAGAGGGAATTCTCTGAAGTGGGAGAATTGTGAGGGGCACTCACTGTTTGCCCTCTGTGGCTGGCTTCAGCACGTGCTGGTCGAAATACATCCTGACGAGGCGCTCGCGCTCCTCCAGCTGGGGCAGCTCAAAGTTCACCATCTCATCTATCCTGTCATTGATGGCCCAGTCAAACTGCTCTGGCTGGTTGCTTGCTAAAACAAGCATAAACCTGGAATTAGGGGAAAAAAATAAATAAAGATTGACTGACAAAGGCATAAAAATCAAAATTGATGAGCTGAGTTTGAACATCGGGAGCTGCCGTGGTTGGGATCAAAGATGTTTCATTACATGAAAGAAACCCCTGGATTCCTTAGAAATACCTTAGAAATACCTTTAAAACCTTAGAAATAACCTCAAGCAGCACACTAAAATGTGTTTGGGGTTGTTTAGAACACTCTGAAGTGTGCAGACCCAGCTCTGCTCCATGAGCTGCTCCAGATCCTGCTGCATTTTGGAGCTGGAATTTCTTTTTTGTTTTATTGCTTTGTAATGATGCTTCTTCCCTGTGCCAATACTTTAATGCTTTAATTGATGTCACCAGTTAAACAGTGCCTAATAATTTGAAATGGGCTTTTAAGCACAGCTATTGGAATATTGATGTTCTTGCTGTCTGGCTGAATCATTGCCTACAAGGGGCCGTGTTCTCTGCTGTCATTTCTGGAGATAACTTGGCCAAACCAAGACTGTGGAATTTTTACCATCAAAACTTGCAGAAACACAAGCCTGGATTAAGGATTAAGCCAGGATTGCCATGCAGCCTGATATTCAGGCAGTTTGCTATCCCACAGGATAATTTTGGGAAGTTGAAAAGCAGCAATTCCCAGTCCTGGTGCAAATTCTCTGCTGAAGGAAGAGTTTTCCTCAGGGTGTCACCAAAGCACCCCATTCATACACCCCATTTCATCCATTTCACCCCAGTGAGCTCCCCCTGATGCATGCAGGGCTGCTCCTTGCCCAGAGCAGCAATGAGGCTGCTCAGAAGTAAAAAGCAGAGCATGAATCACCAGGGCATGTTCAGTGTCCTCAGATGGCTCATGGGTGAAATCAGGGCTGAATTTAATGGCAGATCTCATTGTAAATGAGAGCTCAGCTGTTCTGGGCATCCCCAGCACCCCAAAAAACACCCCCAGAGCTCTTCCAAGGCTATTTAAAATCACCAGCACCCAAAAAACATCCTCAGAGCTCTCCTGAGATATTTTAATATCAGGGGAAAGAAAGAAAGAAATGTCCCCAGCACCCCCAAAAAAACTCCCAGAGCTCTTCCAAGGCAATTTTAAATCCCCACAGGGATTTTAAGCACAGGGGAAGCAATGGAAACTCAGCTGCCTCACACAAGAGGTCACTGCAGAGGAGCAAACACCACCCAAGTGTTTTTCCTGGGAACTTGAAGCACCCAGCCAGGAGAACTCTGAATTTTTGTGGGAATGATTTTCCTGGGCTTTTGTATAAACAGGAACTGGCCAAGAAACAAAATATAAACATCAAGATACTCAAGATGTCCAAATATCACCAAAGTTTGAGGGAAAAGTTTTCCTTCTGTTCTGATTTCCAAGTGCCAGGAAAAGTTGAAGGACGAACAAGCTACATGAAGCACATAAGAGAGGGGGAAATTCTCTGTGGATTCTGTTCAATCCCCCAGCAGCACAGACCATTTCCAACCTCCAGAGATCCTTTAAAGACTTTTCTCAACCCAGGCAAATATCAGCTGCTGAAGTGGATACTCACTTGTTGCTGTGCTGCCCTGTTCTGTGCAGAAATGCATTTAGAGTTGCTCTGAGGTCTTCACTGATTTTCTCCTGCAAAGGTAAAAGCCAAAGGAGCATCAGCTGCTGGGGACTGCAGGCAGCTCAGAGCTTTAATCAGCATTAAGGACTAAGGGAATTCTGTTATTTGGCCATTTGTTTATTTGTATTCCTTTATTTAAGGAGGAGAAGGAGGAGAAGGAACAGGAAGGAGGAGAAGGAGGAGAAGGAGGAGAAGGAGGAGGAGAAGGAGGAGAAGGAGGAGAAGGAGGAGAAGGAGGAGAAGGAGGAGAAGGAGGAGAAGGAGGAGAAGGAGGAGAAGGAGGAGAAGGAGGAGAAGGAGGAGAAGGGGAGGAGAACAGGAGAAGGAGCAAAGCAGGAGAAGGAACAGGAGAAGGAGCAACAGCAGAACAGGAGCAGGAGAGGAGTAAAGCAGAACAGGAGAAGGAGCAGAGCAGAAGAAGGAGCAGGAAAAGGAGAAGGAGCAGAAGAAGCAGAGCAGGAGCAGAGCAGGAGCAGAGCAGACACACACCCAGCACTTACTGTGGCCCTTTTCCTCAGGAATGCATCTGCCTCGTCCACGAAGAGCAGGAGGCTGCAAAGGGAAGCACCACAGTGAGAGCACAGGCTGAGGCAGGCCTGGGGAGCCTCTGCTGCTTTTAGGGTTGGGATTAAATGGACAAGATGGAATTTCTTGTTTGGACTCAGATGTTTGTTAGTTCTTATCTCTGTTATAGTTTCACAAACCCTGAGTTCTGCAGCACTTTAACAAACTAAAACGGAGCCCTGTCTGTCTCTCTACAAGGCCTTTTAAGGATAAAGTGTCCAATTAAGAAATGACACCTAAATTATTTTTACTTTTAACCCAAAAACCAACCACCCATGGCCTGCAATGTGGAGTTTTTTTATCAATTACACAAAACCACCCAAAGGCATGGAGGAGGAGGAGAAGGAGGAGAAGAAGGAGGAGAAGAAGGAGGAGAAGAAGGAGGAGAAGGAGAAGGAGAAGAAGGACCAGCCTCTGTCCTAAAACCTCCACCCTGCCCCATATATTTCCATATTCTAAAACCCCAAACTCTGAGCTTCCCACCCTTTTCCCACCCACTTCTATCCAAACTCCACACCCACAATCCCAGCTCCATCATTCCATTCTCCTCAGCCTCAAATGCAGAAATTTAGACCTGCTCAAGTCTGAGTGCTATTTTAGCATTCCCTCCTCTTTACAGAGATGTGTGCAGGGCACAACACAGAAATCTTGGTGACAGTGACACCTCCCTGCCATTTCTCCTCCAAAAAGCTCAAACCACAGTCCTGCCCTCAGCCTGCTTTGTTGTTTTGTGAGGTTTTTCTTTCCCAAACCACAGCAGCACTAATGGAATGGCTTTACTACCTGTGGAGAAGTGAATTAATAAAGGCCATGAATTATTCACCAAAATAAATTCACTTCTAACCCAAGGGCAGAGCTCTTCCCAAGGGACTGAGCCTGTAAAGATGTTTATCAATAACAGGAGCAGGTTGCTCATAAAGCTGTCACAGCTTGTATTACCTCCCTGCCTAACTTCAAACCCAGCTTTTTTCCAGGGCATTTCAGGCCTGTTAACATCTTCTCCCAAATATTCTCTGCAGAAAATGTGTTATCACAATTTCAGCTAAATAGGAAACAGCTAACTGGTGGATATTCAGAATTAAATATGCTTAAATACTTCAGTGCTGCTGGAGGAGAGAATATTGATTTTATGGACACATGTAAGCTTTGATCAGGCAGTGTAGGGAGCTGAAATGCACAAAATTTTTATTAGGGCAGAGAAATTCAGAGCCAGGCAGTGTTGGAAGAGAATTCCTTGATGGAAGCATCCAGCTGAGCTCACATCTCTTCCAAGTTCTCACTTAAATTCTGAGCTCACTTAAATTCTGACACCTTCCCCTCTATAGCTCCTCAGGATAGAAGCTTAAAAAATTAAATCTTGCTTTTAAATCCCTGACTTTTTTTTCTTTGTAAGGGGAAATAGAAAGATTCAGGTGATGAATGAAGCAAGGATTAAAAGAGACACCACAAGATAATGTCCATCTGAAGCAATCAGAGAGCACATAAATCACTGGGCAGCCCCATTCACAGATCTGAGCTCAAAGCAGCACAAAACCCTAAGTGACATCTCTGAAAGTTCAATATTGAATTTCACCAGCCTGGCTGGACAAGAATCTCTGCAGTGCAAAAATCAAAAATCCATTTATATTGGTAGGAGCAAATGAACCACACACTCCTACAAAATCAGGGAGCCACATTCAGCCTCAGCCTGAGGAGCCTCTGCAGATAAAAATCTGATTTTAAAGGTGACTGAAAAAGCAAAAGTTCTTTTTTGTGTTTGTGTTTTCTATACCTGATATTTTACACCTGTTTGTGATTTTCATGTCAATACCTTTAGCATCTATGTCCTCCTTATCCTCTTTTATTTCTTTTATTCACTCTTCTTGTTTAGGACTCAAAAGTAAACCAGAAGCTGCATTTAAATACTAACAGTGTTTAAAATCTTCAGGAGATTCTGTGTTGCCTCACTCAGTAACAACTAATTTATTATGATTATTCTTGCAAATATAATGAAATAACAATCATTATACTGAGCAATTTATAGAGCAACTCCATGGATCATTTCAGAAGAGATTTGCTGCCCCCTCAAAGGGAAAAGCAAGGTTCTTGCAGGATCAATCCCTTGCTTTCTAACAATTTATTTATTTTAAAATAATATAATATAATATAATATAATATAATATAATATAATATAATATAATATAATATAATATAATATAAATATAGAATATATAATATAGATATGGTTCTTGCAGGATCAACACCATGCTTTCTAACAATTTATTTATTTTAAAATAATATAATATAGAATATATACAGAATATATAATATAGATATGGTTCTTGCAGGATCAACCCCTTGCTTTCTTACAATTTATTTATTTTAAAATAATATAATATAATATAATATAATATAATATAATATAATATAATATAATATAATATAGAATATATAATAGATACGGTTCTTGCAGGATCAACCCCTTGCTTTCTAACAATTTATTTATTTTAAAATAAGTAAAATTTATTTATTTTAATAAATAAATCTTTATTATATATTATATATATTTATTATGTATAATAAATGCATTACATATATATTCTAGATAATGTAATGTAATGTGATCTAATGTAATGTAATATAATACAAATATTTTACATATATATATACACACATATATACACACACACACATATATATACATATACATACATACATACATATATATATATACACACATACATATATATCTATATATATATAAATAAAATATATATATTAGGGCCGAACTACACTGTTGTAGCTGTGGGTGAGGGATTTTTGAACAAAAACCCAAAGTGAGCATTAAATAAAAGCCCAACTTACCCTCTCCTACTGGTGTTGGCCCAGTCAAAGAGTTTGTGCATGGCTGTGACCCCTTCCCTGCCCATGGGGGCCACGTCCCCTCCTGTCATGATGGCATAGTCCATGCCCGAGTGCACAGCCAACTTCTGCAGGGAAACAAAACCCACCAAATCCAACCTTGATTTTCACTGCAAGGCCAGGGAGGATGAAGAGGAATTAAAGTGATTTAAGTCCTGTCAGTGCTGGTTTGCAGAGGGAAGTATTGGCTTCTTTATGTTCTTTATCACTTAATGGCAATTTTTTATTTAGGGCAAAAATAAACCACATAAACCCAACAGAGGTGGATATGAAAGGGCCGCTGCTGTGATTCTATTTATTTTCTCAATTTTTATCCATCTCTATTGGCTATAGAAACCTCAACTACGTGGCTTTAGAAATCCAGTAGGTGCCATACAAAGCTTTAGGTGCCATAATCTCAAAGTTATTGGGGTATGGGTTTAATGCACTGATAGAGGGAAAAAAAATTCAATTTTCATCAGTTTGGCAAATCTGCCACTGTTAAAAAGTTGATGAAACCTCAGGTCTCATGGACAAACAGCTGCTACTGTGATTCCCACAAATAAATCCCAGTTCCAAGGGATTCCCACAAACAAATCCCAGTCCCAAGGGATTCCCACAAACAAATCCCAGCTCCAAGGGATTCCCACAAACAAATCCCAGCTCCAAGGGATTCCCACAAATAAATCCCAGTCCCAAGGGATTCCCACAAACAAATCCCAGTTCCAAGGGATTCCCACAAACAAATCCCAGTCCCAAGGGATTCCCACAAATAAATTCCAGTCCCAAGGGATTCCCACAAACAAATCCCAGTTCCAAGGGATTCCCACAAATAAATCCCAGTTCCAAGGGACTCCCACAAACAAATCCCAGTCCCAAGGGCCTTTCCCAGGTGGAAATACAGACCCAAGTGGCTGCAGTGATTCAGAGCAGAATCAGGCTGCTCTCTCCTCCCTCCCCAACAGAACAAAATGTTTGTTCAACACTCCAGCCAGAGATCCCAGCCCAGGGAAGCTCCACAGCCCTGGAATGTTCAGAACACTCTGGCAGAATCTTGGCAGGGTTTTTACCTTGGCAAAAAGAGTCTTCCCAGTGCCAGGGGGCCCGTACATCAGGATATTCCTGTAGAGGCTTTTGTTCCTTTTTGTGTTTCTCGTTGCTATGGCAATGTCTCTCACACGTGCTTCCAGCTGGGGCTGCAGGGAAAAAAAATTCAATTTAAGGATCAGAAGGTACCAAAAAGAGCTGCACCTACCAGGTTCCCAAATCAGTACCTGCAGGAAGGAGGCAGCACTCCAGGCTCAAGCTTTTAAGTCTTAACTTCAGCTGCTCATGACTCCACACCAAGGTCATTTCCTGTCCTATGTGAGGATTTACTGGATTTTCTGTCCACTTGGCTACAATTCTTTCATAAGAAAAAGCAGCAGTGCAGGAAGGAGTGCAGTGACTACTCTAGGAACAGATAACACCTAAATATTCACTTCCTACTGGATGCCCTGGGAGGGATATGTCAAAACATAAGCAACTCTTTGCAGTGCTAATTCCTTCTCAAGTCATAAATTGATATTTATATTCCTACTGCATTTGGGGATACTGGGAGAGAGATATTCCTGCAGGAGCATTTTCTCTCAGCAGCTTCAAGCAGCTCTTAAATTTGCCAGATAACCAGGACTTAAATTTAGAAGTAAATATACAGAAGTAGCACTAATTAGCAAGTTAAAAACCAATCTCAGGGTGGGTAAATGTACAGAATATTTAGATTTTTTTTTGGCCTAAAAGCTGGTTTGGGTTCAGTAATCCTTAACTTCAGATGGCACAAGTGGAATTCTGAATCTTCACGTGCTGACTACAGAGAGAAACTGCAGCAGAGCAAGGACTGAACTAAGATTTCCAACTGCTTTTCACAGAGGGAAAAAAGGTGAACAAGCTGCTTAATGCATGTCACACTGAACACAGGAGCTTATTTATGGTCTCAGTGTCCCAAGGGACAAGAAGCCACTAAAAGTGCTGGAATTGCAGCTTTAGAAGGGATTTTAAGGCACCAGCAGCTCTCATTTGGAATCCAAAGTCATCCTTGACAGCCCAAGGCAGGAGAACAGAGTACTCACACTGAGAACAACTCCTTCAAGGGCATCCTGAGCCTTGCTGGTGAGACGTTTACCAACCTTGGGAGGACAAATTCAGTTACTCACAGGCAGAATAAAACCACATTTTGACAACTCACTTGGACTAAAACACCTTAACAGAACACCAGAGGGCTCAGCCCACCCATCCCACCTCCAATATTTTATTTATTTATTCACTGACAGTCCCAGCCGAGCGGAACACAGAACCCAAGGTGAATTTTACCTTGATGGGAAGTTTCAGAGCCTCCAGCCATCCATTCCACCTCGAATATTTTGTTTATCCAGCCCCACTGACAACCCCAGCTGAGTGTAACACAGAACCCAAGGTGAACTTTACCTTGATGGGATGTTTCAGAGCCTCCAGCACAGTGATCCTGGAGGTTTCCCTCACCAGGGAGGGTTTGCCCAGCCTGGCCTCGATGTAACGCCCTGCTACAGCCGTGGCATTTTTGGCAGAATAAACCCCCACTGCCAGCAGGGTCAGCCCTGCCACCTGCAAAAAAAAAAAGGGGAAAAATGAGCAAAAACCACTTGGAAAGGCAGTGCTGCTGTGGTGGGGCATTAAGATTCAGGACAAATGCTGAGCAGGAAGGGTTTATTTTTGGTAAGGTGTTTTTTATCATCCCTGCTCAGACAGTCAAGGTCTCACACTCCCTGTTCACTGACTGCTCCTGCACAGCAAAAAAGCACAAGTGAAGCATTTAGTCCTGAATCCAAAAGTGCATCCTGGCCAAAAAAAAATGTGGGGATGTCCAGATTTTCAAGTAAATTGAGTAATGAAGATAAACCACATCAGCCAAAAAGTGTGGGGCTGAATTTTCATCTAAATTAAGTAATGAAGATAAACCACACCAGCCAAAAAGTGTGGGGCTGAATTTTCATCTAAATTGAGTAATGAAGATAAACCAAAAAGTGTGGGGCTGAATTTTCAACTAAATTTGAGTAATGAAGATAAACCAAAAAGTGTGGGGCTGAATTTTCAAGTAAATTGAGTAATGAAGATAAAACAACCACATCAGGCAAAAAGTGTGGGGCTGAATTTTCAAGTAAATTGAATTCCCAATTTTCAATTTACTGGAAAATTCAGCCCCACGCTTTTTGGAATTTCCACCATGGGAATGGGAATTGCCATAATAGAATGGGAATTGCCACCATGGGAATGGGAATTACTCCCACGGAAATGGGAATTACTCCCATGGGAATGGGAATTGCCATAATAGAATGGGAATTGCCCCCATGGGAATGGGAATTACCCCCATGGGAATGGGAATTACCACCACAGAATGGGAATTGCATCACTCACTGGGCTGTTCCTGCAGAAACCCCCCAAAAGGAGCCATTCCCATGGATCTGCCAGTGAAGCAGAAACACTCCAGACTCTGGAGTCAGCTCAGAGCTGATGCCAATAATTCATATCAGAGAAAAGAGCAAACTGCAGCAATTGCTTTTAAAATGAGCTGACTTCTCCTGCAAGCACAGATCAGGGTGAAAAGCCTCAAGGACAGCAAGGATGGTGGCACTGCTCAATAAACCATGAGGCACCATCTGGTAGCCCTCACTCTGCTGGAATGTGTGACATCACCCCTGCTCTGGGTGGGAGCACCAAGGGATCAGAACTGAGAGTTCCAGGATGCAAAGAGTGAGGGATCTCCATGCCCAGCTCAGCCCAGACACAGAACACAGGACAGATTTCACCTTTTTAGCAGCCTCCCTCTAAAAACAGAGCCATGATCTCATGCTCTCTGAGACCATCCAGCACAAAGTTCCTGTGCCTGGATGGAGCTGATGTAATTTCCTCAGATTTTTGATGATGTTCATGTCACAAGATACAGAGCTTTAAAAATTCTGTATCAAACAAGAATCCAATTGCCAGCTCTAAAAATTAATCTGATTACAGGGAGTTGTGGTTTTGCATGGGAGACATTTACCCACTTTTTTATCATAAAGTATCAAAGGAATGGATTTCTGATCAGTAAAAAAATGAATTACACTAAAACCACAATGAACCAAAAAATTTGAGGTAGAACCTTTGGGAATAGGGAATGAGGGGTTCCAGAGGAGAAACAAAACCAAAAACATCATGGGGATGGGAATTGCCACCATGGGAATTGTCACCATGGGAATGGGAACTGTCACCATGGGAATGGGAATTGTCACCATGGCAATGGGAATGGCCACCATGGGAATTGTCACCATGGCAATGGGAATTGTCACCATGGGAATGGGAATTACCACCATGAGAATTGTCACCATGGCAATGGGAATTGTCACCATGGGAATGGGAATTACTGCTTGGCTGGGAAGAGGTAGAGAAAGAGCAGCACTTAGAGCTGAAAATTCAGGTTTCATTTACAAGAACCTTAAAATAACTGATTCTTACCTTACAGTAATTCTAAACTTTTTAAAGCAACAAAAAATATGAGTTCCAGCTGTGTTATCTCCTTTCCAAAAATACACTTGCCTTTTTCTTTTCTTTTTTTTTTTTTTTTCAAGCTAAATGTCCCAAATTCACAAGAGAAGAACATGTCAGAAGCAAAAAATGACAATTTGTATGTGGGTCAAGTGAGTGCACAGCTCAAAGCACCAAGCACTGATCTCCAAAGGGCTCTGAATGCTGCAGATGACAAAAGGAGCCACTAAAAGTTTCTCTTGTTCTCCCCACAGCTCTCAGGCAAAGGATGTTTTGTATGTATGCCTTTTTGTGTGTATTAAAAATCAGAGGGTGGAGCAGATGGTGGTGACTGATTTAAGGCAGAATTTCTATTTTAACCAGCTACCAAAAATATATTTTCACTGTTGTTTTAAGTTTTACACTGAGAAACAACTTTCTGTCCCCAAGATTCCACTGCCAAGCTCTTTTGTCCTGTGAAAAGATGCTGCTCTGGCTTTTAATCAATTTATTCAGCACACGTAGCAGTTCTCCAAGTGCTCTCTGGGCTACATCAAAATTGGATTGAAGGCTGTGACACAATCAGAGTTTAACACACATTTCCAACCTGGCTTTTCTGGAAGTTTCTGCCAGGTTTGCCAAGCTTACCGTGGCTGTGACTTTATCCCAGTCTGTCACAAAAGCACGGAATCCTTCCCCAAAGAGCATCCCAGCTGTCCTGTGGCAAACAAACAGCAAGGCAAGCAGGAGAAAAAGGGAATTCAGTGAATTAATACATTTTAAAACAGGATTTCAGACTGTTTTAAAGTTGTTCATCTTCGGAACAAGTCAAAGCTAAAGGCTCACCTCAGAACTGGAATGTGAACATGGAAAATATTTATAATATTTATAATCATCTGATATTTATATTCATCTGAAAATATATTTATAATCATCAGAATATATATTTATAATTATTTGAAAATACATTTGTAATCATCTGAAAATATACTTACAATCATCTGATGCCTACATCTGAGCTGGGATTAAATCCAGAAAAGCACCTGGCCCTAAGATGGTATCAATTGAATTTAATGCATGATTTGGGCTGGACTGGAGGTATTTAAAGCTTTTTTTGTTCAAAATTATAAAGGATCTAAAATGAGCCAATTCCAAAGCTAAACAGCCAGCCCTGAGGAGCCAAAGTGCATGATAGCTTGTGATGGATGCTCTGAAAGAACTGAGGGGAACTGAAAGAGCTGAGGGGTTCTCAGAGCTACTGAGCTCCAGGACTAGAGGAAAAGGCCTGAAATAATTTGTTAGAAAAATTGTATCACCCT
Source organism: Melospiza georgiana (assembly GCF_028018845.1). Lineage (NCBI taxonomy): Eukaryota > Metazoa > Chordata > Aves > Passeriformes > Passerellidae > Melospiza > Melospiza georgiana. The sequence continues at coordinate 9,671,102 of NC_080451.1, forward strand.
GACTGTCTCTGGTTGCTATTTCAAGTGACAATGTAGCGAGACAAGCACAAGAGGTCACACAACACTGGAATTCCTCAGAGGAACAAACCCCAGGGTCTCCCACACCTGGGGACACACCTGGAAAAGCACCAGGCTGAAATTCCTTGGAGGAACAAACCCCAGGTTTTCCCATATATGGAGACACACTTGGAGAATCACCAGGGGAACAAAGCCCAGGTTCTCTGAGATGTGGGGTCACACTTGGAGAAGCATCAGAGGAACAAACCCCAGGTTCTCCCACACATGGGGACACACTTAGAGAAGCAGCAGCCTGAAATTCCTCAAGGCAACAAACCCCAAGTTCTCCCACACGTAGAGCAGCACCAGAGGAGCAAACCCCAGGTTCTCCCACATGTGGGAGAAGCACCAGGCTGAAATTGCTCAGAGGAACAAACCTGAGGTTCTCCCATGTGTTGGGACACACGTGGAGCAGCTGCTGAGGAACAAACCCCAGGTTCTCCCAGATCTGGGGTCACAATTGGAGAAACACCAGGCTGAAATTCCTCAGAGGAACAAACCCCAGGTTCTCCCAGATGTTGGGACACGTGTGGACAAATTCCTCAGAGGAACAAACCCCACGTCCTCTCCTACTTGGAGAAGCTCCAGAGGAACAAACTCCAGGTTATCCCACATGCAAATCCAGGTTCTCCTGCGTGTGAGGACACACTTGGAGAAGCACCAGGCTGAAATTCCTCAGAGGAACAAACCCCAGGTCCTCCCACGTGCTGGGACACACGTGGAGGCACAAACCCCAGTTTCCCCCCAACACACCTGGAGCACCTCCAGAGGAACAAACCCCAGGTCCTCCCACACACCTGGAGCACCTCCAGAGGAACAAACCCCAGGTCCTCCCACACACCTGGAGCACCCCCAGAGGAACAAACCCCAGGTCCTCCCACACCCCTGGAGCACCTCCAGAGGAACAAACCCCAGGTCCTCCCACACACCTGGAGCACCCCCAGAGGCACAAACCCCAGGTCCTCCCCCACACCCAGAGCCCCTGCAGCCCCCCTGCCCCACCTGAGGGACTCGAGCACGGTCTGGCGGTGCTCGGCCGCCTTGAGGCGGATCTGCTCGCGGATGATGTCGGCGTTCTCGCGCTCAGCCTTGGCGCGCGCCCGCGCCTCCGCCTCCACCCGCAGCATCTCGTTCTTGTGCCGCAGCTCCATCTCCCTCTCCACGGTGGCTTGGGGGGAAATAAACAGCACAGAGGTCAAAGCGTGGCATGGGAGAAGGAAAACCCCAGGGAAGGTGCTGTGGACTGGAAGGAAGAGGGGCAAAATGGTTTCAAAGGGGATTTTGGAAGCGCTGTTACGTCAAACGTGGAATTGTGTGAAGGGAGAATGAATGAGAAATTCAGGAGTGAAATAACCCTCTCCTCTCCTCAAGTATGAAATCAGAATTTCAGGTATGAATCTGAATTCCAGTATGAAATCAGAATTCCAGTATGAAATCAGAATTTCAGTATAAAATCAGAATTTCAGATTTTGGAAGCGCTGTTACTTCAAAATTGTGTGAAGGGAGAATGAATGAGAAATTCAGGAGTGAAATAACCCAACCCTACAGGGTTTCACCACTGGGATGTGTTATTCAGCTATACTTCCCTCACTGGATGGCAGCACAGCTGGCCACATCTGTGCTTGGAGCAAACCATCCCATTCATTCAGGTAATTAACATTAACATTTCTCAACATTTCTGAGACCTGCATCCAGTGGAGTTCTGCAAACCCAGGAATTCTGACAATTCCCAACAACAAAAAGAAGCTAAGCAAGTTTCACACCACAACTTTTTTATTTTCTGCAGGAAACTGAATGGAGATGAGGTGACACAGATTCAATCACTCCTCCCAGAAGATGTTTTGTTTCTCTCCTCTCCTCAAGTATGAAATCAGAATTTCAGGTATGAAATAAGAATTTCAGGTATGAAATCAGAATTCCAGTATGAAATCAGAATTCCAGTATGAAATCAGAATTTCAGGAGATCCTGACAGCTCACTGGGAAATCCAGGAGTGGCAGGGGAGATGTTCAGGAGTGCAGCCCTTTCTAAAGCTAACCTTGGAAGCAATTGGAATTTACCTCCTGAAATTTATCTGACATCAAATGGACACAAAGACCAGCACAAGGACTCCACATGTGCTCACACCCTCAGCAGCTGAACAAAACTCACCTCGCCTCATGGCCTCCTGCTTCTGCACAGACTCCTCCTGCTTCCTCAGGTTCTCCTCATTAGCAAGTTGCTACAGGGAGAGATGAGAGCAAAAGAGATGTTGATGCTGTAATGACTCCATCAAGTGTGAACTGAAGTGCTACTGATGCCTCAGGTTTTGGCTTTTCTATTTTCCAGATTCTGTGCTGATATCTCAGGTTTTAACTTTTCTGTTTTTCACATTCTGTGCTGCTTTAGTGTGTGGGTCTGGGTTCACATCAGGGCATGGTGAGCTCTGTGCACAGAGCAGGGAGACAAAACAATTCCTGCTCCAGCTGGGCACCAAGGACAAATGATCCAAATCTCAGCCCAGGAGCACAAACACCGTGGGCTGGAGAGAAAAAAACAAGGATGGGACTGCAGGGGCTAAAGCTGGAATGGGACAATTCACTCCAATATGTAAATGAACTAAAATTGATAATTTTGTGACCAATCATCCATTTTTTGGGACCATTTTGGTTCATCCTGGGTTCAATTTGGGACCATTTTGGTTCATCTTGGGTGCAGCCCTGGCTGGGCTCCTGTGCTGCCCAAGGTGGATCCATTGAGGAGAAACTCTTCATAAATCCCTGCTTTATTCTTTAAATCTGCCTGGTCTGTTCTAGCATAGCCTTCACAAATATTTCCAAGGTTGAAGTGTGTTTTCCTCTCCCCATCTCCCACATTTCCCCTCCTAACCCCAAGCTGCTGCTTTGCCCCAATGCCCAGCCTTGATGTGCAGTGCTGATGTTGATAACAGAGATAAGCAGTGCCCAGCAGGACAGGGCACAGCTCCAGAGCATCTCTGGGATTTCAGAGGGCTCCCAGCCCATTCCCAGCTGGATCAGGGCAGGAATCCCCACCCTACCCTACCCTACCTGCTGTCTCATCTGCTCGTCGTAGCGCTGCCGGGCCAGCTTGTCCTGGTACTGGGCTCTCTTCAAAAAACAAAATAAAATATACAGATTAGGCAGTTAAAAACCAGCCTGCTCCTCGGGGGAATGAGGTTCAGAGGGAAAAAAACAAATAAAATGGGGAAATCCACACAAACAAAAGGTTATCCTGGATTTGAATGTGAATATCCTTAGTCAGCACCAAGAACTTTTCTGTGCTGAGGAATCTCTACAGTCTGACTTCATTTTATGGGATCACAGATGCCAAAATAAAAAGCAAGGGTTTCTTGGCCCACAAAAGGAGACTTCAGTGGGAAAAATAAGGTTTTCATGTTCTAAACCACATTATCTGGACTGGAGACTGCAAGCAATAGAACTGTCATGATGTGCTGATGGTTCTGATGAAGATTTATTTATTCCATATGAATTGCTCTTATCAATCACTGCAACTCCAAATAAACCCAAATCATCTCCACTGAACTGGAAGGGGGCTGAGGATCCACAGGTCAGGGGGTGACACCATTCCCCATTCCAAACACAGCACAACAGCTTGGGAATTATCTCCTCAGCAACTTGGAATAAACCAAGCTGATTTTGGTTATTTACCAAGAATATCTGAGTTTGCTGTGGTTTCAGACAAGCCAGGAGTTTGCTGTGAGCTCCAATGGTGCCCTATGAGCAGCAGGAGGTGAAGAACCAAGCCCTGAGTGTGCAGCTGCTCCCTGGGCCAGCCCTGCTCAAAGTCCAAACTCTGCCAGGGTAAAAGCACCACGTGCCAAATGAACAGCTCTAGCAAACTCCCCAGGCTGGAAATTCCATTAAAATTAATCAATTCTCTCCTCTCCTGTGCTCTCAGAGCAAGAAATCCCCACAATTTAACTTTTAACATTTAGGCCAGCCTTTGTTTTCCCTGTTTCAGGATTACTGCCACAGCAGCCACTCAAGCTAAAACAAACCAACACTGCTCACAACAACTCAGATTTGCATCACTTCTCCTCAAGATATTTTTTCCTGTTTAATTCAGAAGAAATAAAATACTTAAGACTGAAATCCAAATAACTTCAGAGCCATTTCACTGTCCAGGCTAACATAAACAGTTGATAAATCAGTATTTCTCAACATTTCCCTGAAAAGCCCCTTAGGAAAACCCCAAAAACACAAAATGAGAGAAACTGCTAGAGAGAAAATTAACTGCACAATTAACTCTTAGACTTTTGTCCATACTGCTGGAGAGAAACTGTTAATTGGACAATTACCTCTCGGACTTTTGTTCCCAATTTCTTGAGCATCCAATTCCTTTGGATGCTCAAGAACTCGGAATGAAGTCCCAGAGCATTAAAAATCCAGCTCAACATCACAAATCCAGAACAGCTTTTCCCTGAAAAGCTCTTTAGGAAAACCCCAAAAACACAAAATGAGAAGAAACTGCTACCACCAATTCCTTTGGATGTTCAAGAACTTGGGAATAAAAGTCCCAGAGGATTAAGTTCCAGCTCAACATCACAAATCCAGGACAAAATGGGGGCTCAGCCTGTGAGCACCCCCAGAGCTCCTCTCCCCAAAAAGGGATAATTAATAAAGGGATGATTAATAAAGGGATAATGAATGCATCATTGCCTTTTCCCCCTCATTCCCTTACTGCTTGGTGCTGTTTGGTTTCTTCATTGAGAGTTTTCCTTCTCTCCTCTGCCTGCACCCGGATCTGCTCATTCTTCAGCTGTTCTATGGCAGCCTCGTACTCCTGGGGCAGAAGCAGAATTTAACCATCAGAAATTCACAGAAATTTCACCACCAGGAATTCACAGGAACTTCATCATCAGGAATTCACAGATCACCTGTACAGAAATGCTACTGACAATCACATTCCAAGAAATCCCTCTGCATTCAGAGTGGTACCCTTAAAAGATGACCACTGACACAAGGAAGTTAAAATATGATAGTAAATATGAATAATTAAAATAAATATAAATAATAAATTATTATAGTAAATTATGGTAATAAAATATGGACATGAATTATGATAATAAAATATTATACTATAATATAATAATAAAATATGATACTATAATATGATGATATAATATTATACTGAAATATGATAACATTATAATATGTATACCAAAATATGATACTAAAATGTTACAAAATATTATATTTTTAATACATTATAAACTTATTATAATATATAATTATATTATATATTATCATAAATATGATTATAAAATATGGTGATAAAGCAAAGTATTATAATGAAATATGATAATAGAATATAATAATGAAATATGCTAATAAAATATTATAGTAAGATATTATCATAAAATATTATAGTAAGATAATATAATACAATATTATAATAAGCTATTATATTAAAATACTACAATAAAGTATTGTAATAATATATTACAATAAATATGATAAAATATTAATTTCTGAATCATCATAAGAAATATCATAATCAACCATTTCAGGATTAAACACAATTTAAAAAAAATAAATTCAAGATATCAAGCAACACCCAAACAATCCCTAAATTCCTTTACAAGAGAAACAGAAATCTGTCCTTCACACAGTTACAGCTCCAGAAACCCCTGGTCACTCCCCAAAACCAGCAGGGATATTCAAGGCCACAAAAAATTGTGTCAGAACAGCCCAAATTAGCTGAGATCACCTCCCAGAATTACTCATTTTTCCCCCCTAAAGGCAAATAACCCCAATTTGCTGAAGCTGAGCAGAAGGACAAATCCATCACCCTCTGCAGAGGAAAGATTTGAGCTTTGTCCCTGCCAGAGCTGGCAGTGCCCGAGGGCCCCAAGGAGAGGAATCCCAGCCCACCTTGAGTTTGGTTTGCTGCTCCAGCTGCAAGGTCTGCTCCTGCATCTGGGCCAGGCTCAGCGCGTCCTTGGCGTGGCCTGGGGGCACAGAAAGGGACAGGGATGGCTCAGGGGCTGGATTTTACATTCTCCAGATTCTGTGCTGATACACCAGGTGTTAACACTTCTTCTTCCAGACTCTGTTCTCCAGATTTTCTGTTTTCCAGATTCAGGGTTTGGCTTTTCTATTTTCCAGATTCTTTCCTGATACCTCAGGTGTTAACGCTTCTATTTTCCAGATTCTGTACTGATGCCTCAGGTGTTAACTTTCCTATTTTCCCAAATTCTGTACTGATAACTCAGGTTTTGGCTTTTCTGTTTTTCACATTCTGTACATTTTAACTTTTCTATTCTCCACATTCTGCGCTGCTTTAGCGTGTGGGTCTGAGCTTCATAGCAGGGCATGGTGAGCTCTGTGCACAGAGCAGGGAGACAAAACAATTCCTTCTTTAGATATAACTCAGAGATATAATTCATTGATTTATATATTGGGTGCAGAGCCTGGACCCAAAACCAGAGCAGTGATTCCACACAATGAATCTTTCAGAGAAAAGAATTTATTGCTCCATTATCAGAAGAAATGAGCTTCTTCCCGCCTTGAAGGCGCTGTTAGGGTTCAGAGGAAGAAGTTGATGATGACCAGACAGAATCCTGTGTTTAAATGGAATTTATGCATCACTAACGAGGTGTATGAATGTGCAACAGGCTGTTGTTTTTAAGGGTTAATCCATGTTAACCTGGGTCCTTTTTCGGGCCCAGAAAAGGTACCCGGACTTCCACAGCTCTCTGTGTCTATTGTCTCATATTGTCCTAATTCAAACTGTCCAAATTATGATTACTGTAACTGTATTCCTATTTATATAACCATTTTATTACTATTAAACGTTGAAAATTTTAAAAACAAGCGATTGGCGTTTTTCACAGTCTAGGACCAAGCTCTGCTCCCTGGGAAGGGCAGGAAGGGGCGCCCGGGAGATTCTGCCTGGCTGAAAAACGCCAATTTTTTTTATAACCTAAAACCATATTTAATTAAGAGAATTAATACACCAGAAGTTTCTAGCACAACACATATTACATTCAATTGAATATTTGAATAAAACACACGCTGTTTCTCACACAGATCCTTTTCCCCACACCCCTCCGAGCCCTCCCCTCCCGTCCCCTCACGCACGGGACGCGTCCAACTCCCGCGCCGCCTTGGCCGCGCGCTCCAGGCCCGTGGGGTCGAAGTTGCTCCATTTGTCCTTGGGCGTCTGACGGTCCCCGGCGCCTCCAGCGCCCCCGCCGCCGCCGCCAGCAGCGGGGCCGGGCGGCAGCGAGAGGCCGCTGCCGGTGCCCGGAGGAGCCGCGTCCCCGCCGCCGCCCGGGGCGGCCCCGCGGTTCAGCCCGAACAGCCACGACATGAGGGCGGCGGCGCCGGCTGCACGCGGGGACGCGCCGCGGGCACTGCGCGTGCGCGGAGAGGCGGGCCGCGTTCTCATTGGGTGGAGGGAGAGGCGCGCCGCGCGGTGATTGGTGGAGGGGAGGCGCGTGTGGGGTTTGATTGGTGGGGAGAGGAGGGAGGGGCGGGGGAGGAGGGTGGAGGGGACGGAGAGCGCGGAGGGACAAATGGGGCGGTGCTTCCGCATAGCAACGGGAGTGAGGGGCGTTGCTAAGGGCCGCGAGGAGGCGTGGCCTGGGCGTTATCCCGGGATTGCCTTGGGAATATCCCGGGATTGCCTTGGGGTTATCCCGGATTTCCTTGGAAATCGGCCCCAACTTGGCGTTATCCCGGGATTGCCTTGGGAATATCCCGGGATTGCCTTGGGGTTATCCCGGATTTCCCTGGAAATCGGCCCCAGCTTGGCGTTATCCCGGGATTGCTTGGGAATATCCCGGATTTCCTCCGAAATCGGCCCCGGTTTTGCGTTATCCTGGGATTCCCTTGGGGTTATCCCAATTTCCCTTGCCATTATCCCGAATTTCCCCTGGCATTATCCCGGGTTTGGCTTGGGGTTATCCCATATTTTCCTTGGGGATATCCCAGGATTCCCTCGGTGTTATCCCGGGATTCCCTTGGGGTTATCCCGAATTTCCCTGGAAATCGGCCCCAGCCTGGCATTATCCCGAATTTCCCTTGGGTTAATCCCAGATTTGCTCCGAAATCAGCCCCAGTTTGGCGTTACCCCGAATTTCCCTTGGGGTTTTCGTGGATTTCCCTCGAAATCCTCTCCTTGGAATGGCAGAGAGGATGGGAAAGCAGAAAAGGGGAGCACAGAGAAACCTCTTGCTGTGGTTATGTGGGATAAAGAGCAGGATTTCCCTGGAAATCATCATTTTGGAACTGACGTTTCATCAAGACCAATATATTTCTGGTTTTTACATTTCCCACACATTTTTTGAGGGATGGGAGTAAAATTTGGGGTAAATCTGGTTATTCAGGCATGGGTGGAACACACACTTCATTTAAAATTATGATTTAAGGGTGATCTCAGAAGCTTTTGCCAACTTTTGTGATTCTATTAATTCCAGCTTTTCAACCCCTGGAACAAAACCCACAATTCCCCCCCATAAAACCCCACCGATTTCCCAGCAAGCACAAAGGAACCATTCAGTAGCTCTCATATTTATATTTATTTGTCTTCAAAAGGCTGTGTTACAACTGAGGGGGGATGAAAATTAATGCATTAATAAACTATGCAGGAAGTTGTGCAAACTTATTTTCTGTCCTACAGCGAGAAGAAACAAAATCATTTTATTGCATGAGCAGTTCCAGGGGCTTTGTGATCCTTTCAACGCTGAGATTAATCAGTCACAAATGCACATTCCAGAGGAGGACAGAAACCACATGAAAATCTCTTTATAGAGTTAATGAATGACTCACCTCCCTTCTCTCCTGAACAAGGCAGCCCAAGGAAAAATGCTCCAGAAAGGTGGAAATGAAAAATTCAGCTCTCAGGAGACAAAGTCAGGGGTAAAATTCCTCTCAGCTCCAAAAGGAGCTGATTTAAGCTGATTTAAGAAGGGTTTTTGAGGCTGAATGGGGCTCTCCACAAACAGCACTGCTTCAAAACCAAGCTCCACATGGAGGGAAAATAAGCAATAAATTTAAAATAGAACAAGAGTTACTGAGGGAGGGTGTTCCCACTGATGCTGGGGGTTAGCAGAGAAATATCTACATTTCTTTACAGCCCTAAGCCCTGAACTTTGAAACCATTTTCTTGGTCACTAGGTATTTATAATTAATTTATCTTTCTTTCTTTTTTTCCCCCGGCTCCCCCTTCCAGCGTGGCTTAGAGACAGCGAGTTCAAACTTAGGGAAATAATCAGATTTATATTTTTTTTTCCCTTAAAAACATTGATTTTTAAGTGTAGCTCAAGCTTAGCACTGGGTGAAAGCCCAAGACAAGACACCAGAGATGTGCTCTGTGTGTTCAGAGTGCAGAGGAATGATAGTGCTGGAGAATTATTGCCTGTAACTAATCACAGAACAGGCTAATTAATCTCCACGAGGGCAGCAGCACTCCCATTTGGTGAAGGGGGTTTGCAGGTATGCCAGAGCAATGATCCAGGCAGGAGCACAGAAACAAAAATAAATGTTTTAGATGGTTTTGTCTGGCTTTTCTGGGCTCTGGAGGGAAGCACATTCCCAGGATTTTGGGTTTTCTGCTCTCTCATTCCCTCCAGGGGATAGGTTGGATTCAGGACTGGATTTGGCCAGGATGGAATTGGAACAGCCAAATCCTGAATGAGTTCATGCAAAAAGAAACCTGCATCAACCTTGAATAAATAGAGAGCAGGAGCAAGCAGCAGTGAGGATCCACCACTCTGCCTCCTGTTTGTTACTGGTGTTTCTGTGAAATGGGGACACATTTGGCATCTTTTAGTCACATTTTTAGTCGCACTGGCTGTTCCATGCACCCAGGCAAGCCTTTAGACCTGGCAGAGCTTGGCTGGGGCCAGGTTTGGGCTGGACACCTGCAGGGACAGCACGGCCTGGGGCAGGAGCTGCTTCCTCCCTGGCTCCTCCTTTTTTTGTCCAAATCTTTGTCCTTTCCAGACCTTTGCTGTGCTGGGCAGGAGCTCACTGCAGGCTGTGCTGCTCTCTGGGCCTGGATCCTTGGGCCTCTGTGGCTGGAGGGGACACGAGGAACAGAAATGTCACAATACAAGGAATTAAAATGTCAGAAAATAAGGGATTAAAATGTCAGAACACAAGGAATTAAAATGTCAGAACACGAGGAATGCAAATGTCAGCTTTAGTCACCCATTCTCCACGTCTGAGTCACAGATCTCACCCCTTATTTTTATCCATTAGATGCATAAATAAACTTCAATAAATAAATAAATAAATTTATTTATTATTTAAATAATATTAATTAATAAATTAAAATAATACTTAAATTAATAACAATTAATATAATATTAAATTATATCTAATTAATAAATTAAATAAATTAATGTATTTTCATGCATTAAATGCATAAATAAATTTTAATAAAGAAATAAATTTATTGAATATTTAAATAAAAATAATAAAGAAAATTAGCAATTAAATTAGTAATAATTAATATAATACTGACTATTTACATAATAACTGTAATAAATAATTAAACTTATTTTATGCATTAAATGCATAAATAAATTTGAATAAATTTATTTAATATTGAAATAATATTAATAAATAAAGAAAATTGATAATTAAATTAATAATAATTTATATAATATTAAATAATATCTAATTAATAAATCTAATAAATAAACAAATGAATGTATTTTTTGCATCTGTCTCCACTGTACTCTTTTTCCTCCTGCCTGCAATAAACTCCACTAGGAGGAGTCTTACTCCTAAAAACGGGGGGAAAACCCAATTTTGGTCAGTCTGTGGTGAAACAAGAGCGGTGATGAGCACAGAATATCCCAGCCCTGGGGGCTGCTCTGTGGGTTTGGAATGCCTGAAACAGAAACCCCTGAGAGAGAGAGAAAAGAATGCAGGATTTGAATTGGAACCTTTAGAAAAACTGAAATATATTCAGCCACACAGTAGGAGTGCAAGTTTTTGTTTTAAGTAAGCAGAAATATATTTTAAGTCAGTAGAAATATATTTTAAGTCCCTTAAGAGAGTAAAAGCCCTAAAGCCTAGTTTAAAGTTCAGTGGTGTTCCCTTTCACAAAAATTCTCCACAGAGCACAAGTTTCTGCTCATTACCTTCTTAACAGCTTTCCCACCCCAGGAACTGGATTCTGAATAATGAAAAACTGGATTCTGAATAATGAAATACTGGATTCTGAGTAATAAAAAAATGGATTCTGAATAATCAAAATCCGCCCAGGGACTGGATTCTGAATAATGAAATACTGGATCCTGAATAATGAAACACTGGATCCTGAATAATGAAACACTGGATCCTGAATAATGAAAATCCACCCAGGGACTGGATTCTGAATAATGAAATACTGGATTCTGAGTAATAAAAAACTGGATTCTGAATAATCAAAATCCACCCAGGGACTGGATTCTGAATAATAAAAAAATGGATTCTGAATAATGAAAAACTGGATTTTGAATAATAAAAATCCACCCAGGGATTGGATTCTGAATAATATAAAAATAGATTCTGAATAATGAAAAGCTGGATTCTGAATAATAAAAATCCACCCAGGGATTGGATTCTGAGTAATATAAAAATAGATCCTGAATAATGAAAAACTGGATTCTGAGTAATAAAAAACTAGATTCTGAATAATAAAAACCCACCCAGGGACTGAATTCTGAATAATAAAAAACTGGGTTCTGAATAATAAAGAACTGGATTCTGAATAATAACAAACTGGATTCCAAATAGTAAAAATCCACCCATGGACTGGATTCTGAATAATAAAGGACTGGATTCCGAAAAATAAAAAAACTAGATTTTGAACAATAAAAAAACTAGATTCTGCACAACAAAACCCCACCCAGGGGCTGGATTCTGGGTCCCCCCTGAGGCAGGTGACCCTCTGGGGCCCCTCTCTGTGCTGCCCCCGCTCACCTTGCAGGGTGCAGGCCTTGGCTGACAGGGATTTCTCCGTGCCAGACCTGTAGATGGCCGTCACTGTCACCAGGTAGGTGGTGTTGGGCGCCAGGTGCTCCAGCCTGGTGCTGTTGTGGCCGCCGTCCACCTGCAGCAGCCTGGCTGAGCCCCCCGGCAGGGGCCCGTAGAGCACCTGGTAGGAGGCCACGGTGTCCAGAAGAGGAGCCCAGCTCACCTGCAGGCTGCGGGGCCCACAGTCCGAGATGAGAACCTCAACTGGGCTGATTTCCTCTGGGAAAGGTGGAGAGAGGTGTGGGTGAGGATTTAGTGAGAGTTATTGATGTGCGTCATATTGGGGTTCAGGGGCGGGGAATTAAAATCAACCCAGTGGAACTAAAATCAACCCACTGAAATTAAAATCAACCCAGCAAGGAAGTAAAGTCAACCCAGCAAATGATTCAAATTAACCCATTGGAATTAAAATCAACCCAGTGAAACTGGAATCAACCCAGTGAAATTCAAATCAACCCATCGGAATTGAAATCAACCCAGCAAGGAATTCAAATCAACCCAGCAAGGAATTCAAATCAACCCAGCAAGGAATTCAAATCAACCCAGTGGAACTAAAATCAACCCAGCAAATAATTCAAATCAACCCATTGGAATTAAAATCAACCCAGTGAAACTGAAATCAAGCCAGTGAAATTCAAATCAACCCAATGGAATTGAAATCAACCCAGCAAGGAATTCAAATCAACCCAGCAAGGAATTCAAATCAACCCAGCAAGGAATTCAAATCAACCCAGTGGAATTGAAATCAACTCAGCAAAGAATTAAAATCAACCCAGTGGAATTAAAATCAACCCAGGAAGGAATTGAAATCAACCCAGTGGAATTGAAATCAACCCAGTGGAATTGAAATCAACCCAGTGGAATTGAAATCAACCCAGTGGAATTGAAATCAACCCAGCAAGGAATTCAAATCAACTCAGCAAGGAAGTAAAGTCAACCCAGTGGAATTGAAATCAACACACTGAAATTCAAATCAACCCAGCAAGGAATTCAAATCAACCCAGGGAATTCAGATCAATCCAGTGGAATTAAAATCAGCCCAGTGGAATTCAAACCAGCCCAGCAAGCAGATGTTGGTGCTCATCCCACAGCTCAGCCCAAAGCAAAGGGTTTCTCTGCCTTTCAGCCAGAGCTGTTCTCACATGCAGAAAATGAATATTTTGTACAAGTCCGCCTTGACTCTGCCAGCCCAGCCCAGTTTTCAGTTTGCCCCAGCACAAATCTGAGCTATTCTCTGCACAGAGAGGCTGATCCTGCTCCGAGTTCCTCCCCTCTCAAACCCAGACTTCCCTTAGGTCATTCCAGCATCCTCCAGCTCCAGCTCCAGCCCCAGGCGGGATCCTGTCCTTGTCCCTAAGGTCCAAGCCATGCCCATCTTACCTGGCAGGGTGATGACCCTGATGCCCCCATCCATGCCCATCTTACCTGGCAGGGTGATGACCCTGATGCCCCCATCCATGCCCCTTTACCTGGCAGGGTGGTGACTCAGGCCCCATCCATGCCCCTTTACCTGGCAGGGTGGTGCCCTTGGTCCCATCCATGCCCCTTTACCTGGCAGGGTGGTGCCCCTGATGCCTCCATCCATGCCCCTTTACCTGGCAGGGTGATGACCCTGATGCCCCCATCCATGCCCCTTTACCTGGCAGGGTGGTGCCCTTGGTCCCATCCATGCCCCTTTACCTGGCAGGGTGGTGCCCCTGGTGCCCCAAGGCCCCATCCATGCCATCTTACCTGGCAGGGTGGTGACCCTGGTTCTCTGGGGAGGGACGTAGCGCACGTTGGACTCGGGGGTCAGCGCCACCTCGTAGGTGGTCGCCGGTGCCAGCTGGGTGAGCACGAGGCTGCTCTGTGCCCCGGGCACCTGCAGGGCCCTCCTGGCAGCGGGGTCGCCCCCCGGGCCGTACTCCAGGCTGTAGAAGCCGCTGTCCGGGGACAGCAGCTGCGGCCACACCAGGCGGAAGCTGCTGGAGGTGACGTCGGTGGCGTGCAGGCGGTTGGCACGGATGGCATCTGGAAAGGGACGGGGGACAGAGATCACTGCTGGCATCGGCCCCCAGAGCAGGAGCAGCTGCAGTGCCAGCCCTGCTGGGGCACACGTGCAGCTGGCAGCACCCGTGCAGTCACCGAGGGGTGGTGCTGGATTAAGGTTTTTATTTTGACTCAGAGATGGAGTAACTGAGTAAAAGGCTTTTAAAATATTTTATTTTTTATTAAATATACTTATATACTTATATTTTTATATATTCCATATCCATATATTTATATTTAATATCAATATATTGAATATTAATATAGAATATCTTATTCTAATAATATTTTTTATATTCTGTATTTATATATTGATATTTAATATTAATCTATCCATATTTAGTATAGGTATATTTACTTTATATATTTATATATTAATATTTTATATTTCATAATTTTATTCATTTTATTAATTTATATATTCATATATATGTATTTTATATTTAAATATTTTTACATTTTTACTTAAATATATTTTATATCTTCATTATATTGATATATTTTATATATTTTATATATTTTTATACTTTTTTATACATTTTTATATATTTTTATATATTTTATATATTTTATATATTTAAATATATATTTATATGATTACTTAAATACGTTTATATATCTTATTATATTTTTATTTATATATTTCTATTTTGTATATTTTATTTATATATTTTTAAATTTTCTTTTTAATTTTTACTTCCATGTGAAGGATGAGGCAATACAGATGTTACAATTTACGTTATCACGATCAGAAGCCAACTCTTTATTATAGCACATTATAAGTGTTTCTTGACCTATCAGCTTTTATAACACTGAATATATATATTTGTATATTTATTTAAATATATTTATACATTCATTTAAATGTATTTATATATCTCATTATATTTTATTTTATATATTAATATTTTGTATATTTATATTTAGAATAAAATGCTGAAAAATTCTTAAACTAATTATCAAAAATTACCTTTTATGAGTCTTATTACAGTGTATTTTTCACAGTTCTATTTCCCTGAAGCACCTCGCCTAGAGATCTGGTCTAGATTGAGAGATCTGGTCTAGATCGAGAGATCTGGTCTAGATCTCTAATCTAGGGTAGAGAATTAATTCTCTACAAATTAATTTCCCTGTGGAAATCCCCAAACCAGCAAACCCCTGCACAAGAACGGCCCGGAGCGTGGAGAGCTCCATTCCTCCTGCTCTGTGCCCATCCCAGTGCCCGGGGGACAGGGCAGGGCCTGGGCAGTGCCAGCCCAGCTGAGGTCACCCCGTCCTGAGGGCTCACAGAGCTGCCTTGTTCGGTGACATTCAGCACTCAGAGAGAGCCCCCTTGTGCCACCTCACCTCTCCCTGCCCACGGGATCCACAAAACCACAGAATCCACATGATTCACAGAATCCACAAAACCACAGAATCCACATGATTCACAGAATCCGCAGAACCACAGAATCCAAAAAACCACAGAATCCACATGATTCACAGAATCCACAAAACCACAGAATCACAGAATTCTCAGAATACACAAAACCACAGAATCCACAGAACCACAGAATCCAAAAAACCACAGAATCCACATGATTCTCAGAATCCACAGAACCACAGAATCACAGAATTCTCAGAATCCACAAAACCACAGAATCCACAGAATCCACATGATTCACAGAATCCACAAAACCACAGAATCACAGAATTCTCAGAATCCACAAAACCACATAATCCACAGAACCACAGAATCCAAAAAACCACAGAATCCACATGATTCACGGAATCCACATGATTCACAGAATCCACAAAACCACAGAATCCACATGATTCACAGGATTCTCAGAATCCGCAGAATTCTCAGAACCACGGAGTTCTCAGAATCTCTGGGTTGGAAGAGACTTTTAAGATCAGGTCCAACCCAGCCCCAACAGCTCAACTCAACCCTGGCACCCCATGCCACACCCAGGGATGGTGACTCCACCACCTCCCCAGTTCCTGGGAATTCCCAAAATTCTCAGAATCCACAGGTTGGAAGAGCCCTTCAAGACCATCGACCCAACCCTGGCACCCAGTGCCACATCCAGGCTTTGTTAAACACACCCAGGGATGGGGACTGCTCCTTTTGGAGCCTTTTTTTGTGCTACCTTTGAGCTCCAGAGCACAAACCCCAGGCTTAAATCCCTCTGGTGGTGCTCCCTGACCCTTCTGACACTCCCATTTTGGGCACAATTCCACTGTTCTCTGGTCTTCCAGAGAGGCACAAACACACAGGATTTTGTTTCTAGCTCCAGGGAAGTGACATGGAGACCTCTTTTGTTTCTAAATGATGTTTAAGAGCTTTGAAAAGCCCCTAAATCCTTATAAAAGCACTTCCAGCTCATGCTCAGAGCACTCACAGAGCTCTCACACAGAGAGCTTCGCACAGAGGCGAAGGGAGGCACAAAATCCTCTCCCAAAGCTGCAAATTTGGGGCTGCTCTGCCTTCCCAGACTCATCCTTTAGCTGGGAGAGGACCAGCCCTCCTCCTCTGAGCCCTGCCAGCTTCCCTGTACCAAATAAAACAGGCTCAGATTTTCCTCTGAGCTGTTCCCTGGCAGGAACATCTCCCTGCTCTGTGCCCTGCCCATCCCAGTGATCCCATCCCATCCCAAATCCTGGGGCCCTGCACTCTTCTGGGAGCCCCACAAACCTCAGGGACCGAGCCACAAAGGGACAGGAAGCACAGGGAAGGTCTCAGTGCTGCCAAAAAACCCTGCCAGAAGCTCAGGGAATGGAAATTAGTGAGCTGGGAGCAGGGAAAATGTCAATGGAGGGGGCAGATCAAAGGAGAAGCCCGCAGCAAACAGCTCTGCCCCTTGTTGCCAGAGCCCTGGAAGTTTCAGCATATAAAGAGAGAAATAAAGCACAGAAAATGAAGACATAAATGCCCACAATGGTGAGAAATGGATTTATAGAGAGTTCTCAAACAGAAGGCTCACACAGTGTGCGTCTGTGTGCAAACCTGGAGATAAGAAATGCTGATTTAGAAACGCCGTGGAACAGGACAGACATTGTGGAGAGAGAAATGGAACCAGAAAAGAAGTTTCAAAAGATGACCTTACAGAAAAGATTAGACACTTTGGAGAAACAGAACTGTGAAAGATGCATTGTAGTAGGAGCCATGAGGGGTAATTTTAGATGATTGGCTTTAAAACATTTACAACATGGTGTAGCTAAAGCAAATAAGCCAAAACCCCTTATAATGTAGTATAATTAAGAAATAGTTAACTCCTGACTGTGATGGTGTGAATTATAACGTCTGTACTGTCTCACCCTTCACATGAGACTGAAAATAAAATAAAAGTTTTTCAAACACCTCTCAGTTGCCCCATCTCTGGGTCAGAAAAGGGCTCAATCCAACACTCAATGTGTTTCCCAGCCCCTCTGCTCCCAGAGGGAACCAGTCATAAATAAATAAATAAATATTTTTAGCATTATCATTATTTAATAATTAATATCCTGTACTGGACTGAGGCAGTGCCTGCCTGGTGACACTTTCCCTCCACCTCCTGCCTCTTGGGGACTCCAAACACCATTTTGCAGCCAGGAGCTCTGCAAAGGTCAGGATCAGACTTGCAGGAATGCTGCTGGCTTCATGATGAGGATGAGAAAGTAAAAACAGCAGCAAGAACAGCCAGAACAGGACAGATTTGTCCCAAATCCCAGCTGCAGCTCCTCTGACCCAGACTAGGACAGGTTCTCCTGCAATTTCTCAGACCCAGATTAGCCTGGATTTTTTTTCCTGGCTGCAGAAGAACCTGTCCTAAACTGGGTCTGAGAAGCTGCAGCTGGGATTTGGGATTCTGGTTCTGTTTGATGTGAGTGGGGCAAAGTTCTGATTCTGGCAGGGGTGACAGAGCTCAAAGCCTTCCCTGCAGCAGAACTCTCAAAATCAGACTTGCAGGAATGCTGCTGGCTTCATGATGAGGGTAAAAACAAAACAGCAGCAAGAACAGCCAGAACAGGACAGATTTGTCCCAAATCCCAGCTGCAGCTTCTCAGGATGGGTTAGACTGGGACAAATTAGATTAGGACAGGTGAGATTGGGACAGGTGAGATTGGGACAGGTGAGATTGGGACAGGTTCTCCTGCAGCTCCTCAGACCCAGTTTAGGACAGGCTCTTCTGCAACTTGTCTGACCCAGATCAGGAAAAATTCTTCTGTAGCTTTCAGACCCAAACTAGGACAGGTTCTCCTGCAGTTCTCAGACCCAGATTTGCCAGGATTTCTGCTTGGCTCCAGGAGAACCTGTCCTAATCTGGTTTAGAGAAGCTGCAGCTGGGATTTGGGACAAATCACTTTGATGTGAGTGGGGCAAGGTTCTGATTCTGGCAGGGGGACAGAGCTCAGAGCCTTCCCTGCAGCAGGACTCACCCAGGGCCCATTTTGGGTCAGAAATGCTCTTTCCTGAGCGCATGTGGGACGTGGGGATGCTCAGGGCTTGCAGGCTCCTGCAAAGCCTGGCTCAGGAGTGGTGCCAAAGGCTGGCAGGAGGCAGCAGCCCCAGCCTAACTGGGCTGGGCACGGAGCAAGTGGCTGCAGGCTCGGGGCTGATGTCAGCTCACAGGAATGCCCTGGTTTCACAACCAAGAGGGTCCTTCCCCAGCACCAAATGCCACATTTTGGGCACAGCGAAGGGAGCCTGAGCTCCTGCACAGCCTGAGAACCTTCCCCTCCCTCTGGGCAGGGTGGAGGTGCCTGCCAGGAGCCAGCTGTGCTTTCTGCAGAAAGAAAAGATGTCCTGATCCTAGGACTGAAAACCTCTTGTAAGGGCATGGAGAAGGTTGTCGTTGATACATCAGACTCCCCTTTTCCTCACAAAGCCTTGAAAAGTGTGGGGCAATGGTTCATAGACATGGCTGTGAGTCCTCTTTGTTCTTTTGGGGTCTCACACAACAGGGCACAGCTATGACTCCCCTTCATTCTTTTGGGGTTTAACCCAAAAGGACACGACTGTGACTCCCCAAACCTTTGTTCTTTTGGGGTCTCTCTCAAAAGGACATGACCGTGCCTCCCCTTTATTCTTCTGGGGTTTAACCAAAAAGGCCTTCAGCAAAGGCCTCCATGGTGAAGGAAGCAAATGTTAAAGGAGCTGTGATCCCATGAGAAATCTGAACAGAGAAAAAGAGAGGAGTGATGAGACCATGTGCCCTCACAGAGAGGAGATCTCTGTTCTCAGAGGTGAAGGTGATTTCAGAAATAGATGTAGACAACATTTGCTCTTGAACTAATCTTTAAACCAACACCCCATCAGCTGACATGGCCCATAAACACAGCTGTGGGAAAAGCTGTGAAAACACAGGAGGGACTTCGCGATTGCACGGGCTGAGAAAAGCAGGCAGCGAGCACCCCCAGCCCCTGTCCTGGGCAGCTCTGGGGCCACTTCAGCCCCAGCACATCTCCCTGTGCAGGCTGAGCCCACCTGAGGCAGCAGAGCCTGGCAGGGAGCCCTGGTTTGGAATTTCTGAGGAGCAGGCAGGAAACAGCCCAGCCTGGAGAGGGGATGGAAGGAGGGGAGCAGCTCCTGACAAAGCTTGTTTGTGCCTCTCCAAAAGCCTCCACTGTTTTGTTTTGTTTTTTTTTTTGTTTTTTTGTTTTTTTGT
Source organism: Melospiza georgiana (assembly GCF_028018845.1). Classification (NCBI taxonomy): domain Eukaryota; kingdom Metazoa; phylum Chordata; class Aves; order Passeriformes; family Passerellidae; genus Melospiza; species Melospiza georgiana. The sequence goes on from NC_080451.1 coordinate 9,690,812, forward strand.
TTTTTTTTTAACATTAGCAGAGATGAAGATAAGAGAGGAGTGATAATTAAACCATTCCATAGCTGGAATTAATTAATTCCTGCCTGTCCCTGCCATGCCAGGAAGGGTGGTGGAGCTCTGAGCTGCTCCAGGTAGGCACCAGTGGATTTATTTAAGGGGTTTTATTAATGTGAAATCAGGTGATGTGACCAAAATCTGGCACTTTGCAAGCCCTGGATTCCTGTGGGAACCTCACCTGGCATTAAAACCCCAGCCCAGGAGGTTTTAGGGCTTGCTGGGTTCACAGAATGGGCGCTGCCCTCAGGCACAGTGCTGACCTCTGCAGGTTTTAGATCTGCTTTGTTCTTTTGGGGTCTCACCCAAAAGGACACAACTGGGACTCCCTAAACTTTTGGTTTTTGGGGTTTCACAAAAAAGAATATGGCTGCGACTCCTCTTTGGGGTTTCACACAAAAAGGACACAACTGTGACTCCCCTTCATTCTTTGGGGTCTCACACAAAAGGACATCATTGTGACTGCCCAAATCTTTGTTCCTTTGGGGTTTAACCCCAAAGGACACAGCTCTGACTCCCCAAACCTTTGTTCTTTTGGGGTTTCACCCCGAAGGACACGTCTGTGCCTCCCCTTTGCCCTTTTTGGGGTCTCACACTGCAGGTACTCTGGCTCAGTGCCATTTCCAATGCCATTTCCCTCTCTCCACCCTGTGAGGGGCACAGAATCTACCTTGGGCTGCTCCTCCAAGGGCTCTGCTGGCCAAGTCAGGCCAGGGATCTGGAACACGTTAGAACAGGGGTTTATGGAACAAAAACATTCCTTTCCTATAGCCTCAATGCTGACAGCTTGCACTGTCCTGAATTGTGTTTTTGAAGAGAGCAACTGCGGGAGTTGGAGGTCTCAGCCCCTGATGGTGAATTTTAGAGATTCAGATCTATCCCAAACAAGAGCTGGAAGGAGCTGACAGCAACAAATCCTTGCCAGGGACACACATCCCATTTTAGATGTGCTCAACACGTTTGTGTTCCTCCATCAGCTGGCACAGAGACAGAAACTTTTGAGAGGAAAAAAAATAAAAACCACTTTAAGTGTGAAAATCAACTCAGGGGGCTCAGGCACTTTGTGCCCACAGTTTGCTGAGGTGAAATCATCCCAGTTTGGGCAACCTGTGGTTAACAGCCTGTGCAGGTGGGGCATTTTGAGCTCTGCCTGGGGTGTGCAGATGCCTGACCTGCATGACTCATCCCAAAGACTTGTGGGGTTTTAAGGAACTCAGATATTTCGAGTTCCTACTTCCCAGCTGAACTCACAAACACAAGTTCACCTCACCAAGGGGAATCTGTCCCACTCACACAAACATTCCAAGGGCAAATATTTGTCCCAGACCTCCCAGGAGCCTTGGTTTGTACTTGGACCTGTGGCGGGGATTTGGGAATTGGGGTGATGGTTGTTTATATTAATTAACCAATCACTCAAAGCTGTGCCTAACTGTCTGGAGACAGTCACAGCTTTTCCTTTAGTATGATGTAGTATAGTTATAATATAAAATACTAATAATATATAATAAATAATATAATATGGTATTAATGTAATATAGTATAGTTTCAATAAAGCAATTGTTCAGCTTTCTGAATCATGGAGTCAGAGCGCATTATTCTCTTTAGTATAGTTATAATATTATATTATATATTATTATATATGTATATTACATATAATATACATATATATTATTATATACATATACTAATGTATATTATACATTTATATACTATATATGTATATATAGTATAATGTATATTGTTAATGTATATATAGTATTAATGTCATATAATATAGTTATAATAAAGCAATTCTTCAATTGTTCTGAACCATGGATTCAGAGCACATTATTCCCTTTGGTATAGTTATAATATAGTATTAACGTAATACTATATATATAATTATAATATAATATATATTATATTATTAGAAATATATAATTATAGATAATAATATATATTATATAATTAATATAATAATACATATACACTAGACTATATTAATACTATAGTAAGTTAATAGTATTAATATAATATAGCATTAAAATAGTATTAATATAGTACAGTATACTATAATATAGTACAGTATAATATAATTAATATAATATGGCAATTGTTCAGCCCACTGAACCATGGGGTCAGAGCAGATTATTCTCTTCAATATAGTTATAATATAGTATTAATGTCATATAATATAGATAAATAAAGCAATTGTTCTGAACCACGGAGTCAGAGCACATTATTCTCTTCAGTATAATTATAATACAGTATTAATGCCATATAATATAGTATTAATGTCATATATTATATTTCAATAAAGCAATAGTTCTGAACCATGGGGTCAGAGCACATTATTCTCTTCAGTATAGTTATGATACAGTATTAATGCCATATAATATACTATTAATGCCATATAATATACTATTAATGCCATACAATATAGTTTAATAAAGGAATTGTTCTGAACCATGGGGTCGGATCACGTTATTCCCCAGCTGGGGATCACCTACCCCATCAGCGAACAGCCTCCACCCTCTGCGCCCCAGGCTGAGCCCTGCTGCCCCTGCCCTGGTGCCCGCGTACCTCGGATGGCGTCCCTGAGCTCCGGGGTGATGATGGGCAGGTCGTCCACGTCCACAAAGTGCAGGTGCGCGTCCGAGGGCGTGCTGGCGGCCGCCGACAGCTGCAGGAAGTTCCCGCGGCCGGTGCTGACGATGAACACGGTGACCCCCATGTCCTTCAGCAGCTGCATGGGCTCCGAGATGTCGTCCGTGGAGAAGCCGTCCGTCACCCACACCAGCACCTTGGGCACGTCGGGCCTGGCCCCGGCCTGGCTGCTGAAGAGCTTCTCCCTGGCCAGGGCCAGCGCCTTGCCCGTGTTGGTGTCGCCCATGCGCTGCCGCGTGCCCGCGATGGCGCTGCGCAGGCTGGCCCCGCTCAGGTGCTGGTCAAAGGGGAACTCCATGCTGGGCGTGGTGCTGATGTGGATGAGGCTGGCCTGCACGTCCCTGGGCCCGAAGGCGAAGGGCTGCAGGAGGTCCCACATGAACTCCTTGACCTTGGAGAACTCATGGCGGGAGACGCTGGCAGAGCTGTCCAGCAGGAGCAGGAGGTCGCCCTCGGTGTTGGAGGCGGAGGGCTGGGGAGCTGCAGGGCAGAGAGAGAGGGAACAGCATCAGTGGAGGGCTGTGAGCCCAAAACCTGCACAGGCTGGGGAGTCACAGCTGTGTCCTTTGGGGTGAAACCGCCAAAAAACAGAGGTTTGGGGAGTCACAGCTGTGTCCTTTGGGGTGAAACCCCAGAAGAACAAAGAGGAGTCACAGCTGTGTCCTTTTGTGTGAAATCCCAAAAGCCAAAGGTTTGGGGAGGCACAACTGTGTCCTTTGGGGTGAAATCCCAAAAGAATAAAGAGGAGTCACAGCTGTGTCCTTTGGGGTGAAACCCCCAAAAACAAAGGTTTAGGGAATCACAGCTGTGTCCTTTTATGTGAAATGCCAAAAGAACAAAGGTTTGAGGAGTCACAGCCAAATCCTTTTGGGTGAAACCCCAAAAGAACAAAGGTTTGGGGAGTCACAGCCGTGTCCTTTTGTCTGTACCCTGCAGCTCTCCGGCACCACATTCCCATCCCATAACTGCCGGTTTTCCCCATTACTCATTGCTGTTAATTACTCATTGCTGTTAATTAGGGACAGCCCCATCCTGACCCCACAGGGCTCTGCCTTGGTTAACCAAAGCAGCAGCTGGAGGGCAGAGGGTGTTTTGGGGCTGAAGCTTCTCCTTCATTCCAACCCCATCCCATCTGTGACACTGACTCCTGCACGAGATGGAAACAAATTCCTCCTGTTCAGCAGAAAGAATCCATTAAAAAACATAAAAATAAATAAAATCGAGACAAAGGCTCTGCCCCCATCAGGAGTGTGGCAGGGCTCACAAAGCAAGCAGACACTGCAATCAGCCTCCCTGCAGGTCCAGGCTCTCCATTCCCTCATCCTTCCTCCCGCTCCTTGTCCCGCATCCAGCACAAACATGCCATCCGTGCCAGAGGTGGAGGTTTGGAAGCACCAAATCCCTGCTCACGCAAGCAGCTGCTGCTCCCAGGCACTGCAGACGGCGTGGCCAGGTGCCAGAGGAGGATTTCTCATTTTTCAGGGGGGATCTGGAGCACCCGTGAGCATTTTCAGTGTCAGGGATAGCTGAGATGTGACCCCTGAGCTGTGCCGGGGCCTGGGCAGGGACAGTGACACTGCAGGGTCCTGCTGTCACCCCTGTGCGAGGCTGGGTCCATGGCCCGGGCTCTGAAGTGTTTGGAAGGGCTGGATTTGGGAAGGAAAATGTCCCCATGGAAACACAACGCTGGCTGCTGGCTTTTCCAGCAGGAGGAGGAGAGCAGCTGGCCAGGCTTCCCCCGATGCTGACAGGAGACATCCGGGCTGGAGCTGAGCACGGGCTGATTCACACAGCCCCGGGCTCTGGGGCTCCCTCACAGCCAGCAGGGATCAGCTCCTGTCTGGGGTAATGCTGCTTGACATCCCGCTCTTGTCTTCTCTCACTGCTTGGGCTGGAAACCTGCGCGCTGAGGAATTTAAATTTTCCATGCTTTTAAAGGTACAGACCCCAAAGAGAACCTTTCTCCACATCCCCAGGTCAGTGCAGTGTTCCAAAATGGAATGATAGAACTGGGATTGTGGGTGTGGAGTTGGTTAGAAGTGTGTAAAATCACAGAGTGGAAAACTGAGAGTTTGAGGTTTTAGAATATAGAAATAAATATGAAGCAATATGAGGTTTTAGGGTGGAGGCAGGTTGTTCTTCTTCACCTTCTTCTCCGTGGGTGAAGTGTTCCTGTCCCTGTGCCACCACAGCCCCTCTGGACAGGGCACCAGGAGCTGTGCCAGGCTGGGATGGGCATCTCCTGCCCACAGGGGGAGAGGCCAAAGGCAGCTCAACCCAAACACTGATCCTCCTGAACCCAGCTCATCCAGACCCAGTTTAACCCAAACAACTGATCAACCCTAACCCAGCTCAACCCAAACACTGATCCTCCTGAACCCAGCTCATCCAAACCCAGTTTAACCCAAACACTGATCAACCCTAACCCAGCTCATCCAAACCCTGATCATTCCAAAACCAGATCAGCTCAGCCCAAACCCAGCTCATTCCAAGCCCATCTCAATCCCCAAACCCAGCTCAGCTCATCCCTAACCCAGCTCAATCCCCAAACCCAGTTTAACCCTAACCCAGCTCAGCCCCTAACCCTGATCATTCCAAACCCAGCTCAGCCCCAAACACTGATCAACCCAAACCCAGCTGATCCCAAGCCCACAGCCAGCCTCTGGAGCAGGGCACAGCCCTTGTGGAATGCCAAGGCTGGCTCTGGCACAGCCCCTGAAGGCCTGAGCATTGTTCAGAGCCCGGGCTGGGAAATGCCATGGGTTGGGAAAATGCCACGGGCTGCCACCAGGAGAGCAGGACAATGGGAATGTGCCACGGGCTGCCAGGGTGGCAGGAGGGCAGGACAATGGGAATTGCTGCTCCTAGGGTGGCAGGAGGGCAGGACAATGGGAATTGCTGCTCCCGGGGTGGACTTGGAGAGCTGGGACAATGCCAGGAGCTGCAGAACTGTAACTGCGCCAGTGGGACACTGAGGGACAAAATCCAGCACCCTGTGAGGGACAGTGGGACATGGAGGGACAAAATCCAGCCTGGGACACTGAGGGACAAACCCCAGCACCCTGTGAGGGACAAAATCCAGCCTGGGACACTGAGGGACAAAATCCAGCCTGGGACACTGAGGGACAAACCCCAGCACCCTGTGAGGGACAAAATCCAGCCTGGGACACTGAGGGACAAAATCCAGCCTGGGACACTGAGGGACAAACCCCAGTGGGACACTGAGGAGCAGACACGAGGTTCCCTCTGGTTTCCCAGTGTTTGCAGTTCCCAGGTGCCCTGAAAATCAAACAGAACCATCCCTGGAGCGACAGAACCAACCAGAACCATCCCTGCGGGCACAGAACCTTCTCCAAACCAGGACAGACAGAACTGCAGCAGCTCAGCCACCACCGAGGGGTGAGTCCTGCCCAGGAACGGGACACCATCCATCCATCCATCCATCCATCCATCCATCCATCCATCCATCCATCCATCCATCCATCCATCCATCCCTCTCCCAGTTCCAGCTCTGCAGGGCTGCCCCGTTATCGTTTCCCATCTGCAGCTCCCAGGAGAAAGAAAAGCTGAAGTTTTAGAGGCGAAGCGATTGAATTACAGCGATCAGGAGAGAACAGAGCGTTAATCACCGCTGGCTCCCCTCAGAGCCCTCAGTGAGCAGCGAGCACTTTTCCATGGGGTTCCTTTAACTCTGTGAATTTCTGAACAATTCCCTCTTCCCCACCGGGAACAAAATAGACAAAATTGCATTCTAAGTAATTTCTTTCTGCGATTGCAGACAGGTTTCTTGTGCACAAGCACTTCTAAAAGCAGCAAACACCTAAAGTAGCACCGTAGTCTCAGTTTTTATTCTGAGAAGGGTTTTTGAGGAGAGCAGGAGGCAGGGAATGGGGAAAAGCAGGGCAGGAACCCTTCACCTTTCCAGCACTCACCTGGCTCAGGTGAGCAAATTGACAGCAAAATGCAGGCACGGAAAAAGGGACAGCAGCACCTTAGGCTCAGTTTTTGTTCTCAAAGGGGTTTTTGAGGCGAGCAGGAGGCAGGGAATGGGGTAAAGCAGAGCAGGAATGCTTCGCCCTCCCAGGCACTCACCTGGCTCAGGTGTGTCCCGTCCCACAGCAAAATTCAGCCACAAAAAAAGGGAGAGCAGCACTGCAAGCTCAGTTTTTATTCTGAAAGGGGTTTTTGAGGGGAGCAGGAGGCAAAGAACGCAGTAAAGCAGCTCAGGAACACTTTGCCTTCCCGGCACTCACCTGGCTCAGGTGCGTCCTGTCCCGCAGCAAAACACAGCCACAGCAGAAGTGAAAACGCCACCTTGGCCAACATAGCCGAGCCTGGTGCTGCCCAAAGCGCCTTGAATCCCCCCGACGGGGCCCAGCAGAGCCCGAGCTCGGTCATGGTCCGCGTCCTGCAGCCCCCAGAGCCATCCTGCAGCTCCGGCTGGGGCTTGGCTGCGCTGCGAGCTCCGGCTCCGGCAGGGAATTTTCTTTCCTTCCTCCCCCCCACTCCTTTTAAAGCCATAAATCCATCCCGACAGCGAGAGCTGGAGCACAGGCAGCTCCTGCTGCTCGTCCTCCTCCTCCTCCTCTTATGCTGAGTTAAGCTCGCCCCAGGAGCGGGGTTTGGTCCGAGTGCAGCTGGGCTTGGCTTGGGGAAAAAAAAAAAAAAATATATATATATATATATATATATATATCCCTGTAGATAAAACTTTGGCCGTGAGAAGCACTGGCAGCAGGCCAGGAACTAGAGAGAAAAATAAAAGAGAAAAAAAAAAAAAAAAAAGGGAAAGAAAACTGCCAGAAATCCAAAGTCCTGCCGGTGTGGAATGAGCTGGAAGAAGGGAGAAGGCGCTTATAAAGGCAAGGAGGAGTGGGGAAGGCAGGAGCTGCCCTGCCCTGCCCCGGGAATATTGGCCAATAATCTGCTGGGAGGAGCTTTGGGAGCTTTGCTCTGCTCGGGGCTGTCCATGGGGACAATCCTGGGGCTGGGACACGCGGGGCTCTGTCACCTGGGTCCCCCCGACAGGGAAATTAATGCACAAACATCGGGAAATTAATGCTCAAACACCGGGAAATTAATGCACAAACCCAGGAAATTATTGCACAAATACCGGGAAATTAATGCACAAATACCGGGAAATTAATGCTCAAACACCGGGAAATTAATGCACAAACACCGGGAAATTAATGCTCAAACACCGGGAAATTAATGCTCAAACACCTTTGCTGGAAGCTTCAGAGGGAGGAGAGGCTGACTGAGATCCCTGAATTCCTGCATCCCAAACCCAGACACCCACCTGCTCCCATTATATCCCATAATATCCCCTCAAATCCCACCAAATCCACCAAATCCCAGCAGATCCCATCATATCCCACAAAATCCCATCCCATCCTCCTCCTGCCCCGTCTCCGGACCCATCCAGCGCCCCTTGCAGGATAAATGGAGATGATTCCCTTCCCAAATTTATAATTAAAATTATAATTCTTATTAATTTTAAAATAAATTTTTATTAAATAATTTATATATTTCAATTAAATAGTATTAATTAAACAATTAATATTAAATTTTTATAAACTGTGCCTCTCTGAGTTACCTCCCCACTTTCCAAAGGATTTGTTGAAAGCTTCAGATGGAGGAGAGACTGATTCGGATCCCTCACACAATTAAAAGTCAAATATCATATACAGATGTTAGGAGAAGTTTTATAGATTTATAGTTATATTTTATAGATTTATAGTTATATTTTATACATTTTTAGTTATGTTTTATACACTTTTAGTTATGTGTTATAAGTTTATAGTTATGTTTTATAGATTTAAAGTTATATGTTATAGATTTGAAGTTATATGTTATAGATTTATAATTATGTTTTATGGATTTATAGCTATGTTTTATAGATTTTTGTTATGTTTTATAGATTTTTAGTTATATTTTATAGATTTTTAGTGATGTTTTACCGCTCTTGTGTTGTTATCAGGGTTTGGGACATTTGGGAGGGTGGGATTGTCACTGTGGCAGCACCTGATCAACAATCAAGATTAAAGGGTTTAAACTCCACCATGGACAGAGAAGAAAGAGCTCATGGGCAGAATTTAAAGGGTTAAAAGGCAAAAAATCCTGGTGGGAAAAATCCTCTGCTCTGGTGCTGTTATATTTTCTCCATTCATTCTTCTGTTGTATTTTTGATAAGGTTTTAATAAACCTTTCTCAATTTTTTTGGAAGCGAGCAGCATTTCTCACAAGTTCTCCCACTTTAAAGGTGATTTCTGCTGGTTAATTAATTTCTGCTCATTAATTTCTGCTCATCTGCAGGCCAAGGGCTCCAGGTTCATCTCGCTGACCCCAGAAATGCCAGCCTGGGCCAGGCCTGGCTCTGTCACTTCTCAGTTACCACCGGGTCATGCAGGGCTCAGCCTGGAGTCATCTCTTATTTTTGCTTGACTTGGAAGACAAACTACGAAAATAGAAGTGTTTACATCTCCCAAACACCAGTTTTATGTTTCTCAGAGGATAAGCAGGGCTGGGAATTACTCCTCCTTGTTTTTGTGAAGAGATTGGGAGTGATTTCATAGATTTATATAATATATTTTTTAAAATTTCTGAATTTAAAAATTACATTGAAATTTATATTACCATTATAAAACTATGATTCAATAATATTTAAAATATTATAAATAATATATTAAAATATTATATATAATATTATAATGTATATCACGAATATTATAGTATTATAGAATATATAAAATATATAAAATATATATACTGTATATAATATAATATAATATAATATAATATAATATAATATAATATAATATAATATAATATAATATATATTATATTATATTATATATTATATGGATAGATATTACATATTACATATAATATATTACACATATTATATATTATTAATATTATAATATATTAATATATAACTATACTATTATATATAATAGTATATAATGATATATATAAATATATTTTATTCATTATGTATTTATAAAAGATTACATTATAATACATTAGAAATATATAATGAATAATATATATAATGAACTATCTCCTAATTAACATTTATATTAAAAATGTATTTTAATATATTTAAATATATTATAACATATATTAAATAGACTTATTAATATATTATAAATATATATAAATAAATGCACATTATAAATACATACTTATATATTGATTTTATTATATTTAATTTTAATATTAATATACTAAGTAAATATTTAAATGTTTAACTATAATATATTAAAAATATTATTTAGCATTTAAATTCTATAAAATTCTATTTTAAATTAATAATTATACTACATATTAAATATAATATATAATATATTATATATATTATATGTATTATATATTATATTATATTATATTATATTATATTATATTATATTATATTATATTATATTATATTATATAAAATTATAACTTATATTAAATTCTAATAAAGTGCACCTCTCTGAGTTTCTTCCACTCTTCCAAAAGCTGCAAGATTCTGTCGAAATCTTCATAGGGACGAGAGGCTGATCCAGATCTGCCTGAACCAACTTTTCCATGCAGCTCATCCTTCCTTCAGTCCAAATCCAACCTTTCACGTTCCTCCCTGAGAACCTCCAGCAAAAAAAAGTCCTCAAAAATTTGAAATTCCTGCTCCATTTCCTTCAGGATCAGGATTTGAGTGCTTTTTTCCTCAGCTTTTTCCCCTTTCCTCACCAGGAACCCAAACAACTCCAAAACCTGGACTGAGTTCTGAGCAGCCCGAGGAGCTCTGCAGACACAGCTCCATTTTTAGCCCAGCCTATTCTTTGGATAATTTCCTTTATTTCTGGGCTCTTTGTCCCGGCTCCATCCTGTCAGCAGAGCCCAGAGCTGTGGAAAAGCCAAATTTAGGAGAATCTCCTCAGGCAGGACCTTCCTGAGGGATTTCCACCCACGTCAGGAGCTCTGATCTCCTGCATTTGTGTGTCTGCAAGAGAGGAAAAGCCCCAAAACCAACAATTTGGGGTGGTTCTTTGGTTTATTTTATTACTGTTTATTTTTTGGTTTGTTTTGGGGATTTTTGGATTTTTCCTTTTTGGTCTGTTACTTTTTGGGGTTTTTTTTTTTGGTTGGTTTTTCTTTTTGGTTTTTTGTTTGGTTTGGTTTGGTTTCTTGGGTTTTTTGTTTGGGTTTTTTGGGGTTTTTTGTTGGTTTAGGCTTTTTTTTTTGTTTGGCTTTAGTTTGGTTTTTGAGGGGATTTTTGGTTTTTTTGGGGGGTTTTTTGGTTTGGGTTGGTTGTTTTTTTGGTTTGGTTCTTTGGTTTTTTGTTTGTTTGGGGGTTTTTTTGGTTTTTTTTTATTTGGTTTGGTTTTTTGGTTTTTTTTTGGTTTTGGTTTTTTGGGAGGGTTTTGTTGGTATACTTGGTTTGGGTTCAGTGGGTTCAGTTTGGTTTTGGGGTGTTTTATTTGGTTTTTCTTTGATTTGGGTTGGTTGGGTAGGTTTGGTTTTTTGGGTTTTCCTTTTGGGTTTTTTGGGTGGATTTTTCTGGTTTTTTTGTTGTTTTTTTTTTTTTTTTTTTTTTTTTTTTAATTTGTTTTTTTTTGGGGGTTTTGTGTGTTTCTTGTTGTTGTTTTTGGTTTTTTATTTTTATTTTTTTGCTTTTTCCCTCTGCATGGATGCAGAGCGCAGCAGGAACCCCCAGGCCTTCTTTTAGGGCTTTAAAAATTCCCCACAAAAAATTCATTTCTCATTTTAATTTGCTGCCCAGGCAATGCCAGGACAGTGGGGGGCTCTCTGTCCTTCCTCCCACGCCAGCCTGGGCACAAACTGCAATTCCAGAAAAGGAGATTTGTGCAAACCACAAATCCCAAACAATCCCCATCTCTTCTGGGCATAAAGGACTTTTGTTCCAGAGCTGGCTGCAGGAATTCCTGAACGATGAAAGAACAAGCAGAGAACAAAAATCCCCCCACAAATCAGGGGCAGAAATCTCCTCTCTGCTCTGCCACGGGGTGGTCAAGCTGTTTCTACAATATAAATTTGCTTTTTCAGCCATAAAGAAGTGAAATTGTTGGGCAGAAATGTTCTCTCTGCTCTTCCGCAGGTGTAGGAAGATCTCAAAAAGACCCTGATACAAAAAAAGCTCAAATAAATATTATATCTATATAAAAATATACATAAATATATATATAAATATATGAAAATATATAAACAATATATAAATACAAATAGAAATATACCTATAAATAGAAATACACCTATACCTATACCTATACTTATACCTATACCTATACCTAGAAATAGAAATAGAAATAGAATTTGAAAAGACCTTTATATCACATGGTGGATCAGGCTCTTTATGCAAGATAAATTTTCTTTTTCAGCCACAAATAAGTGAAATTGTTGGGCAGAAATGTCCTTTCTGCTCTTCCACAGGTGTAGGAAGACCTCAAAAACACCCTGATATCAAAAAAACTCAAATATATCTATCTATATCTATATCTATATCTATATCTATATCTATATCTATATCTATATAATATATAATATATAATATATATATAAAATTCAAAAAGACCTTTATATCATATGGTGGATCAGGCTCTTTCTGCATGATAAATTTGCTTTTCCAGCCAAGAAAGAAGAGGTAGAATGTGAATTCAGAGCCCATCCACATTCCCCACTTGCCAACAGGGATAAAATAAATAAAAATTAAAAAATAAAATAAAATAAAATAAAATAAAATAAAATAAAATAAAATCCAGGAAGAAGCATTAGGAAGGAAGAATTCCTGGGAGGAATTATGGGGAAATGAGGGAGGAATTGAAGTGCTCAGAGTCTGAGGGTTCTGAACAGATCAGCCACATGTGGAAATCTGCATTTACAGCAAAATCCTGAAGAATGACCCTAAAAATCCCCCCAAAATGGGATGGGTCTCTGGGAATGCCACTAAAAATCGAGAAAAATGGGAAAAGCAAAACCAGCTGCAGCCACACCAAATCCTGAAAATTTCCCTGAAATTTCCACTCAGTTCTCTGAAAATCTGCAATTCCAGCCATCCGCTCAGAACTTCCACTTCCATTTTCTCCAAAGGACAACCAGATATTGCTGTAAATAAAAAATCTGCAGATATTTCAGTACAAATGGGGTGGAAAAGAGGGAGGAAGTGTGGCAGATCCTGTTTTGCAGACTTCTCCCACACATGGGGATTTTTCTGCCTCTGCTCGGCTTCCTGGCACCTGTCAAGGACGCTGCTTGGCCAAAAAAAGCCACCCAGAGCTTCTCTCCTGATTTATTTTCTCCTTTTTCCACCATCTCCAGGGTTTGCAAGCCGGGCAGGAATGGAGGGAACACCTGGAACAGGAGGGGAAAATGTCCCAGAGGGGAAAACAAGGGAAATTGAACCGCGAAATTTTAATGAAAAAGGGAATTTTTTGATCCCTTTTTATTAAAGTTATTGAGTTTATTAAAGTGAGTTTATTAAAGTGAGGTTTTTTATTAATTTTATTAAAGCAGCCCCTCTGATTATTCATGTTACTGCTTCCATCAAGGTTTCTCTCCCTTCAGGGAATTCCGGCAAATCTCCAAATTCTGGTGGAATTCTGGGGTTCTCCCCTGTTCTCTCCTGGCCCAATCCATGGAGGGTGTGAGGAGACCCCACTGCTGCAGTTTCATAATTAACCCAGCAAAAATCACAATTTTTCACCCCACGTGTCAGACCCTGCCCTGAATCCAGCGTTTTTCCAGGGCTGCAGATCAAAAAGCAGATCCAAGGATTCCTGGAATTATCTTTTTGTTAGAGATGATCATTAATTAAGTGTATAATCCTGAATCATCTTTTGGTACAGCTGATCATTAATTAATCATTAATTAAGTGTGTATAGTCCTGAATCATCTTTTTTTACAGTTGATCATTAATCAGGGTGACAGGACTTTGCTGGGAGCAGCTCTGCAAGGAGCAGGGGAGATGGAGATTGAGGCAGGAAGGATCCCAAATCCTGGAGGGTCCCAAATCCTGGAGTGTCCCAAATCCTGGAGTATCCCAAATCCTGCAAGATCCCAAATCCTTCATGGTCCCAAATCCTGCAGGGTCCCAAATCCTGGAGGATCCCAAATCTTGCAGCATCCCAAATCCTTGAGCATCCCAAACCCTGCAGGATCCTAAACCCTGGAGGATGCAAAATCCTACAGGATCCAAAATCCTGCAGGATCCCAAATCCTTCATGGTCCCAAATCCTGCAGGATCCCTAATTCTGGAGGATCCCAAATCCTGCAGGATCCCAAATTCTTGAGGATCCCAAATCCTGCAGGGTCCCAAACCCTGGCAGATCCCAAATTCTGCAGGGTCCTAGATCCTGGAGGATCCCAAACCTTGCAAAGTCCCAAACCCTGCAGGATCCAAAATCCTGGAGGATCCCAAACCCTGGAATGTTCCAAATCCTTGAGCATGGTCCCAAATCCTGCAGGATCCTCCAGGATCCCAAACCCTGCAGGATCCCAAACCCTTCAGGATCTCAAATCCTGGAAGATCCCAAACCCTACAGGATCCTAAACCCTGCTGGATCCCAAATCCTGGAGGATCTCAAATCCTTGAGCATCCCAAACCCTGGAGGATCCCAAATCCTGGAAGATCCCAAACCCTACAGGATCCCAAACCCTGCTGGATCCCAAATCCTGGAGCATCCCAAACCCTGGAGGATCCCAAATCCTGCATGATCCCAAACCCTGCATGATCCCAAACCCTACAAAGCCCCTTTTGCCCCACAGAGTGAGCCACAGGAGCATCACAAAGCCCCAAACATTTCAGTTTCTGGTGCTGAACGTTCCAGCCACGGGAGGAGCTCCAAGAGTGACCTCATGGAAATGTCTGCAGCCAGAGGAAAACACTTGGCCCGGATTTAGAGGGAATTTTCTGCTCTCCAGGATGTCCACGGGGTTCTCTGAGCAGCCTCATCCAGCAGAGGAGGTTCCTCTCTCCTTCAAAAAAATTTGGGTTTTTTTGTCTTCAGTTTTTCCTTTTAATCATTATCTTGCTGTGGAGTGGCTCAGCACCAGCACAACCTTGCTGCTTCTTGGTGGGATTGTTTTCCTCTCTCCTTCAAGGCTGTTCTGGGATAAAAAAAAAATTGATTTTTTTGGTCTCCTGTTTTTCCTTTTAATCAATATCTTGCTCTGCAGTGGCTCAGCACCAACACGGCTTTGGGATTGGTTTCCTCTCTCCTTCAAGGCTTTTCTGGGATAAAAAATTAGATTTTTTTGGTCTCCTGTTTCCCCCTCTTGCTGTGGAGTGGCTCAGCACCAGCACAGTTTCACAGCTTTGCTGCTTCTTGGTGGGATGAATTCAGCTTCACCCCGGAGCTGCAGCACTGCTGGGAATTTTTTATCCCCCAAAAATTCATATATTAAATTCATATATTAAATTAATTTAATTCAAATTAAAGGAATTAAATTAATTTAATATATATAAAATATAAAATATAAAATACTCTGTGGAGTATTTTATATTTAATAGATTATATTTTATATTTTATATTTTATACTTCATATTTCATATTTCATATTTTTTTTTATATATATATTAAATGCCAACTGAAATACAATTTTGCTTTCTTGGGGAGGCTGTAACAAATAACTCTGGGTTTCTCGGCAGCCCTACCACACTGAGGGATGTTTTCCTTTTAAAAGCAGTTGGATTGAACAACAGGCGAGCAAAAGGAACAGCAGCTCATATCAAATATCTGCACCCAGTGAGCAGACAGAGCCCTCAGGCAAAACCTCGTTATCCTCCAGCAGATCTCCCTGCCTGGAACAGAACTTTCTTGTTTTTCTTCAGTCTTGTCAGAAAATGTCAGCTTGTTTGTCAAACCAAATAAAAAAACCTCCTTTTTTTTCCCTCTCCAGTTCACTCCCCCCTGTAGCCACCCCTGGTTATTCCTCTGGGTGGTATCAGGGCAAATAGCAGGAAAAATCAACCAGAAAATTGATTTTTAAAAATAAAAATTAAAAGAAAATCATCAGATAGAGAACAAAAATTCCATTTTACCTCACAGTGCTACCAAGTGGAGAACAAGAGGTGGTTCTGCTGCAGGAGGGCTTTGAGACACAACAAACTCCTCAGGAGGGGTTGGGCACAAACTTTATTTGTACAGAAAACTGGGAATGGCTCTGAAGGGGACAAAGGGGACAGCAGGCAGTGACGGCAGGAACAACACCAAAAACAACACCAAAAACAACACCAAAAACAACAGCAGAGAGGGTTTGGGGGGATGGAGCTGCCCTGCCCACCCCACACCTGTCCCACCTGTGTTTCCAGTCAGTTCCAGATTTTTGGGGTAAACCACAGGGGGATTTGGAAGGATGAAGCTGCCTTGGGATTTTTGGGATAAACCAGAGGGTGATTTAGGAGGATGAAGCTTCCCTGGGATTTTTGGGGTAAACCAGAGGGGGATTTGGAAGGATGAAGGTGCCCTGCCCACCCCATACCTGTCCCATGCTGTGTCTCCACTCTGTTCCAGATTTTTGGGATTTTTGGAATAAACCACAGGGTGATTTCCTTGATTTAGGAGGATGAAGCTGCCCTGCCCACCCCACACCCGTCCCATGCTATATTTTCACTCAGTTGCAGATTTTTGGGATAAACAAGAGGGGGATTCGGAAGGATGGAGCTGCCCTGCCCTCCCCATACCCGTCCCACACTGTGTCTCCATTCCATTGCAGATTTTGGGGATTTTTGGGATAAATCACAGAGTGGTTTAGGAGGATGGAGCTGCCCTGCCCACCCCACACCTGTCCCACTCTGTGTCTCCATTCCATTGCAGATTTGGGGGATTTTTGGGATAAATCACAGAGTGATTTAGGAGGATGGAGCTGCCCTGCCCACCCCACACCTGTCCCACTCTGTGTCTCCCACTCTGTTGCAGATTTTGGGGATTTTTGGGATGAACCAGAGGGGGATTTGGAAGGATGAAGCTGTCCTGGGATTCTGGGGATAATCCAGAGGGTGATTTCCTTGATTTAGGTGGATGAAGCTGCCCTGCCCTCCCCACACCTGTCCCACGTGTGTTTCCACTCCATTGCAGATTTTGGGGATTTTTTGGGATATTTTTGGGATTTTTTGGGATACACCACAGTGTGCCCAGGCTGAGGAGTGGCACCTCCCCGCGGAGGGCCGAGGATGATGATGATGATGATGGGGCACAGGGAGGGGACCCCGCTGGTGCTGCAGGCTCACACCCAGGCCTTGAGCTGGCGGCTGCAGCCCCTGGCCCAGCAGCAGCGGCCCCCCTTGTAGAGGGCCAGGCTGTAGGGCTGGAAGCACACCAGCAGCTGCAGGCGCCGGGCCAGGCTGCAGTAGATGGCCATGGCCACCACCAGCAGCGGGGACATGATGACAAAGCCCAGGATGATGAGGGCAGAGGAGCTGTTGTCGTCCAGGAGGCTCTTGCAGTAGCGGGCGGAGGAGTGCAGCACCTGTGGGGGCACAGAGAGGCACAGCCAGGATCAGAACGCGGGGAAAGGGCTCCAAAAAGTGAGCAACGAAAAAGCACTGTCTATAGTTCCCTGCAAGGTGGGCGTGGGTTGGGGTTCCTCCTTCTCCAGGAAATGACAGAACCAGAGGACACAACCTCGAGCTGCACCAAGGGAAATTCAGGTTGGATATTGGGAAGGAGATTTTTACAGAAAGGTGATAAAGTGTTTTACAGAAAGGGGATAAAGTTTTTTACAGAAAGGGGATAAAGTTCAGGAATGGCTGCCCAGGGAGGTGCTGCAGTCCCCATCCCTGGGTGTGTTTAACAAAGCCTGGATGTGGCACCGGGTGCCAGGGCTGAGTTGAGGGGTTGGGGATGGGTTGGACTCAATGGTCTTTAAGGTCTCTTCCATCCTGGGGATTCTGAGAATTCTGTGATTCTGTGGATTCTGTGAAAAGTCCCCCATTAACCCAACTCTGCCAGAGCCACCCCTGTCATGTGGCCTGGTGCTGACAGCAGTGGCCAAAACACCCCTGAGTTTCCAATGTTTCCATGGAAAAAGAAAACATTTTTCTTTTGCTCCCTCTCTCAGAGCTGAGCAATCCTCAGGCACAGTCTGTGACAGAAATCACATCTTAATCAAGCTTTTAATTCTCCCTGTGAGACAGGAGCACTGCGCACTGACCCTGGAGCAGGGAACACTCATTTTATTCAGTCATCCAATAGCCTTGGATAGGCACAAACCAAATCAAAAAAACCTCCTGGTGCTACATTGGTGTGGGTGGCACAACGCTGGGAAGAACAAAAAATAAATAAATTAAATAACATCTATATAATTTTATAAAATATGTATTATAATTGTATATAATATATATTTTATATAAATAAAATGAAATATAAATAATATATCAATATATAAATAAAAACAAATAAAAATACAGAAATCTGTTAGATTCTGCACAAACTAAATCCAAAGAAACTCCTGGTGCTACATTGGTGTGAGTGGCACAACATTGGGAAGAACAATAAATAAATAAATAAAATAACATCTATTTAATTTTATTTAAAAGGTATTATACTATAAATTGATATAATATATATCTTTTAATATAAATAAAATAAATATAAATTATATATAAATATATAAATAAAATAAATATATAAATAAAGAAATCTGTTAGATTCTGCAGACAGATTCTGCTCATCCCATGGCTCTCCAGAGCCCTTTGTGTTCTGCTCTCTGTGTACACTCATTTCTGCCTGAAAACCCTGCCAGAAATGACCACTTGCAAAGAAAACCTCTCTGGGCCAGCCTGAGTGGTGCTCAGAGCCCTCCTTTCATGCTGGCACTCGCTTGTTCTGCACTCCAAATGCTGCAGGCAGCCTCTGACTTTATTCTTTTCTCCTTTCAGCAGCGAAAGGAACACAATGATGCTAAAACCCAACAATAAATCCATCTAATGGAGCTGCAGTGCAGAAATCAGCCCCTGGCTGCTGGGGAGCCACTCAAAAACCGCGGCCCAAAGTCAGGGGCTGCTCTGCCGAAGCCACAATTCCTTGCTATGATTGCATTGAAGGAAAAGCTGAGTTTAAAAATCTCCTCACAGCTCCCAGCAGTTTTCACTTCTGGCGCACTTGGCTGCGCTCAAAAACATTCTGCGTCTCCTCAAAGCCTCTGAGTGTGTGTGCAAAGCAGAACTCGGGGTTTTCCAAGGTGAGGGAAGCTGGAAGGGGCAGTTCTGGGAGGGTTTTTTCCCATTTTCAGTCCCTGTTTATGACTTATGAAAAAGGCACATTGAGCTGGTGTAACTACCCAAGGCTGCAAGGAAAACAGGGAATTGCTTTTGGTCAGCTGATCCCAAAAGTGTTTAAAGGAATATAGCAAGAAGGGATTGGTAAATAAGGAAATGATGCAATGCAGAGGGCAGCAAACAGAGCCTGGATGGACAAAGGAGTCTTATTTTTGGTGTGAGGAATGCACAGAATTGTTGGGAGCAGGAATGTTAGATTGGCACAAGAAAAGGATTAGATATTCTGTCAGATTTTACTGATCCTAATTAGGCAGATCCTAATGGATCTTAAATTTAACTCAACAGAAAGCAGCAAACCCCACCAGAGCCCAGGCAGGGCTGTGAGCTCTGGAGCTCTCAGCGACAGAAATCCCAGGGAAGAGAGAAATAATTGCGAAATTAAAATGCAAACAGCAATTCCATCAGGGCAGGGAGTGTGTTCACCTCACCTGGCACCTCGGCTTGGCACTTCCAGGGGGACACAACTCCACTGCCCAATTTCCATGGGGACACCACTCCACTGCCCAATTTCCCACAATACCTGTCCTTGTCAGCCCAAGCTATTCACACAGGGAAAAATCTGTGCCCAAAGCCAAACCCTGAGGAATTTTCCTGTCCCTTTCCAGGCACTGCTCAGCTGGGGCTCAGAGGGACCCTCAGGTGTGGCCCTGCCCTTGAGGAGTGGCTCTTACCTGGGAGTGGCACTGGAAGCCAAAGTAAACCACCACGATGGTAGGAAGGAGCACGACGGTGAAGATCACAAACATCAGGAGCAAATTCAGGAGGAAAACCAGGCAGTTCATGGTTCCTATCAGCAGGGTCCAGGCCAGGCAGCAGCAGGGGCTGCGGGGCTGCCTGGGCAGGAGCTGCTCGTCCATGTCGTACGGGGGGAGCCCAGGGATCATTCGGGATTTTTCTGATGGGATTTCTGCTCCAAAGTCCTCAGGCTCCTGACCGGGCATCCTTCAAGGAGATCCACCGAGCCACGCTCTTCTCCAAAAGTATTTCCTTGCTTTTGGTCTGGCAGAGGTGGGAAGGAGCTTGCAAAGGGTTCTTCTGTCTCCTTCAGGAGCCCTCAGGCAGAGATCATCGTGGGGCAGCAAGGAAAGGTCTCCCTGCTCCCTGCTCAACACAATTTGCTTCCTTTCAGATGCTTTTCCCAGCCTCTCCCAAAGCAGATCTGCTGGAAGTTTGGCAGTAATTTTTATTTTGGTTTAGAATCCTGAGTCCTGCTGAATTTTGCTGTTGTTTTTCCCAAAATTCCGATCCCAAGAGGTCCCAAAGGGTGGCTGTGGTGGCTGTGATGGGCTGCTCAGTGGGCTTTGGTATCCCCCTCCAACTTGGAGCTCAGCTGGGTAGTCAGGATGTCAGGTTTGGGTTCAGCATGTCAGGGTTAGGTTCAGGGTTTCAGGCTCAGGTGTTCAGAATATCAGCCTTAGATGTTCAGAATATCAGCCTTAGGTGCTCAGGATGTCAGTCTTAAATTCAGAATATCAGGCTCAGATGTTCAGAATATCAGGCTCAGATGTTCAGAATATCAGGCTTAGGTTCAGAATATCAGCCTTAGATGTTCAGGCTTAGATCTTCAGGATTTCGGGCTCAGGTGTTTAGAATATCACGCCTGGATGTTCAGGATGTCAGGCTCAGGTGTTCAGCAGATCAGGCTCGGGTGTTCAGATCAGGCTTAGGCTCAGAATATCAGGTTTAGGTGTCCAGAATATCAGACTAGGATGTTCAGGATTTCAGGCTCAGGTGCTCAGAACACCAGGCTTAGATGCTCAGGATGTCAGGCTTAAATTCAGAATATCAGACTCAGGTGTTCAGAATATCAGGCTTAGGTTCAGAATATCAGGCTTAGATGCTCAGGATGTCAGGCTCACGTGTTCAGCAGATCAGGCTCAGATGTTCAGCAGATCAGGCTTAGGTGCTCAGAATATCAGGCTTAGGTGCTCAGAATATCAGGTTTAGGTGTTCAGAATATCAGGTTTAGGGACCCCCAGGCAGCTCCTTGTCTTCAAATCACCTTTCCATGCTCTCCAGGTGTATCCCAGCAGATGTTGCTGCCCAGGTCTCACCCCAGGGAGGTGAGCAGAGCAGAGGAAGGGCAGGAGCTGTTTCCCAGCTCTGAGCCCCTCCCGTGCAGCAGGGATGGGAGCAGTGTGTGGTGCTGTCACTGCAGCCACTCGCTCCCAGCACTGAGGTCCCTTCTGAGCTCAGCTTTGCTGCGTTTACAGAACAGCCTCAGTGCTCTCTGTGCTGGCCAATCCTCCACATCTGCCTCCCCACGCTCCAGCCATCCATCCCCGGGTCAAGATGGTCTCTCTCCAACTTTAATTATTCTGCCTCTGGTTCATTTTCTAAAATTCCTCTCTAGATTAAATAAAGAAAAAAAAAAACCCTAAGAGAAATTGATAATAATCACTGTATTCCTCAGAAATCATCTGTCCCCTGCAGTCATCTGGTGTTGTTTGCAGAACATATTGATACTCTCGTAGAGGAGGCACAGCAATTATCAATTATTTCATCTCCCTCATAAGATCAATATTATTTAAGAATTTCAGCCCCATCTCCGTGCCTGTGCAGCCTCCAAGACAGAGTGGCAGTAATAAGAGAGAGATATTAAAAAACACAGAGAGAAACAAGCTCTGAAGCAGAGAGCAGAGTGTGACAAGTCCATTTCCATCCTGTTCTTCCCTGCACTCCAGGGCTGGATGGCTCCCAGGGGGGTTTGCAAGGCAGCAGCCTCCACTCAAGCTGCAAAATGTGAAATCTCTTCTCAGATCTGTCCAGACATCCCAGGGGAAATAACTGCTGGATCCATCCTGTTTTCAGGGCTGCACAGGCCAGAGAGAGCGTTAATAATAAAATCTGGAGCTGTGCAGGAAACCATAAATGTGACAAGTGGTAGGGAGCTCTGGGAGCCTCAGTGGTTCCTCTGCCTGTCTAAATTCTGGTTAGATTTAAAGACACAATATTTTTCAAACTTGAAGTGGAAAAAAAGGAGGAGTCACACAAACAGAAAGAACCCAAACTCAAAACTATAGGAAGAGAAATCAATTTTAGGCTTAAACCGTGGAAAGATTAACTCAGGGCTGGGCAGCTAAAAATCCTACAGCTGCTTTTACCATCTGCTGGTGATGGCACAGGGTGTGGTGAAATACAATTTAAGCATTCATAAAAGTGCCAAAAATTCTAAGAAGCTTTGCTAAATCCAGGGAAACTTTCCAAAGTTCTTTTGCTGTCATGAAAATGTGTTTTAACCTTTTCAGGAAGGTCTGAAAATGTATTTTAACCTTTTCAGGGAGGTCTGAAAATTGTGTTCTGTACATTTATTGTCTACTGGTTCTTGTAATAACCAAGTGAACTTTGTGTCAGACAAACCTCAGTGATATTGAGAAAGATTTCTCTGAAATTTCCACATTCTTGACAAGAACTTTCCCAGAAGTGGGGAAGATCTTGGTGATTGATGATGGAGCAGTTTACAACAGGAGCATGATTGCTTTGAGATGCTGGAAGTGGTGATGATTTAAAAAAAATCCATCAGTTCTCTGACGCTGAGACTACTGCTCCCATGGAATAATTTTCTGGCAGCACCATCTTGTGGTTTGCACAGCTCATAAATTTTCCATTTATGTGTCCCATTCTCCAACCCTAACCCTTGCAGGATGATGTAAGGTTTGTTACCCACTATGGAATCCTTCCAGCCACTGAAAACAACACCAAACCTGCTCACACTGGTGGCTGGAGCACTGCTGGGGATGCAAAATCCCAAATTCCTCACTGAGCTGTGGGAATGCACACTCCAAACAGCCCAGCTCCTTTTTCCAGGGGATTTTGGTACAACCCCAGTGTGTGTGCCTGCTTCCAGCTGAGCCGTGGGTTTGGGCTGCCTTGGTCACACCTCAGGCAGGTGGTGAGGGCACAACAGAGGGCTGGGATCAGGTAAAAGGTTCTTCACCCAAAGGTGAAGGTTTCTGGTGACCTGAGGGAATGGCTGGAGCTGTGTCAGGGGAGGTTTAGGTCAGATTTTGGGAAAGGTTTTTCCCCCAGAGAGTTCTGGGGCACTGCCCAGGCTCCCCAGGGAATGAGAGCTCCGGGAGGGTTTGGACAACGCTCTCAGGGATGCACAGAGTGGAATTTCGGGGTGTCTGTGCAGGGCTGGGCGCTGGGCTGGATGATCCCTGTGGGTCCTTTCCTACTCAGGATATTCCGTGATTCCATGGCTGAACTCGGGCTGGGGCAGAGGATGCCCAGCACGGGGAAAAGGCACTGTGCTGTGAGAGAGGAGATGAGGGAGGTGGAAAAGCCGGAGAATGACCGGGAAAGGGGCCGGGAAAAGGGCTGGGGACAGGACTGGAGGAAGGGCAAGGGGAAGATCGGGAGAAGGGGGAAGAACTGGAGGAAGGGCTGGAAGAACGACTGGGAAGGATCTGGGCAAGGACCGGGGAAAGGACCGGGAAGGCTCGGGGGATGGACCGGGGTAAGAACCGGGGCAAAGACTGGAAGAAGGACCGGAGGAAGGACTAGAGGAAGGTCCGGGAAGACTCAGGGGAAAGACTGGAGGAAAAACCACAGGAAGGACCGGAGGAAGAATCGGAGGAAGGACGAGGAAGGCTCGGGGCCAGAAACGGTGGAAGGATCAGAGGAAGGACCGGAGGAGGGACTGGAAAAAGGACGAGGAAGGCTCGGGAGCAGAATCAGAGGAAGAACCGGGAAGGCTCGTGGGTAGGACCGGAGGAAGGATCAGAGGAAGAACCGGGGGAAGGACTGGAAAAAGGACGGGAAGGCTGGGGGGCAGGATCAGAGGAATAACCAAGGGAAGGTCCAAAGGAAGCTCCGGGGAGGCTCGGGGACAGGATGAGAAGAAGCAGCGGGGGCCGGCTCAGAGGAAGCCCGGCTCAGAGGAAGCTCGGCCAGGCTCGAAGGCAGGCTCAGGGAGGGCCGGGCAGGTCGGTGCCGCCCCGGAAGGAAGGAAGGAAGGAAGGCAGAACACAGGGAAGCAGGCAGGCACCGTGCCGCAGCCATGGTGGTGCTGAGCGCGGCGCGCTGGCTGCGCAGCCGCCTCTCGGATCGCTTCTGGAGGGTGCAGGAGGTGCTCAAGTACGCGCGGGTGAGTGCGGGGTCCCCGCCGCTGTCCCCGGCACTGCCCTGTGCCCCGGGCACGGTCCCGGAGCCGGGAATGCACCATCCCTGCAGGGCTGGAAGGGCTCTGGAGCAGCCTGAGGGATCCCTGCCCATAGCAGGCCGGGAATGCCCCAGCCCTGCAGGGCTGCAAGGGCTGTGGAGCGGCCTGAGGGGTCCCTGCCCACAGCAGGGCTGGCACCGGCTGTGCTCGGAGCTCCCTTGTCCACCCGAACCATTCCGGGCTTTTCTCTTGCTATAAAAGTGGTCTGTGTTTCATTAAATGCAGCTGGGCTGGTTGTGTTTCCTTCTGAGTGTTTTTGCTTTGTTTGTTTTTCTGGGCAAAGAAAAAATTAACCTTGTTCTCAAGTGCAGTTTGGATTTCTGCTGGAGTTCAAGCTGCTATGCTGAGGCTAGGAATGAACCTTTCTCAAGGGCATCCTAGGCACTATGATAAAGTTCTTAAAATTACATCTTGCTGTAATGCTGAGATAGAAGAGTTGAAGGAAATGAGAATATTTTGGTTTTGTAGCACCTAAGCTGCCCACAGTATCAGTTATTCCTGGTGCAGCACCGGCTGCTTTCTCCTGTGTTGCGTTAGAGGGATGGCAGAGAACAAATTTAATTTTTTTTCTGTTTGATAATTTTTTTTTTCTGTTTGATAAATATTCCTTCCTCATCCCTGTGTTCCTACAAACACAACAGAGGGGAGCTGAGGAATGAGAATAAATATGTGAATTCAGTGTATGATTTTGTAATTGCCTTTCCCACAGAACCACAGCCCAAAGCGAGGCCTGGTTTTGCCTCTGCTAAGCTGAGATTTTTCCACCCTGCTCCAACTCCTCAGCTTCAGATTTTTCATGAAAAAAATTATATTTCCATGCTATTATATTCCATATGATATTATTTTTCATATATTTCCAAGATAAAAAGAATATTTTCATTATGTGCCAGCTGAAGGCTTAGGGGGTGCTTGTGAAGGTTTCCGTGATCGTCATTATGCAGAACTGAGAATGCAAATGAGCTTTATTAGTGTTATAGATTTAAATTAATTAAATAAGACCATTATGGGGGTTTTTTGCAGCATTTTCGAGGCAGGAAGAACCGCTGCTACAAGCTGGCAGTGAGGAGCGTCCGCAGGGCTTTCGTGAAGTCCACCAAGGCCAGGAGGGAGAAGAAGAGATTCCTCAGAGCGGTAAAGAGCCAAATGTTGGGTGGAAACATCAAAATGGGAGCCAGGCAGGAGTGAAGCAGCTGCTTTTCTTACTCTGGGGGGGTTTATTTAAAAAAAAAAAAAAGAGTGAAAAGTTGGAGTTTAAAGCAGCGTTTTCTTGTGGGTCCCTTCCACCTCAGGATATTCCATGAAAATATTATAATTTATATTTAATAAGTGTGGGCAGACAAGGGTTTATTTTATAGTGTTTTATCATGCAATATATTGATTTTTACACCTTCAGCTCTGGATCACAAGGATTGAGGCAGCTTCCCTTGAACATGGTTTGAAGTACCCAGCCTTCATAAGCAACCTGGCCAAGGTAAGGATGTGGTTTGGAGGATAATTATTTACTAATTAGAGAGATGAAAGGCTTGTGAAAGCAGTTCCATCCACTTCAGGAACTAAGTTCTGCCCTAAACTATTTCTCTTCCCTTTTATCCTGGTGAACTTTGTGGCTTTACCTCATGTTCTGTCCCCAAAACTTAGGAATGGGATTTTTAAAATGCTTTTTTGTGAGCATTCAGTGACAGCTGCTTTTCCTTTTACTTCAAGAAATTTAAAAATACAAAACTTGTGTTAGCAAAAACCTCAAAAACCTAAGAAATCCTTATTTTTTTCATTATAATTGTGATTTGGTGAGCGTGGAGAATGCAGAAACTTGGTGCCATTGTCCCTTGTTTTTAAAACAATTCGTTTCACTTTGGTGATTCTGTTTTAATTTTTTTTTTGAGCTGAAATGGATGCTATGGATTAACCTGGCCTTGAGGCAGAATTAGAGATTTTTCTTCACTTCTTGGTTTCTACCAGAAAAACTTTAGAGAAAGTCAGGAAATAATTTTTACATGGTAGGTTAATGAGACATTCATGGCCAGGGAGTGTCTGACAGTCTTAAACAGCTCCAAATTGCACAGGGTAGAAAAAAGTTAATCTGCTTTAAGACCTCAGGTCTTAAGCCTTAAGAGGGTTTAATCATACTTAATGAAGGGTGTTTATATAAACAGTAAAGAGCATTCATTATATTTAATAAAGGGTGTTCATTATATTTAATACATTTAATTTTATTTAATAATAAAATTTTACTATATTTAATAAAATCTATTTAAATTAAATATTTTTAAAACTAAGCATTGCAGTGTTGCTCCTAAGAATCACAGTCCTTAACTAACAATTTTTTCTTGCCTTTAGTCCCAGGTGGAGCTGAACAGGAAAGTTTTGGCTGACTTGGCTATTTATGAGCCAAAGACATTCAAATCCCTGGCAGCTTTAGCCCAGAGGAGGAGACAGGAAGGGTTCCTGGCTGCCCTGGGAGATGGAAAAGAACCTGAGGGGATATTTTCACGAATTGTGCACCACTCCTATTGATATCAGAGCCTGTGTGTGTGTTTTAGAAGCAGGGGTTTGATTGTGATGCAAACCTGTCGTGGGACTGCTGCTGAAAAATGGAAAATGTGGAACAAATCCTCTGAGGATCATGTGGGTGTGAAGCTTCTCCTTGATGGCTTTTTCCCTGTGTTGTTGTCACTGAAACCCGTTAAATTAAAAGCACACTTCAAGATTAGCAGTCAGGCCACACAGTGGCTTAATAAAGGTTTTTTTTTTTTTTTGGTGACTGCTAGTAGAAAATAAATTTGATTTGTGTGGTGAATTCTGAATGGAGAGAACACTGGGATGGGAGGGAATGTTGACCCTCACAGGTGGAGCCTGGGAGCTAAGGATACACATAGTTTGTACTTTAAAGATTTAATAAAGAGATTTTTATTGAAAACTGCTATGGGGAAACAATTTGTGTTAATTTTGGCACTTCAGTGGGAAAATACAGCTGGGGGATGGAGGGAGGGCAAGATGTCAACCCTCACACACAGCCCCTGTGTTAAGGACACATATAAGAACTTATAAAGGTAGTTTTAAGAACTTTATAAGAACTTATAAAGATAAATTTTTTGTAATTGCTGTGGAGAAAAAACTTTTGTGGTGAGTTCTGGCACTGCACAGCAAAAAACCAGCCTAGAGTGTGACGGAGATGTCAGCCCTGAGACACGAACCCCGACAGCCCTCAGGTGAAGGACAAACATAACCTATTCTGTTAAGGACTTAATATTAAACATATTTTTGGTACAACATTGTGTTGGCAACTGCTACGGGGAAACAATTTTTGTGGTGAAATTCTAGCATGGGGAAAACCCAGCCGGGGTGGGGAGCGGCATGTCGGCACTTCATACAAACCTCGGCGGGCCCCACGTTAAGGACACACATTGTGTGTTTTTTTAGGGAATTAACAGAGATATTTAACACGGTGAGCACATAGTGTGGTGCTTTAGGGAGTTAACAAAAATATTTAACTGGGTGAGCGCATAGTGTGGTTTTTTACGGTGTTAACGGAGATATTTAATTGGGTAAGCGCATAGTGTGTTTTTTTTACGGAGTTAACAAAGATATTTAACTCGGTGACCGCTCAATTCCAGCCCCCCACGCCCGTCCCCGCACGGCCCCGGCTCTGAGGGCGCCGCGGCCCCGCCCTGTCCGGATTCCCGGCCGCTGCGTCACCCCGCCGCGCGCGGCCCGGGCGGCGTCCTGCGTCACGGCTTCTCAGCCAATCAGCGGCCGCGGCCCCGCCGCGCTCCGCCAATCGGCGTCGGGCGGATGCTGGTGGGGGAAGGAGACGGAGCGCGGAGCCAGCGAGGCGGCGGCGGCACAAAATGGCGGCGGCGGCAGGCGGCGGCCCCGCGGGCCCTCAGGCGGCCGGCGCGGCTCCCGCCCCGGTACCGGGTCCCGGCGCGGTGCTGATCGGCGACCGGCTGTATTCGGGCGTGCTGATTACGCTGGAGAACTGCCTACTGCCCGAGCACACGCTGCGCTTCACGCCTTCCATGAGCAGCGGCCTAGACCCGGACACCGAGACCGAGCTGCGCGTCACCGGCTGCGAGCTCATCCAGGCGGCCGGGATCCTGCTGCGGCTGCCGCAGGTGGGGCCGGGCGCGGGCAGGGACGGGGCCAGGACTCAGCAGGGCTAGGCTGGGCTCTTCTTTGTGCGATCTCCCGGTTACCGGGCGGGCAGGCCCCGGGGGCGCCGCGCAGTTACCGGCCGGGCAGGCCGCGGGGCCGCCCGGTGTGCGGGGCTCGTTCGGGGCCGCCCGGTGCTCGGGGCTCGTTCCGGGCCGTTCGGAGCCGCTGGCTGCCGGATGCGGTGATGTCAGCGCCGCCCCCGCCGCCTCCGCGTGGGGATTGTGCAAAGGCGGATTTCCTAAGGCTCCTCCGCAGCCCCGGTGACCTCGGCGAGGTTTTTGTTTCCACGGAGAATTTCAGCCCAAACAGCCTCGCTGCTCTCTGAGAGTAAAACTTTCCGAGCCTTAGCGTAATCAGATGTATGCAAATCATGACGCGATTAGAGTGCTCCTCACTTTCCACGCCCAAAAAGCAAATATTTTTCTGACGTACTTTCGTAACTTTGAATTTTATTTGGTTTTCAGAATTTTCTTGGTTTTTATTATTAATTTAATAGTTTAAAGCGTATTTCCACATATTTTATAAAAAGAAAATTAGGAATTGCCGTCTGTATTTGACTTGTAGGCGGTATTTAAAGCATTGATAACATTTGGGCAATTTAATTACTTTAGTAATTCTATTTTCTTTAGATACCATTAAACTTCTTCCTATGCTTAGTTAATCTTCTGGGTCTTAAATCTATTAAATTTTCTCCTTGGAAGTGGCAGTTTTGTTCATGGCTGTTGTGATTATCTCATTTTTAGGTGGCTATGGCTACAGGGCAGGTGCTATTCCAGCGTTTCTTTTACACCAAGTCTTTTGTGAAGCATTCCATGGAGGTAAGAAGGCATTAAATGACATTTGTTGCCATATTTGACTTCTGATCTCTCTTGGCAAGCTGTTATCTGAGTGTGATCAGTGTTAGGAACTTGTCTGGAGTTTATGGAGAAATATGATTTTACAAAGCTATTTAATTGTGATTTTTGTCAAGTATTTGATATTTTCTTGTTTTTTTTTTCCCTCATTATCCATCCTTAAGCTGTTGTAGGAGCTCAGTTCCTGAACTAGAAATGAAATATGGAAAATATTCTATTTTGTGCTTGTTTTTCAGCACGTTTCCATGGCCTGTGTCCATCTGGCATCCAAAATTGAGGAAGCCCCCAGACGCATTCGGGATGTGATCAATGTGTTCCATCGCCTCAGACACCTGAGGGAGAAAAAGTAAGCTGAGATTTCAGAATTTCCTGAGTTATCTCTGTTGTATTTAAGTCATTGAGCTTATTATTAACTATTATTATGATGCTATTATTAAACAATATCATCATTCCCTGTTTCATAAATCAGGGAATATTTCAGAGTGATCTCATGAACCTGGTTTAATAAATCAATGTTTTTGATGATCTAAATAATGATTTTTATTATTATTTTTACACAATTCAACCTGAGTTTTCCTAAGGGTTAAGATGATAATTTTTTGAGTTTGACCTTGTCTTGCAGAAAACCTGTGCCTCTAATATTGGATCAGGAATATGTGAACTTGAAGAATCAAATAATTAAGGCAGAAAGAAGAGTGTTGAAGGAGTTGGGATTTTGCGTTCATGTGAAGCACCCTCATAAGGTTTGTATTTTCTAAATTCACTCCATAACCAAGGTTTTGTGTTCTGTAAAGCTCTGAGGAGGCTGCCTGGAAGCTCTGTGGACTGCACATGATGATCAGTGAACTCAGTGAGATTTAGTTTCTTACCATCCTGATGTTTTCTTTCTCATTTAAGAGACTCTTACTAATTGCTCTCGTATCACTGCTGGGTGACGGCGAGCTGGCTGCAGGTGCTCATTATTCCTGGAAGGCAAATTGGATCAGTAGGTAGCTGTGGTGGTAGAAAACATCACCTCAATTTAGATTCCCCCAAGCAGGGAGCAATTTGGAGGCCTGGGGTTGTCCTGGTCAGTCGTGTGAGGTATTAAAGATCTCTGAGCCAGTTTGGAGTGTGTTAAAGCCACGCTCAGGCTGGGCTAGAACTGAGGCAAGGCTCAAATAAAAGTAACAAGTGTCAGAGTGGGTGATACTTGAAAGATACAATTGCCTCAAATGTTTAAATTGTGCTTTAGCTGGTAAAAGAACTTTGATTTCTGTGCCAGCACAATTGGGGATCTTGCTCTTCTCTGCTCTAAAAGCCTCCTGTTCAGAGCTGCCTTCTGAGCTTCTTGACATTCAGAATTTCCCGTTGTCACCCACCCCAGAGGGCAGCTGTGGCTTGTTAATGGGGTGAATTCTGCCATTATCCTTCCTCTCTGCAGCCTTGTTTTCCTTCCAAACTTGAGGAAAACCCTCAGAGCTGAACAAACCCTGGCACAGTGTTAGATCTGTTCTCTGCAAGCACTGCCAGCTTCCCTCACTGCTGATTGCACCAGCTAAAAAAGGATTTGTGAGGTTTGTAGGAGAACAAAACCTACCCACAAAATCCCTAAATCAAAATGCCTGAATCAAAATCCATCCACAAAATCCCTGAATCAAATTCCATCACAAAATACCCGAACCAAACCCAGGTGGAGACAAGGCCAGGACAGAAGGGCTCAGAAGGTCAGAGCTGGTGTGGATAAACACTGGGGATGGTGCAAACTCTTGGTGTGTGGAGTGCTTTAGGCCTTGAAAGAGGATCACAGATGCCTCATGGATGTCCCTCTGCAGTGAGCAGGTGGCTCTCCAGATGCTGGTTAATAACTCAATGACCCATATCTTCCAGATAATCGTTATGTACCTTCAGGTATTAGAATGTGAACGTAACCAACACCTGGTCCAGACCTCATGGTAAGTTGATTTTCTTTGTTCTAAGAGACCAGAAGGGGCAGTAGCAGAAATATGTCACTTGAGGCACTGGGCAGGATTGCTCAGCAGTGCTTGGGGCCACCCCAGACAGCTCCACTGTCCTTGGTGTGCCCCAAACTTCCCAAAAGTTGAGCGGCCTCTTAAGTTGGAGGCAGTGTTTTAATGGTAAGGTAGCTTTCCACCCTGACTCCTCACTTCCCTCCTCTCTGCTCTCACTTTCCAGCTGAAGGGAAAAGCTCGGGTGGGTTTAGAGTTGTTCCCTTGGGGTTTTCTTCAGGGTTAATGCAAGTTTGTTCCCAGTGCTGGGAAATGGCTTTTCCCAGGGCCTGAGTTTGATTTCAGGTGTATCTAAAGCTCAGCACAGATAAATTTCTTTTATCTATGTGGATAATGCAAGATGTCAGCTTCTAAGAGTGGATAGATGGATAGCCTGCATTCATATTTGCCAAGAAATGTTCTCTGCCTTGTTGCTCTCATTTAATAAATATTTACTCGGGGGTGGGAAGCTTCTGTAAAATTCCACATCTTAAACTTTACCAAATAATCCTTTTTTAACAATTAAAAAAAAAAAAAAAAAAAACCAACACCTTTAGTGAATCCAGAGACCATATTTCTGCTGACTGAACTGTCTGGTACTGTGAGCTGTGTGTAGAGAACCAGTTTTGACTTTTCTTTTCTGTACTCTTTTGATCAAAGGGTAGCCTCTGAGGGTAAGTGACTAAGACTTCTCCTCTGCTGCCCATGGTGCAGGGATAGCTGCCGTCTTCAGTCAACCCAAAGCTCTCCCAAGAGAAGGCTGGCTCTAGACAGGTGGTATATACATGATAGTAGAGTAACTGGCCAACTGCTTCTTGTGCTTCTATTTTTATTTTTTATTTAACTCTGCATTTTTTTTTTGATTGTTTGTATATTTGATAACCTGAGCGTTCAAGTTCTGAATTTATTTTTTTTTAAATTGTTCTATTTCTCTTAACTGTTATAATGTGGTGTGTTTATTATATGATAAAGTGAATTAAGGTGGGGTTTAAAGCTTTTAAAAGGGATGGATTAACAACAGAAAAATGAATAGTTTGAAAGATACAATTATCTGAAATGTTTAAATGAAAATGTTTAAGTGATAAAGCTAGTACATGTGTGAAGCTTGGAGACCAAATGTGATATTTAGAGACACTTCCCAGAAGCATTGCATGGAGCAGTGGAATGGGATTTTGGACTGCCAGAATCTGCTGGTTATGGAAGGAGGGGAAGGGGAGGGAGGGCATTACCCCAGCTGGGAGAGGGGTCAGATGTTCCAATCACACATCTCTGTGCTCGTGTTTGTTGCTTCCAGTACCCAAGAACTGGTGGGTATCCAGTATAACTGGTTTTTGAAATGTGCATTTTTACAACATGACCTTTTTCTTAAGCTATTGTGACAAGGATTCATTTCCTCCTGTGTCTGGCTGAGCCCACAGGGAAAATGTGCAGAGGCCAAGCTTGGAAGCTGGAATGGTTCTCAGTTTGGCAAATCAGAAAAAAACACTGTGGAGCTTCCAGATGTTCAAAGTCAACCTTTCCTTTATAATTCCTTTGGCCAAAAGCTTTGTGCTCTCTTTGTAGGGGGTTTAGAAGTTCCTTTCTCCCAGAAAGATGAGCTGATGTTGCTTTTTTGGGGCAGCAGTTGCTGTTTGTGTAAACAAGAATTGGGGACAGGTGGGAGTTGGAAACTCTGGGATTCCAATCCCTCTTCTCTGTCCTTGCAAACCTTGCAGGTGCCTGTGGTCTCTGCTTGGATACCTTGGGGGTCAGTGAATCCTTGTATACTGGGTACCCACATGGTTAATTATTATTTAAAGTACTATTTTAAGGACTTTTCTTATGTCTGGTTTTAGTTTTTCTCATCTGATAATTTATTGACATATGTGCTCTGAAGTGTAGATCTCCTAAAGCACATCAGCTGAGAGATTCACAGGAATTTACTTTGTGTATTTAAGATTTAACAACAAATAATGCTTCATTGTACTGACTGGAATATGTGCAATATTTTACAGTTTGCTCATTCTGTGAATATTCATTTTAAGCAACCTTACTGAAATGGGACAATTTGGAAACCTTATTTCATGTGCCACAGAGGAGATCTGCCTGAATTCTGACTGTTCTCCTGAACTGATCTTCCCAAATACCCTGATTTCTCCTATGGCTGACTTTGTGCATCAAAAAGAATTCTCTTCTGGATGGAAATGGACCCTGAAACCCCACTGGAAGTTGAGCTGTGCTGAAGAGGATTTCATTTCATGGGAGAACTGCTCCAGGAGCTGCAGCTTTTGCCACACACCTGGTCCTGCCCTGTTGCAGGGGGACATGTGAACCTAAAATTCTATTTCTGAGTATTTCTGAGCACACTGTATATTGTCTTGATGAAAAGAACTTGTTTATTGCATGAGAGCAGGCCAGTAGAGATCCAGCAGCAAAAGTGAAGTTAAAATTGGTTCTCTTCTCACCACTGAATTTGCAGCAGTCAGACTTTGTTTCTGTCACACATCCCTCCCCTTGAGGGATTTAATTTTAGTTATTCCTTTTATTTTTCTTGTAGTAAAACCATTCAGCTTCTCTTTAGATTTACAGGAATAGAATGTTGAAGTCTAGTAACTGAATGCAGAAAGAAATAGCCCTTGTAGAAGTAAAACCAAGTCAAAACCCCAAAAAAAAGAGCCCCAAAGAGCTTTGCAGTGCCTTGCAACCTCCTGCTCTCCTGTTTTTCAGGAACTACATGAACGACAGCCTGAGAACAGATGTGTTTGTGAGGTTCCAGCCAGAGAGCATTGCCTGTGCCTGCATTTACCTGGCAGCCAGGACACTGGAGGTGAGCCACACTTTGATGGATTTGGTTTTTTTTTTTCAGGCCTTTTTAACAGGAGGAGAAATCTGAGCTTTGTCTGTCTCTCCTTTCAGATCCCTCTTCCAAATCGCCCACATTGGTTTTTACTGTTTGGAGCAACAGAGGAAGAAATTCAAGAAATCTGCTTAAAAATCTTGCAGCTCTACACAAGGAAAAAGGTTTGGTTGTTTTTCATGTTGGGAGCCCTCAGTGAAGGAGTTGGAAAATCTGAGCTTGTTTAAAACCACAGCTGCAAGCCTGGAAGTGAACAAAGAGTCACTGCCTGGAACCCCTTGAATTTTCATTCCTCTCCCTGGGAATGGGTAAGCAGCAAATTCAGCTCTCACAAGCAGTGCTCCTGTGTTCACAGGTGGATTTATCTGATCTGGAAAGTAAAATAGAAAAGAAGAAATTGGCCATTGAAGAGGCAAAGGCACAAGCTAAAGGTCTGGTACCTGAGGGAGTTCCAAGCTTGGATAACACATCGGGATTTTCCCCCATCCCAAAAAATGGTAAATAGTGGATAACTCATTTTTAATAACCCTTTCACATCTTTCATGTATATTTACCCTTTTGGGAAGCTTTTACAAGTGTGGTTTGGAGTTTGTTGGGGATTTTTTAAAGATGGCTCCTAGCACTACTCAGCTGGCAGGGTTTGAATAGCAGTGTAGCTTGTGATTTCTTGAATCAGATAAAGCTATAATCAAATTAGTCTGAAATTAAGACTAGTTTAAACCCATATAGGCCAGGGGCTTGCTTTTATGTGGATTTGGCAATAAACTCAAATCCTTGCCCCTGGCACATTGTGCTGATGCAATATTGAAGCAGAGCTGGGATGTTGGGTGAGGAATTTGTTGGTTAAAGTTTCCAGTCTGGTGCAGTCTCACCTAGAAGACAAAATTCACCATCTTCTCCCCCAGTTTACCTTTCAAACAATGCAGAATAATTGGCAAGGAAAGGAGGGTGGTTTGCTGCCTTTTCTTGCTGTGACTTCAGTACTTTGGCAGAAACATTTCAGGTGAATTTCTGCCTTCTGTGAACTTGTTGAGATCTGCTTGTGGGTGGCTGTGTGAGCAAAGCCCAGCTGTGCAGACTCGGGGTGAGGGGAGCCTCAAGTCCTTTCAGGTACTTTCCAAAGAGGTAACAAAGGCTTCTTCTTGCAGAGTCTCCAAAAGAGGTGAAAGGAAACAAACCCTCACCCCTACCTGTGCAGGCCATGAAGAATGCAAAAAGGAAAACAGAGGGAGCCAAGAGAACCAGCTCCAACAGCCCAGTAAATGGGTAAGGTTTTGTAAGGAAACAGCTGATTTTTATCCCATGAGTACTTAAAGCTAAATAACTGAGTGTTCTTTGTGTCTGGCAGTGTCCAGAAAGGAAGAGAGAGCAGGAGTCGAAGTGGAAGCAGAGATCAGAGTTACTCAAGGTCCCCATCGAGGTCTGCATCCCCCAAGCACAGGTAGGGTGTGCTCCCAGTCCCTCCAGTCTCATTTCCCAGTGCTCCCAGTCCCTCCAGTCTCATTTCCCAGTGCTCCCAGTCCCTCCAGTCTCATTTCCCAGTGCCAGCTTTGATAATTCATCACCAGGAGGCTGAGGGCATCCAGCTGTGGGTGTTCACAGCATTACTGGAACTGGAGCTCCTAAAAATCAGTGTTTTTACTGTAGCCAGATGGAAATTTAGGAAACAGGATGAGTTCTCATGGTAGAACAGCAAAATGCAGAAGGACATTCTTCAAATTCAAAATGCAAAAGAATGGTCTTAAAATTCAAAATGCAGAAGGGTGTGGTCTTAAAATTCCAAATATAGAAGGGCATTCTTAAAATTCAAAATATATATACAGGAAATTCAAAATGCAAAATGGCATTCTTAAAAATTCAGAATGCAGAAGGGCATTCTTAAAATTCCAAATATAGAAGGATGCTTTTAAAATTCCAAATATAGAAGGATGTTCTTAAAATTCGAAGTACAGCAGGATGTTCTCCAAATTCAAGGAAATGGCAGAATGAGGAAGGACATTCTTCAAGTTCAAAGTACAGAAGGATGTTCTTCCAATTCAAGGGAATAGTGAAATGCAGAAGGACATTCTTCAAATGCAAAATATGGAAGGACATTCTTCAAATGCAAACTGCAGAAGGATGTTCTTCCAATTGAAAATGAGGAAGGAAGGTCTTAAAATCCAAGAAAGCAGCAAAATCCAGAATGAAGTTGTTGTAATTGAAGAAAACAAGGTTTGCTCTGTTTTCCCTTGCAGGAAGAGCGAGAGCTACTCCACGTCCAGCGGCTCCAAGTCGCAGAGCCGCTCTCGGAGCCGCAGCGATTCCCCCCCGCGGCAGTTCAACCACGGCTCCGCCTACAAGGGCTCCAAGGGCCGCGGCTACAAGAAATCCAAGGACTACAGCAAGTACCAGGGGGGGCACAAGGGCCGCAGGTCCCGCTCCAGGAGCTCCTCCCGCTCCCGCAGCCGCTCCCGCGAGCGCCCCGAGCACGCGGGCAAGTACAAGAAGAAGGGCCAGGGACACTACTACCGCAACCACCGGCACGAGAGAGCGCGCTCCTACGAGAGAGGGCACCGCTACGACAGGGACAGGGACAGGGAGAGGGACAGGGAGCACCCCGGGCACAGCCGGCACCGCCGCTGAGACGGACGGACGGACAGAGAGCAGCCCGGGCACAGCCGGCACCGCCGGAGAGGGACAGACAGACGGAGCAGCCTGGGCACGGCTGGTGAGCCCCCAGGGCTGCTCCCGTGGGGTTCTCACTGGTGGGTCCTGATGGGGTAGCTAAGGGAATTCCTGCTGGTCATCCCCTTCTGGGGCTCCTCCTGGGGGAATTCCTGCTGGGGCTGCTTCCCAAGGGAATTCCTGCCAGTGAGCTCCTGAGCTGCTTCTGAGGGAGTTCCTGGTGGTTAGCCCTTGTTGGGCTGCTCCCGAGGGAATTCCTGCTGGTGAGCCCCCACTGGGGCTGCTCCCAAGGGAATTCCTGCTGGTGAGCCCCTGGGCTGCTTCCCGAAGGTCCTGCTGGGGCTGATTCCCAAAGGAATTCTCCTGGTGAGCCCACCAGGCTGCTTCCTGGAATTCCCAGAGATAATTCCCTCTGGTGAGCTGGGTGCTTCCTGAGGGAATTGCCTCTGGTGATCTGGGGTTGCTTCCTGATGGAATTCTCTCTCTGGCACCCTGGGCACAGAGCTGGGAGCTGCTTCCCCATGGAATGCCCACCAGGGCTGCTCTCTGAGGGATTTCCCTCTGGCACCCAGGCACAGTTGATAAGATGGGGCTGCTTCCCTTGGGAATTCCCTCTGGCACCACTGGTGAACCAGCAGAGCTCGTTCCCCATGGCTTGTGCAGGGTTAATCTGGCTCCTGAGCCAGCAGTTTGTGCTCATCCCTGAAGCCAAAGCAAAGCCTGGCAGGTGCTGCTGTCACCCTCACTAGGGGCTCCTGTCCTGCTCCTCAGCATTTCCATCCCCAGGACAGCCCATCCTTGGGGTGCTGTGCCCAGCAGCTCTTCCCTCTGGGGCTGGGAAGCTGCTCAGCCCCCCAGGAATGGTTTGGTGCTACCAATGCCCTCTTTCCATGCTGGCTCGGTGATGTTGTACAGGTGGGAGGTGATTTTTTTTTTTTTTTTTTAGTCCTGTTGCCTATATTAGGTTTTCTGTGTATATATATATATATATATATATATATATTTTGCAGTGTTACAGTATGGGAAAATGGCCTTCCTAGCCTTTACACTTTACCCACAATGTAAATAAGCATTTGTTTAATACAGGTGACGATATATACAGAAAAATTCAAAAACTTGAATTCTATCAAAAGAAAAAAAAAGACTTGTGTAGAAAATTCTGATAAATGTGAAAGTATTTAGCTCTGTGCATTGAGAGTAGAATATTTTTATCTGTGCAATGCTGTGTGCAGGCCACCAGCTCAGAAGACATTTCCTATATATCCATTTGAAGTGGTTGAAAATTCTTGACTCAGGATCTTTGAAGAATTGGTAGTTTGTCAGTCTGCATGCTTGATGAACAGAGCAATTAAAACTCCAATTAGCAGAGCCCCACAGCCCAGTAGTATCAGTTCTAGTGGTATATCTGAGCTGTTACTCTCATGCTCCCTGATTTCATTAAAGTATTTGATTTTCTATTACATTCACTCGAGTTTCTTATGAGCTCCACCACTTGTGCCTACTCATAAGGAAAGAAATTGCTGCAAAATGAAGATATTTTTAAACTGTAATAGATTCAAGACTTGGAATTCAATCCCCATTCCCTTAAAGGCAGGAATTTTGGGCACCAAATATAAAATCCCCCAATCCACTAAGATTTGAGGTGGGAATTGTATTGCTGTGACTTCTGGAGGAGCTGGCAGTCCCAGCTGAGCTCCCTGAGCTGGGTTTGCTCACCTGGACAAGGAGGAGGAGCTGGGCTTGAGGAGAATCCCATCCCTTGGGATGTGGGCCACTTCTTGGGGGTGAAAATGTTGGGGTGGCTGAACAGCTGGGGTGGGTTTGCTGGGACATTGAGGGCTGAAAATTTGGGGTTTGGGGTGTCTGAACATCTGCTGGGTTTGCTGGGACATTGGGGCTGCACTTTGGGGTGGGTTTGCTGGGACATTGGAGGATGAAAATTTTGGGGTGGCTGAACATTGTGCTGGGTTTGTGGGACTCTGAGGCAGTCAGTGCTGCTGCTGAGCAGGGCAGGCTCAGTGGCTGGAGCTGGCAGAAGTTCACCCGAAATCCAAAGCCCCACGTGTTTCACCTGAGTGTGCAAACAGCTCTCAGCCCTTCAGGTGAGTTATGGCTTTGTTTTCTCAGCCTCTGGTGGCTCCCCCGTCCTGTGGGGCCGATAATGAGGGTCACAGGGCTCGGGGGCTGCTCTGCGCCCACCACTGTCACACGAAGGGCTCTGAAGTTGGTGGAACAGAATTTGGGTACTAGCCGGGAGAGGGATGGAGGGAGAAAAGCCAATTCCCCTTCCCCTGTCTGCTCTCTCCGTGCCCTGAAGCCGAGCGGGGGCAGAACCATTTCCCCTTTCCCTGGCCGTTCTCTCCCGAAGCTGGGAGGGGTAAGAACCAATTCTCCTTCCCCTGGCCCTTCTCTCCGTGCCCGGAGCCGGGAGGGGCAGAACCAATTCCCCTTAGCACCAATTCCCGTTCCCTGCCCGTTCCCCGTGCCCGGAGCCGGCGGGGGCGGCGCCGCGCTGGGGGCGGGCCGGGGGCGGCCCCGCTCGGCTCAGGTCGATCGAGCCCCGCGTGGGCTCCGGAAGCGCCGGGAGCGGAGCGGAGCGGCCGAGCCGAGGCAGGAATGGCCCAGCCCCGCTGCCGCTCCGTGCTCATCACCGGCTGCAGCCGCGGCATCGGCCTGGGGCTGGTGCGGGGGCTCGCAGCCGCCAGCCCCTCCCCGGATTTGGTCTTTGCGACCTGCCGGTACCCCGAGAAGGCGCAGGTAAACGGGGCGGGGGCGCTGGGGGTCCCCGGAGAGGGGTAAAGGGGTCGGGAGGGTGGAGAAGGCAGTTTGGAAATGAGGAACATCTCGAGCATCCCTGTGCTGGCAGAGAGAGAGCCCTGGCTGGGGATGGAGCCCGGCTGGGATGGAGCAGGGCTGGGATGGAGCCGGGATGGAGCTCCCAGGCTGGGATGGAGCCGGGACGGAGCTCCCGGGCTGGGGATGGAGCAGGGCTGAGGATGGAGCCGGGACGGAGCTCCCGGGCTGGGGATGGAGCCAGGGCGGCTGGAGCCGATACCGGGCAGCTCTCCGGGCTGGAGCTGGGGTTTATCGATGACCGGGAGCGTTCCCGGGAGCAGGAGAGCGAGCGGGACAGGGCAAGGCAGCTGCAGCATCTCCAGCGCTCCTGCCACCCCTTCCGTCCATCCCCGAGTTTCTCGCTGGGTTTGCTGCTGGAGATTTCTGTGCTGTCCTTGCCCGGACCTGCAGGGACAGCCCGTGGTCCCTCAGAAACATTTCCCAGAAAGGGGAGAAACCTGGCACAGCTTTGCTTCTCTCTCTCTCTCTCTGTCCACGCGTCTCTGTGTGCCCTCTCTGCCTCTTGTTCTCTGCTGCGATTGCAGCAATTGAGAAAGCGCAGATGAGCAATGAATTAATCACTTCTCCGAGTTCCCCTCTGTGCTGGGCAGGGCTCAGAGCTCCTGCGGCAAACAGGAATTTTTGGTACCTGCTGCCCGTGGATCCACTCGCAGCTCTCTCTCTTTCCCTCAAAGAACCTCCTGCTGCAGCACCGCAGTGGTTTTGGGACCAGTGGTTTTGATTTATTTGCCTCTCAAACTTTGGGAGGCAAATCTCTGAGGGTGATCAGTCGCTCTGTGCCCAGCGGTGTCGCCTGTGCTGTGTGCTCCCCTCCAGAGGGGGAATTTGGGCAGCACAGAAACTCCCACAGGTGCCCATCCCTGCCCTGCCCTGTCCCAAGCCCCTCTGGAACAGCCCCGGCATTTGGAAGGAGAATTGACACCCACAGCCCCATCCCTGCCTCTCCCCTGCATTTCCAGCAAGGAAAAATGCAAATTCCAGAGGGGGAGAGAGCCCCTGTGTCTGCTCCTGCTGGGGGATTTGGTTCCTTTCACACAGATTGTGATCACACCCTCCCAGCAATAAACCAAACACAGGAATTTTCGTTACTGCTTAGCTACAAAAAAAATCTCTAAAAGGTGCTTGGGATGTGGGACAGGGCTGGCCAGGTAACAGCTGCAGTCTGAGCTCTGCAGGTCCTTATGAAACCCAAGGAAAAGATTTTAATTAAAAAAAAAAAAGTCTCCAGCATAAAGGTGCATTTAGGGCATTTCTGAATGGAAGTGCAGAGAAACTGCCCAGCAAGGCTGGGATCAGGTGCACAGCTCCCTTCAGGGCTGCTGCTCCTGAGCCCCTCCTGGCAGCACCTGGGCAGAAATTCACCCCGTTCTGTTCCATTTTCACTCCTGTTATTGAGCAGAAATTCACCCCGTTCTGTTCCATTTTCACTCCTGTTATTGAGCAGAAATTCACCCCATTCTGTTCCTTTTAAGTTCTGCTACCTGAGCAGAAATTCACTCTGTTCTGTTCCAT
This sequence comes from Melospiza georgiana, assembly GCF_028018845.1. Taxonomy (NCBI): domain Eukaryota; kingdom Metazoa; phylum Chordata; class Aves; order Passeriformes; family Passerellidae; genus Melospiza; species Melospiza georgiana. Next base: position 9,731,817 of record NC_080451.1, read on the forward strand.
TTTCATTCCTGTTACCTGAGCAGAAATTCACTCCTTTCTCTTCCCTTTTAACTCCTGTTATTGAGCAGAAATTCACTCAATTCTCTTTGCTTTTAAATCCTTTTCCCTAAGCCCCTCGTGGCAGCACCTGAGCAGAAATTCACTCAATTCTGTTCCCTTTAACTCCTGTTATTGAGCAGAAATTCACCCCCTTCTGTTCCATTTTCATTCCTGTTATTGAGCAGAAATTCCCCCCATTCTGTCCCCTTTTAACTCCTGTTACCTGAGCAGAAATTCCCCCATTCTGTCCCTGTAACTCCTGTTATTGAGCAGAAATTCCCCCATTCTCTCCCTGTAACTCCTGTTATTGAGCAGAAATTCCCCCATTCTGTCCCTTTAACTCCTGTTACCTGAGCAGAAATTCCCCCCATTCTGTCCCTGTAACTCCTGTTATTGAGCAGAAATTCACCCCATTCTGTCCCTGTAACTCCTGTTATAGAGCAGAAGTTCCCCCATTCTGTGCCTGTAACTCCTGTTATTGAGCAGAAATTCCCCCATTCTGTCCCTGTAACTCCTGTTATTGAGCAGAAATTCCCCCCATTCTGTCCCTGTAACTCCTGTTACCTGAGCAGAAATTCTCCCCATTCTGTCCCTGTAACTCCTGTTATTGAGCAGAAATTCCCCCATTCTGTGCCTTTAACTCCTGTCCCCTCCTGGCACCGCTCCCAGCCCCATTTCCTACAGAGATGGCACAAATCTCGCTGTGGCAGTGGCACAGGAAGGCAGCAGAGACACCTGAGCCGGGCTAGATCAAGATCTCCCTGCCTGGCTGTTTGTCCTAAAGCTGCTCCAGCCGCTGCTGACAGAGGTTCTTTCTCTTTCTCCAAATGGCCCCTGCGATTTTGTTCATCATAATGGTCTCAGATCCATTACATGGAGAAGTGAAATTGTTCCTTTAACAGGAAGAGCTTCCTAGGAAACATTACACGGGCAAATCTCAGCATAGCTCATCAGTTTTTATTTGGTTTTTGTGTGTGTGTGTGTGTGTGTGATTTTTATTTCAAAATCTGCAGCAGAAAGGCTGCAAACCTGCAGAGGGAGATGAGCCAGCCCTCAGCCAGTGCAATGTGTGTGTCTGGGAAGAGTCTGGGTCGCTCCTTGCTGCTGGGAGAACCCTGGAAAGGCTCTGGCAGGGTGGACTGGCCAGGAGCCACATTCCAGCAGCCCCACAGGGACCCTGCTGGACGCACGGGGTGCATCCTCAGCTTTCCCCATCTTTTAGAGGGGCAGGTTTTGTCCTTGGTGCACCAGGGTGGGTTTTTGTTCTCTGTGAGGACCTCCAGGCCGTGTGCTGTGCTTTGGCAGGACATCAATGGAAACCTCTGCAGCCAGCTGAAAGCAGATTTCTAACAGATGGCTTTGGAAACTCCACAAGGAAGAGAAATCTTTACTAAAGGTGCTGTGGTGGTTTCAGCAGCATTATCTGCCCCATCTGCAAAGTGTGGAGCTGGCACAAAGCTTTCTGACCCTCTGAGAGGGCTCCCACTGGTCCTTGGGGCTGGCAGAGGGCAAGAACAGACCTGCCCCAGCCTCCAGCGCTGGGAATCGTGGGCATGGCAGCACCAAATTCAGCTGCTGCTCTCACAGCTTGGCTGCAGCCTGGCACTGCTGCTGAGTGTGGTAGGAAAGGCAAAGGTTCTGTGATTTTCTTGTCTTTTCCCCTTTCCCTTTTCCCCTTTCCCTTTTCCCCTTTCCCTTTTCCCCTTTCCCTTTTCCCCTTTCCCTTTTCCCCTTTCCCTTTTCCCCTTTCCCTTTTCCCCTTTCCCTTTCCTTCTTTTTCTTTTCTGTCACTGAATTTCCAGTCAAATTTTGAACTCCCAGAGTTCAGGTTTTTGCTCTCCAGGAATTGGCACTGCAGGCTCAATTTGGGGCACATGAAACGGGCTTGGCCCATCTCAGACCTGTTTGTGGGCTGTGGAATTGAGGGAGTTTTTCTTTCTCTGCGCACCTGGGTCAGTGCTTGTTCTCCTGACAGCAATTCAGGTGGTGTGGTTTTGGTTTTTCCTCTCGTTTTTTTTTTGTTGACCATGTGAAAAATCCTCCTTGTACAAGAGAAAAGCAGCTTTGGACAGTTCCTTTGGCAGAGCAGCATTTTCCCTTGGCAGAATGGAGATGGGCAGAGCTCAAATGAAAAGGCTTTTATAAACAATCTTCCCAGTTTTTAGAGGAAAAGTGATTAAACACACCTGGCAAACACAGCTCCACCTTGGGCAGGGATCCCTCAGCAGAGTGATGAGTGAATGTTTTGGAGCCCTCCAAAGAGTGGACAGAGAGGAGCCCTTAAGGAGCTGCTTTTCCAAAGATGCTGGGGGAAAATATGAGTGTGCAGGGGAGATCTGAGTGTGCTGGAGAAAATCTGAGTGTGCAGGGCAGATGTGAGTGTGCAGGGGAAATCTCAGAGTGTGCTTTCCTCTCTTCCCCAGGAAAAGCAGCACATCTATCTCCTGTAGCTCCCTAACCTTGGGTAATGCTGAACAGCTGCAGGGTTTTGCATGTGAGTCTGTGCTGGCAGAAGTTGTGAAAACTCGAGCTCCGGGGCTGAGGAGCTCCTAGGTGGCCTCCCCAGAACATTTGCCTAACAAATGGGCTGCAGATCACACGATAACGTGAGGCAGGCAGGCAGATAACCACTGCCCCTGCTGGAAAACACCACCGGAGACTCCTCCAGCCACGCTCTGATCCCAATCTGCCTTTTCTTGGGCTGTTTCTGCCTTTTCTTGGGTGGTTTCTGCCTTTTCTTGGGCTGCTCCAGCACTGAAAAGCAGCCACAAATATGGGAAATCATACCTGGTGTCCTGGTTTTGCTCTCCAGATGGGCACAACTCTGTCGCTATAGGACTCACTGCTGTTTTCAAGGTGAAAAAGGGATTTTATTTTCTGGCTCCAGCATTTATAGGTTTCCCAAAGTGGCAGTGGATTGGAAATGGGCAGTTTGTCCATTGTCACCTCTCCAATGGCACTGGACAAACCAACAGCCCCCGACAGATTTCTCCTCCTCCTCCATAAGAGAATGCAAAACAATGAGTTATTTATAGAAAGTGTGTGGGAAAAGTTTGTTACAAAAACATAAACATCAGAAGGCTTAGAAAATCTTAAAAAAATCTTAGAAAAAAGCTTAGAAAATCTTTAAAAATCAAGGTGACACAACCCCAGTGCTGCTAGCAAGGAGCCAGCATGAAGCTGGAATTCTCTTTTCCTTCTTTGCTCCTTCCTCACCCATCCTGCTTTCCTATAAAAGGGAAAACTCTTAAAACGGTGCAGGCCCAGGTGTGATGGGGAAGGAGGAGGCGAATAAATCAATAAAAAAGTGCCCAGAGCTGTGGGATGTGCACAGGAGCATCTCCCCAAGCCCCAGCGAGTTCCCAGGTGGGCAAATCCCCCTGCAGAGCTCTGGGAAGCCCAAATGTGCATTTCCCCCCTCTCTGGAGCAGGGGATGGAGCTCCAAGCTGTGCCTGGTCCCTGCTCAGCCCCGGAGCTCTCTGCTCACCGTCTCTGTCAGCTCTGGGCTTTGTTTTTCCCTCGAACACATATTTCAGCCATGTGGTTTGCAACTGGGGAGAGCAGCTGAGCGATCTGTGCACCACATTTACCAGGCAAAGGGGGCATTTCTGAAGTCTTTTTAATTTTGGGCCATTGCAGAGTCGCTTTGTTTGGTTATTTTATTTTTTTTCTGGAAGTGTTTTACACTTCCTACAGCAGCGAGGGCTGGATTTTCTGGAGGCAGAGAGGGCTGTGGGTCAGGGCAGTGCTGTGGAAGCTGTTCCAGGGTTGAACAGAGAGCTGGCTGTACACTGTGATACTGAAAATCTGTCTCGGAGGGACGCAGAAAAATAGGATACACCTCTGGCTTTGTCCTGAGTGCAAGCAGGATGAGGCGAAGGATACCCGAGCACCTTTATGCTGCCCTCAGGCTCTGTTTGTTTGCCTTGATTGCTTCCAACTGGCTGAGCGGGGCCAGGCCCTTTCCAAGGGCTGTAACCCAAGTGGATAATGCTTTCATAAAGAAGGCAGAGTAAATCTTGCTAAATGACAAAGACAACAAAACATTCCTGCTTGAAATCTAGCAATAAATACCCCGTGTGCTGATGAGTCTGTGTCTGGAGCCCTGAGTGCCAGAGGATCTTGTTTAAATCAGAATAGGACGAGTCTTTGTTAATCGTAATTAAAAATCAGCAGGCAGGAAACAACAGATGCTAATCAGAGTTTAATTCTTGTCTTGGACTCCCCACAAGTTTGATTCTCAGGGGTGATGGCTCAGGTGCAGAGCAGTTCTGCAGCTACCATGCTAAATAAACACTGGTAGGGAGTTGTGTTGTGGCTTTTTGTTGGGCTTTGTTCGTCTTGTTTGTTTTTAAATTATCTGTCACAGCACACTAATTAAAAATGCCTTGGCTGGGATATGTTGGCTGTATCTCCTTGTCTGAGTCCTCCTTTTCTCATGCTCCTCCTAGTCCAGGAGGGGGAAAATAGGCTTTCCTGCCAGTTTTAGATGTTCTAACTGGGTTTTTCAGCTTCTATCAGGTGTAACATTCTTGAAGACCAAAGCTGTCCAGATCAGCTTTGTGCTGGGAGCTGCTTCTCAGAAATTCAAACCCCTGAAGTGGGAGTCACTTGTTAACCAAGTAATTAACTGGAAAACCCATTGAATTTTAAACTTAATTTGCATGCAGCTATTGTGATTTCGTGCTGTCTGTGTACTGGAGAATGCTTCAGTTCTTAATTGAAAATATTGTTTGCTCAAGTCTCTCAGCCTCTCTTGCCTTTCAGCAGGAGCTGGTAGCTCGTTTCCGTCAGAGAGTAAAGCATATAAATAAACAAACTATAAATAAATGGACAAACCTGGAGCAGCCAGAGCACTCCTGGAGCTGATTTTGCACTGAGTGATGCTGTCAAACTGAAATCCAGTGACAACCCAAAGGCACAGAATCACTGCAGGCTGAGCCGTTCCATCAACAAACAAGCCAGTGTGTTCTGAGCCTTTAATTTATGGAAATCTGTCCCACCAGGCCCTGTCCAAAGCGAGGAATGTCTTCTGGTTTTGTGCTTCTGGCTTGTTTTTCCTTCCCCCTCCCCTTAACAGCCTTAACTGCAGTTGTGGACTGGCCTGGGTGGGAGCACAAATCTCCCAAACAAGCCTGGAGAGAGCCCTGCAGGGCCTGATGTGAGATAAAAGATGTGATCCATTAGGGTTTGTCAGAGCACACCGAGTCCCCGAAGCGTCTCCAAGGGGCAGGGGAGGATTCTTTCCAAGCCTGCCCTCCCGACCCCTATTCCCAAAGGGCTCCTAAAGAAAGGGCTGGAATGTTTGGCCAGGTTTGCTGCGTCTCCTGAACATGACTGGGAATATGGAATCCATCTGTTGTCTTTGGCCACGCTTCCCGCTTGGCTCCGTGGCACAGAAACCTGAGAGCTCCAGCTGGGCCCATAAATCCAGCTTGGACTCTCTTTGTGCAGGGGAGAGCAGGGGTTTCTGCAGGAACAGCAGCCTGCAGCGCTGACAGGCACTGAGAGAGCTCCAGCAGGGAGGGAATTGTTCTCCTGGACAGTGGCTGTGCCCCAGACTGATTCCTTGGTGGGCTCAAACTCCACTTACAAGAAGTGATGCTAACGAGGCTGCTGGGGAAACCAAATTCCCGTGGGGAAATGAAATTTTCCTGCAAACAGAAATTCCAAATGGGTTTTTAAAACCATTCCTTGAAGTTGCCCTGAAGTTGTCCAGCACTAGCTGGGCTTCAGGAGAATTAGGATTTTCTCACAGAACTGGGGAGGCACTGGATTTTTACTGGAATGCTGAGGACTGAGCACTGAAGCTGGGAAATGTCCCACTAAAAATCCAGCAGGCTGGAGTCTGGACTGAGCAGGGGAAGAGTCCAATTTCCTGATCTGGCTCTTAGGAAAGCTGCTCAGCAGGCTGGAAAACAAAGGAGAATCTCTGCCTTCAGTCCAATCAGGGAAATATTTCAGTTACAGTTCTGGAGGAGATGCAGAATTCAAAATGATTTATGTAATACCCATGGAGATACACACACATATATATAAAATAAAAACAATTCTTCTTCCTAGGAACTGCAGCAGCTCAGCAAGCAATACAGCAACATCAAGCTCCTGCAACTGGGTGAGTAAAGGGATTTATTTCTGAAATTTGTTCAGCTTAGGTGAGTGCATCTTAAAAAACTGGTGTCCTGAGTGATCGGGAGCTGAAAATCATCTTAAGATAACACTGGGGAAATGTAATTCTGTAAAATCTGTGCATTTCCACCTGTGTGCTGCCCAAACACCCCCAGTGAGCCTCAGCTTTGGTTTGTGGTTTGGCACAGTTGTCCCGTGCCAGGCACTCCCTGCACTGTTCATTGGGGCTTTTCCTGCCCTCCCCCGTGCAGATGTGGTCTGTGAGAGCAGCATCAAGAAAGTGGTGAAGGAAGTGGAAGAAATAGTGGGAGACAAAGGGCTGAACTGCCTGATCAACAACGCCGGCATCAACGTGCTGGCCTCGCTGGAGGAGGTCACGGCAGAGACCATGCTCACCATTTATGAGACCAACACCGTCGCCCAGCTCATGGTCACCAAGGTGAGCAGGGATGGGCTCAGCCTGGGGCTTTCCCATGTTTGAGCTGGAATCGTGCAGGTGTTTGTGCCCTTGGAGCTGCACAGGGACAGTTCTGACACAGAGCTGCTGTCTGTGCACCGCTGCGGGGTCGCTTTGTGGCAGGGGGGGTGTTGTGTTTGCAGGGAGGAGTGATGGATCTGACTCCCTGTTCTCATGGAGCAGTAATAAATTAACCTTCTGAGGTTAATCAACCTCAGAAGGTTAATTTATTACTTTATGGTACTAGATTATATTAAAGAATACTATACTATACTAAAAAATACAGAAAGGCTACTTACAGAAGGTTAAAAAAAATAATAATGAAAATTTGTGACTCTTTCCAGAGTCCCAACACAGACTGCCCAAAGAGTGAAAACAGCTCACAGCAGAAACCAATGAAACAATCACCTGTGGGTGAACAATCTCCAAATACATCCCACATGAGCAAAACACAGGAGAAGCAAATGAGATAAAAATTGTTTCCCTTTTCTCTGAGGCTCCTCAGCTTCCCAGGAGAAAAATCCTGGGCAAAGATTTTTTTCAGAGAATGTGAATGTGACAGTGGGGACAATACAGAAAGGGTACTTACAGAAGGCTAAAAAAGATAATAATGAAAATTTGTGACTCTTTCTAGAGTTCAGACACAGCTTGGCCCCAATTGGCGAAAGAGTCAAAACACCTCACAGCAGAATCCAATGAAACAATCTCCAAACACATTCCACATGAGAAAAATAGAGGAGAAGCAAATGAGATAAGAATTGTTTTCCTTTTCTCTGAGGCCTCTCAGCTTCCCAGGAGAAAAAACCCTGGACAAAGGGATTTTTTCAGAGAATGTGAATGTGACAGTGGGGACGGGAGGTGGGCACAAGAGACTGCTCAGGAAGGTCTCCTCTGGCCACGGGGGCTGAGGAGCCACCACCACGCTGTCCTGGGGCTCCTGCACTGGCTGAGGGAATGATCCAGCTCCAATCCCAATCACCAAATGAAGCAAACTCTGCTTTTCACAGGCGTTCCTGCCGCTGCTGAGGAAGGCAGCGCAGCTGGGCACTGGCATGGGCTGCCACAGAGCTGCCATCATCAACATGTCCTCCCTGGCTGCCTCCATGCAGCTCGTCCAGGCCAACGAGATGTTCCTCAAGGTCTATCCCTACAGGATAGCAAAGGTTTGTGGGTGCTGGGGTGCATGAATGCATCACTTGTTTATTGCATGAGTGTGGTGGTGTTCGCAGGGGTCCCAGGATGAGGGAAGAGATGAGAATTTTGACTCCATGTTTCACAAGGCTGATTTATTATTTTATGATATATATTATATTAAAAGTAAATTGATATATATTATATTAATGATGATATATATTATTTTAAAAGTATATATTATATAATTATGATATATTTTATATTAAAAGTATACTAAAACTATACTAAAAGAATAGAAGAAAGGATTTCATCAGAAGGATGAAAGGAATAGAAAGGAATTATTCTATTCATTGAAAGGAATAGAAAGGAATGATAATAAAATCTTGTGACTGACCAGATAGTCCAAGACAGCCAGACTGTGATTGGCCATTAATTAAAAGCCAACACATGGGACCAATCAAAGATGTACCTATTGCATTCCACAGCAGCAGATAACCATTGTTTACATTTTGTTCCAGAGGCCTCTTAGCTTCTGAGAGAAAAATCCTAGCAAAGGGATTTTTCATTAAAAAATATCACAGCTACAGGCTGCCCTGGGCTGTGCTCCGTGGCTGAGGGCAGGTGGAGCCATGCTGGCCTTAGCAAGGGGTGCAGCACCTCTGTGGGCACAAAAATGTTCTTGTTCTCCACCTGGGTGGAAATGGGAGCTGTGGGATGCTGCCCTGGAGCAACTCCTGGAGAACAGGCTCCTAAATCCCTTCTCTGGTACAGACCCATTCCCAAGGGATTCAGGGAAGAGCTGATGCCATTGGATGTGAGAGAAGAGGCTACCAAATCCCTGCTCTGGTGCAGATCTACTCCCAAAGGATTTAGGGAAGAGCTGATGCCATGGAGTGTGAGAGAACCCACTCCCAAATCCCTGCTCTGGTACAGATCCACTCCCGAGGGGTTTGGCACTCAGGGAAGAGCTGATGCCATCGAGTGTGGGCTCCATCAGCTGTGTTCCTCTCCCATCCCAGAGAGAGAGCAGGAAACTCAGCAAAAGGTGTGCTGACCTCTGCGGTGATGTCAGTCAGTGACAGGTGGGATTTTCAGTTTTCTCACATCCAGGGATTGAGTTTGTACAGATAGTCAGGATCACACATACAGCTTCTCCTACACCACCTACTCAGAAGCTGTTAAACGCTTGTTTTCCCTGTTCAGAAGTAAATGAATGTTTGTGTAGTGGTTAGTGCAGAAAAACACAGTCCTTATGTCAATATTATTCTCCTCCCAGCTCCTGAGGCGTTTCAAATGCTACTTTATGTTCCCTTACAACTTGGTTTCGTTTTTGGGCAGTGAGTTTGTGGTGGCAGAGCTTGCAGAGTTCCCAGAAAGTCTGGATGAGTCCTGAGAGCCTCCTCCTGCCCCTTGCTGTGGAAGGGATGTGCCCAGCAGCTGGGCTGGGGTGGTGCTCCGGGCTCATTAATCACACATTAATTAATGGGCGTTTCCACCCCTGCAGACTGCCCTGAACATGATCACCCGGTGCCTGGCTGCAGACCTGAAATCAGACGGAATTCTCTGCATCTCCTTGCACCCAGGCTGGCTTCAGACAGACATGGGTGGGAACATGGTGAGTGCCAGTGTGGAAATGTCACACTGGGGTCCCTTGTGTGGGGGTGTTCACAGGGGTCTCAGGATGAGGGAAGAGATGAGGATGTTGACTCCGTGTTTCAGAAGGCTGATTTATTATTTTATGATTTATATTATATCAAAAGAAAATGATACATTAAAACTATACTAAAAGAATAGAAGAAAGGATTTCATCAGAAGGCTTGAAAGGAATAGAAAGGAATGATAACAAAATCTTGTGACTGACCATAGCTGGACTGTGATTGGCCATTAATTAAAAACAACTACCTAAAACCAATCAAAGATGCACCTGTTGCATCCCACAGCAGCAGATAATGATTGTATACATTTCGTTTCTGGAGAAAAGATCCTAGTAAAAGGATTTTTCATAAAATATGTCTGTGACACCCTTGCTGTCCCAGCCCCCTGGCTGCACACACCCCTCTGTGGGCTGTGACACACCAAAATGTCCCCGCTGAGTCAGAGATGACACAGATAAATGAGTGACACATTCCATGCATTCTCAGAAGGCTGATAACTTTATTAAGAATTGCTTTTTATACTCCAGTTTGCTACAGAAAGGGTGCTAAGAAAAGACTCTTTTGTGAACAACTTTATGAGGAATACAGCTTATTACAAAACACCACGTGTGGATTGTTTTAATTCTTTCTCTCCAGCTCCCTCAGACCAATTCATGGGAAAGCTTATCGAGCTTTCTCTCTGACAAAAACACATCTCCCTCCATTCTAGAGCCTCCTGAAATGTATTTAATTATATCCAGCAGGAAATTCCCAGTAATGACCTAAGCTTGATTCATTCCAGGCTCCCATGCAGGTGCAGGAGGCCATCCCAGGTATTCTCTCTGTTCTGGAACGTCTCGGTGAAAAAGAAAATGGTTCTTTCCTGGACTGGCAAGGGGAAACTCTGCCGTGGTAGAAGGGCACGGAACTCCACAGGAACAGCTCCTCAGTCACAATTTAACCACTCCTGTCTGTCTCTAAGGGTTTTTTACACGCTTGTTGAAATAGCCATTGACACTCAGCCTCTCTGTGGGTGTGTTTGGGAAGCAGAGGGGCTGAGTCTTTCCCTTGGCATTGCTGCTGCTCTGCTCTAGCTGCAAACACTGCTGTGCTCTCGGTGATGGGCATCTCCTGGAGCCCTCTGAAATGGATCCAAACCTGCAGGTTAAATCCAGGGGCTGCTGCTTCCTTTCCACTTCCAAAGCCAAAGTGGGCTTCTGGCTCTTTGCAGAATTAAATGACCTGATCTCAGAGTAAGGCCAAGTGGAGGCTGTCAGATTCCAGCAGGCTCAGTTACCTCCAGAAAAAACAAACACCCAACTCCTTTGATTCCCTTTGTTCCTAAGTGAGCCAAGGCTGAAATTGCCCAGCTCTAAACCAAGGGGATTTGTTGCCTTCTGTGAATTCCGTGGCAAACTCTGAGCGTCCCCAGGTTGCCAGTGTGCACCAGGCACTTGCTTTGTTCCCAGTGGGTGACTAACAGCCTGATATGGGGGTGGGAATGTTGTTTTGTACATAAACTTCTGAAATGTCTTCAATAAAGTCTCAGTCTGTTTACCGAACTGTTTACTTCATTTAATTTCTCCTCCATAGGTTTCTCTTTCCTGAGAAGGGAACTTTATTCTTAATTTTCAGGAAGAAACTCTAACCCATGTTAACCTTTCATGGTAGCTGGGTTTGACACAGTGGGGCGTACCTGAACCAGAGACAGACCCTTGTTCTGCACTGAAATACAAGCAGCTGCTGAATAAATCTGACAGACCCTTGTTCTGCTCTGAAATACTACAAGCAGCTGCTGAATAAATCTCTGACAGACCCTTGTTCTGCTCTGAAATACTCAAAGCAGCTGGCGAATAAATCTCCTGTGTTCTGGCTGAGGTAGGTACAAAAGCAAAAAGCTCTTTGAAGTTTGGGATTGGCTTTGACATCCCTCCCTCATGCCAGCTGATTAGGCCCTTTCATGCCGTGCCAGGATGGTGGGGTCCTGTGCCGAGGCAGGGAGGACAAACAGCAGCCAGGTGAGGGAGAGGACAGGTGTGGCTGTGCCTGGCAGCCAGGTGAGGGAGAGGACAGGTGTGGCTGTGCCTGGACAGCGGCCACCAGACCCGCCCTGGTGTGCAGACAAGGTGTGGCAGAGGTGGCTGTGTGTCTTCCGTGATCCCTGCAGGGACAGCGACAGCTCGCTGGAACAGCATCGCAGGCTCCTTCACAGCATCGCAGAATCCTTCAGAGAATCACAGAATCATAGAATCCTTTACAGAACCACAGAATCCTTCACAGAATCCTTTACAGCCTCAGAAAACCCTTCAGAGAATGACAGAATCCTTCACAAAATCCTTCAGAGAATCCCAGAATCCTTCACAGCATCACAGAACCCTTCACAGAATCACAGGGGGCTGTGGGGGACCATGAAGGGCTATAATGTCCCGGGAAGGACCCAGACCACCCCTTGCAGGACCCTGAGAGGCTGTTGAGGGACCATAAGAACCATAAAGTCCCATGAAGGGCCATAATCACCCATGAGGGACCGAGGCTAGCCCCTTGTGGGACCCTGAAGGGCTGTAAGGGACCTTAAACACCCGTGAGGGACCATGAAGAGCCATAAACGCCCGTGGGGGACCAAAGAGCCATAAAGTTCCATGAAGGGCCATAACCTCCAGTGAAGGACCATGAAGAACCACAAAGTCCCATGAAGGGCCATTAAAGCCCGTGAAGGACCGACACTGGCACCTCGCGGGTCCCTGAGGGGCTGTGAGGGATCATGAAGGGCCATAAACGCCCGTGAGGGACCATGAACCATAAAGTCCCATGAGGGACCGACACCAGCCCCTCGCGGGACCCTGAGGGGCCGTGGGGGACCATAAACGCCCGCGAAGGCCCATGAAGAACCACAAAGGCCCATGGAGGGCCATAACCGCCCGCCAGGGCCCGACACCGGCGCCTCGCGTGCGCCTGAGGGGCCGTGCGGGGCCGTTCCCCGCGGGCGCCGCCAGGGGGCGCTCCCGCGGCCGGCCGGAAGTTCCGGTGGCGGCGGCGGGGCCGGTGGGTGATGGCGGCGGCGGCGGCGGCGGGGCCGTGAGGGGAGGGCGAGAAGCGCGGCCCGGGGGCTCCGTGCGGACCCGCCCGGGGCGGGGCAGCGCCGGGGGGGCTGAGGGGAAGGAGGCGGCCCCTCGGGGACCGCCCGTTCTTAGGCCGCGCGGCTGCTCCTGCCGGCCTAGGGACCCTGAAGCTGCCGTGTTTTTAAAGTTGAAGCAACCCAAGGTTTATTGATAAATTCCCTCCGCGGCTCGGCTGCCACAGTGCTTGACCCCTACAGCAGAGCCCGACAGATTGAGGGTAAAACTAAGAGGATGTTAAGGTTCTCAGCCGGTCTCTTTTGGGGTTGTGGGGTTAAATAGGGAAGGTTTTTTTAAAGCTGCACGTTTGCATGACTGAATAAATGTTCTTATTTGAACAGTCATTGCTGGCTCTGCCAGTGAACAAAGAGAAACAAAATGTTAATATCACGGCTGAGTTCCCAGTTACTGAAGGCTTCGAGAATTGCAGGTAAATTGGTGTTGTGTGGCCAAGATTTCTGTTTGTTTGGATTTATTTTCCTGGGCTAATTGGGCTCCCAGAAGTTTTTTTTTCCACCAGGCAGTGCAGGAAGGAGAGGCTGTTGTTGAGTCAGTGGTTGTTAAATGTTTTTATGTCTCTGATTTATTATGTAAGTATGGTGTGGCTTTGGAGAAGATTCCTTAGCAACAGAGAGGTTTGACACAGCCAACACTTCCTCACCATTCCGAATTGATTTTCAGTCAGAAAACACAAGAACATTCCCCTTAATGGAATCGTGGAAGGGTTTGGGTTGGAAGGGACCTTAAAGGCCGTGGAATTCCAACCCCTTCACCTCCCAGTGAGAGAGAACCTGAAAGATCATGGAATTCCAACTCCTTCAGAACCTCCCACTGAAGGGGAACCTCAAAGACCATGGAATTCCAAACTCCTTGCTGGGCAGGGGCACCTCTCAGTGAAGGAGAACCCTAAAGACCATGGAATTCCAACCCCTTCAGAACCTCCACCCTGCTCTGCCTGCATGATTTGGGCAGCTCACCCACTAAAATATAATACATTTTTAGCATGACAGCATTGTAGTTAAAATTGAAAAATCAAAGGCTTGAAAACCCTTCCTCGCTTTTGCGATGTCAATACAACTTCTCTGAGCGTCTCCCTTTATCAGCTTGCTCTGGCCAGCTCTCTCTGTCAGTCTGAGATCCGGGCAGAGCTTTTCTCTGTCAAATCCTGCAGTTTTTAAGCACAAACCCCCCCTTTTTTTCTCCCACAGGCCACCTCCTGCCCAGGTCGGTGTCGTCGTTCCTGTGCTGCCGCTCCCCATGCGCCCGCTACAGCACCCAGCCCCAGAGCCCCAGCGGGGCCCAGCCCCAGCAGTGGCACACGCTGGACCCCGAGCTGGAGGAGATCCTCGTCCCCAGGAAACTCTCCATCAGCCCCTTGGAGAGCTGGCTCACCGTCAGGTACTCCCTGCCCAAGGCTCAGCACGAAGCCAGCCATGAGCACCCAGAGCCCCTGGAGTGTCCCCCTGCCGCAGGCACGGGGCAGCTGGAGGAAGGGGAGGGAGCTCAGGGTGGCAGAGTGCAGTGCAGGAACGTGCTCAAGATCCGCAGGAGGAAGATGAACAGGCACAAGTACAGGAAGCTGCTCAAGAGGAGGAAGTTCATCCGCAGGAGGGTGAAGGAGGGGCGCAAGAGGAAGCGGCAGGTGAGCCCTCACATCAGAGCAAGCCTCCGTGCAGGTGTTGGGGGGTGGATTTAGGGAAAAATCAGCTTGGGTGAACTCAGCTTGTCTTGCTTGACTTTCCCTGCAAAACTGAGAAAGCTGGTTTAAGAAAACCAGCTGATATGTTACTTTTGAGTTGCATCCCTGATTTAAGGATTTTTTTGTCTTGCTCCTTGCATGGACACTAAAACTGAGACCTGTCCCTCTTGAATGTAGCTTTATTTTAAAGTCAAGCTTGTCTTGCTTGACTTTCCCTACAAAACTGAAGAATAAAATTCAAACAAGGGACCAGCTGATACATCACTTTTGGGTCAAATCCCTGATTTAGGGATTTTTTTTGTCTTGCTCCTTGCATGGGCACTAAGAACTGTAAAGCTGAGACTTGTCCCTCTTGAATGTAGCTTTATTTTAAAGTCAAGGTTGACCTGCTTAACTTTCCCTACAAAACTGAGGAATAAAACTGAAACAAGGAGTTCTGTGAGTCAGGAATTTAAGAAAACCAGCTGATACATCACTTTTGGGTCAAATCCCTGATTTAGGGATTTTTTTTTTTGTTTTGCTCCTTGCATGGACACTAAAACTGAGACCTGTCCCTCTTGAATGTAGCTTTATTTTAAAGTCAAGCTTGTCTTGCTTGATTTTCTCTACAAAACTGAGGAATAAAACTGAAACAAGGAGTTCTGTGAGTCAGAGAATTTTAGAAAACCACCTTTTGGGTCAAATCCCTGATTTAGGGATTTTTTTTGTCTTGCTCCTTGCATGGACACTTAGAACTGTAAAACTGAGACTTGTCCCCCTTGAATGTAGCTTTATTTTCTGCAAAATTATGGGAAGAAGGAGGAGTTGCAATGGACAGTGATACTTGACAAGGCTAAATGGAAGTGGCTAAAATTTGGTTTTTCCTTCTCAGTTTTCCTTGCACAGGACTTTAAAAATGATACTGCCAAAATCTCAGTGCATTTTAATGTCTTCTGATGAATTTTCTGCAGTAAAATTCAACATTTTAACATTTAAAACCTTTGTTTTCTTTGTGTGTGTTACACCTACACTGTCCTTGAGACACGTGGGCAGTGGCTGTTACTTCTAAGCTGTGTTACTATTTTTCTTTCTTTTTTTCCCTATTTTAGATGAAATTTGAGAAAGATTTGGAGCGCATCTGGAAGAAAGCTGGCTTGAAAAGTGCCCCTGCAGGCTGGCAAACCCCCAAGATCTACCTGAGGAGTTCCAAGCGATAAAAAAAAACCTCACCTGTCACAAATTTTAACCTGCAATTGTAATTAAAAAAAATATTTAAGTATGTTGATGGCATGTAACCTTTTTCTGATTGTGATGAAAATTGCAGGAAGGAGTTTTCCAAGGAGAAACTTTTCCTCCCCAAAGGAGAGGTGTGAGCTCTTTTTGCTGAATTTCTGGGGTCCCTCTTTGAGATGAGGCTGAACCTAAGAAAAATCAGGTGTGGGAGAAGGGATCAGTGAAGGAATTTCCTGTTGTTTGTATGACACAAAACTTTGGGAAAGTTCTTTTCTAAATTGCATTTTTTCACAGCCTTACTGCAGAAATGTTGGGGTTTTCCTAAGTGGGAAATTGAATCAGAATTCCATGGAATTGACCTGCAGGAGCTTTTGGTGTCTCTTATGTGGAGCCTTGAGCATCCTCAAAAGGCGCATTTCTCTTTGTGTTCTATTTTGTGCTAATAAGAAATGGTTATTTTTTGTCTTTTGACTGACCCATGTCATGTAAAACATCCAGATATTGGTCAAAGTAGAAGCTCAGAGCTAATTATTCATTAACTACAAAAACTTTTGTGCCTGAGACAAGCCTGATACAATCAGCTGCTTTTGCATGGTTGAAGAGAGTTGTGAAAGCTGTGAAAAATACAGGTGTTTAAAATAAACCCTGACAAAGGATTTCTTATCTGGGGTCTGCTTTGGGCTCTGCTTTTTTGGGGGGTTTGAGGCAGTTCTGGGTGGTTTAGTTTGATTTCACTTTTGGCAAAGGGCTGAAGGGGAAAAGAATGAGCTGGGAAATTCCTTGAAAATAATTCTTTTTTTTTTTTTTTTTGCTGGGAGAGAATAAACTGAAAGGGAGGAAAATAATCAGTGGAAATCAAAAAGCCACAGCTTCTCTGGGCCTTCCCACTCCTCACAGGCAAGAATTCCTTCCCAATATCTCAGGATTTGTTTTTTCCTTGTGGAAAAACCTCTGTTTTACAAGGAATTAATCAGGTTTTACACCCCAGGGCTGTGTCAGCTTCTTTCAGTGTTTTTGAGCACAAGATGGAATTTAAAATTCACTTTACTGAACATCCAGAGAGGTGGAAAATGCCCCTGATTTTCTGTAGAGGGAGCATGAGTCCAGGATATGCTCACAAAGCTTTAATAGGAGCTTCCTCCAAATAAATATCTGAGTTTTTCCTCTCCAAAATATCTGACTTTGCTCACTTAACAAAGGTTCATGTGCATGTGTAGCTGTGGTAACAAAATAAAGCTGCAAACAGCAAAGCTTTGATTTAAAATTCCACAAGTACTGAAAATTTCCATTATTTTGC
The DNA here is from genome assembly GCF_028018845.1 of Melospiza georgiana. Classification (NCBI taxonomy): domain Eukaryota; kingdom Metazoa; phylum Chordata; class Aves; order Passeriformes; family Passerellidae; genus Melospiza; species Melospiza georgiana. The sequence goes on from NC_080451.1 coordinate 9,748,535, forward strand.
TGTTCTGGTTTTTTTGAGAGGAAATGGTTGAAAACCAGACAAAATCCTGGTGTTCATTACAGAGCTGGGAGATAAATGGGGAGGTTTTTTCTCATTGGGCTGAAAAGGTCCCTCAAAATTGCAATATAAATCTAATGTCTCTCATTTCCCCCTAATTCCTGGATTCCATGCAGGCAGCAGCTCAGCTGAACAGAAGAAATTCAGGAATTTTCTCTCTGATCAGGTTTGACTGGAATGAGTTGGCTCTAAAATAGAAAATCAGCTGACTTGGAAGGGAAGAAAATTCTGAATTTTGTTTCTGTGAACCAAATCCCATTGCAAATCTGGAGGTTGTTGCCCCATTTTGGAAAGCTCAGGGCCCAGCAATGTGGTGGCAGTGGCAAAAATACAATTTCTTTTTAATGTTAACAGGATTTTGGTTGTCCCCTTAGCTTGGAGAGCAATAATTCTTTGCAGAGTAAGAACTAAATACATTTTTAAGAGTCTTCTCTAGAAAATGTGGTGTTCAATGACATCAGCATGGATTCTTGAGGTTTTTTACAGGCTTCTGGACATAAAATAAAAGTTATTTCAGCCACAAATAAATCCAGTTGAACTTAAAAAATACATTCCAGCTGAAAATCAGGCCTGATTGTGTATGGGCAGGGGAAAAATGGGAAATAACTGCTTCCTGCAGCTTTTTCCTAAAAACCTGCATCAATTTCCAATATTTTATATAACTAGAAAATTGCTGGGTGCTCCATGATGAGGTGTTGGAAATTATGGGAGATTTTTAGGATTGAAGCAGAAGATTTATGGTACTGCTGCACACAATGGAGCAACAAAAAGAGAAATAAAGAGAAATAATCTTCCTCTTGTATTGGCTGCTGTGCCTAAAATCTGTTTTTTTAGAGCAGGTTTTGGGGGTTTTATTTTGGTGTGTGTGGTTTATTTCTATTTGGGGTTTTTTGGTTGTTGTTTGTGGGGTTTTTGTTTGCTTTGGGTTTGATTATTTGTTTGTTTGGTTGGTTTTGTTTTGGGTTTTTTTTGACATCAGAGGGAGAGAACAGGGGTGATGCTCACCCTGAGCTGGAGGAAATCCTCATTCCCAGGAGCTCTCCATCCTTTTGCTGCTGGAGGATTTCTCTGCAAAAACAAAACAAAACAAAAGGTTTGTTCTGATATTTTTATTGTGAGAATTGTTCTTTCTTCCACTAATAGGCTCCAGCCTCAAAATTGGGAATAAATCAGCCAATACCAGGAGGTGTTTATAACATTTGGTGTACAAAACACCTTTCAGGGTATTAATAGGACCTGAGCACCATTAATAATTAATAAATTTAATAATTCTCAGCAGGAGCAGTGGGTACCTTTACTGTGCCCTATTAAATGGGGCACTTTGATGTAAAAAAACCAAAATATTGGTGTACGTTGGCTGCAGGAGCTGTGACCTTCTCCTCCTCAAGTCCTGGATCCTTCCTGCTCCAAAAATTCCAAATTTAACAAACCAGGCTTGTTCCCACCAGCTGCAAACCTGGCTGGGGTGGAATTACTGATTTTACAAACAGCACCTGGGCCTGCCTCAAATGCCACCTTTTCTTTTCACCATTCATGGTTTTCCAGGAAAACATCTTGGTTTGGGCTGAACCTCTCCAAAAACAGCAGCGCTCTGTACCCAGCCTGGAGCAGATGTGAAATTGGTTTGAAAAGTGGTTTTTTGATGTTTATTTCCCTGCTGGTTCTTAAATAAATAAATAAAAATATCAATAACTCCAGCTGCTGTAAACACCTGAGGTAGCTTGGAGCAAACACGGGGTGCTGGTTTTCCTGTGGAATAATCCATTCTTGCTTGATTTTAACTACAAAACTGAGGAATAAAATTGAAACAAGGAGTTCTGTGAGTCAGAGGGTTTAAGGATTTAAGCTGATACATCACTTTTGGGTCAAATCCCTGATTTAGGGATTTTTTTTTGTCTTGCTCTTTGCATGGACACTAAGAACTCTAAAACAGAGACTTGTCCCTCTTAAATGTAGCTTTATTTTCTGCAAAATTATGAGAAGAAGGAGGAGTTGGAATGGACAAGGCTAAATGGAAGTGGCTATGTTGGTGCTGCTCATGCAGGTGCTGTCTGAGGGAATTGCTCTATCTTTGATCTAGGAAAAAACCACTCCTGGAGCCTCTCAGCAGCTGGAATACTCTGGAATTCCTTTCTCACTTGTGAAATGACTGGTGTTAATACAAGGATGTGGAATTTTGAGCATTTCCACATTTTTTCTGAGGGAGAAGTGGGGATTTCCATGTTGTTTTGTGGGAAAAATATGGATTTCCACTTTGTTCTGAGGGTGAAATATTCATTTCCATGTTTTTCTGAGGGAGAAATTGCATTTCCACATTGTTTTGAAGGAGAAATTGGATTTTCACCTTGTTCTGAGGGAGGAATATGAATTTCCACCTTGTTCTGTGGGAGGAATTGCATTTCCATGTTTTTCTTAGGGAGAAATTGTGTTTCTACATTTTTTTCTGAGGGAGGTGTGGACTTCCACATTGTTCTGTGGGAGAAATATGAATTTTCACCTTATTGTGAGGGAGGAATTGCGTTTCAACATTGTTCTGTGGGAGAAATATGCATTTCCACCTTATTCTAAAGGAGAACTATGAATTTCCACCTTGTTCTGAGGGAGAAATTACATTTACACCTTGTTCTGAGGAATAAATATGCATTTCCATGTTGTTCTGAGGGAGAAATTGGGATTTACACATGTGGTGTCACCCCCAAAGTGGAGTGGGAATTCTCCTTTGATTTCTAAAGGAGGCAAAGCAAGCAGCACCCTGAGGTTTTTTAGCTAAAATTACAGTTTCCAGAGTCCTTTTGGGTTAATCCTGAGCAAACACCCTTTTCACACAGCCTCCCCTTAAAAGCTGAGCAGGCTCCAAGTTTATGTGTCTAAATTTGGATTTGGACAATTTGGCAGCAGCATTACGCCGCATTATGGAAAGCAGCCTCCTTTCACCCAGAGTATTTTTATTTTTAATGAAACAGCCTGCAAACCTGAGGTAAATAACCCAACTCTGGGAGGTATCTTCGAGCACCCTCTTCAGGACCAACCCATTAATTTTCCCACTCTTTTCCCAGTCATTTCTGATCTCAAAATAAGCTGCAATCCCACTGCTTAATTATTTTAGGCGGGTGCAGTGGATGGGCTGCAATTAGTGTCAAACCTGCTGTTTGAACAATTCTGTTCCCACGTGCAGAAAAGCCACAAAATGTGATTTAGGCACAGTGCTGGTGGCCACAAAGGGGACACAAAATGTCACCTCTCAGCTCCTGAGGACTCCCAGAATTTTCTTGTTCCTCATAGGAATGAGCAGAGCTGGGTGATTGTGGCTTGAGCTTTGCCCAGGTTGAAGAAATCTGATTTAATTGGAGGAGTGAAATTGAGTTTGAGCAGTGCTGGGTGCTGTGAGTAGAGCTTTTCCCAGGTTAGAAAAATCTGATTTAATGGTGCCTGTTGGAAGAGTGAAATTTATTCAGTTTGGGCAATGCTGGGTGCTGTAGCTTGAGTTGTCCCAGGTTAGAGAAATCTGATTTAGTTGGAGGAGAGAAATTCAGTTTGGGTAGTACTGGGTGATTGTGGTTTGAGCTTTTCCCAGGTTAGTGAAATCTGATTTAATGGTGCCTGTGGGAGGAGTGGAATTTATTCAGTTTGTGGTCAGGGTTTGTGCTGTGGTCAGCCTCCTCCAGGGCTTTGGGAATGGCCTGGGATTCTGGACAGTGCTGCAGGATTTTTGGGCACTTTTCCAGCTCAGTGGCTTCTCCCCACTTTTCTCCAGAACTTTGTGTAGGATTAACAGCTTCCACATAAAATGCCTCAAAATCTGGAATGAGAGAGGATGAAAAATTCCTTTAGAGATTGAGGGACCCAGCTCTGGTGGCTTTTCCCTGGAATTGAGAAAATGGATGAAGAACAGCCAGGAGCTGCTGCTTTCTCCCCCATTTTTGAGGACAAACCTTCTGAGCAGAATTCAAAGGGTGATTTGATGCCTCAGCCTCTGAGCCTCCTGCTGTTAAATTGGACCAGAATTGAGGATTTATCCCCCAAAGCGTGGCCTGATGGATTCCTTGTGGATTTGGGAATGCTGGAGATGCTCCAGAAGCACATGGCAGTGAGTCAGTCCCGTGTCATGGCTTGGACACTCCTCTGTCTCAGGTCCAAAAGTTGATTTTGGGGGATCTTCTGTATCAATTTAGGAGCTTTGGGAGCACTCAGTTGCAAGTGGCCTTGAAAAAAATCCTGATTTTTTTTTTAAGGAAAATCCAGTTGCTGGCTGCTGCTGTGGACCTCAGGGAAGGATGGAGAGATGCAGATCCATGAAGGGGAGTTCTGATTGCTGTCACTCCCGTTCAGAACTGCACATTTTCCCATCCCCTCATGGATTTTGAGAAATTATTTCATTATTTAAATGAAATAAAAGGTAAAAAATGTAATTTCACTGGGGTAAAGAAGCAGCAGGTAGAAATGGCTCCTGATTCCCCTAGGGAATGGGGATTCTGGGAAGACCTGAGAGGCAAGAGGGATGAAATGAAAGTTAAAAATGAGAGTTTTTCTCAAAATCTTCCCAAAATCTGTGCAGCTGGTGCAGGCTCTGCTCCCAGTCCTGCCACTGCTGAGCTCTGTGAGTTTGGGTGACTCATTTCCTTCTGTGTTCCACGGCTCCCTCCTGCTCCTGTCTGTTCAGATTCCAAATTTTCCCTCCCAGGAGCTGCCTGAGCTGTGTGGGACAGACCCAAGTGTGCTCTGACCAAGGGAGAGCCTTGCACACATCAATGAGGGACCAGAAAACACATTTAATATCATTTAAATTATTTTTAACAGCATTTAAATTAAAACAATCATCTCAAGTACTTAAAATCAATGTTTTTTTTTTTACTGAAATGATTTTTCTAGAGAAGTAATTTTTCTAGATTTACCTTCATACAGTTTGGTCATGCCAAAAATATTAAACTTAACAGAAAACTATAATTTACACCTGCTCTGTGGGTGTCTGTGAGTTGCTGCTTTGTGTCTCTTTTTCCATCCCTGATTGATTTTGCTGCCTGTTGTTTCCCCATTTCTCCTTGGTCAGTTGTTTTTTTTTTTTGGGCAGCTTCTGTCTGGAATTTAAAAAAAAAAAAAGGAAAGAAAAAATAAATAAAAATCAGTGTTGGTTTCCTGGGCAATTTCTCTGTTTTTCTAACTGGTTTTTATTAATGCTTTTGAGATGAATCCCAGGAATCTGAAACTTTGCAGCCAGAGGAGGTTTTGGCTTTTTTTTTTTATATTTTTTGTTTTGTTTGTTTGTTTGCTTTGGTTTTGGTTTTTTGTTTGTTTGTTTTTGGGTGGGTTTTTGTTTTTGTTTTTTTGTTTGTTTTGTTTTTGTTTTCAGGCTGCACTGAGAGACTTCCCAATAAATCAAAATTGAAGAGCAGCAGCCAGAAAAACTCAGGAAAAACGCTCTGATGCCAAGGGGAACTCTGCATCCTTTAATGCAATTTTTGAGAGGCACCAACAGGAGCGGATCCACCCCATCCTCACAGCCACAAATGCATTAATTAAAAAGGAATGCCAGCATTAATGATCTGCTGACACAAATTACAGCACAAGGACCTGTGTGCAGGGTTTGTCAGCGCTCCAGGCTCACCATCAGCAACTCCTTTAAATGCAGAGTGTTCCACCAGGATCAAAGGAGAAAATACCCACTCATGGGGAGAAGAAAGGGTGAAATTCCTGGGACAGGAAAGTAGAAGGGAATGCTGTAGTTAGAGTACAAGGGTGCAGCTAATTGGCAGTGGCAAAGGCAGCAAGGAAAAATAAAATAAAATTCAAGATAAAATATAGGAAGAAAAAAAAAGAACTTTGCATGGGAACAGCAAAAGACCAACACCATTTTCATTTTTCACTTCTCTCTGGAAACCAAATCCTCCAGCTGCCACGAAGCCCTGAAATAATCCAGTTTAGAGCAAGAACTGAAGGGACAGAACTGAAATAATCCAGTTCAGAGCAAGAACTGAAGGGACAGAACTGAAATAATCCAGTTTAGAACAAGATCTGAAGGGACAGAATTGAAATAATCCAGCTTAGAGCAAGATCTGAAGGGACAGAACTGAAATAATCCAGTTTAGAGCAAGAAATGTGAAACAAAGGACAGAACTGAGGGCCAACCACAACGGCAGAGCCTGTCATTACTGCAGGGCTGGGACAAGGCAGGCACCTCTCAGCCCCAGCAATTCCCTGCTTGTTCCCCAGCCACAAACACAAATTTGCCTTCTCACAATGACAAGGTGATGCTCTCACCAGATGTTGGGGTTTTTAATGTTTCATTTCACTGGAATGCACTGGGATCAGCAGCCTGGGATGCAGCCACCATGAGCGGCTGGAGGATGAGCAGAGCTCTGACACCTTCGGGCTGTGGGGAATTTAAAAAATAGATTTAATAAAAAATAAATTTAAAAAAATATATAAAAAATAAATGGGAACATTAAATACCAGAGATATTCTATAGATACAGAGATATATTATAGAGATATAATAACCAGAGGCAGGTGAAATCCACAGAAATTCCCCCCTGGATTTGTGGTGAGCACTGGGCAGCCAGGGGATGCTCGGGGTTGGCAGAACCAACCCCAAATTCCCCTGGGAGCGGGGAAGGAGAAAGGCTGGGGAGCTCAGCTCAGCTCAGAGTGGAGAAACTGGTTAAAAACTCAAAATTCAAATCCTCCTAGAGCAGCAAAAATGTTGACACAGCTGCTCTTGCAGGATGTCTTTGGAGCAGCAAAGCCCCAGGAAGCAGAGCTGTGCAGGATTAGAGATTGGACAATCATAAAATAAAATAATTATTAATAAAAATAATAAAATAAAATTATATATTTTTATAAAATAAATTGAATAAAATATATATTTTACAAAATAAATTAAATTTTATCTTTTATAAAATAAATAAAATTATACATTTTAATAAAATTATTTATTTTTATAAAATAATTATTTATATTTATAAAATTATAAATATTTATAATTATATTTATATATATAATAATTATTTATATCTATAAAATTACAAAATAATAAATAAATAAAATTATTAATAAAAATAATACAATAATTATTTTAAACCTCCTAAATGTGTCCCTTTGATCCCCTCTCTGAACCCCACAGAAGCTGCTGCTCTCCCCCCCTGGGTGATTTTAGGAGATTTCAGCTTTGTCCAGCCTGGACTTGGCTCCTTGCAGTCAGGAAATATCCAGTCCATGAGAGCAGCAACCACAGCAAATCTGCTCCCTCCCAAAAACCCTGCCAGGAGAGGCAGTAACCTCTGCACTGCCACAGCTGGGAGGCAGAAAAACGGGGAAAAAACCCCTGGAATTGCAGCCTGGAGGGTCCTCCTGTGGCTGGGAGGGAGCAGGGGAGGAGAAAATGCTGGGTTTGCTGTTTGTTGGGTGGGAGAAGATTTTTACCTCCCTGGCAGGCATTTTCCAGGCTGGCTCCCCGATGGAGACAACAGGAAAGGCTCCTTTTCCCAGGAGATTCCAGGAGATTCCTGGCCCGGCAATCTCCATGAGATTCTTCCATGAAATTCCATGAAATTCTTCCATGAAATTCCATGAGATTCTTCCATGAAATTCCCGGAGATTCCTGGCCCAGCAATCTCCATGAGATTCTTCCACGAAATTCCAGGTGATCCCACAAAATTCCATGAGATTCCAGGAGATGGTTGGGCCAGCAATCCCCGTGAGATTCTTCCATGAAATTCCATGAGATTCCGTGAGATTCCATGAGATTCCAGGGGATTTCTGGCCCAGCAGCTGCTCTGGATCAGTGCTGTGCTCGTTGTGGCACCTGGCACAGGTCAGGGACACAGGAACAGGAGGTTCTGCTGCCTGCAGATGGTTTGGGACTGGGACAATGGGAATTCCTGAGGCTGGAAAAGGGGAGCAGATCAGGGATCAGGGTGGGGTTTTTTCACACCCAGGTGGGGCTGTTCCCATCCCATCACCCCCAAACCTCCTCCCTTCATAGAAATGTCAGAGTTGGAATTTCCAAGCAAACTTTTCTTTTTATCTGAAGATTATTTCAGGATTTTTTCCCTAGAAACAAACTAGATCTGGCTTGGACAATGTGGAGTTAACAGCAGGCTGCTTTATTTTTTTTTTTTTTTTTGTCACGGTCACATTATCTAATAATAATAATAGCTTCAGTTTCTTGGAATTTGTTTGGAAGTGTCTGGTTCTGTCTGATGATGCAGACAGGATCCTGGGCTGGCTGAAGTTCTGATCTGGACGCTCCCAAAGTTTCCCTTGTTGCAGCGTGTAATTATTGAAATGTTTATTTAAGGGGTTGTTACAATTATAATTATAATTATAATTATAATTCTCTCCTCTTTCCTGAAACTCTTCCCCCTCTGGGGTAGAGGGAATCCATTTTCTGGTGGAGTAGAGAGACAGAAAAATGTCAGCAGGAAAAATTCCAGTGTGGCAATTAAGTTTATGCTCATGGATCCCATGGGAAGGCTCCTGACTTTTGTTTGTAAATTCTCTGATGGAATCCCACAGACATTTAAGGGACAACGAGTTTTAATTCCCTTTCTTCATTTGATGATTAATTTGATTGAATAAAATCCAACAAATCCAATCCACTAAATAGTGTTAACCATAAGCAACAACAACCTGACAACAGAATGCGAGAAAACATAAAAATCCACCATATTTTAATTTCCTTATCATATATAATTTTACTTTTAATATCCCAGCAGCATCTACTTTATTTCCTATTTTACACTCTATTTCTTGACTTTAATTTTCCTGCAAACACCCAGCCCTCGCTTACAAATCGCAGCACAGGGTAAATGTTATTTTCTAGGCTGTCTTTGGAGACTGGAGCTGGAAGTAAAACCATATGAGGACATCAAAACCCCAGCAGCAGCAGCACAAACCCAGCGTGGAGGAGTGTCAGACAAAGGCAGCAGCAGCAGCTGGATCCAGTAAAGCACCAGGAAAATTGGTTCCATCCCTAGGGGGAGGCAGAAGAGATTTGTTTTGTGGGGTTCGATGCCAGGGCGAGGGAGGGACCTGCAGAAAGTGCCGGGGAAGGGAAGGAGGTGGGGTAAAAATCTCAATCTGAGCTGCCCTCAGCTCCGGGGATGCGAACTGATGAGCTCATCGTGTTTCCCAGCCACAGAAAAGAAAGTTAAAGGGAAAAAAAGGAGAAGAGTTGAAGTTGTTTTTTGAGAGAGGCGAAAACTCCCGAGGAGCCAAAGGAAGAAATGGAGCAACTGGTGAAACTCCTCCTGTGGCAGATTCTGCTTCAGCAAAGTAAGCTCCGGGCTGCTGCTGTGCTGTTATTTGTTTTTATTTCAGATTTACAAGACTTTGGAGTGTTATCTTTGTGAGATTTTGTTCAGATTCCTAAATTTGCTCTGTTTTCATCTGGGCAGGGGAGGGAGTCCGAGGTTTCCTCTCTGCATTTTTGGAGAGAGAATGGAAAAATGTTTGAGGTTGTTTGAGCTCTGTTCAGCATGTTTGTGCAATTTTGTTTTTCCCTATCAGCAGATCCAAACCCAAAAACTTGCCTGTGAGCACAGCAAAGCTTTCAGAGTCAGATTTATAGATTTAACATTATTTTATTTAAGTTTGAAGAAGCAGAAACAGCTTGGGAGGGTGTGAGAGGGTTCAGAGCAAGGGGGGGAAAAAAGAATGTGTGGTTTTGGGTTTCTTTTCCTCTTGTCAGCATAAAGACACACAGTTCACTTTTGGGTAGCAGTGTGCAAGAAAGGAGTAGGAAATCAGATTTTTTGGGGGGATTGGTGACCCCCTGCTCTTCCCAGCCCCTTTAAAAGGCTGTGGTTGACACCTGAGCCCCTCAGCTCCTCAGCACTGGGGTGGAATCAGGTGAGGAGTTCTCCCTTTGCTCCCTCATTAATCCATTTCCCATGTCACCAGGCATTTCTGCAGTGCCCCAGGGCAAGGCTGAGGAGCTGGCAATGGGATGGGATCAGTCAGGGGGACAAAAGGCTCAGAAATCCGGGGGTGCGGTGGGTCAGAGAGGAGGGGGAGAAGCCAGAGGTGCCACCTGAGCAGGGATGGTCTCTGACACAGCCTCAGGGGCATTTTGGATGGACCTGGGTGCACTCCGAGGTTTGAGCCCACCCAAATCAGGTTACAACTCAATAATGAGGATGAGGAGGGGGGAAATGTGTGCTGTGAGGAAATCTGTGACCCGTCCTGCACAGAAACCATTCCCTGTGGAGTAAAGTGAGGAATCAGGTGAGGAGTTCTCCCTTTGCTCCCTCATTAATCCGCTTTCCATGTCACCAGGCATTTCTGCAATGCCCCAGGGCAAGGCTGAGGAGCTGGCAAGGGGTGGGATCAGTCATGGGGACAAAAGGCTCAGAAATCTGGGGTTAAAGAGGAGGAGGATGATGAGGAGGAGAGCCCACAGCTGTGTGCTCCAGAAGCTCCAACCAGCCCAGTGGGTTCCAGTGAGGTTTGGCAGAGCAGCCAGGGCAGGAAGAGCAGGTTGGGCTGGGCTGCTGCAGAGCCAGAGGTGCCACCTGAGCAGGGATGGTCTCTGACACAGCCTCAGGGGCATTTTGGGTTTATCTGGGAGCACTCTGAGGTTTGAGACCACTCAAATCAGGTTTTTTATATATATATATAAGCATAGATTTCCTCACAGCAGATTTTTTTTTCCTCCTCCCCATCCTAATTATTGAGTGATATATATATATATATATATATATATATATATATATATATATATATATATATATATATATATAAAATATAATATAAAAATATATAATTTATATTATATATAACTATATAAATAAATATAAATATATTCCTAAATTATATATAATATATAAATATATAATATATAAATCTAGAAATAATAGAAATATAAATGTATATCACTCAATTATTTATATAATTTATAAAATGGATATTATATATATTCTATATAATACAGATAAATAAATATAAATATATATTACTCGATTATAGATATAATATATAAATAAATATAAATACATATTACTCGATTATATATAATATATAAATATATATAATATATATAAATATATACATATCACTCTATATTTAATATATAAAAATGTATATAATATATGTTATATGAAATATAAAATATATATTATATATAAATATATAAAAGATATAATGTAATTTATTTATTTATTTATTTATTTATTTATTTATTGATATCACTCAATAACGAGGATGGGGAGGGGGAGATCTATGCTCTGAGGAAATCTGTCACCCCTCCTGCACAGCAACCACCACTCACTCAAGTGTTAATGGCCCAGCTCCGTGTTTGGACTGGCTCTGCAAAACCATCCCGCGGGCCTGCAGCCAGGGGAGGATTTCTAAAGTTAAAACTGCAAAAATCCCAGAAAAGCTGGGGCAGATCTCTGAGGGATCCTGACTGTGCCCCAGCTGGCGATTGGCTCCTTGCACAGGTGAAAAACGCCAATCACTTGGTTTTAAGATCTTAAAAGTTAATTAGTAATGAAATGGTTATAAGAAAGTAATGCAATTAGAGTAATAATAATTTGGACAATATGAATTAGGACAATATGAGACAATAAAACAAAGAGTTATGGACGTTTGGGTACGTTTTTCTGGGCAGCACAAGCCCGATAAAGGACCCACGTTAACAGAGGATTAACCCTTAAAAACAGCAGCCTGTTGCATATTCATACACCTCATTAGTGATGCATAAATTCCATTCAAACACAGGATTCTGTTTGGTCATCATCAACTTCTTCCTTCCAATCCTAACAGCGCCTTTGAGGCAGGAAGAAGTTCATTTTTTCTGATAGTGGAGCAATAAATTCTCTTTCTCTGAAAGATTCAGGTGTCCCGTGGCTGCTGTCTCCCTGCAATCCTTTCTTTTAAAAAGTATCCTACATAGCATCGTTTCTATTTTAACATTTTCTATAACCTAAAACTATATTTAACACACTACTCAAGACAATTAACACAGCATCACTTTCTAACCCAACACACATAGCATTCACTTTAATATTTGCCAAAAGCCAATAATAAAATGCACATTTTTCACACACAGCCACAAGGATTCTCCTTTCTGCAGAGGCAGCACATTCCTGCTCTCTGCGTGTTCCTACCTGCAGGGAGGGCAGCGATTGCTGGGGCTGGTTTGGTGTTTCAGGGCTCTGGCATCCTTTTGGGAAGTGGCAGGGCCTGCTGCTGGGAAAGCTGTCCCAGGAAGCCTTCAAAAAATAAACAAAACACCGAGATTTAGAGAGAGAAAAAAAAAAAAAAATCCCATTTCAAAGCCTGGCTTTGTGGGGAAATTCGGTTTTACTGAGAAGTCTTGCAGGCTGGGCTGGGAGCAGTTTGGGATCAGCTGTTTGCTCGCCACATCTCTCTTCCAGATGAGCCCAGATGTTCATTTCTCACTGGTTTTAAAAAAAACCTGGGCTCATTTATGTCACCAAAAAATCCATCAGGGCCTCTCAGCCCCCCCTCCAAAGAGTCAGGATGGAGCCACTGCCACCCCCAGAGGGTTCGGGGACAGCCTGGTGGCACCGGCTGCTGCTTTTGCCATAATTTTTTTTTATAATTTACACATAATTGTGTAATGACCCCACAGAGCCCATTAAACCCCCTACAAAACACAGGGATTTTGGGAGAAATGAGGAATTTGGCACGCACAGATTTGGGGGAGAACTTTTCCTTCTCTGCTCCGGTTGTTTTGCGTTCCCCAGTGTGAAAGAGGAGCTCAGAGTGTCCCAGGAGGGAGATCAGCCCTGCATTGTCCAGACAGGGCTCAGGGGACAATTTTCTGTCCTTGCCCTGCTCCAGGGAGCTCTGAGCATGTCACACATCTTTCACAGCCCCAGCCTTTTGCTCCTAGTTTGCCCACAGCTTTTTGGGTCTTTTTGGAGGGTTTTTTTGGGTTTTTTTCTGGTTTTTTTTTAGGTTTTCTTTTTGTGGCTTAATTCTTCACATAAAAAAATGGACGGGATTCAAGGAGTAAGAGCTGGCTCTGGCTTTTACAAGGGATTAAGAAATCGTTTTCCAGGCTGCTTTCCTCTTTTTTTACTGCGGGACCACAGAGTGTCTCTGGGATCCTGCTGAGTCAGCACAGGGCACAGCACAGAATTGGCTTTTGTTGGGGCTTTTTTGTTGTTGCTTTTTGTTGGGTTTTTTTTTTTTGTGGTTACATCACCCAGAGAAGACAAAGTGATTCCCCATCCCATGGAACTTGAAGGAAATTGAAAGGAAATGGAAATGGAAATGGAAAGGGGAAATTCCTTGCCCTTGCAGGTCGGAGGTGCCGGGCTCCAAAAAGGTGCAGAACCAGGTGCTGATGTGAGCTCAGAGCTTTTTGGATTTCCAGTGCTGCATTCCTGAATATTGTGGTCAATTCCACGCTGCTCCGTGTTTTTCCCATTAGCAGAGGAGAGCAGTCAGTGCCTTCATTCCTCTCCTGGGCCAGCAGAGGATGTTTCTTATAGACAGAGAGCACAGACCTTGTCCAAAGTTTGATTTTTCTCTTTGTGATGCTGAGATTTTAAATGTAAGGAAAAAAACCCTCCTATTTGAAGTGCCTTTTTAAGGAAAAGGCACTTTTCCTCCTATTTTAAGGAAAAATCCTCCTGTTTGAAGTGCCTTTGAGCTGGCAGTTCAACAGAGAGCGCCGCTCATTTTTTTTGTTCTCTGCTGCCCAGTGCTTTGTGATAGAAAAAGAGGAAAAATAAAATTAATTCTCAGCACTTGGGGGTGTGCTAAAATATCCAAAGTCTGGAGCTGAATTTGAAATTCACAAATTCCAGGGCTAAAAAACAATAAAATAAAAATATAGGCTTTGTCTGGAGGACTTTGTGCCTCTGACATTAGCAGGACAAAACCTCCTGTGACTTTTGATGGGTTTGGCTGGGTGGGCAGATGAATGGTGGTGTTGTGTTGGGAATATACAAATCCTGATGCCAGGAGACCTTCTGGACCCTTCCCACACGAGGAGCAGGAGGGGCTGGAGCAGAGAAATGCAGAATCAGAGGAATTGGATCATCCCTGGCAAAATTCCTCAGAATCAGAGGAATTGGTTCAGTTCTGGCAAAGTTCCTCAGAATCAGAGGAACTGGATCATCCCTGGCAGAGTTCCTCCTGTGTGGATCAGAGTCGTGTGGGTTGGAGGGAGCTGCTGCATCCAGAGTATCACAGAATTAATTAATTGTGACACAGAATTAATTAACTGTGCAGACAAAGAGTGTGGCTGGAGTGGGAAATGGATGTAAACATTCAGATATAAACATCAGCATTAGCAAGGGGAAATAGATGGAGCAATACCAGAGGCTGCTGGCTTGGGGTGTGTTTGTGGCCTTTTTATCCTTTTGTTGTCAGTGACACTCTTTATTTTCTGCTTTTTACAGGTTCTGTGGGCTCATATTCAGGTGAGTGGCATCTCTAAATGTGCCAGGCTTTGTGATCATGAGAGGGGTGGGAGGGCCCCTGATTCCATGGCTTTCATTCCTAACAGGGGCTTCCATTCCTAAATTCCATGGATTATCCATCCCATGCACTGGTGTCCCTAAACCTGCATTAAACTGGGGCTCAGGATTAGGAAGGGTGGGTAGGACAGCTCGAATGTGCAGTCCTGATAACAGACGTGAATGAAATCTGTGGTTTAAAGTTTAATTTATTAGGAAAAGGTCCTTCCCCCTGAGTGGGCACTGCCCAGGCTCCCCAGGGAATGATCTCCAGGAGCATTTGGATCCCTCCCAGGGATGCACAGGGTGGGATTGTTGGAGTTCCTGTGCAGGGATAAGATTGGATCAGTGATTTCTGGGTCCCTTGCAGCTCAGGATTCTCCATGGCAGTGCCCCATGCTGGTCTTGAAACCGAATCAAAAACCGCGCAGAGATTCCAGCAGCTCCTTCCCACCCCATTAACTCCATGGTCCAGGAGCTCCAGGATGGCACTCTCAGGGATGCACAGAGTGGGGCTGTTGGGGTATCTGTTCAGGTTTAAGGTCGGATCAGTGATTTCCGGGTCCCTTTCAGCTCAGGATTCTCCATGACATTGTCCCATGTCTTGAAACCGAATCGAAAACCGCGCAGAGATTCCAGCAGCTCCTTCCCGCCCCATCAACTCCATAACCCCACAACTCATTTCCCTGCTGTTTTTTCCAGTCCCAGCTGACGCCTCCAACCCCTCCAGCAGCGTGGTGGTGTCGGTGCTGAACATCAGTGCAGCCCTGGGCTCTCAGGCCGTGCTGCCCTGCAAGAGCCACCGCATGGTGTGGACCTGGGCATGGTCCAAGAGCCAAACCCCAAGAGCTCCATCAGCCCCAAGAGCTCCAGGAGCAGCTGGACCCCTCTCAGGGGTGCACAGAGTGGGGTTGTTGGGGTGTCTGTGCAGGGTTAAGGTTGGATCAGAGATTCCTGGGTCCCTTCCAGCTCAGGATTCTCCACAACATTGCTCCATGCTGAATCAAAAACCGCGCAGAGAGTCCAGCCGCTCATTCCCACCCCATTAACTCCGTAACCCCACAACTCATTTCCCTGCCGTTTTTTCCAGTCCCAGCTGACGCCTCCAACCCCTCCAGCAGCGTGGTGGTGTCGGTGCTGAACATCAGTGCAGCCCTGGGCTCGCAGGCCGTGCTGCCCTGCAAGAGCCACCGCATGGTGTGGACCCAGGACCGCCTGAACGACCGGCAGCGCGTGGTGCACTGGGACCTGCTCAGCTCCTACTTTGGGGACGGCAGGATGGAGAGGCTCTGCGACATGTACTCGGCCGGGGACCAGCGTGTCTACAGCTCCTACAACCAGGGCAGGATCCTCATGCCCGAGAACGCCTTTGCAGATGGGAATTTCTCGCTGGTGATCAAAGGTGGGGAGGTTTTTACACCCCTCCTCGATGGGTTTTGGTGGGAATGGGTGGTTTCACAGGATGGTTTTTGATAAACAGGTGATTGAGGTGTCAGGGCGTGGGTTGGACTTGATGATCGCTAAGGTCTCTTCCAACCTGGTCATTCTGTGAATATCAGGTTAATAAGTCGAATTCTCAGGAGGAATTTTAGGGTTTGGAACTGCCCAGGGAGGTGGGGGAGACACTTGGAATTCAGGGTTTGGGAGCAATCTCAGTGAAAGAGGATTTGTAACAACCTGAAAGCCACCTGGGCTTTTTGTGGCCCTTTGGTTGTGACTCAGTTCCTGAACTATGAACACTCCGTAGTCATTGTTCCTGTGCCTGCTCACAGCTGAACCCAAACCAGCTTCCTCTTTCCACCTGTTAACAGAAATACACACATTTCTACTCACAAGAAATACACAAATTTCTGCTCAGAAGAGCAAATCAATTCCTAATTTCATTAGGTGATCAAATCATTATATTGGGTGAGACGATTTATCTCTGCTTAACCCACCCAGGTGATAAGGATGGCTTAGAATGAAGTTGTTTACATCAAGGATTTGGGAAACTGACACAAATCATCATTATCTCAGTATAAACCACTGAATTCCCCTCTTTTCCCCGCTCTCCAGGTGTGGCAGAGAGTGATGCAGGCACATATTCCTGCAACCTTCACCACCACTACTGCCACTTGTATGAGACTGTGAAAGTCCAGCTGGTCATCGCCAAGAGAGGTGGGTGTGGGGACAGTTCTGGTTTTACAGGCGCCACAGGAGGCTTGGGAAGCAGCAGCAGGAAAACCTGGAGCTCCTTGTCCTGTTTGCTGCCTGCTTTGCTGGTTTTCAGAGGGTTTGTTTACAAAAATCTCATTTTCCTTGGCCTGCTCAGCTCAGTGTTTGCTCTTGGTCATTACCAAACTGTCCCTGCTGTAGCAGCAGCACATCCCTGGTGACAATTCCCCTCCTGGTGACAGTCCCACCCTGGTGACAGTCCCACCCTGGTGACAATCTCACCCTCATCCCAGCCACAAGGACCAGCCTGTTCTCTTGCTGCTGAGCTTATCCTATCCAGTCTGTACTTAAACCCCACCCCACCTTAAGCCCAGCTCTAACATCCAGCTGTTGGCAGCTGCAGGGAGTCCCACCCACCCACACAGGCACCCCTGAAAAATCCATTTAAACCTCTGGGTGACACCAGTGGAGCTGCTGGGCTGGGAGTACATCTCCTCCGCTGCAATAAAAACACCCCGAGAGCCCCAAGCTGCTCCTCTGTGCTCTGGCTTCCTCTGTTATTCCTTTTTCAAGAGCCAAAATCAGAGCAGCTCCTCCAGCAATTAGGGCCTTTGTGGGTAGGAAAGCATTTCCTGCTCAGGGGATTGGGATGAAGATCCTCGTTCCATTCTTAGCCTGTGAAGGGAATTTGCTTCCTGCTCTCTGAAGCAGGAGATTAACTCTGAGTTAGGAGGAGGAGAAAGTGGCCTTGGCTCATGAAATGGCCAAGGATGTTAGAGGATAAAGGTTTTTTTTTTTTTTTTTTAATAACTGCTGAAATAAATGTGAAAAGGCCAGGGTTGTTAATGTTAGTGCATGTTCAGGCTGTGCCATGTGACACTTTTAAGATTTTAACCTTTTAAGATTTTGGGAGGGGGTGTGTTATAGGATTTCAATCTTGGGGAGTTTTAGGATTTCATGAGAGCAATCTCAGGTGTCTCTGGGAGTCCTTGACACTTGGAATTCAGAATTCCAGGGTGTGGGAGCAATCTCAGGTGTCTCTGGCTGTCCTTGACACTTGGTGTTGAGTGGGAATTTTGCATCGCCTGCGTCCACGCATGCAACAGCAAATTGGCCTAAAATTTTGCTGATTTTTGCCAAGAAAAGGAAACCTGGGTGGTGCCTCAGGTTTTGGCTTTTTTATTTTTCACATTCTGTGCTGCTTTAGTGTGTGGGTCTGCGTTCACATCAGGGGATGCTGAGCTCTGTGCACAGAGCAGGGAGACAAAACAATTCCTGCTCCAGCTGGGCACCAAGGACAAATGATCCAAATCTCAGCCCAGGAGCACAAACAGCGTGGGCTGGAGAGAGAAAAACAAGGATGGGACTGCAGGAGCTAAAGCTGGAATGGGACAATGAACTGCAAGATGCAAATGGAGCGGAACTTATAATTTTGTGACCAATCATCCATTTCTTGGGACCATTTTGGTTCATTTTGGGACCATTTTAGTTCATCCTGGGTGCAGCCCTGGCTGGGCTCTTGTGCTGCCCAAGGTGTCTCCTCTGAGGAGATCCTTTTCATAAATCCCTGCTTTATTTTGTAACTCTGTCCAGTCTCTGTTCTAGACCAGCTTTCAGAAGGCATCCCTCCAAATGTTTCCAAGAAGCTGCTGCTCAGCTTGAAGTGTGTTTTTCCTCTCCCCATCTCCCAGATTTTTCCTCCTTTTTCTCTGTAGTGGAGCAAACCCATTCCAAGGCTGTGTTTCCCTCCAGGCTCTTGTGCTGCCCAAGGGGGATCCTTTATCCTTTCCATAAATCCCTGCTTTATTCTTTAAATCTGTCTAGTCTGTTCTAAGTCAGCCTTCACAAACCATCACAGGAAGGAAACTTAAGTCAATTATGTTGGAAAAACAGGACAGGTGGGACAAAACTGGTGGAGCAAACCCATTCCAAGGTTGTGTTCCCCTCCAGACTCTCGTGCTGCCCAAGGTGGATCCATGGAGGAGATCCTTTTAAAAAATCCCTGCTTTATTCTTTAATTCCGCCCAGCCTCTGTTCTAGCTCAGCCTACAAAAAGCATCACGGGAAAGGAAATTTAAGTAGATTTTGTGGGGGGGGGGCAAAAAGGACAGCTGGGGCAAAACCAGTGGAGCAGATGGAGCAAACCCACTCCAGGTTGTGTTCCCCACAGACGAGGAGCCCGGCGAGTACTGGGACGGCGAGAAGCCGGTGCTGGTGGCCCCGGAGGGCAGCACGGTGACGCTGCCGTGCGTGAACCGCCAGCACATCTGGACGGAGCGGCACAGCGAGGAGGAGCAGCAGGTGGTGCACTGGGACCGGCAGCCCCCGGGCGTGCCCCAGGACCGCGCCGACCGCCTGGTGGATCTGTACGCGTCCGGCGAGCGCCGCTCCTACGGGCCCCAGTTCCTGCGGCAGAAGATGAACGTGAGCCGCGGAGCCTTCGGCCTCGGGGACTTCTCGCTGCGCATCTCGCGCCTGGAGAGCGCCGACGAGGGCACCTACTCGTGCCACCTGCACCACCACTACTGCGGGCTGCACGAGCGCAGGATCTACCACCTGGCCGTCACCGAGCCGCAGAGGGACAGCAGGGTGGTCAACGTCACGGTGCCCGCCGCAGGTGAGTGGTGTCATTGCAGAGATGGGCGCTGAGGGTGGTGAACATCATGGTGCCCGCCGCAGGTGAGTGGTGTCATTGCAGAGATGGGCGCTGAGGGTGGTGAACGTCACGGTGCCCGCCGCAGGTGAGTGGTGTCATTGCAGAGATGGGCACTGAGGGTGGTGAACGTCACGGTGCCGCCGCAGGTGAGTGGTGTTTCCTGTACCTTCTGGTGTTCCTGCAGAGACGGGAACTGAAGGTGGAGAACATCACGGTCCCTGCAGGTCCCTGCAGGTGAGTGGTCCCATCAGGTCCCTGTAGAGATGGGCACTGCTGCAATCATCACGTTAATTTAAAGGCGTGCTGTGGGTTCTCAGCTTGCTTTGTCTGCCTCCGTCAAGGTTGGAATTGAAGGCATTTGAGATGATGGTTTGCATTCAGATTCGGGTGTTTTATTATTTCTTATCAATGTTACAGCCTTACAACCATGAGTTCTGCAGTCTTTCATTAAACGAGGCGCAAAATGGCCGCTATCTTTTGTTACAAGGCCTTTTAACTATAAACTATCCAATTAAGAAATGAGACCTAAATTATTTTCCTTTTAACCCAATAACTGATCACTCAGAGCCTGCTATGTGGAGTTTTCTGTCCAATTACACAAAACCACCCAAACCCATGGAGAAGAAGGAAGCAAAAGGTAAAGAAGAACAACCTGCCTCCACCCTAAATCCTCCATCTTGCTTCATATTTATTTCTATATTCTAAAACCCCAAACTCTCAGTTTTCCACCCTGTGATATTACACATTTCTAACCAAGTCCACACCCATAATCCCAGTTCCATCATTCCATTCTGGAAGTTTCTCCACAGCCTCAGATCAATGCTGTGCTCTCCAGGGGCTCAGAGTCTTTCTGTACAGAAAGTCTGAATTTCTCAACACCCAGGGCTCCAACAGAATGGGACCACAATTGTACTAAGAATTATTTATTGCTCAGATAAACACCAGAGGCTGTGAGATTTCCAAGAGCAAGCAGCCAGCCACAGCTCAGGATAGTCACAGGTTCTTCATTACCAGGCAATATGGAGCTTTTAACCCAGTGTTGCCACAGGATTTATTTTGCTTTTCTCACCTATCACCTTTCCTTACTGCCCCAGGGCAGTTCTGCACTGCTGGCAGGCCCTGAGGCAAACAAGCTGGCTTTGGGTTGTATTTTTATATTTTATATTTTTATATTTTGGGGTTTTTTTATTTATTTTTTTTATTTTTTCCCTTTTTATTGCCTCTCTTTCCTCCATGTTTTTATGGAGGTGTGGGCAGGGGGTTGATGCAGCCCTGCCTTTGCTGTCCCAACTCTTCCCAGCAGAGTTTTTCAGTTTTTCTCCTTCTCTCCCCTTTGCACGGATGTTTGGGCTGTGCAAGGTGCCAGACCATGCAGAATCAACCACCAGGAATTTTCTTTCCTCCACCCTTTTTTTTTTCTTTTTTTTTGTGTGTGTATGTGCCATAAACCAATTTTCATATTTTCCACTGCACTGAGCTATCATCTGTCAGCCTGTCCAAACTCAAAACCATCACACTTCGTTCAGGCAGAAAAAGAAAACAAAACCCCCCCAAGTTTAACATATATATATTTTTAAAGTGTTTTGGGTATAATTCTTTATTAACACTTTAAAATATTCATTGTGTTTTAATATTTATTGGCTGTTTAATACAGAATTTTGATTCATTTCATACATTTTAAAATAGGTTTATTTTTAAACAGGTTTATTCTCCTGTAAGAAATTGGCTTTCTCAAGTCATAGAGACCTAAACTCTTCCCCCGGGGCCAAAGTTGGTGTCCAGAAAATTCAGGCAGTGCTGAGAGGCGTGGCTGGAGACCAGAGCATCCAAATATCAGAGTTCCTGCAGACAGCCCTTGAGCTTATCCACAGATGGAAGCCAGATTTTGTTTCCAGGGTAGATTCCCCAGTTATCAAATGGGACACATCCCGTTGCCCAAAATTATTAAATCTCAGTTTCCACTCTTTGTTTTTGCAGCGTTCTCCTCAGCGCTGCCTGAAGTTTAAACCCAGCTCTGTGGGAAAGCAAAAAATCCAGGAATAGAATTTCCTGCGTTTGCTGTGGCACCATCTCATTATGGCAGCAATAACGAGCCAGGGGTGGGACCAGGCAGAGCTGTCACATGTGCTGTTTGCAGCTTTGCAAGTGGCTTTCTTGGTTTGAATTGTTGTTTTTCAGCTTGGCAGGGTGGAAATCCCATGACTTTTCCAGCTCTGTGTGCAGGGAGAGCTGGAAATCCCAGTAGAAAGCAGAGTGGAGCTCTGGGCCACCAGAACAGAGCACGTTGCTCAAGGTTTTTGATTTTCTAGGAGTGCTGTTGGCATTGGCAAACCATCAGCTCTGGTTGCAGAGTGTTTATTTCCACCCACTCTTGCTTGATTTAATTTGATTTTCGCTGGGTTGGTGTTTTTAAACATTGGAAACAAACTGCCCAAAAGCCTGGAGGCAGTCCCAGCACTGCCAGAAGTGCCAGGACACATCTGTGAAGGGTGCTGTGGCTTTTGGGCTATTTTTGAGATATCATTTCCCCCATTTTTGCCCTTATTCCCTCTGGGGAATTTGCAGAGAAATTCCCAAGGGAATGGGAGGTGAGGGCTCCATCCTGATCTTGCCTGGTGCTCTGTGAAAATCCTGGAAGGGGCTGAAGGTTGATTTAATTTGATTTTCGCTGGGTTGGTGTTTTTAAACATTGGAAACAAACTGCCCAAAAAACTGGAGGCAATCTCAGTGCCAGAAAAGTCAGGATACATTTGCTGAAGGCTTTTGGGGTATTTTTGAGATTTTATTTCCCCCATTTTCCCCCTTATTCCCTCTGGGGAATTAGCAGGGGGATCTCCCAAGGGCTCCATCCTGATCTTGCCTGGTGCTCTGTGAAAATTCTGAAGGTTGATTTAATTTGATCTTTGCTGGGTTTTTAAACATTGGAAACTGCCCAAAAAGCTGGAGGCAGTCCCAGTGCCAGCACTGCCAGAAGTGCCAGGACACATCTGTGAAGGGTGCTGTGGTTTTTGGGGTATTTTTGAGATATCATTTCCCCCATTTTTGCCCTTATTCCCTCTGGGAAATTAGCAGGGGGCTCTCCCAAGGGCTCCATCCTGATCTTGTCTGTGAAATTTCCCCGTTTTGGGAATCTCTTCATCTCAATTTTGAAGGAAAAATCCCTCTCCCAGCAGAGTCCTGTGGGATTCCATCCATGCCTGGCCTGCCTTTGTCCATTCCTCTGAATGTGCCGAGCAGAGAAGTCACTTCCTCTTTACATGTGTAAAACATTGACCTATTTATTTGAGATCTGCAAAAGAAAAAACGTTCCACATAAAAGTTCTGAGCTCCCCATTCCTGTGCCGTGGAGCAGAAATCCTGCTGCACCCTCCAAAGGAATGGAATCTTGGCTTTCCTCTGCTTTTTGAGGGGAGGGAGGGGGGTTTATTTGTTTTATTGATTTTATTTCATTTCAAAGGAAGCTCATTTTTTTGGCTCTGAAAACTCTTCCCACCCCATAAATTACAACCCTTGGCAAGGAGGGGCTGCTGGCTGGAGCCAGAGCAGTTTGGAGTTTGTGTTGAAAGGGACCCAGAGCAGCATTTTGGGAAGGTTTGGGGCTGAAATTCCCCCCTGCAAGAACACCTGGGATCCTGTGAAACACTGGGAATTATGATAAATCATAATTTAGGCACTGGGAATTGTGATAAATCATAATTTAGGCACTGATTAATTCTGGGAATTCAAAATTCCTCCTCGAGCATTCCCACCTGGCATTGTGGGACGCTCTGGAAGGTTTGGGGCTGGATTTGCTCTGAAATTCCCCCCTCCAAGAGCACTCTGATGGCCAGGGATCTTGTTAAACCCTGGGAATTAAGATAAATCATAATTTAGGCACTGGGAATTATAATAAATCATAATTTAGGCACTGATTAATTCTTGCAATCCGGAATTCCTCCCTGAGCATTGTGGGACCCTCTGGAAGGTTTGGGGCTGGCTTTGCTTTGAAATTTCCCCCTCCAAGAGCACTCTGATGGCCAGAAATCACTCATCCCAGGGGAAGGGATCCCGTTAAACCCTGAGAGTGATAATAAATAACAATTTAGGAACTGATTAATTCTTGCAATCCAGAATTCCTCCCTGTGACGCCCTGTTCTCCTTCCCTCAGATCCCAACGTGGTCAGGGGCCACAATGTCATCAACGTCATCATCCCTGAGGGCAGGATGCACTTCTTCCAGCAGCTGGGCTACGTCCTGGCCACCCTGCTGCTCTTCCTCGTCCTCCTCATCATCGTGGCGCTCGTCACC
This sequence comes from Melospiza georgiana, assembly GCF_028018845.1. Classification (NCBI taxonomy): domain Eukaryota; kingdom Metazoa; phylum Chordata; class Aves; order Passeriformes; family Passerellidae; genus Melospiza; species Melospiza georgiana. The sequence goes on from NC_080451.1 coordinate 9,772,120, forward strand.
CGCAGGCGCCGGCACAGGGGTGAGCCCAGGGAAATGTTGGGATAATTCCTGCAGGGAGAAGGGAGCCCCTCTGGAACACCAGGAACCTGCCCGGGGGGAGGAACTGCAGGGCTGGTCTGGGGTAAAAATGTCCAGGTTTGATTTTATGGAGTTGTTTGGGGTTGGAAAAGACCTCCAGGGTCATCACATCCTGTAGAAGGGAGAAGAAAATCCCTTCACAAGTGGGATCTGTCCTTTGGGAGGTCAGGTGTCCAGGATTTTCAAGGTTGGTTTCGTGGAAAAATAGCAGGCCTTGATTTTATGGAATTGTTTGGGTTGGAAAAGACCTCCAAGGTCATCATCTCCAGGCTTTGGCTGCATTCCACTCATGATTTGCTGTGTGGAAGGGAGAAAAAAGCCCTTCCCAGGTGGGATTTATCCCTTGGGAACTTAGGTGTCCAGGATTTGCAGGGCTGGTCTGGTGTAAAAATACCAGGCCTTGATTTAATGGAAAAGACCTCCAAGGTCATCACATCCAGGCTTTGACTGAATCTCACTCATGATTTTTTTAGTTGCTCCACAGAAGAGAAGTGGGACTTCACAAGTGGGATTGATCCCTTGGGAACTCAGGTGTCCAGGATTTGCAGGGCTGGTTTGGTGTAGAAATGTCCAGGCCTTGATTTTATGGAGTTGTTGAGGTTGGAAAAGGCCTCCAAGGTCTTCACATCCAGAACCCCACTCATGATTTTCTCTGTAGAAAGGAGAAGCAAAGCCCTTCTCAGGTGGGATTTATCCCCGGGGAGCTCAGGTGTCCAGGATTTGCAGGTCTGATGTGGTGTAAAAATGACCAGGCCTTGATGTCATGGAATTTTTGGGGTTTGAAAAGACCTCCAAGGTCATCACCTCCTGTAGAAGGGAGAAAAAAGCCCTTCACAAATGGGATTTATCCCTGGGGAGCTCAGGTGTCCGGGATTTGCAGGGCTGGTGTGGTTTAAAAATGTCCAGGTTTTGATTTTGTGAAGTTCTTGGGGTTGGAAACCCCTCAGAACTGGTTTTTGGTGCCACTCAAAAACACCAACCCCAGGAATGGGTCTGGACTGGCTGTGAGTGCTCATTCTGCTTTTTCCTCCTGCTCAGGTTATGAGTACAATGTGAAGAAATATGGAGAGTAAGTATAATCAATTTTAATATAAGTAATATTATTAATTAGAAATCTGGAGAGTAAGTATAATCAATTTAAATATTATTAATTGGGTTTAGAATGCATTCAAGTGAAATAATTTAAATTTCTTCCTCAGCTAAGAGCCTAAACCAGCTGGAAATCTGGTTAGGAGGAGGAAGTAAAAGGAAAAAATTGTGGGGCTGATTTGTAATTGAATTTCCTCTTGTTACTCTTTAGGATCTGATTGAGGGGTGAAGTTTCTGTGAGATGTTCTTGGGAGCTGGTGGGGAAAGGAATAATGCACAGAGCTGGGGGGAAATGGGGCCAAGATCATGGAGCTGGGCTCCTGCAGACTCTATTTTATAGGATTAAAGTGGAAAAAAAAGGAAATTTCGGGATTGGCTGCCCATTGTTATAAGATCAGGACAAACAGATGGGGAAAAAAAATTAAAAATTAAATAAATTCTCTATAAAGGATTAGAAAAGCTAAGGGGAAAAGTGTTAAAGAAGCCAGTTATTAAAAAATGAGACAATACCATTTCCCACCTTTATTCCCTTTTCAGGAAGGATGTGAACCTTAAAGAATTTACAGTGGACACAACAGATCTGACCCCACACAAAAGTGAAGACATCAGGCTGGGTAGGTATCCCTGCACCCAACCAGGTCACAACCCTGCAAATCTGAAATTTCCAATGGCACTTGCATGTTTGGAAGTGACTTAACCCATTCTTTACCCTCTGGAAGTGGGCGTGGACTTTATTTGACCAAAATTGGGTAAGGAGAATCCTGAGTTAGCTGAGTTCATTTTCTCCACCTTCTGTTCCCCAATAAAGGCAGAACCTTTAAAGAAAAAGCTGACAAACCCAAGAATTGCTGTAAAGGCCCCAGCAAACAAAAAAATTGGAAGTAAAGAAAGGAATTGCAGAGGGTGGGTTGCAAAAATCTAGGATTTTTAAATATAATAATAATAATAATAATAATAATAATAATAATAATAATAATAATAATAATAATAATAATAATAATAATAATAATAATGTATAATATATTAATATATATTAGTATACATATTAATATTATATATATATTAATATATTAATATATATTATACAATTATGTTAATGTTAATGTTTTAATACTATATTATAGATTATTATTATAGTATATATCAATATATTAATAAAATATTATTATTAATACTACTACTACGACTACTCCTACTACTGCTACTACTACTACTACTACTACTACTACTACTACTACTAATAATAATAATAATAATAATCACAACTCAGTCATCTCCAGGTGAGCTTTGAGGAGACAATCCAGAGCTGGAAAGATCTGTGAGCTGAAGTTTGCACAACTGATTCATGCCAGGGGCTAAAATGAACTCAGAGCTGTTTTCCTGCTGAGTAACTGCACAAATAATTCCTAGAAATCATAGGTGCCAGGCCCAGAGCACAGCTAGGAAGGGCCGATCACCTCTGTGTTGCTCACCAAATCTTGTTTTATTTTAATATCCTGTGTGAATTCTGCTCCTCCCTCGCGCAGATTACAAAAACAACATCCTGAAGGAGAAGGCTGAGCAAGCCAGAAGCTGCCCAGCAAAGAACATTGATTTAGACAAAGGTAATCATCACTTTCTTCCCTTTAATTGCTGGCTGTTCTGGTGGGAACAGCCCATCAGTGAGTGACCAAGCCACGGCCAAAAGGGAATGAGAAACCTCGTGGCAAAAGCAGGAATGAGAGGGCAGCTGCATTCCCATCCTTTCATCAGGGAGCCACAAGATGCAGGCAGTGATTTGGCTTTTAAAAGCTTTGGGCATGGCACAAATGGGAATTTTTCTCAATTTCCACAAGATGCAAGCAGTGATTTGGCTTTTAAAAGCTTTGGGCATGGCACAGATTGGAATTTTTCTTGATTTCCACAAGATTTGGCTTTTTAAAAGCTTTGGGCATGGCACAAATGGGAATTTTTCTCAATTTCCACAAGATGCAAGCAGTGATTTGGCTTTTAAAAGGTTTGGGCATGGCATAGATTGGTGTTTTTCTTGATTTCCACAAGATTTGGCTTTTAAAAGCTTTGGGCATGGCACAAATGGGAATTTTTCTTGTGATCAGCCCTGGGATTCCATGACTCACTTCAGGGCAATGAGGATTTAATAAATGGGGCTGAAATGACCCCAAGATGGGATGGAGAGCCCAGGAGCTGTCCCTGATGGAATTCTCCTGGAATTTTCTCCTACAGGGTGGGTCTGGGCAATAATTTACGCTCAATCTCTCTCACTGGGGGAGATTTTTGATATCAGGGTTCTGGGTGACTGCAATTGCTCACCCTATTAAAAAAAATCCATATTTTTGTGCTTCTTTGAATGGTTTGAAATCTCTCTCCAGGTGTGCTGACCCCCTTTTCCATTTGCTTTCAGATTTCAGGAAGGAATATTGTAAATGAAGACGCTCCCAAGCTGCTGGCTGGACCAGAAGCTTCCATCCAAGATAGATAACGTGGAAAAGAGATGGTTTTTCTTAATTCCATCTTTAATTCCATCTCCCTCCAGCTCCCACAGAATTTTTTCCACGTCCACTTTTTTCTTTTTTCTCCCCCACACAAGGGTGCAAATGCTTCATGGGAGAGTTAAACTGCCTTGTGTGCATTTATGGGGTTGGGTTGCCTTTTCTCCTTCCTCTGCTCTCCCAACCCTCCCTCCTTCCCCTTTCTTTCTTAACAATTACTGTTGGATTTTATGCATCAAATGATTTTTATGAGCTGAATCAGCAGAGGTTTTGCTTTGATGTTTCAATGACACAAATCCTACAGCATTTCCATACTGTAGGAAATTCCATTTATAAGAATCACTACATCACCATACTGTGTTACATGTTTTTTAAACCCTAAAAACATTTCAGTCTTTGTGTGCGCGGATGTGGCTGCGCGGGCGAATCGCGACGCAAAGTAGTCCCGCTCGGTGCCGGGAGTGCGGAAGGCGAAAGCGCGGAGGGATATCGGGGATCGGTTGTGCTGCGTCCCGCGCTGCGGAGGGATCTCTCGGTGATGCGGCAGAGAGGGGTCCGGCAGAGGGAGAGACGCGGAAGGATACATTCAAAGCGCTGCAGTTTGGCCTGCTGCGGTGCCGTGTATAGACCCGGTGGCGGCGGGACAGGGCACAGGGATGCCGGCTGTGGCGGGACAGCGGCACGCAGCGGCTCGGAACCGGGAGCGGGCTGCACCAAAGCTGCCGAGAAAGCGGAGGGGGGGGGGGGGAGCGGGGGCGGGGCCGTGCTGTAGAAGTGCGCATGCGTGCGGCTGATCCCGGCAGCAGCTGGTGCGGGGCTTGTAGCAATGCGCATGCGTGCTTTACGTCACTAGGGCAACGTGGGGAGCCGTGGGGACCCGTGGCGGCGGCGGCGCTGCGGGAACGGGAGCCGGGACTGCGGCGGCGGCCGTGGAAGGGAGCGCCGGGACGGCCGCGGCCGCAGGAGGCCGCGGAGCCGCGCGATCCAGCAGCTCCGAGGCGGGGGGGCCGCGCTGGGGAAGGGGCGGCTCGGCCCGCCATGCAGCGGCGGCGGCAGGAGCGGGAAAGCGGCCACGGGCGGCGGCGGGGCGGCTTCGTCAGCGGGAGATGATCGCGGGAGGAGCGGCGGGGAGGCGGCGGGAGCTGGCGTGGCTGCCCGGCCGGCGGGCAGGGGCGACGCTGCCCGGAGGCTCGGCTGGAGCGGCGGCAGAGGCTGCAGCCGCCGGTGTGGGCGCCGCGGCACCGGCGCGGGGCGGCCGGGCGGGCTGGGGCGCCCCGGTGCCTGCGCAAGCCTTGCCGGGAGCGGGGCATTGCGCCGAGACGGCGGCAGGGACAGGGTCAGCCGGGGGTGTCTGCCGTGCCGCGGGGCCCGCGGGCAGCTCGGGGTGGGGGCAAGGCTTCCCGCGGCAGCGCGCACAGGGGGCGCTCGGGACGCAGCGGGGCCGCGCCGGGCGGGCTCGGCACCGCGGATCCGGGCGCCGCACGGGGCTGCAGAGACGCGGCAGGAGCGGCCGCGCTCGCGGGGAGCGAGCGGCGGGGGCAGAAGGGGTCGGTGCCGCCGGGGGGCGGGATTGAGGGGCGGGGCCCGCCGTAGCCGGGACTGGTAGAACGGCAAAGGCGGGGATGGCGGGAGCGGTGGGAGGGGCCGGGGGCTTGGCCGGGGGCGGGGCGGTGAGGGTAAGCCGGACTGCGGCTACCGGAGCTGCGGGGTCCGACGGGGAGGTGGGGGCGTGTCCCGTTGGAGACTCGCGGCATCAAGGGGTGGAGCTGGGGGGGCGGGTGCTGGGGCATCCCCCGTGCAGCAAAGAGCTCCAGCAGCGCCCTGCAGGCTGGGACCGGCTCCGCGGCAGCCATGGTGCAGCCGGAGATACAATAAAGTTCTTTAAACAACTGTGTCCCAGTTGCTTTTGCTAAAGTGCTTTACGGCACTCCCCTTTGCGACAGACGCGCTTTACAGCATCCCTTCTTACGACAGTCGCGCTTTACGACGTCTTTTACGACAGCCGCGCTTTACGACGCATTTTACGACAGTCGCGCTTTACGACGTCTTTTACGACAGTGCTGCTTTACGGCGCCTTTTACGACAGTCGCGCTTTACGACGCCTTTTACGACAGTGCTGCTTTACGGCGCCTTTTACGACAGTCGCGCTTTACGACGCATTTTACGACAGTCGCGCTTTACGGCACCTTTTACGACAGTGCTGATTTACGGCACCTTTTACGACAGTCGCGCTTTACGACGCCTTTTACGACAGTGCTGCTTTACGACGTCTTTTACGACAGTCGCGCTTTACGACGCCTTTTACGACAGTGCTGCTTTACGGCACCTTTTACGACAGTCGCGCTTTACGACGCATTTTACGACAGTCGCGCTTTACGACGTCTTTTACGACAGCCGCGCTTTACGACGCCTTTTACGACAGTGCTGCTTTACGACGGCTTTTACGACAGTCGCGCTTTACGACGCATTTTACGACAGTAGCTCTTTACGACGTCTTTTACGACAGTCGCGCTTTACGACGTCTTTTACGACAGTGCTGCTTTACGGCGCCTTTTACGACAGTCGCGCTTTACGACGCATTTCACGACAGTCGCGGTTTACGGCACCTTTTACGACAGTCGCGCTTTACGACGCCTTTTACGACAGTGCTGCTTTACGGCGTCTTTTACGACAGTCGTGCTTTACGGCACCTTTTACGACAGTCGCGCTTTACGACGCCTTTTACGACAGTGCTGCTTTACGACGTCTTTTACGACAGTGCTGCTTTATGACGCCTTTTACGACAGTGTTACTTTACTGCGCCTTTTACGACAGTGTTGCTTTACGACGCCTTTTACGACAGTGCTGCTTTACGGCACCTTTTACGACAGTGCTGCTTTAATGCGCCTTTTACGACAGTGCTGCTTTACGGCGTCTTTTACGACACTCACGCTTTATGGCCGTATTTATGACAGTGGTGCTTTACAGCAGTTTTACGACGCCCGCGCTTTCCAGTAGTTTTACAACAGTTGAAATAGCCCAGGTTTGGGTTGCTGCTGAGCAGAGGGCAGTGAGGAGGACGGGAGAAGGCTGTGCTGCAGGGCACGTGAATGCAGGCAGAGCCAATTTGGGGAGCAGCCTTGTCTACCAGCATTTCATTTTCTAGTTCTACTACCTTGCATTTCATTTTGCACTTCTGCTGGACCTGCATGTCAGTAGGTTTTAAATATCCTTCTCAGTCCCGGCATCCTGCTTGAATGTGCTGTGTCTTTATCAGACCATTGATGGTCCTTCTGAAATGTGAGTCTCACTGGCTCCATCCAAACCTTGTGCTTGAAGAGCCTTCCCAATTAAAGCAGATTGGGCTTTTGGGGAAGAAGGGGCTGCAAAGCATTTCCTAAAGCATTTTCTGCTCCAATTTCATTGTGAGGAAATACACCTGAAGGATGATGCAGGGATTAGGTTTGAGACAAAGATGAGTTTGGTGGGTCAATTTTACTTTGAGAACTTGAGAAGCACAGGAAGCCCAAGTGATGATCCCAGAGGGCTGAACACAGAGGTTTCACCCTCCCAGATATACAAGGGCCTTAACCTTAAAACCACTGCTCTCAGCACGGAGCTGTCTCAATGCTGCATTAATGTTTTCTCCTCTTTGTGCATGTGTAGAATTGAAATTCCTCCTGGGGAGGAAGCTTATTCCAAGTAAATTCCTAAAGAATCAGCTGAAAAAAACCACTAAAATGTTCTTTCACTTGGTTTGCTACTCCCTGCCAAATGCATGTGCATGCCAGGTCTTGAGCCTGGTACTGGAGCTGAGCCTTGAAGGAGGAATTGAAACAATGGATACAAATGCAAGTAATAATACAATATACATATACAAACAAGTAGAAGTCCAGTTTACATAGAGGGAATGCATCAACACGCAGCAGCAAATGCAAATTCAGAACAATACCGGGTACTACAAGCCAAATACATGTGAACACAATATAACCATTTTTCTATTTCTGAAAAGTTGATTACACCTTGCTTTATTGCTACAGGAGACTACAATATAAGCCAAAACAGGTACACACAGTATAAGCACACTGCAAGCCAACATAATTACATGCAATATAAGTACATACAATATAAGCCAACATAGGTACATACAATATAAGCCAATATTTAAGGAAATAACATAAAAAAATAAGGGTACCCATTGCAAGCATATGTATAAGCTGTCTTTATTTAAAGATCCGCTTTAATGGACATTTTGTGGAACCACTCTGAGGGCAGGGTCCAAAAAGCTTTGTTAACCCCTTGTCCTCCACTGGTTGGGCAGCATCTGACTCCAATGCTCAAGGGCTGCATGGAGATTCCTCCCTGGAGTGGGCTCACCCTTGAGGATGAGCCACAAAGATTTGATTGTTGGACCTGTTGAGTAACTCTTTCTACTTAGCAATTGTTTTTGCTGGCTTTAATGCCATGGCTGCAGTGTTCCTTCAGATGTCATGCCCTGCTCCAGCAGTTACAGCTCCTGTGCTGGGCAGGGAATGCTTCTGGGGAAGGGCTTTCAGTCTCATTAGTTCCCATTTAAATCAATCAAGCTATATCTAAGTACTGGTGGCCAAAGGTTTTACCACTTGCCTCTGATTCATCCGGCATTGGCCGGAGGTTTGTGGGAGCTGGTGGACTGTTCTACTCCTCATTATTTCCCAAACAGAATTTGGCTAACTAGAAGAGGCACAGATGATGCCTGCAATTTTGTGACATGAAGAAACAGCCTGTCACTGGAGAGTCCCAGACCTTTGCTTCCTCAGCCTCTGCAGGTCTGGCACATGGAAAACCCAGAGGCACGGAATTATCCCACTCAAGCAGCCAAATGTTAACAACCTCTCCAAAGCCTAATTTCCCTTTGATATAGACTTAATTGTTTGCGTCACCTACTGGGCTGGGGGAGGGCTATAAAATGGCTTGCAACAATTGATTGAGGCAGAAGAGAGTCCAGGAAGAGCTCCCTCTACCAGTGTTCCTATCTCAGCACTAGTGACAAGCTGAGCATCATGCAGCTGGTGGCCAGCTTGGTGTCTGTGTTGCTGCTGGTGTGGAGTGTGAGAGCCACGACGCTGCCCGGGGAAGAGAGACTGCAGAGCATCAGGGTGAGTACAACATGCCCTGGGTAGGAGCAGGATAGAGGCAAGGAAAGGGAGATAAGGGCAAGTAGGCTGGACCAAATGCAACTCTTCCATCCCTCTGTATTCCAAGGCTTTACAGTTTGATGTGCTGCAAAGCCCCGGGCTGTTACTATGGCTTGCTTGCCAGCTGATTTAGGAAAGGTACCAGGACAGATGCCAGAGAGCTGGAATATGTGAAGCCTGAGCTAAGTGAAAACTGGCACAAAGGAGATCGGAGGGAAAAGGAGAAAACATTATTGAAAGGGTACAGCATGAGAGAATAAAGCAAAGTACTAGGGATCGCAAGAAAAGATATATAATTGATAAAATGATCAAGGGAGGTGATATTTTAAATAGAATTTGTGGGAAGGACAAACATTTAAAAGATAGGAAAGTGACAGAGAAATCATAAATGAAGAAATTGCATCAAAATAAAATTGTGTTTTCTGGAGTAGTATTCACAGGAGGAATTATATTGACATAGTTCCACTAGGATAATTATGCTCTGAGCCAGCGTAGCTCAATGCAATGGCAGAACTTACAGCAGTATAATTATCTTACCAATTGGCAAAACCCTAATATTATAATGGCTAGAGCACTCCAATAACTTTGCTTTCAGTGCTATTTCCCTAAGAGGCCAAAGGGATAGGGAAACAAAGCATAACCTAATTACAAACCCTGCTTTGCTTGCCCTTGCCCTGCAGTCCTCTCACCTGCATATTCCTGATGTGCCTCTGAGCTCTGGTTAGTGCCACACCTGGCTGGATCCATAAGGCTGCTGTTATTCCAGAGAAGTGAGGGATGCCAGTGGTGGTTTCACAGGCACTAACTTCTCCTTTGTGCACATCCACATTGTTTTTTCGGTCTTAGTGTTGGCTCCACCGGTGTGTTAGTACTTCAGGAGCAGGCTCACATCCCATTAATGACAAAACTGGCTGCAAGACAGAACCATACACAGTGTGAAGTGTGGACACTCTGTCAGAGATTAGAGCTCCTGCAGCTGCCTGGGACTAACCATTCTGGGTATAACTGGAAATTTTCAGCTCTACATCCTTACAATAACAAGTGCAGTACTTAAAATGTGAAGTAATTTCTCTTAAAATACAAATTCCTGGTGCAAATCCTAGCTGCTGGGGAAAAAAGAAACAAGTTATAGGGGATAAATTGATAAATAAGTATTTGGTAAAAATTAATTCAAGTGTAATGGCTCTTAGTCTTTTACACACTTGCTTACAAGATATTGGTATCATTAAAGAGAGTCATTATTATAGAGCATTCTGCAAACTGGAAAGCTCATGGATGCTGATGAACCATGAGCACAAACTGGTTTGCCTATCTTTTCTTCTGCCAGAGATATAGTGTGGATTTTTTCTGTTCCTTGGTTTCTTTTGTGTGGTAGCAGGAGTAATTACTAGAGCTAAGAAAGTGATTAAAAATATCCATAAACTTTCTGTAAGGTGAACTCAAGACAATTGCTCTGCCTGTATTCGCCCATCTTTTGAGTTGCTCACGAGGTGGTCCTTAGCAAATGCTAAGTACGTGTGGGCATTTGTGAGGGACGATGTGGAAACTTGTTTCCAAGATTCCCATCTGCATGGGAAATAGATGGTTTGACAGGAACAGATCCTATCTCAGCTAGGCCAGTACCAGCTGTCTCTGCTAATGAGTCACAGAGACCAGGAATGCTCAGGCAAGAGGAAATTTCTCAGATTTGTTGGATGTAAAATTAAGAGAAACACAGTAACTCATAGCTTGTACCTGTGGAATTCCCTCAAGCTCCAAACCACAGGCTCTGTTCTTCTGTGGGATGATTAGGCAATGGGATGGAGCTCAAAAGTTCCTTTTCCATCCCAATTTCCCCCAAGGTCCAGCTATGGCATTACATAGTACAGCTGCCTGTCTCCAACGATGCAAGATTTTGTTTCAGATATTTGGGGTGTCCCTCTCCCCATCAACCCAGCCCTCTCCTTGTTGCACTTCATTCTCAGCATTTTACTGTGGGGTAAAATAATTTACTATTGCCTAGAGAATTGTGCCTCCTCCCTGGCCTTCCCAAGGCAGAGGCCAGAGCAGCAAAGAGGCAGTTTGGCATACACTGAAATTTAATTAGTGCTGCAGTGAGGGCCTTAAAAGCAATTCAAGCTTATTTGTTAGCAGCTCTTTTCCAGCTCTAACATGGCACATGGAGGCCCAACTGGCTGAGCTGGATAGGGATGGGAGACAGCAGTGGCCTCTGCAGCCACAGGTCCCTGAGCTCCAGCACGGCTCTGCCATCTCTTGGCTCTGAGATGCGGCAGGGGAATGAGAAGGGGCCCCGTGGGGTACGTTTGCATGCTCTGAATCTCGACAGCCATGGGGGACAAGCCTTCCATCCCTCACTTTGCCTGCTCTTTGCCTGCAGGAACGGAGTACCGTCCACAAGGACGTCATTCTGAAGATGCTGGCAGGGCTGCTGGACGGCGTGGATGCGGGGAGCGAGGCAGCCTTGCCGGATGGGGAGGAGGAGGAGGGCAAGCTGCAGGGGGAGCGGGCAGCGCTGGGGCGGCTGGCCCAGCTCCCGCAGCGAGACCGCAAGGCGCCCTGCAAGAATTTCTTCTGGAAAACCTTCACCTCCTGCTAGTGCTGCCCGGCCTGGCCTTGCCAGCCTGCGAACGCCTTCCCACAACACATCTTCCTTGTCCACCCAGCTCATTCTCTGTGCCCTGCACGCCTCAGAATAAAGCATAGCGCCTCGGGGACGTGTCTGTGCTTCTCTGTGGGGCAGCCGTGCTGGGGGGATGGGACACACACATTTTCCCCAGGAGCAGCCCTGGGGGACCATGGCCATTTTGGGAAAGGGTTTGCAGGTGTGAGGGGAGCCACGCGGAGGAGGCACAGCCGTCTCTAAAGCTGCTGCAGCTGCCTCCTCAGCCTTTGAGGGACCAGATGGGTGTGCAGTGAAGTGCTGGGCAGCTGGGGCTGTGCCTCGTGGGGAGGGTCCTCAGTGTCAGCCCCTGGTCAGGATAAGGTGCCATGCCCCAGTGGGGAGAGGATGGTTTGATGCTGGACATGGGAGAGAGCAGCCCCCCATGCTCCTTTCCACGCTGGCTTGGTGAAGCACCCAGGCAGTGCTGTACAGATGTGGGGTGCAGGAGCAGCATCTGGGGAGAGGGAGACATGCCCAGAGCTTGACCTACTTTTGGTTTGCCAGCAGGTAATTCCAGAGAAGTTCCTGGGGTGATTTTGGGCTGCATCTAAAACCAAAATAATTATATAAATTGGCCATAACCTGGGTTGAACAGCTGTGACTCTGCTCTGGTTCACTCATGGTTTCTTGGTGTCTTCTCAACTTGGTTAAACAAGCCTAAAACCAAACCACCTGGGTTTTCTTACCTACCCTCTTGGGTGCCATTTGCTGCCTGGAGAGTAGCAGAGCATGTAGTTTTATTTCTTTGGGATTATTGAGGAGATCTTTGAACTGTTTATTTTTAGAACTAACAGGCAGTAAAAAGATACGGACAGTAGACAGTCTGAGTTCACAGGTATTTCCCTCTGAAGAAGGCTGCTGAATCTCTCATAATGGCCAAACAAAAATGTATGATATTTAGTCACTCTTTTAGTTCAAGTTCAACTAGGAACTTGAATTTCAGAGCTGCATTATGCTGCTGTGAATGGCCGTACAAAATAGGAGTCTTCAACTGTATATCACTGATCTTGTCCCCAGACCTGATGAGAACTGAAGGCAGCTATTTTTAATGGCTTCATTTTGAGCCTTTACATCTTGCTTTTGGAGGTTGGTGACCAGGAGGGGTCACTCCTGTCAACAGCAGCATTTTGGATTAATCAGCAAGCCAGCCAGTTTTGTGGCAGTTGAGGTAATGGTCAAGAAATTGTGCAGTAAAAACAAGAAACTCCTGAGTACATGGATGTGGGGATTGCCCCAGACAGAGCCTGCTGGTTCAGCAGATTGTGAGCTGGATTATTTAGTGGTTCCCACAGGAGAGAGGAATCTGGCTGCTCTCAAGGCTGGAAGCAAATTTGAAAGTTGAGCTGCTCTTTCATCCCCACAGATGGCTCCTGCTACCATGGGCAGGGGCACTGGCTGAGCACCAAGGGGAAGTGTGAGTTGCCAGTGCACCTGCTGTGGACAGGGGCCAGCACCATGGGGACAGCTGCTTTTATCAGCTCTGAAATCAGTGTTTGAGCTGGATCTGCCTGTGCAGTCTCCTTGCTAAGTCAACGTGCTGAGACTGAAGCGATGCGAGGTCCTGCCTGATGGTAGCAATTAGTGAGTGTGTCAGGATAAATCAGATTCAGTGTGAGTGACTTATTCTCCATTTTCACAAAAAATTTGAATTTTCACAAAAGAATTGTGAGACTTATAATGGCATTTGACAAGTTAGAAGGGAGTGAGAGCCAGTTATTTCTTTTTTAGATGCAGTAGCCAATGCACTTTAGAGTCTTGTCTCTGCTCAGAATAATGTGTCTTGCTCTTTGAGCGAGAGCAAATACCCATAAGTTATCTCTGGGTTTTTTAGGAAGTGAAAAAGATTTAAAAGTTTGCCAGAAGGCATAGAAAGCTCATAGCAATTCTCAGAGGAAGTGTTTGGAAGGTGAAGGAAATATCAATTCAAATGCATATCTTCCACCTCCCCAGAGAGTGTCTTAGTCCTGAGCAGTTGTTAAGCAATTAATGTTTAGTGTAAAAAAAAAAAAAAAAAAAAAAAAAAAATTACAAGCAATCTCTACAGCTGAGACCTTGTTGAATTGGGTTTGAGGTCAGGCCTGCTTCCTAATGCAAGACTGCTAGTTAGAAAAGGTTACTTTTAAAAATGTTTGACTGGGGCTGTGCTTAGTCTCTTCTTGAAAGAGGGGAAGAAGCCAATGCCTTATGATTGTGAAAAGCTTCCCACTCCTGGCTTGTACATTCCAGAAATTATCCAGGAGACATTTGGTCACTGAGATGATGTGTCACTATAGGACATGAAAAAACACAAGCTCACACCGCTGTTCTCAAGGCGAAGAAAAAAAAGGGAAGTTTATTTTCTGACTCCAACATTTATAGTTTTCTAAAAGTGACAGTGGATTGGAGGGTGGCAGTGACACTTCTCTAATGACACTAGTCAAACTAACAGTTTATCAACTCTCTCCTCTTCTATAAAAGAATACAAAACAATGAGTTATTTACAGAAAGTGTATGAAAAAGCTCACTACAAGAATGTCAGCATCAGAAAGCTTATAAAATCTTAAAAAACTAAAGTGACAATGATGGCTTTGGAATCCATCACTTTATACACATGGTGCATTTGGTCAGTGTTAGTCCTCAGATCTGGTTGGTTTCACCATGACTTTATTTATATATTTGAATAAAAGGAGATTGTCCAGCTAGGACATTAAGCCTTCCAGCTGGGATAAGGCTCTGTGCAGGGACTCCCCTGCTCAGAGTGAAACTCATGGGCCAAGACACGTCTCCTTTCTGAGAGCTCTGCCTTTGTCCTTGGCCACGTGCTGCTGAGTCCAGCCAGAGCCCAATCAGTCCCATGGTGAGAGGTGGCTTCCTTGCCAGAAGCTTAGGTGCAGGTGTACACACAGGGAGCTGCAGCTGCCCAAAAAACCACGGGTTTGTGTGCTTTAGGAGTCCAGAGCCACGGGGAGCAAACAGAGGTCTTTGTGCCCCAAAATGCTGGCTTGCAAACAGCGCTCATCTTCATCTGTGAACTGATGAATTTACCCACTGCTGGGAGTCAGCAGGCTCTGAAGTGCCTTATGATTGCTCTTCCCAAAGCACAACTGAGCCCTGTCCAGTCCTGGAAGGCAGCTGGCCATTCTGTGGGACAGAGAGGGCTAGAAGCCGAATGGCTCAGAAGAAAGAGCACTGGTGATCTTCTGCTCCATTCCACAATAAAAATTGTATTTTATTTATATTGTAAAACTGTCTAAATAGTGTGTGATGTGGATGAAGTCCACTCAGCCTTTGCACTGGCTTAGTCCTGTGATGGAAGGGAAATTGTGGGCAGGAAAAGCATCTGTGGGTCCTGGTTAGCTATGAGTGCTCTCAAAATGCTCATGCACCTGGTGAGCTAATCCACAGCAGTATTTTAGAGGTGAAAGGCTTCTGGGAGAAGAAACAGGGACATGTTTTTAGCCTTGTTTATATCTGGTGTTACTTCTCATGCCTGAGGAAAGCCAATGTGTGCCCGGCATAACTGTTCATTGAGCCAGCAGTCCTGTTTCAATGTTTGGCAGCAACTATCAGCCTCAGGGCATTCAGCAGATTCTGGGCTGTGAGGAGATTTTCAGACCTTAGATCAGAATTGGCTCTCCATTCCTCTGCCACTGGTGTGAGCAGGAAGCCTGAAGTGGAATGCTTCTGGAAGTGTTTATGCCTATGGGAATCAGGCAGCAGCTCAGTCAGGCATGGATTGATTTTTTTTTCCAAAATTTTCTCTCTTCCCCCTTTTCCAGATAGTATAAAGTCCACATCTATCTTGATGATAGGATCGTTTTAGCAGCTAGTGGGCCATGGGAAAAGCCAATGCCCTCTTGGTTCTTGTCCGTTAGCTGTGCTTGCAGGTATTGCTGCCACACCATTATTACTATTTATTATGCTAGTATTTTCTCCTTTGCTTTTATTAAATGGTGTTTTCTGCTTGCAGTTTGCTGAATGGTTTGTTGGCCTTGGTTTTTTTCATATAATAACTCCTGCTTTCTTGCCAGCACCAGCTTCTGTGCCCGGGTTAATGACTTTTGGCTGTTGAAAAGGTGTCCATTAGATTACAGGATATCTCAGGCTAAATTTCCTGCATGTGCAATCCAACAGTCTGTTCCATGCTGCAGATCAATTTTCCAATTCTGTTCATTTTCATCAGAGAAGAGATGAACCTAGGTTCAGCTTTAATATATCTGGGTTTTCACCCTCTATATATTAGGACTATTTCCACATGTGCTGGAGTTTTGTGGGAAACCTAAATGCTGATTTGGAAAGAAGCAGTCTACATGCAGGAGACTTCATAAAGCTTTATGTCTCACAGTGTTTGTTCTCCCAGTTGAATTACCTGGGCAGTGTGAAACCCCTGTGTAGATCCACAAATGTTTAAAAGAAATTTTAATTATTTTTTTAAGTGTGACTTTTTACTTATGGCTGTTCCAGGATGGGCAGGATAAAAAAGCAATCCATGCTTATGGAGAAGGCATGGAGTAGATTTCGGTCGCCACAAGCGTGCACTGGATTAAAATCTGCAGCTGAAAACAGGAAGAATTTACATCTCTGAAACTGGTGCCTGTGTGTACTGCAGTGTTATGTCCCTGCAGCATTTCTGTCCTGTTACCAAGAACCATACAACCAGAGGCATCATTATTCTAAAATCCTGTAACGTGCCCCATTATTTTGTTTTCAACACCTCTGTGCTCTGCTGATGGACGCAGCCACTTGCTGTTTTTGCATCAGTAGTAAATGGGGACGAGTTGTTCAGAGGGAAGGAGCATTGCCAGCTCCCCTTGCTTGTGGGGGCCCGAATACATGTATTGTTATAACAGCAATAAGAACACAACAACTGAAATGTAGTGAGAGTTCCATGTATTGGATAAGTGGGTCCTAGCTGTTCTAAATGAGTCACAGCTGCCAAGTCCTTAGTTGGGCAGCAGCTGTGGCTCGTAAAGATGGCTGGGATAAAAGGGGTGAGAAGCAGTGAAGAACTGTGCTGCAGAGAACAGCTACGTGGCAGAGCACCAGCGAGAAGGTATGGACTCTTTAAGACTATAATAACAGCAAGATAACAACACCTGCTCGCCCTGGCAGAGCCTGCGTGGAGCCACCTCCTCGCCCTGCCTGCCTTCCCACGGAGCAGTGATGTGCTGGCTCCCTCCAAGAGCCCGCAGCACTCCTGGTCCATCCTCCCCATCTCTGCCCTGTCGCTGACTGAAGCCTGGTTTTTAGTGATTCTGCTGTTCCCAGAACTCAGCAGGCTGAAGGGGGGTGGAAGGGAGATAAACACAAGGGTTCAACATCCAGACAAACACAGCAGAGCACGCACAATAAACACATCCACCCCCAAATGCAAACACGCGGGCAGGGATTCCTTCCCCGAGGCTCACGGCAGAGCAGGCTCAGGCAGGAGGGCATCAAAATGAGGTGAGTGCTGTCACCTCCATCCAGCTCCTCTGGCCACTTGATTTTGTGCAGGGTCCAGAAGGCGTGGGCATGAGGCTCATCCTGTTTAGCTGTTACTACAGTGACCCCACTGATCCCTCCCAATTGCTGTCATTGCTGTTGGCCATGAAGGTTTCAGCTAGAACTGAGTGACCTGATCCGGTATCAATACAGGCAACAAGGATGTGTGGCTTTTGGGGTATGATCCAAGATAATTCTCACTCTTTCTAAGGTCATTTCTTGTCCCTTTGACACAGGCTGTTTGTTTTGCTGGCTGTGCTCTGTAGTGGAGTAAGGAGCAGCATTGTGCCACAAAAAATGTATGGAAGGATCACATCCCCAAACTTCCCAAAGGTCTACCCAAATCACAAGGAGAAAATATGGAATATTACTGTCCCCAAAGGATATTCTGTTCGCATTTACTTCACCCATTTCGACCTGGAGCTGTCCTACCTGTGTGAATATGATTATGTGAAGGTATGTGTGGGATGGGGTAACATGTAGCCGGTGCAGCTGTTAAAAACTCTGTTTATGTGATCCTGGGCACATGCAGAATCAACATAACTCTTTGTCAACTCTTGATTTTAGTCTACTTATAAAGCTCAGGCTCGGCTGGTTTCTAAATTATGTGTTTATTGAGGCCCAAGGGACCAGGAAGCAGATGTGGTTGTCACATTGGAACGTCTGAAACGTGAGATGCTTTTGCTCAGAAAATTCTGTGCTATTCTGTGGTGAAGCAAAAGGTGTGAAATTTTGCCCGAAATAGTATTTGAGTGTTTTGCTATTTTACAGAGTTTTAAATTAACAAGTAATGCTTGACACAGGTCATAATGGGAGAGCATAAAATGAAAGTGAGAGTCTAAACAAGACACTGTCAGTTCATCTGAGCAGTTACTGTGGTGTGTTTGCTGGCTAATGTGAGAAGTAGCCTCAGGAAGAGGAACAATAAAAAAAACCAAACAAAACCCAATAAAAATAATAGTAAAAAAATTAAAAAACAACAGATGCTGCCTTGGGGAAGAGTTTGGGTGAGCAGCAGCATCCCTGAAAGATGTGTGTGCTCTGGTCCAGGCGTCCTGTCATTGATCTGAGGCCACGCCACCTCTCCACTCCTTTTGTTGTTTGCGTGGGCCTGATGTGCAATAAGGAAGGAGCTGTGTATGCAGGGAGTGTGCAAACCCAGCTTTTCATCTGATTGAACCAAACCAGGCAGCCTTGTTCCCACTGAGAAAAATCTCATTTCCACACTTTCATATGGCAAGTTGCTCCCATTCCCCAAATGTCTGTTGGTCTTCATGTACTTTCCCTTGTGTAGGACAGAATATTCATTTCTGGTGGTTGTGTGGTACACAGCTCCCTCTTTACCATGCCCAACATAAACTCCATGTATCAGAACATTTCTCTTGTGTTAAAGATAAATGAAGAGCTGGAACTCTAATACGTGCATCACAGAGCAAGTGAGTTACTTGCTTAAGGACACCTTTTTCTATGCATTTGAATTTGTTAGTGTGCAAAACATTTTTACTCCAGTTGTCTCTGGCTTTACCCAGATCTGATTGTCACTGGGAGTGCCAAGTTAATCAGAGTATTATAAACAAAGCATGGCTGGCATCAGAGGTTCATGAGGATCTCTGAAAGGAGAATGGGAGACAAATTATGGTCTTAAGTCACAGAGAACAGAGGAAATCCACTCTTACCTGCCTTGGATGTGGACTGACCTCCAGAAGAACCTTTTGAGAGCATCCAAGCTTCCTTTCTCACACTGTTAAACACATGTTTTTCCAGCCCTGGCAGCAGGTTGGGAAGATCAATGATCTGTGCTCACCTGCTGGGTTTTTCTGCCTGTTTTGCAGCTGAGCTCTGGTGGGAAGACCTTGGCCACGCTGTGTGGAAGGGGCAGCACAGACACCGAGGAGGCTCCGGGTAACAGGACGTACATCTCTGCTGATAACCACCTCACGGTGGTGTTCCGGTCTGATTACTCCAACGAGAAGCCATTCACAGGCTTTGAGGCCTTCTATGCTGCTGAAGGTGAGAGACTGGCCCCACTGCAGATGGAGCAGCCAGGGCTGCTGTGAGGTTGGCAATTCCCTGTGCTCTCAGTGCCTGGGGCTGCTGGTGTGGGGCAGGAGAAGCAAGGGGGTCTCATCGTGCAGAAGCAGATGCAGAGGGGCACAGTGACCAATGACCAACCTCACGAAACAAAGGGTGGCTGAGACTGAGGGAACGTTGTGTTGAAATCTATGGTTTGCCTGATTCTGTGCTTTGCCCATTAGATATCGATGAGTGCAAGCAGCTGTTGGACACCAAACCCCTCTGCAGCCATCACTGCCACAACTACATGGGGGGCTACTATTGCAGCTGCAGGGTTGGCTACACACTGCACCA
Source organism: Melospiza georgiana (assembly GCF_028018845.1). NCBI lineage: Eukaryota > Metazoa > Chordata > Aves > Passeriformes > Passerellidae > Melospiza > Melospiza georgiana. Next base: position 9,791,424 of record NC_080451.1, read on the forward strand.
AAACAAGAGGACGTGTACAGGTGAGCTCCTTCTAGACCAGGAGATGCTCCCCTATCTACAACATCTACTTAAATCCAGTCCTGACAATAATATCAGTGAAAGCTGTGGGGTTTCATTTTCATTTTTAGTACTCCCTGTGTGCCTGGTGCAGCTGGGAGGAGGTTCACAGAGTCAGCCAGGGCTGGGAACCAGCAGACGAGCAGCTCTGCACTGACCATTGGTGTGTGCACATTTTTGCTCCCCTCCTTGAAAAGACCTCTTGTTGTGTTGCACTGAGTTTCTAGCAGAGGGAGATCCTCAGCAATAGTGATGTGCTGAGCCACCTTGACAGTGAAGACATTGGGCATTGCTGATGTGCCAAAGGTCTCTGCAGATCTTCATGAGCTGAGGGCAAAAGCTGCCCCTGTGTCTTCTGGACTCCTGTTTGAGCTGGCTGATATTGACAGGCTCTTTTTCTCCTTTGTTTTCCAGCAGAAGATATTTAAGCTTCTCCTCAGGCGGAGATGGAGACAGATGTGCTGGGAAGAGCTGGTTTTCCTCCTGGTTGCAGTCCAGGAAGGAAACCTGTTGCAGTCTGCCCAAGGGCTGAAGGCTTCTCTTGCTCCATGACTTGTCCATGTGGCTCCTTGCCTTTCAGACTTGCCTGCTGCAGTAAATAAAGAGGCTGTTGCCTGTTGAAAGCCAAATGCAGCCTCTGGGACATTCATTTTCTGAGGTTCCCACGTGTCACTTGGGAAAAAGGAAGGTAGATCAGACAGGAACTGGTAAGAGACAAGCCATTGTGAAAGGGCCCTGAGCATCAGAGCTACCTGAAGACTCTTGAATTTCTTATCTGGCTCTTGTTGCTTAACCTTATATAGCTCTTAAACTGCAAGAAGAGCAGAAGCACATCACACCTTTGTTTCCTAATGCCCTTTTTAGATATGCTCTTAAGAGAACTCCAGCATTCCAGCTGATCATTACAGACCAGCTTGGATCCAGGCATATGATTTTATTTTTTGGAAAAATTTTCCTAACTTGTCAAGAGTTTAAAGTTATACATTGAGGCAGCAGATGTCCTGGGCTGATCCTGTGAGTGCAGCCAGGCTGTGGCAGGTGTGAGAACATCATCAGGAGTCAGTCATGGTTTTTTGCTTTAATTCTCAGCAGTTGAAGATTGTGTCCAGTTAGAGAAAATGTGTGCTTTCTGTCACTATAGGACACCAAAGAACACAAGCACACACTACTGTTCTCAAGGTGAGGAAAAAGGGAAGTTTATTTCCTGACTCTAACATTAATAGTTTTCTAAAAGTGACAGCAGATTAAAAAGTGGCTGTGACACTTCTCTAATGACATGAGTCAAACTAACAGTCTATCAACTCTCTCCTCTTCCATAAAAGAATACAAAACAATGAGTTATTTGCAGAAAGTGTGTAGGAAAGTTCACTACAAGAATGTCAACATTAGAAAGCTTAGAAAATCTTAAAAAAACAGAGTGACAGTTTTCTCCCAGCAGTCTTGAGCAGTAAGTAAAATACTCCGACTCTGCTGCGGTCTGGAGCATCACCCCGTGGTCAGAGTGCTCCGGTGCAGGCGCCGGGTTGTGCCGCTCGATGTAAGGGAATCCTGTAAATCCCGTGTCCTGGGTTCACCATATGATGCTTTTATCCTCCAGTAGTCTCGCTTTGTTTATGCTGAATAATAAGTTTTGCACCTTGTTGCAGGGGGTGAAGGGGGGAGAGAAGAAGCGCACAGTTTTTTCAGACGCTGCTCTCACTCCTCCACATTCCTGCTCCTGGACTGTGTTGTCTGCAGATAGACAGACAGCAAGACAGAGCTCTTTTTTTTGTTTTTAGTTAATTTAGATAGCTGAAGCAAAGGAGTTCCCTGGACTGTGTTTTTTCCCCCTTTTCTTTAGACCTCTTAAAACCTGCTCTGGACTGAACACCCAGGAAAGCACCGGCAGCTGCACCTGTGGCCGAGCCTGGCCGGTGACATTTCCAGCACTGAGGGACTGATCAGAGACTGAGTGAGCTCAGCTGCAACCCGAGGATGGGGTTTTCTCAGTTTGTCATCTCTTTTAGAGCAGCAAGAAGTTTTATTGTGTAATATTAAGTTTTATTGTTTAATAAACAGTTTTTTTTCCACTTTTCTCCAAAGAAGTATTTTCTCCCAGACCAGTTAGAAGGAGAAGCCGATTAAATTTGCTTTCCTACCAGAGCCCCTTTAAAGATTCTCTCCCAGATTTGCTCTAAACCAGAATAAGTGCATCCCGTTTGACTTAATTTCTCGTGCATTAAACACGGAGGTGCCCTTTCTTGTTACCAATTTCCATCATTCCCATACTGTAATTAGGTGTGTTTGGTGGATTTGGCAGCAGTTGTCCTTTGATATGCTCCCCAAAGAATTGCTCCTGTCTGTGCATGCTGGTGTGTACATCTGCCCTTGCTGATGCCCTGGACGCTGCTACTTAGAGATTTGCTTCTATTATGTTGGAGGAAAATAACAATTTTACAACAGATTGACATGATCTGTGGTGAGAATTTTTAGTGTTCTTTCATTATAGACCTCTCCAGGGAAGTTCAAACAGTAATACATGGACATTCCTGCTGAATGCAGTGTTTCAGACTTATTTCTTAGTAACTGAACTGAGCTTTCTCAGCAAGCAGTTTTGGAAGATACTCCAGACTGTGTATGCTTACAGAATTTTAAAATCACAGTTGAGGTGATTGTGGTTTGGGGAGGCTAAGGCTTACCTCAGCAGTTACTTCATAGTCTGTCTGAATTGATGCACATATTCAGTTTATGTAGAAACACAGAATAACTGAACTAATGTGAGTTAATTTAAGTGTTTAACAGCGCAGAGGAATGCTAAAAAACCTGAAAATGTTATGATAACCTCACAGTGTGACTGTAATTTCTATTATTTATTGTAGCTTTGTTAAATCATTTACTGTTGAACAGGCCCTGGCCATGCCTAAGGCTGCCTACTGCAGAGTAATGCCCAGAACTCAGTGCAGTTCTCCATGAGGAGAGTAAAAAGCCAAATGTTCCTGTATTCCAGATCTCTTTGGAAAACACAGTTTCATAATTAACTAAATTGTTGCTTTTAAACTGATTGGCATTGTTTCTGACGGGAAGATTGAACCATGCTACAGCAGGATTTGTGAGAGGAAAAGAATCCTCTCGCTGCTGAGTACAGGGTTGTGGATTGTATTTGGTTTTTTAATGCCTGAACTGCTAAATTCATTACTCTGTAAAATTAGTCAAGATCCAAGACTGAGTTTTGGGAGAAATATTGTGCAGTGTAATAGCATAATTATGCCTCTTATCTTTTAGATTAGAATATCCATATATTCCAATTACCCTAATTTACATTCAGAACAAATGCACTTCCTCCTCTGTGCCCAAATTCCTCAGCAATGCTGTCTCTCTTGATTACAGAACTTTTCCAAGGGAGGCAATACTAATGAAAATTGTATTCTAAATCAAATATTCATTTGCAAGCAATTTTTCCATTCCAGAACAATCCAGGAATTACATTCAGAATCATTAACTTAATTTAATCCATATGAGCACAATAATTCAGTATTTAGATCTCAAACTGTTAAACAGCTTTTGCTGCCATTGCTGTTTTGCACATTGTGGAGTGAGTTCCTGCAGAAAGGGAAGAGGAGCCTGGAGAGCTTCCCTGATAAGTGGTGTTATCTACAGGGCAAGAAAAGTTAGAAGGTGGCTCAGCTGTGGGTGGCAGTGGGGATCTAACAGCTGCTTACCATATAGCTGATCAAAAAATCCCATCTTTGAGGGGTAAATTGGGAATTTTGAGGCAACACTATGAAGGTGGCCAGGGAGAAAGAAATCTAACTCATGAAGATGATAAAAATTATCTCATCCCCTTTGATAATGGTACTGGTTATAGTGGAGCAGGACATCTCAATCAGTACTAATCTTACACATATCATGCTGCAGATGAGGAAATGTCCCAGCAGCTGTTAGAACTCCTTCAACTGTACAGAGCTGCCATCTGCCTACAGCATGCTTTATTAATTTCTTTTAAATTGTGGATGCAATAGCCTGGTCAGAGAGAGAGAAAGCTAGATGAGCTTTCCATGAATTGGTCCGGGGAACTTTAGGGAGCTGGAGAGAAAGAATTCTCATCAATCTGCACCTGGTATTTGCAACAAGTTGTTTACTCCCAAGGGATGTCATCTTAATTAGCCAATGGTGACAGAATTTTAATTAAAGGCCCAATTAGGTCCACCTGTAGCAAACTAGAGTGTAAAAAGGAATGGGTTCTTAATAAAGTTAGATATAGCCTTCTGTGAATGCATGGATTTACCTGTGTCACTTCTGACTCAATGGTGACATTAAATAGTGCTGTGAATTCTTGTTTGAGTGCAGCTTCTGACTGAACACAGGTGCAGTGAGAGCCTGCAGAGCACCAACATCCCTTCACCCACCCCTCAGGTGGTGCACACCAGGTGTGCAGCACCAGCTCCTGGCTGTATGTGGGGGCATTTACCAGCCCTGCTGTCCCTGTGCCCCTACAGATCACTGCTGCTTGAGGAGTCCCAGCTTTCAGCTGGAAAAATGGTGTTTTTCTGAAGAACAAGCTTTCGCATTCAGAGTTTCGGTCCAACAACAGATTCTTGGAGCTAATTAGCACTGTTAGAAAAACTTTTTTTTCTATATTGACCCCCCCTACAATAAACTTCCTCTTTCTTGCATCTTGGATTCCTTCATTAGCATTTCACTTTCTGAAGTAATGCAACTGAAAATGAAGTATCTCTAGAAAAAATTAAGACTCCAAACACTTCAGTATTTTCAGTGACAGTTTATTTACTCACTTATAAACATTAAAGTATGCAAAGCAGTTAAAATGTTACTGTAACTTGAAATTCTTGAAATGCTACTGTAACTTGAAAAGGAGATTTTGTTTGAAGGTGAAGGAAGGCTAAAATTATTAGCAGACTACTCAGTGCTGCCAACCAGTCTCTTAAACCTAAACCTGAGCAATTGAAACAGAATTAAAACCATGCTAATTACAAAAACTTACCATGAGGTTCCTTGCAGGGGGTCACAGTTAGTCTTTGGAGGTCCAAGAATACCATTTTAAAGTGTTACTCAGCAGAAGTAGCTGGTAATAGTGCAAGTGCTAAAATGCAAAATTCACAGATGGGACAGTTTGGAGATTATTCTGATTAAGGTGCAGAAAAAAAATGTAAGCAACTTTTTCAGTGGAATATGAACAAATGTGTGGGATTCCTTTCTCAGCCTGGGTGTTTAGAAACCCTCTTTAAACTAAGCACATTAAGGCACAACTGATTTTTTAATTCTGCAGGTGGAAAACTCAGTCATGCAGTTTTGTTTGCTGTTTAGATGCTCTGCTATTCACAAGCCTCAGTGGGAGAGAGTACTGAAGGTTCACTTGAAAATCCAATAGGTTAAAAACTGTGTAATTACCCATATTCAGACTATTCACAGCACAGTATTATGGTGTATAGAAAAATACAGATCCAGTATTTCAGTGGGCTGCAACCCCAAGTACACAACACAATTCCTCAAGCTCATACCACAAGTGGAAATAACCTTCCACGAGTTTCTGTTCTAATGCCTTGCACTTTGTTAAGAAGCTGCCTCCTACGTGACACCTCTGCACCTGTCATAACTCACTTCAAACTTTAGCAGTCTGTGTATATTTACAGAGCTTTACTCATCTGGAAACTCTTTCCTGTGACTAGTTAACAGCACTCTTCTGGGCTGGAAGTGTGGCAGAAGCCTGTTTCCCATGAGTGGGCTGATCTAAAAACAAGTTAAAAGCATCCATCCCCAAAGATGATGTGGACAGAAATCCACCATGACAGCAACTCTGTTTCCCCCAACCCACTTCTGAAAAGGAACTTCCATTGCTAAAAGAACAAGTAAGGTTCCTTGGCACAGATGAAATCTGGAGGGAGCTGCTTACCAGTCTAGGTGCGGGCACCCCAAGGTGTGGGACCTGGATTTTAGATCTATGTCACTGCACAGTGCAAGGCTACAGTGGCTTAGAGAAGAGTGTCAGGTATCGATACGTGCTGAGCGGTGGCTCCTTTAGAACCTGCTTATCTGAAACAAACCGAGTGGCTGCAAAAAGCTTTACAGAAGTTCATCGCAAAAGGGTAAAATTAATTAACTGCTATGAATTCTTTGCATTCAGGGCTGCAAAACAAAGACACATATTACTTAAATCAGTTTTATTTAAGAATTTCCTACAGTGACAAATCTTATAAAAAGCATCCAAACACGAAACTGCAGCAAACAGCATTCTTTTGGATATCTTACAGACAGTGGAACTTCCACCCTGGAGAGGCACACTGAGCTCTAGTGATCTCTGCTAAAAGAGCTACTGCAAAGCACACCACAAGCTCAATGTTCTCATCACAAACCCCCATCATCTTCAGGTCACATTACCACACTTACAGATCATTAACAGAAAAAAAAAACACACACCATACAGCATTCACAGCAGTTGACATAAGGGAAAAGAAATACAAATATTCCATTTCACGTAACACATTCAACTAATTGATTAACTAGGTAGAGAACCCACTTAAAAGTCTTCCACATGTGGATGTCCTTTGAATGCAATAAACACTCGTACGTTATCTGCTATCATTGCTCTCCGCACACTCTCTCACCAAAGCCACAGGATCGAGAGACATCTCGCCAAGTCAAATAAAATCCTATTAATGCACCACCAGGTCTCTGCATGCGCTCGCTCCTTTATCTCGCACATACCAGCCCTCTCATGCCTCGGCACCACCACCAATCCCACACATGGCTTCAAAAGTTCAAACAGCCTTCTGGTTCCATCTCACAGCCTTGCGTTCACAGCGTTGATACGACTCCATGAAATAAAGAGTAGCGGATAAAAATGGAACACCCACCGTCTAAGACGCAGCATGTGCGGTGTGATGAAGTATTCTTGGATGAGAAAGCATGTAGACAGAAGTATTCCTAAGGCAGAATATTTACAGCACTGCTTTCAATGAAGTGCTTCTTCCATACACATTTGAAATGAGATGAACTGCGGAGATTAAATGAAGCCTTCATATCGTACTTTAGTATGGAGGGGAGACAGCGTTAAAAAAAACAAACAAACACAAACAAAAATGACACTGTGTTGTCCAACGGGGCGCTTGGAGAGTCTTATGGTGGGATCAAATTAAAAACAAGAGGGAGAGAATGCTGTTTCTGACCAATGGTTCCATTTTGAACATGCAAAGAATTCATGTAGCCAGGAAACAAGGGGTAAAGTATTACAGGAGAAACCTTTCCTATAGACTGTAGTGTTAGTTCACCTATCGGGCAAACAGCAGTCCACTTCCAAACATTCAGAATTCCAACCAGATATGTAACAAAACTTAGAAAATTCCTTTTACCTTTCTTTTCTTTTTCTTTTTTTTTCTTTTTTTTTTAGAAAAGAAAAATGTCAAAAATACTGCTGAATATACTGCACACTGAACAAATTCTTTTGGAAAACTTTAGCATATACGTAATTTACAGTATACTTACCATGAGTTAAAAAATTTGATTTCCCACCATAGAGTCAGTATCAGAGCCCACTGCGTCTACATTCCCCAGCCTGATGACTTGGAATCCATGCTTGAACCAAAGCCCCCGTTGAACCCACTGCTGGAGCCGGGGTTGGAGGCTGAGCCCCAGCCTATCGCTGCCCCCGAGTTGGACCCTCCGTACGAGTTGTTGCCTGAACTAAAACCCTGGTTCTGCTCCCGCTGCATGTTGCCCTGAGGCTGGTTGTTCCCCGAGGGCCCTGACTGGTTCTGCTGGCTGGCCAGCATGCCCATCATCCCCCAGCTGCTCTGCAGGGCAGCCTGCGCTGCTGCCATCATGGCAGGGTTGATGCTAAAGGCCCCGAAGTTCATACCCCCGCCCATGTTGCTGCCCTGGTTGTTGCCCAGTCCTCCCCCACCTCCTCTACTGTTACCAAATCCCCCCTGATTCCCAAAGCCTCCCGGGTTACCACCAAATCTTCCACCTCTCTCTAACTGTCTACTGCTATTGTGTTTAGGTTCAGCATTGGATATATGTACGCTGATTCCTTTAATGATCAAGTCCTCTCCACAAAGAGACTGGGCAACCTATAAGAAATAAGGGATTGATTAAATGTATGTTAGATGTCCTTTTTTTCAAAAATGTTAGCAGTACAAGACAAAACATAAAACACCCCCTACAATTCTGACCAGATATTTATCCTGCAAAGAAAGCAAATGCATGTACTTAATTCAATTTGAAATGATTTAGCTTTGCAATCATCACTACACTAACTGTAGTACAAAGTCCTGTCTGCACAGCGGCATCTGAAAGTGTACTCTCAGTCCAGTCAATAAATCAGACAGTGGACAAGTAAGCATTTCATGTGTAGTTCCAGAAATGACACTTTATCACGCTACTAAAATATAGTCTATGAAGTTAAAATATTTTAAGACTTACCTGATCATCTGCAAAGGTAACAAAAGCAAAAGCTCGGAAGGGTTTAGGAATGAAGACATCTACCACCTCCCCATACTGGGCAAAGAACTGTCGGAGCTCATCTGCCGTCATGTCCTCGGTGCAGCGCCCCACAAACACCTTCCTGCTGCGCAGGGGCTCGTCGGGACTTTGCTGGAGAGAATTGAAGGCAAAAACCATCACAACTACAGTCCCTGAGAACAGAGTTACAGCATGGGAAATGACACTCTGAATCTAGCCTGTTCTGACAGCTGCTGATGGAACAAAGTTTGAGATTGTAAATTTAAGACTTAAAATAAGTAAATTAAAAAAATTCTATTCCAAGGACATGGCTGCACCTTGTAAAGGTGGGGGGGAAGAACCACAAGAAAATGAGCATGGGAGCAACACATAGGGATGGTGACAAGGCCACTGCAGAACACTTTTTTGTAATAGTTGCATACAGAGACAAGAATAGAAGCTACAGGTTCAGTTTGGAACTCAAAGACTTGTTCTGCTCTTCCCCAAATTAGCGATTCCATCTGCTTTATTCTGCATTTATTCATGCAACAGGCAAGTCAGGCAGGTATTGCTGGACATCAAACACAGATTTCTATCTGTATTTCATTCCCTCACATAATGAGCGATTTTCCCAACATTTCAAATTACTTCCAGCTCACCCACCTGCTCCCTGTTTTCCTTCCTTGCTCTCGCTTGTTCTGCTCATTCACAGTAAAGCCACATCCGAGAGCGGACAGTTAATCTGTGCACAGCTGATGAAGAGCTGCACTTGGAGTGTTTGGTACAAATAAAAGCAGTGGGAAATCCCAAAGTACCTTAGAGTTGGGAAGTTTACAGTCACACCATCTTCCATCGATCATGTGACGCTGGGACATTACTTTCACTTGGGTTTCGTAATCCGTGAACCGAACAAACCCAAAACCTTTTGAGTGGCCTGTTTTAATATCCTTCTTAACCTAGGTGGGGAAAAAAACAAAAACCAGAAGTAACCACTAGTATGAAGCATGTTGTTACTGAATGAATTTGGTAAAAATCCGTTTGAGAGTTCACCTGTCTTCCAACCATTCTTATCACAGCAACCTCTAATTCCTTTACATCTTCTCCCAAAATTAACAGGCTCATGGAAAAAAAAAGACATCCTTAGGAAGAGACACAGGTTCTGATCTTGTCCAAATTTATTAAGCTTCTTTGTTTCTACTGCTTTCTCAGGAGCCTGATATCTACCCAATGTCCCTCCTTACTTGAGCTGCAAATGGATTTTACCTGCACCATCAGAACTTCTCCAAAGGTACTGAAATATTCCTTTAAGTCTTGTTCAGTGGTTTTCCAGGGAAGACCCAAGACTATTAAATCTGAAGTCTTCTGCACTGCTCGTTTCACTTTCACAGCTGATGATGCATCGGTTTCATCCATTTTTCTCTTATTATCTGAATATAAAAAAGTACATTAGACATCCTCAGAGCTGAAAATTGACCCAGTGACTATCAACTGCATGGGGTTAAATTAGAAACCATGGTGAGGAAGAGTACACCAGCTGTTGAGAGCTAAATGGAACACATATCTGACTGTCCTGAACCAAAGCTAGTCCACAATTGAACCCTCCTCCAAAATGCAAACTGACCCAGTTAGTTCTGCATTAGTTTACTTAAGAATTATCCAGCACCATTCACAGTCCTATAAGGTTGGGAAAAGTTTCATGTTTTCCCCACTATAAGGTGGGGAAAACATGAACTTTTAACAAGACTACTTCACTAGCAATTTATTTCCTTCCCCTCTTTTTTTGGGGGGTGGAGCAGGGTGGTCAGGTTTCTCCTTTCCTGAACACTTCTAAATGGTACCTTTGACTAAACCATGCCTCGAAGAAAAGCGTCTGTGAGTACAGATATTACAGTACACTTCTAATAGTACCCTTTGAAGGCCTATACAAGCCTAGCCTTCAAGGATAATGCAAGACTTTGTCTTTAAAGTACTTGTTTAGGTAGTTAAAAAAATAAAAAATTCAATGGGGTCAGACCAACTCGGCAGAACAGACACCAGAATAAATCACTGATCTCTGAGAACTGGAAAGTTAAAGAGTAACATGTTGCTCTTTAACTTTCCAGTTAACAGGCTGCCACGTTACTTCAGCAGTGACTGGGACCTTAAAGAAAGCAGCCCAGAAGGGAGAACCGAAGCCACGAGGACAAACCTTTGGGATAATTCACGACGTAGACGAGGTTTCCCCAGCCGGCCTCGGGGGCGTGCAGGATGCCCTCGACCAGCCGGACTCCTCGCATGCACTGCGACACCGGGTTTCTGTAGCGCAGCCCGCACGCCCCGGGGAACTGCGCCGTCACCGTGGACAACAGCACCGTGCCGTCGTCCTCCGACGGGATTTCGATGGGCTCATCGTTCTCGTCCTCCGTCACTCGGATATACTCCGACATCTTCGCTGGAAGTTACTGAAGTACAAAAGGGAAAGAGAAGGCATAAGCGATCACCCTATCCCCCCGACTTAGCTTTCATCTTCTTCGGCCTGAAGCACGAATCTCTCTTTATCACACAACAGGGGGCCCCGAAACGCGCTATTCATTAACACTAAAGCCTCCGGGCCTGCTGTAAGCCTCGGCCTGTCCTGGAGCTACGGAGGCACCAACAGCGACTTAGTCCCCGAGCACGGCGGAAATTCCCAGGGGCGCCATGGGCTACCTCCGCGGAGCCGGGAGCACAGCCCCCGCCGGCCTCGCCGCCTGCCGGGCCCGCCCGAGCCCACAACCTCCGGATGCGGCTCCACCCACCCCAGCGCCCCCCGGCCCCGCTCACCGGCCAGGAAAGGGAGCGACGTCCCAAAAACTCCTCAACACCCCCTCCACTGCACTCTACCCGCCGCCGCACAAAATGGCGGCCGCGGCTCCTCAGAGGCCGGGCCGGGCCGCGGGCCGAACCATTCCAGGTGGCCGAGAGGAGGGAGCGAACTCCGGCGGGGCGCTCGGAACGCGGGAGAGCGTGGAGCCCCGGCCGTGCCCCAGCGGGCGCCGGTCGCTCTCAGCCGGAGATCGGCCGGGGCGTTCTCGGAACCGGCGGCGATGACGGCAGCTCTCAGAGCCGCGCTCCCCCCAAGCGCGGGGCCGGTGGTGCGGCCCTGCCCGCGCATGCGCGAGCGCGGGAGCTGCCGGGAGCCGGCGCCGTCACGGCGGAGCTCCGCAGGAAGCGGCGGCTCCCGGGCCGGTACCGGGTAGCTCGCCCGGAGAAGCCGCTAGCAAAGACATCTTCACCGAAGCTCTGTGATGCCCCTCTCCCGTTTCCGCTACCAGAAAGAACAAGGCCACCTCATTAAAAAAAAAAAAACAAAAAAAAAAAACAAAAAAACCCCAAACCAAACAAACAACAAAACCCAAACTTGTTAACCTGGCGTGTTCAGCATGGAGAAGAATGAGGGGAAACCTCATCACAGCCTACAAGTTGCTCGTGAGGGGCAGCGGAGGAGTAGCTCCGTTTTCTGCTCTCTGCGACCGGTGACGGGAGCCGAGGGAAGGCTGGAGGTGTGTCACGGGAGGCTCAGGCAAATATCTCAGGAAAAAGATGCTTCCCCCAGAGGATGGTCGGGCACTGAACAGGCTCCCAGGGCAGTGGTCACGGTCCCAGGGCTGCCAGAGCTCAAGGAGGAAAAAAAAAAAAAAAGAAAAGAAAAGAAAAGGAAACCGAAAAAGAGACCTCAAAAAACCCGCTCAAAGAATCTCATAAAAATTAAGAGCTATTAGTAAGGACAGAGGACTCTACTGCTAGAAAAGGTTAATCCAGTACCCTGCATTAATGGCTTCTGCTGAGAGTATTTAAGACTCCCACTTTATATTTCTTCAAGTGCAAAAATTGGCTCCCAGCACCACTGAAGCTCAGCTCATCCATGCTTTGAGTGTGACTTGAGACTCAGTCTTACCATTGAATTACCATTTTTCAGCAGTTCTGAGAGGACCTGACTAGACCCAGGCTAACAAAAGAGGAAGAAGAAGAAATGTATATTGTGGATCACTCGAAGAAACTTTCTAGTGATCCACAATATGCATCCCAAAGCCAGTTCTGGTGTTGCCAAATCAGCATGGAGACAGCCAGTGTAGTTTGGTCGTGCCATGAGGACAGAATGGTGGTAGCAGTGTGTCAGCACTATGTGCTGCACCATTTCCTCTCAGAGTGTAGCAGTGAGGTTGTTGTGGTGCTGAAGCAGAGCAGCCTCCATCTCACACAACACCTGGTGGTAATTTCACTAATGAGCAGAGTAAGCACCAGCCTTGGACTGGATTTTGTGCGAGTAGAAGCTTGACGAGAACGGGGAGCTCTGTGCCGACTGTAAAACAGGGAGGGAAAGAAGGACAATTAGCCATCAGAGACTTCTGCCCTAAAACATCCTCAGTTTTGGCAATAAACAAGCTTAGAATCAAGCAAATGTCACTATTCTGTGTGAATTGGGATTCTTGCAGCACTTCTGTTATTTTGCATTATGATTAGGTTTAAGTTAAGCAATTAACAGTAGCATTGCTCTTGAAGTAAGTACACCAGCATACCACTAGTTAATTCACCAATTCCCTCACACTGGCAATTCCAAGGGCCCATGGGTGCAGACAAATACAATGTGTGGTACTAGCCATCATGTACATTGACTTAAGTGTGCCCAGAGGCACAAAACAAAATGCAATACAATAACTGTTTGCTGCTCTAGGTTAAGTGTGCTCACGGGTACCAGCAAACTCAGTATAATGATCAACTGTTCGCCCTCCCAAAAGCACTTGGGATGAAAAACAACATCAACGGGCACCTAAATATAAGCTCCTGGTACAAAAACACCATGCAACTGTGGGTAGTGAAAAACACAAAGTGCCTGGGCCTATTCCTAATTACAGAGCAGTAAAAGACAGGAGAATTTAATGAATAATGGTGTATTGATCTGGTCAGATTGATAAGGAGGATGAACAGTTTCTCCATAAACATCTACCATAATGAGAGCTTTCCATTCACAAGCAAGTTATCAACCTAAATGTTTACTCATGCCCAGCAGTCTAAAACTACTAAAGAAAAGTTTCCCTGAAACAAAATAAGTAGCTTTCACCCACATAAAGTACCTGGAAAGATTGCTTAGTCCATGGCCCTTAATTATAAACATAGGAAATGAGCTAATTAAGGTATTCTTGTTGCATTCTACAGCATCTGATAATCATTGTTTACTTTGTCTTTTGGAGCTTCTGGCTTCTCGAAGACACAGAAATCTAAAAGAAAAGACTTCTGTAGAGAAATGTCTGCGACACTAAGGATCTTCTGTAGTTACTGGAAACCCAAATGGTGACAAAAAGTCTCCACTGCTGGCATTGGCCTGCTGGCTCCTACCTTTGTGAGCTGTGAAGAGTTTAGAACAGTGGGGATTATCTGCCATCTCCACCCTCTTGTTTGAGTGCTACCTGTGGGAACTATCAAACATTTGCATCTTGCACAGGGAATGCAAAAATCACTTTGCTCTGTTTTGTTTGGCAGAGTTAGATCAAACCATCTTCAAGTCATCTCCCTTGCCTTTCTAGAGCATCCAGTAGCAGAGCCTGGGAAGAATTTCTGCCTGTGATTCACAGAGGTACCTAGTCAGTTCCCAGTGCTGATGTGCCAGGCACCTTCCAATGGAATTTGATTCCTTGTGCAGTGTAGTGGAGCTGGGATTCAGTCTCTTTTTGGCTAGATTCTGTAGTAACTCCTAGCATGGAAGAGCATGAGCTTTCATCAGCATAAGTTGGCATAAACCAAAGGATAAAACCCACAGACTGGGAACTGGTCCATAAAATTGCTAACTAACATAAAATTGCATTCGTTGGTGTGTGACAGGTTCTAAATACTGAATGCAACCATTGGAATTTACAGAGGGGGTTGGAAATAGACTCCTTCAAAAGTCCCAGGTGGCTTGGGTAAGGTGTAGCAAGTACTCTGGAACACCTGGAATAGCGTGAAGGACTGCTTTGGCAGGATCTGTTCACAAGCTTTCTCTAGTTTTCCTTCAATGTTTTTTATCTTTTTCTGCTTTTCTCTCAAGGACAGGGAAGACAGTCTGAGTAGTTTTTTGCTGGTTTTGAATGATGCACATTGAAGCAAGAGCTGAAGGATAAGACAAAGACTGTTTTTAAGATAGTTAGGCTTTACTGCCTGGTGATATTTTTTTGAAATACATTTACTGAAGATTTATGTAAAATCTATCTTTTGTCTACTTAAAATATCTCAAATGGATGTACAGGTCAAAATTTAATGCGTATGGGTTTTCATTATCTTAAATCATTTGCAATATAAATGATTTATGATGACATCAGACCTTTGTTCTTTGGCTGTCCACCATAAATTGAGGCCCACCCAAATTTCCAGCCTTAGCTGTATTTCTGCATTCCCTGCCCCAGCATCTATAATCTCAGTTCTGTGATTCTTCATGTAAATGACTTTGAACAAGGAAAGGAAGGGAACACATAATTTGCCTTAACACAGGTAATTTTGAAAGAGGAGCAAGACCTTTACATGAGAAATAGTTGACATCCACAGAAGGGAGAGAACTAATGCTTGTAGAAGTGAAAGTCATCCTTGATGAGGGTGGTGAGAGCTACCCATCAACCAAACGTGACCAAATGGACTTTTTGTGTAGTTCAAACTGCCAGAGGTGATCGACTTCTATCTTTCTGAATTTTTTCATGTCTTCTTTTTGCCCTTAAATTTATCATGCAATTAATTAATCCAGTTCTTGCCAGTAATGTTGTAGGTAGCTGCTTGGAAAACTGAATGTATTGGGATAAGCCAGGCTCCCCATGGTCATTCTGTAAGCCCTCAGTGAAAAACCTTAGTGACACCTGACAGCCAGAATTGCACTGTCATGACAAACTTGCTCCTAACAGCCACAAAAATTTTGAAATGCTCAGACTTTTTGAAAGACCTTGTGAAAACTGCATTCATTATCATGTTTGCAAGTTGTCCTGTGGCAGTTGATGTATACAAACTTTTGGATCCATCAAAGCCCGTATTTGAAGCCTTCCCAGCTCAGTAGTTACTGAAAATTGCTGCCACCAAACAGCTCTTCTGTGGCTACAACTACAAGGATTAAAGCCTGAAGTCTGCCCAGTTTCTCATCTGTGGATGTCATCTCAAAACCTGTGGCATCAAGACCTGCACGCCTCTAATTTCTGCTCCGGAAACTGAAAGACACTTAAATCTGAAAGAAACATTGTATTTTTGCAAACTTCCCACACCACTTAGCCTTGACACAGCCCCCTTCCTGCTCTGTCAAAGGATGGATTTCTGTTTTCACGATTTCGTGCATTACTGCTCATGCATGTAGTTTTAAGTACACCTCCAAAATTTGACCTGTCTTAAGAATTGTAGCAATTCTGGGCTGTATTGTAAATTAGGAACATCCTAAGGGGAATCCTACTGCTGGCGTCCAGGCTGTCTGTGCAGTCCTCTGGGTATAGGAGTCTGACAATATTTATCTCTCTTTGCTGTCTATCGTACAGTGTTGGTCCTTAAGTAAAAACCAGTGATCTTAACCCTGAAGTCAGACTGGGGTCAGATGTTATGGTGGGCCTGTATATGCTTCCCTGCATTTGAGTTTCCAGAGGCATTACCACAATGAGATCCAGTGAGAAAATCTCAGTGTAGTCCTGATTTATGTGCAAGAGTGCAGAGGACAGCAAAAGCTTTTAGTATCTTGGGAAGTAGTTAGGGATTAAGGCCAAGGAAAGGATAGTCATGTCAATTACATCCTAAAAAAAGAAAATTCAAGTGACAGTCCTGACTCCTGGACTGTTTCTGGGCTGGCAAATGTTCACGGTTTCCTTGGCACATCCTGCTGAAAGCTAATGGACCCATTTAGATCCCCTCCTATACACCATGGCATCATTTTGACCATTCTGAGGGAGGCCTGGCGGGAGTCTGATAATTCAGCATTTTTGTCTGAAATTAAATTAGGGAATGCTTTCAATATTTTAAGATCCGTGATGCTGTCTTGTCAGGAATCTCCACTGAACCCAGCGCTGCATTCCAGATGTGGCTGATGGAATAAAACCTTATGCAAAGTGCAAGGCTGACACCTGGAGGGACTGGAGAGGCAGACAGAGAGCCTGCAGCAGGCACACATCCTGCAGCACAAGTGGGTGGGGAAAGCTCAGAGAGGGTGGCAGATCCCAGGATTTGGAAGTATGCTTTCCTGGTGAAGGGATGCTTTCAATATGCTTCTGTCTCCCCTTTTCCAACAATAAAGAGAAATACAGATTTCTGTTTCAGGTTTTCCATGCCTATTTTTAGGACTAGAGAAGAAACACAGGAGCTGTGACTGTATCACTTAGTTATTCATTTCTTCCATGCTCAGAAATATTTGGATCAAAACTTACCTTGATCAATAAGCTGCTACAAATAAGGCAAGGTTATTTTTTCAGTTGGTTCATCTAATATATTTGAATTGCTGTATGTCAGACTTCCCACTGCTTTGCCATTTGTTTAAATCTGTGTTGAGTTCTGAAACACAGACTTGCAGAGCAATTCCTGCTGTCAAAGCTGCAGCTGGAGTATTTGGCATTAGGTAGAGTTTGTTCTTTTCACGTCTGGTTCTGCCAGCACCCACAGTAAGGCTCTTCCTGAAGCTAATCCTAATCAAGGAAAGCAAGGCAGCTTGTGGGACAAAGTCTTCATGCTTTTTGAAATTTGCTTAGCAGCCTGGCAGTCACTCTTTCGTAACACTTGTTGAAATCTTTTCAGCAATCTCTCTTTGCTGCCAGGAATTGTCTCAGTATTAGTGAATGCTTGTTTTGCTTGATCTAGTTTTAGAATATGTTAACAACTCAGTTATTTACTGTTTTGGCATTATCATACATTTCGTAGCTCACAGACCCAAAGATTACATGTCCATTACATATCCTTAATTCTCTTTGTCATTTTCAGTGTGGTTCCAATCATAAAATTTGCTTACCAGTGAGTAGTTGCTTATGGAAATGGGAAAAATAAAGCAACAAAAACAACAACCCCCAGTTATTTTCAGAACTCTTTTATGCAGTTCTATTATCCCACCTGCAGTATAGGTCCCTGAGTCCCACACGTGTTCTCTGGTGTACTTCAATACTGACTGCCTGCATTTCTTTCCCTTCCAGCTTTCTGACTCCCAGAATATCACTGATGCTCAGTTCATTGCAATGAGCATGCTAAACCACCACAGACATTCTCCACCCAGACTAGCCTAAAGGGTGAGCCATGAAAACACTTGCTCCATTCTGGGGAGCAGGAAAGAGATGCCCTGAAAGCTTCAGGAGCAGCACAGGACATGGGGTATGGCCGGGGATGCTGCTTTTCAGCACAGACTTGGAGGTCTAATGTCATCTCTGTGGCACACTGTTCCATCAGCGCTTCTCATTAACTGTGCCATGACTAACAAGGCAGTGACATCTTTCCCCCCTCTCCACCCAGAAATATTGCCAGTGCTGGATTGTCAGTTGTGCTGCTGAATTACACTGCATGACTTGTGGTTACTCAGTGATGTGGACAAGTTCAAGATCAAGGGTGAACCCTGGCCACTAAACTTGTTTCACATGTGACTCATTCTAGACTTGAAACCTGGCTCTTGCTGACATTTTCTTAACCCATTTTGTCATCCTTCTAACCCCCATTATCCAACCCAGGCAGATTACTTACTTTGAAAAGATGTATAGATAGCTTCCATGCAAATTCTAAGTAGAGCCAGGTGTCACAGCTAGATTCTAGAGGGAGTTGCAGTCATGAGACATGTGCTGGTGAAATAACTTCTATCCTAGATGCTTCCAAACTCAGTGACATTCTCTCTGTTTAGATATTGTCTAGACTCTCATTCTTGCAAAGCAGCTTGGCAGCAAGCTGCTGGGGAAGTGTCCACATTCATACCTTCAGACCTGTGTGTGTTCCCAAAGAGATCAGCAAAGGTAAATTTAGGCATATATTTAAAGTTAAGGATTTTATGCTTAACAAGCATTCTCTTGCTTTGGAGTTGGAATCTCTGACTACCCCTTCCTGACTCCCTCTGAATCTTTGCATTTTTCCAAAAATAAAGCATTGAAGTTAAGAATAACTTGCTGCCTTCTATAGAATTAATAATTTCCAGCTTGAAAGAGAATCCAGGAAGCATCAATAAATCTGCTTTGACAGTGGAGTAAAGAGCTGCGAAAGGAGTAACCTGTCAAGGTAGTGTGACTTAATTTCTCAGAGAAAGAGCCCCTTTTTTAATAAATGAAATGAAAATGCCAGCAAAGTGAAATAGCAGGAAATGTCACACTTGATTGTCTCTCAGTAGGACAGAAATTAGATAAGAAGAAGGCAGGGTAAACGACAGGGTTTTACGTTTAACGAGGGAAGTAACAACATAAACTGAGAATAACAACATCCACCGAAAATCCATGCACAGCACCCCGCGTCTGTCAAAGGGGTGTGCTCCCACAGAAGCATTCACTCAATGTACACGTTTTCCCTCGAACAAAAGGCGGGCTCCGTGCTGGGAGTGCAGGATTCGCGGAGATTCTGTGATCGGACATACGGGGGCAGCCTTACCTGCGGGTTATCGCAGCCTCGCCGCGCTGCGGCCGGGCCGCTGCCGCCAGCGCGCTTTGGCCTCCCGGGCTCCCGTGGCAAGCACTGGAGCTTTGCCCCTTTCCAAACAAGGGACCCGTGCACGCTTCCCAGGTTTCCTTATTTAAAGGGTGTCCCTTTAAATAAACGCAGAGATCTCAGTCCAAATGGGAGCTGAAGCCCAGGCTACCCTCGCTTGTGAAGCCTCCCTTTCAGAGCTTACAGGCTCAGGGGCTGCTGCTACACTCCGAGGTTAATAATCAGTTTTAATATTCACTTAGGGGGCTGTAAAAAAAGAATGAAAATTTCCTAATTTGAAAATGGACTTGATTGGCAGCTTTATTATCTCTATAAGGTGCGTGGCATTCCACACAATCAAGTCATTTTTTAAAATAATCTCACTGCTTAAGTCGTACATGCTGCTAATTGCATTTTAATAAGTCTCTTTAAAATCTTTCCATATTTTTTAATATCCTAATATTAGATAAGTGATTGCTGGGGACACTGGAGGGCACTGAGGTTTATAGAAAGAGGAACACCATAATGAAGCTTTATTGGGATGGCATCACCAAACAATTGCTGTGATAGCAACACTCCCAAGCTTGGAGAAATGCCAGCCATTCCCCCCTTAGAACTGACTCAGGCACAAGCCTTCCTAGCTCAGGACTGACACAGAAAATGGATGCTTTCTGGATCATAAAATGGCCTCTTTCCGTCTTGGAAATGATTGAGGAACTGTCCACTTTGGATTTGGAAAGGATTGGGGAACTGTTTTTTCTCCATTGAACAATGATTTCGAAACACATTTTTGTTTTGCTTGGTCCTGGTTTTAAAATAAAAGTTCGTTTGTCGTTGTTTTCTTTTTTAAGTTTTGTCAGGGTTAGACAGAAGGAAGATTTCTTTCCTAGCCCTATGGAGTAGCAGACAATGGGAAGGGCTTGCATGGAATTAGAAAGTAAGACTGCAGGTAGAAGAGATGAGTCCATCTCAAAGATGAAATCCAGTTGGGAGAGCAAAAATGTAGTATGTTGTGGGGTTATTTGGTGTCTATATATCTCCTATATGGGACAGGGAGTGTTATCCAAGAACACCAATCCAAACATAATCACTGTAAAATTAAAAACACAAACAAATAAAATAGACAAGCAAAGAAGTCAAACAGCAGTGGGGCTGAACTGACAAACTACAGATTCAGGTACCCTGAACAACAGAAAATTTCTAACTCAGATCCAACTAGGATCCCATATGTGCATCCATAGGGTGAGCTATTGCAGCAGTTACAGCCCAGTGGTGCAGACAGATACTCCACAACATTCCATGTGCAGAGCCCAACATTTTCTGTTGGAAGTCTGTCTTTATATCGAAAGTGGTGTCTTCTCTTTATATATAAAGCTGTGTTTCTGGAAATTATGACTTTTGGGCAACTAATGCAACACATTCAGAGTAATTTAACACCATTGTCCATGAGGGAGAAATATAATCTCAAATTAATGTATAACTGGCTTTTAGGAAACTTCACTGGGATAAAGGAACTTTTTTGGCAAAACAGAATGGCAGTCCCAGACTTTACATTATATTGCATTTTACCCTCTGCAATTTGTGTACTGAGACCTGAGATCTAAAACTTACTTTGAGAACAATAATGACTTTAATGTATTGCCTGCTTTTATATGATTTTTCCTCCCAACTCTTGTCTTCTGAAATCATACTATAATAAATCACAATGTCAGTTTCAGTTTTAAAAATAATCAAGCTTCTAGCAATTCATTATTAGTAAAGGAAACCAGAAAAAATGTGATATCTTCTTGAAGATTCAAAACCTAGGAAAGAAATACAGAGAATCTATAACTGATTTTTTTTTCCTTTCAAGTCTCAGTATTTAAGTAAAGTTGTTTTGGAACCCCAAAATTACTTTTAATACTCGAAATGGGCAATGCTGATATAAACATCTTGCATTCGTTTGTTTGAAAGTGAGCCATTTTCTGACTAACTGAAGCTCTGTCTATCCATGTTTTTCTTCTGTACATCATCAGAGAATCCTTGGGCTCAGTCCATTGTATCTTTAGGTCTGATCTTACTCCCACTGAAACCCAAAGGATATCTGTCCCTGACTGCCAATTAAAAATGGATCAAGCTCATAGTACAAATAAGAATGGTTTGTTAATACTAAATTTCTTATTACAATTTGTGCACCTTTCTGGTTTTAAGGTGCATGAGATGCCACTGTAGAGAACTGTCAATGTATCTGACATAAGCCATGAAATAAAAAAGAGTTGTCATGTCTTCCTCTCTTCTTTTTTTTTTTTTTTTTTCCTTTCTCTTCTGAGAATAAGAGCAGAAGGTCTTGTTTTGCTCTGACAGGCTGGGAGGCACATGTTCAGCGAACTTCTGCACAGGAAGTAAATGTCCAGGTCATATTTATCCCTTTTCATGTGGTTCTTTTAATCCCCCAGACTGGGTTTCAGAAGAGTTTTACAGTTTCAGTTTTACAAAGCAAGCCTTCCTTTAATGTTGGCATTTTAAAGAAAAAGCTTCAGTCAAAACATGTGTGTTTTACATCTGCCAGATGTGACGTTCAGGGGAACAGGCCACAATGTGGCAGCCAGCTCTGCTGAAAAAGCTGGACATCAAATGGGACCTACTCGTCCACAGTTGAGGGATCAGCCTCCCGAATCTCTCACCCACTGCAAGAAAAAAAAAATATTAGAAAAAGTCCCCAGGAAAGTTACAGATCATGAGCATAGCAAGCATTGCTATGACTTGCATGCCAGTACCCTGTATGGCCACATGACAGAGCACAGCCCTACTGTGCACAGACCTGACAGTGCACAATCTGACAGTACACCCAAAAATGTGTTCTTGCCTAAAAATAGTTAAATTAAAACAAAGCAAGAGGTTTTAAGGGCAGCAGAAGCACATTAACATGTCCAGCACTGCGCCAGCAGTCAGCGGCTACTCCAAAAATAAAACCTGACTCTTCACAACTTCCACTGAACATCACTGTCCCTGTAACCTGCTCTTTCCAGGGCCTAATTATTGCCATTTTAATGAAAAAATAATGAAGCACACTCAGACTCTTAACTTTCTCTAGGATTTTCCCCACAGCCATGGCAGGTGGGGCAGGTGCCCTTTTCAACTGTTCCCTCTAAGTTATGGTCAGCTGTGACAGGGAAGGGACTTTTTTGTACATCTGAAAGCCCTTCCTGAGAGTGTTCTGTGGGTATAGCTGGAGTTTACACTGGAGAGAAGGTTTTTAACAGACAGTGCTGTGTCTGGTGGGTCAGCAGGGCCCATGTCTGTGGGAGACAGGCCAGTGTAGGGACCCCTGAGGCAGCTGCCGTTTCCCGCCATTTCCCGCCATTTCCCGCCATTTTTCCTAGTCCATCAGGCAGCGCCTCAGGAGGAGCAGGCGTCAGTCTCCTGCCATGGCTGCCTTTCCTCACGATCTGTGCAGCACTATCTGGCTGTGTGATCTACATGGAGCTGTGCTGGTTCCTCAGTAAGCTGTGTCCTGGGCCCCCTCTCCATGGCCACCATGTTGTGACTGTTGGAGGCCCCTGAGCAGCGCCTCAGGGGCTGTTGCTGCTCTGGGCTGAGGCAGTTGAGGCCACGCCGGGGCCGTTAAGGCTGATGGACGGCAGTTGAGGCTGATGTCAGGTGGTTGAGGCTGACCTGAAGGGGTTAAGGATGAGTTGGGGCAGTTGAGAAAAGGCTTAGGCAGAAAAGGATGCTGTGAGACAGAACTGAGGAGTCTGAGGCCCTAAAATTCATCTTACTAGTGTGTGGGGCTTCCAGACCCCTCAGAAGGTGCCTCAGCCCCCTGCCACCTCCTCACAGTTACCTGGAGAGGAGACCCCCAAGGGAACACCTTCTGGACACCATCCATGGAAAGCTCTCTATGGTGAGTAGTAAC
The DNA here is from genome assembly GCF_028018845.1 of Melospiza georgiana. Lineage (NCBI taxonomy): Eukaryota > Metazoa > Chordata > Aves > Passeriformes > Passerellidae > Melospiza > Melospiza georgiana. The sequence goes on from NC_080451.1 coordinate 9,814,399, forward strand.
TTCTTCCAGAAAAGCCATTAAAAAGTGTTACACTACATCTGGTGCCACCAAGAACCTGTCCATCCTGGGAGGGCTGGGAAAGCAGCTCTGTGCCTCTGTTCCTCTACCAGCAATGGGCGAGTATTTGCTCTATTTGAAAATTAAGCCCTTTTCCTTGGTCAGTAAGCTGCAGGGCTGGTTTTGAATTCTCTGGAATAACAGCTATGGTATCTTGAATTGACACCATTTATTTTTTCGTTTACATTTTCTGTTAATCCAAGGTCACTGGCCTCCAGACCTGGGTTCTCCATTGATTTCCTTGAATGATATAACTAGGTTTTCCACAGAGTTGCCTCCTTTCTTCACTGTAGCTAGGTATAGATCTTGTCTTTACTGTGGGCTAAATGGTATGGTCAGATGGCGTGCAGTAAATTTGGCAGGGAGTTAATTTAATGTCCTGGAGTCTGGGTGACTGGATGGAGTAGGACTGGAATATGTTGTTTCTCTGGAGTGAATCTGAAGCATGCATAGTTTATAAGCTGTCCTGTACAGTATATCTCTTCCTAATATCCTGGAGGAGAGCCTATAAGAGTGGTTTATTCCTTCATGGGGAGCTGGGTTGAACAGGATCATGTTTGGGCATTGGGATTACCTGGATGTTGCACTGGGCTAGAACAACTGTGTGCCGCCTTTCTTGGGAGCAGGAGGAATGCCATAAAGACAAGGAAACCTGGTTAAGTTATATGTGGATCAGTCTAAGCTTTTTGGACTGACCCAAGTAAGGCTGAAGTGTCTTTTAGAGGGTTTAGCAGGTATTATATTTGGTAACACCAGATTTTGCTCTCAGAGTTGGCTAGATTTGCATAAGCATCTTACAAGTTTCTACTCAGCTAGTGTGCTCTCATTTCTCTTTGGCTGGTAAATAGCTTGATAGATAGCACAAGTAAATATAAACAAGCATAGTTGTGTTTTTTCTTTTGAAGTGTGTGAGTACTAAGAGCTTGATTTTTATTTATCATTGGCTGTTCTTCTTATCTTCACTCAAGATTTTTACATCTTGTTAATTGATATTGTTGCTGTCATGCTCTGCTGTCCATTTTTAAGGCCCTCTGACTGAAGTTAAACTTAAGCTGATACAAGCAGCAGCAGTTTGTGAAGCTATTTTTAGGAAGTGTCAATTACCAGCAGTTTTCTCTGATTTCACTTGTACACTACCCCTAGAACTTAGTTCTGAAAACGAGGAACAGCAAATCTAGATGTTTTTCTACCATCATCCTCTTAAAACTAGAACATCTACTATGGATGACTGGATTAACATTAAATTCTTGGCTGAAAACTACTCTAGCAGGTGAAAGAAACAAACCCCAAAATGTTATGATAGAAATAGAATAATGCACAGCAGTGACTCCCTTTCTGGACTGCTTGCCCTCATCCAGCAGGAAGATAGCCATAGTGTGGCTGGCCAGTGTAGGAGGAAGGGAAGGTGGCTTTCTCTCATGCCTTCAGATCACAAAATTCATGCAACCAGGATGAAAATCAAATGGCTGTGGCAGAAGTTTAAGAAATAAAGGATTAGTTCTGAGTTTACCACATATTCTTTGTGTGACTGGGTCCATTTCATTCCATTTGCCATTTGCCATTTGCTTTGCTTTCCTCCTGCAACAATCCTATGATACAGAGAGGTAATAGGAAAAAAAAAATCCATCAGTGGTTGTGAGGCACTCAGCTGCTGTGGTCAGATAAGTACCACAGTGAAGGAAACTCCTCTAAGTATCTATTAAGGACAGCACTTCACAGGGCTCTTGCCCCCTCTATCCAAGGTGCATGAAGCATTCCATCAATGCTACTCATACTCCTTCAATACCCCTGAGGAGCAACGCATTATAAATCCCATTTTACAGATGGGCGAACTGACTTTTCCCCAAGTCCCAGAGTGGTTCAGTGACAGAGCTGGGAATTGAACCATTAGACATTTCCCTCTTCATGACAGCTCTGTACAATCCCAGGACTCATTTATTTTCCCTATTAAAAAAGAAGTAAACAAGTATTTTCTTTTTGAGACCCACTGAGAATGGGGGATTGGGGGGAAAATGGAAGTAAAATTAAAAATAAAATGACATAATTCCCTACTGGCCCCGAGTTGTCCAGTCTCCTTTACATTCACACTTCTCTTTGTTATGTTTCCTTGAAGTTGAACCTCCCCGGAGAAGGAAACCTCAGAGTTTCTGGTGCTAGGGAAGAAATGCTTCAAGAAAAAGAAAAATAATCGCAGCTGCAATGTTAAAAATAAGAAGCTAATCAAAGGCAGCCCATGTGGGCGCCACTTTCATCTCTCATCTTCAAAGAGGTGCAAACAAACATTGTCGGCGTGCCAAGCAGCAGCCTCAGCGCCTGATGATCCCATTACTCCTCCAGCGTCCACCCTCCCTCTCCCTGCTGCTGAGCCTGTAGGCATGGGACTCCAGGATCACTGCCAAGGTGGGAACCTCTAGTCACCAGAGGGGAAACCACACATGGAATTTCTCTGTGGATCCAAATCATTTCGTAACAAACACACTCGTGCCCTACAGATCATTCCTTGTACTGCTGCCTTTCTAGTAACAATAATAGCATCTCTCATTCCCTAGGATGCTGAAAAGCCTCTAGATCAGAGGTTTTGTTCTGGTGCTTTGAGATATTTTGTTTTCCAAAGAGCTGTTGTGTTTGGTTTGTTTTTTTTTTTTAATAATATTCAGGCTCTGATGGAATCCAGATGTACTTAGTGCAACAGAAGAGTGTGGGTTAGTAGTTAAAGTGATGGCACTTAGGGGAATTTGATGTGCTGGGTCTGCTCCCAGTGCTTTTGAGAACCCACCTTGAAGTCCATGCACCTGATAGGTTTGTATCTCTGACTTTACTTGCCTCCACACACGCCAGGCTGTTCCTGCACACCCTAATAAGTTCACTAACTTCGAACAAAACAGTTTAAGTATCAAACCCAAGGTATAGTGTGATGCTGTGTCTGAACTAATGCAACTTAACGTGTTACAGGGTAATCTTAAGTGTGGTAACACTGGAGCATTGCTCCAGAATGGGGCCTGCAAAGAAAACACAGATCTCTAAGTGCTGTATGGGGCAGCATTGGATAATGTAGCTCAGACTATGGTGAAGAAGGTAAATAAGGTGATAACTAAGGTGAGGAAAAGGACTAAACTTTTTCCCTCAGTATTGAGATTTTCAGTGGATGAGAGAGAGTAAGAAAAGAGAATTTTTTCTGTGTATGTTGCCCTGCCTTGTTCAGAGCATGAGTGAAACATCACTCATGGGTACACAAGTTGCCCTCCTACAGAGAGGATCCTATGGAATGAGGATGCAAGAGACCTGTTAAACTCCTGGGCTCTGCCACTGCTCTTGTGCATATTCCTAGGCTGCTTCACCAGCAGCAAAACGCTGATGGTTTAGATAAATGGCTTTTAAAGCCATAGATTAAAAGAACTAGATGCTATTTCTTGGAACTAAATTGCATCTTGATGTTGCCAGAACCTTGGCAGAGGAGATGCCTTTACCACCTTGTACCTGTCTGGGGCTTTCCTGTTCTGTTAACATTCTGCTACATTCCAGTAGCTGCAAGAACAGTTCACTGGGGTGGTCATCCACCCACAGAAGCTCTGTGGGCCCTGCCCTGTGTTTCACTATGAGAGGCTGGGAGATGGAGGGGAGGGAGTAGAATTGTAATGAAGAAAGCCTGTCCTAGCCAGGAAAGGATTCAATTAGGAGGCTGGAGGAATATGGATGATACAGAGAGGGTACCAGGACATCTGGGGCTGCCATTCCTGGCAAGGATAAAGGTGCTTTGCATAAGAGCAGGACACAGTCACAGGGGAAGAGGAATCTGCTCCCAAGTAGCACTGATTCCCCCTCCCCTCCCCTCTACAGTGCACAACAAGATACAGATTAGACCATTACACCCAGGGGAAGCCACAGAGTCGCACTCTTTTTCATGGACAGTAGCAGGAAATTGGTGGATTGGAACCAAATGGGGAGCCTTACTCAAACCAGATGTGACCCCAGGGAGATCAGAAATGCTGAGATGTTTTTGCTTTGACATATCCGCCAGTGCTGAGGATGGGGGTAGGCTGAGGGTGGCAGCAGCCAGTTAGATGCTGCTGGATTATATCATGCTGGTCATAGGCCAGCTGGGTTTTAACACAGAAAGTTAGAGGAGACCATTCTGCTGCTATATAGTCAAAACCATGAGTGTATCCCAAATTTCAGTTGGCTCATCACCTGCTTCACCAGCAAGACTTTGGTCTGGGGCTTTCACAGCCATGCTATTGAGTTAACCACGTCTGTAGGCTATAGGCTGTTGTGATCAAGCTCTGCTGACCAAAGGTACCCTCTTGTTCCATTCAGCAGACTTCATAAAGTAACTTGAGTCTGTTTGGATGGGGAAATGAGAAAATTAAAGCATCATCATACTATGGTGACACATGCTGTAAAATCCATTTTAAGTCCCAGCACCAGAACCACCACTCTCTGCACCTGGATCGTACCTTGGCTCTTCTATATCTAATTCTGCCCCCTTGCTTAATGGTAATTAATTTTCAAACCTCAGGAGACAGCAGTGAGTGTAGCATTGAAGTGGGTGCACATTTTGCTTAAAGACTTAGCTGTAGATTCAAATGATTAGGTGAGGTTATTTTTCTTACTTGCATGAGTTAAAGGCAAATTCTGACATCAAAAGTCTCTAAAAAGTCTTGAATTCTATCACTGTAATGGCTCTGAAGTCAGGTCAGTACAAAGTAATCCAATGTATTCATTCATTCTCAGTTCTCATGATTATAAAAGCCTGATGCGTGAGTTTTTTGCTTATTTGATTCTGGTAATAATGAAATGAAATGAAATGACGGGAAATCAGTTGCTCCCCTGGCACTCTCACTCTGTCTCTTCCTTCATCCTCTTTGTCTAAATAAGGAGTACGAAATTAACTTCAGTTAGCATTAAATTCTTTCAGAGGCCTTGAGGACTGTGATCAGTGTGTCCTTTATTTTGTGCCAGGCCACAGGACATTTGTAACAAGAAGGTAAAAATACCCTGTCCAGCCTGCTTGCTTCTCCTGCCTCTGCCTTAGAGGGACAATTAGTGAGTTACCCTCGGTGAGAAAGAAGCTGCATTAGATCAGCATGTTTCTCAAGGAACTCTGAAGTCATGGAGACCTTCTTGGTCCCATACTAGCACATGTTGCTGCTCAGGGTGCTGCCTACCCTTATGCAAATTTGGTCATATTTTATCTGTTAATTATGAATATTTCTGTGGGTGAAGCTGTTACTGTTTTCACGAAGCCTGCACCTAGTCAGTGTCCACTGAAATCCATCATTGCTTATCTGCTGACTTTTGTTGACTTTAGGACAGGAGGTTTCTGCTTGGCCTAGAAAATAATTTTGTCCTGTTATATCTGCCCCACGAGCTGGAGGGGCTGGCTAGCCAAGAGGAGCCTATCGGTTAAGAACAGGGAGAAGTCAAGTCCTTTCTTGCTCTGTGCCCTCTAAACATCAGGCGACTGAAGGATAAATGAAATGCTCCATTTTTTTGACTGAGTAGAGCTTTGCACTCTCCTACCACAGGTATAAATATGAAACTGAGAGTGAGGAGTTGGGCAGACTGGAGTTGGGTGGACTGGAAAGAAGCCTGAGTCTGCCTGCAGGATATCTCTGGCACCAGAATGAACCTAGGCATGATCCAGGAGGAGTGAGATGCAGGGAATATGGACCTAATGATACAACAGGAGCACGTTGCTGGAGACCCTGTCAACACTCTGGTGCTTTATAACTCTATCTGACCCCTCCCAGGGAGGGTGAGCTTCTGGTTTGCATTAGCCCAGACGACATGCAGTGTTGACAGGACTCAGCAAGGTCTGCACTGGAGTTTTGCTTGCTGGCTGCCCCACGCACTGATGGAGCCACGCGTGGTGAGTGTTGCCTTACAAAACAGTCTGGGGGTGCAGCTTCTCAAATGATGGAGCACAACCCCTCCTTCCCCTTTCCCAATAAATTTAGTGACAGTAGCCCACAAAACCAAAATAGCTGTCAAAGAACAAGCTGGATTTCATTTTGCTTCTGGTGGTGTTTGAATGGTGTTTAGCATAGAAGTTTCATTCTCCACTGTGAAGGCCAAATTGCCCAGTTTGTTGTCTGAGTCCCAAAAGGGATGAGTTTATAGGCATAAGAGTCATAGAAATTCCTATCTGCACCACAGAACACTGTTCTGGTCCACCAGTGAGACAAGTGCTGTAAAGACTATTTCCATGTGGAAAGGGACAGAAGAGGGTGATCTATGCCAATGTGTATTCCACATTCTTAGCTCACTCTGCAGAATCCTTCATAAGATTTACCCCTGAAAGTTATGTTATGAAGGCATGTTTCTCCAAGTGAGATTATTTCACTACTTCTTAAGTGACAAAATGAAAAAAAAAAAAAAAAGAAAAAACACTAGGATGTTGTCTTACCCTTTATATTTCTAGGACCCTGTCAGAGTTCAAGCTACCCTGAAAGTATGGTATGTTTTCAAAATTAGAGTCTTTCAGACCTGAGGAGAGTTGTGAGAAGACTAAATAATCTGCAAATCAGTGCATTTTCCTGAGGAAAATGGTAGTTGCCTTCTCTGTGAAGCCCTTTCCAGCCAGTTTGTGTAACCTTTGCTTGGAAACTAAACAGAATTGACCAATTTTGATTTATGGCAACTTCCTCTGGCATGTGCTCTGCTCTGTTTGCATCATTGCCATGGCAGCAAAGGAACTCTTTATTTGTCCAGCTACCTCACCACATCCTGGCCTTACATTGGAGACCTGATTCAAAAAGGCAAGGAAAGCTAGTTAGCATTCAGGAAATTTGACATCAAATGTCATTTTTCCTATATTCTGCTCTTGCACATTATTCTTTCAGACTGAGAAGGAAAAGCTGAGCATAACCTCTTTACATTTAGAAAGTTGTTTTTATCTGAGGGTATTAAGGACTTCTTAAAGCTGTGGTGAAAGTTTCTGGCTTTCTCTGGCCCATGTGGTCTGATGGATTTTATATTTATGCACAGCTAGCCGGTATTAAATGAGCAGCACAAACCCAAGGCACTGAAGAAGGGCAAGAGAAGTGGGAATTGATTTTAAGGTAGGAGGTGGAGTCAGATGAAAAGGCAGGAAGTGTTCATCCTCCAGAACAAGGGGGTTCTTCCTTTAAGGTGGAGTTGAAGGAAGACAGACAGAGGTGTGACACATGAAACACAGAGATTTAAGACTGGGTCTGGAATTCCTATAGGTGTGCTTGTATTCTTTGTATACAAGCACACAATGGCCAATATAGGATTAAAGTGGGGCTCACCTACATCCAAAAGTTTAAAGTTTACTTGAGACTTCATCTCATCTCATCTCTCCTCTAAAATAATAGATTTATTAAGTGGCTCTTACTTAATCCTTTGGGGTGTAATCCTTACTTAACCCTTGTTTGGGTGGGCTGATTCTGCTTATATGATCAGGCCTTTTAATATGATTCTTGATTGTTGGTGTAATAGCCTTCAGGAACAAAATGAAGCAAGTCTTCCTCACCAGCTGGGGTCCAAATTCTCACATGATCCAGAAACTGCAGTTCAGTGCTGCTGAGATGCTTGGGTAGTCCTTTCCATGAGTAGATCAACTGGAGCAACAATGACAGAGCAAAAGGCTCTGTGGTTATTGCAGGCATGGATTTTAGTGTGGAATGGGTTAACTCAGAAATTCTCCACTGTTTTTTAAGAGGCAGACACTGTGCTGGGATAATGGTGTCAAAAAGCAGGCTGGATTGGGGTGTTCCTTGAAAGAGGCAGACCTGGTATCCTTGGGGGAGGGTTGATATGGGGTCAGATAGTTCACTCTTCATGTTAATTTGGAGTAAAGGAATGAGTCTGTTAAAATGTTTGCCCAATGCTTTGGGGCCAACAGTTGTAATTACATTTATTCTAATACATATCCATACATTTGGTGACTCACTGATGCAAATCTGCTTGACTACTTCCAGAGGATTTTGCAGCAGGGGTGGCAGAGGAAGAGACAACCTGGCCTCTGGGTTTGAGCCCTGGCATGAGATTTCTGCTGTTTTACATATCCTTGGAGCTGGGATGGTCTGAGTGGGAGTCTGGTTTGGTTTGCACTCTTGCTGCGACTCTTCAAGACCTGACCGAAGTTCTTCACTGAGACAATGTAATTGGGACATAAGTGAATTCCAGTCAGTTCAGGAAACACATCCTTTCAGTTCCTGAAAACATGCTATTATTAATTAATGAGCGCAAATACTAAGGGGGCTGCACGCCTTTCGTTCCTTGGTCTCAGACTTATGTCTCTCCATTCGTCTCTTCTTGCTAAATTTTTCAGTGTTTTTAACATCAGACTGATGTTACGTATAATTACCAACTTTGCACCAAAATTATATTTGACACGGCTTGTGTGGGAAATTAGAGCATTTCAGAGACTACAAATTCACCTGGGAAGATGAGCCAGGCAAGACAAGGCAGCGCAGAGTGGAAGTAATTTGAATATTACATGTGCCCTCCTGAAAATGCCAAAATCATTTAAATTGCTAGAAAGGATATTTTCTCTAATTAGCTGTGTGTGCTGGAGGGTTCATAATAATGCACTGGATTGTGGAAGAATGGACTGGCAGAATAGAGGCTCCCTGTGTTCCATAGGGGGCAGAGAAGAACTGGCAGTAGGAAGAGTCCCCCCCTTTCTTCCCTGAAAAAATAAAGATATTTATCATCCCTGCAGCTGTTTACAATGATAGCTCTCTTTTTAAATGTATGGAGAATGTGTCCAGTTACCTGGTCATCCCTGGTGTTAGCTCTGAGGAGCCCCGGGAGCAGTGCTAGCAGTGCAGCTGTGCTCCAAGCTCAGATCCTGCACTGTTGCTGGTTCAGGAGGCTCTAACTGCCTCAAGCTCTGCTCCACCCTCAGGCATCACCGTGCTGCTCTCTGACACTTCTTCAGTTTCACAGGGTCCCACAAACACAGTCTCCACTCCCCTCACTTTGCTCCTCTCTCCCTGGGGCCCTGCTGGTAATGTTCTCACTTCCTTCCACAATTACAGTGATAGCTCCAGCTAGGCCAAGCCAAGTCTGTATTTTTTTTATTCCTTTTTAAATTATCCTGATGACTGTAGACATTCTGGGGAGATGTATGCAGGGAGAACAAGAGGCAGACACTCTCTCACGGATCTTCTCTCTTCCTGACATTGATTGTTTAAGCACTAAACCATTCGCTGACTCTTGTGACTCTAAATGATGTGGGGCTTTTTTGAGGTTTTCCTCCCCACAGCTACAGAAACCACACTGGAGCATGAGTCTCTCTAATGTGAGGGCTTCCACCTGTGACTGTGGAGTGAGGCTGCTGCTGGTTCCATCTCCTTTTCTGCCATCACCGTTCCTGTGGTTTCTGCTTAGTTACATATTCATTTTTATAATGCAATTATCATTTTGTGGGATGAAGGAGGGGAAGACACCCTAATTAGCTGCTTAAAGCACTTTAAAACTGCATGTGTCCATGTCTTTAAAGGAGACAAATCTGTAGAATGGGAGCTGTTGTGCTGTGCTGCATGTTTCCAGCGCTGAGCATTGCAGGTAACAAAATTGTACACACATTGTCCAGTCCATGCCATGGCAGTGATTTCCTATTGAACTGTCACAAGGTTTGGATCCTATTGCTTCCTTGCACCACAAGGTATCATTTGCACTCTGGCAAAGGGGATGTAAATCATTACCTTGTTGAGCAAGTGGGGAGTTTTCCTTGGGAGCTTTTCAGAACTGCTTTATATGGAATGAACAATAACATGAATTTCAAGACAGGGTAGAAATGGGATTTAAACTCCCCCTCACCCATATGCCTTCCAGGGATCCTGAAGTACTGCAGTCCAGGCTCAGAGGTACAGAGATGCATTTCCAGTGAAATTGGAAGTGTGGATCTGTCTCTTAGCTGCATGGAAAGGCTGCTTTGTAACAACAAAGAGGAACGAAATATTGGCCAAGGATGCCAAAGCTAATACCTGGGAAACTGCCCTCCCATCTTTAGTTCTGGGCCCTGTGGTTGAGGTTTCAGCATGGTCCTTGGCTTGCTTCTCTTAGAAAGATGAAGATCTGAGTTGATTTGAGAACATTACTCCCAGATAGTTCATTGATTCCTTCACTTGATTTCTGAGGACTGCAGGGAGGTTTGCAGTTTTCCAAAGCACACATGCCCCAGTTTGTCAACATCACAAACCAGCAGCCTTTTCCAGGTGAGAATGTTCTTGGAGGTTTAGTACCAGGGCTTGGTATTGATGCAGTTCCATGTGTTTGGTGGTGATGGCTATGTTCAGGAAGGATGAAAGGTGATGAGCCTGGACAGGAAGGGAGGTGGCTCCAGGAAAACTTGAAAAACAAGAAGCATTGTTTTGTTCTCAATGTTGATCTTTTTGTGTAACTTGGGCAACTGTTTACTATTCTTGCACAGGAGAGGAGGGAAGTAGATGAGTAATCAACTCTAATGAATGACTTTGCTCATAAAGTGGTAGTTACACCCTCTCTCAGACCCATTTTCAAACAACCCATGGCCTTGATATTACTTTATGTCGTCTTCCATATTCCTTTAGTGCAACTTCATTTGCAGCTCAGGATTCAGGGTTCTTCAGAGGGTTTCCAGTTTTGGCCTGCTCTCTGGAAGGTGTCATTGGACAGCAGAGGGTGTGCACCCTTGGCACGTACAGCTCCACTGTAGTAGCAAAACTGCCATTAAGAACAGCAGGGAAAGTGCCCCTCTCTCTCCAGGGACACTCCACAGTGTTTTCCCTTTATGATGTAGCATCACCTCTGGCTTGCCCACTGCGAGGAGCAGTCCCCTGAACAAAGAGCATGTGAGCATGGCAAGCATTTACTTCTGCCTCCTTGTTCCAGCTGAGCTGCCACTGCCACCCAAGAAAATTTGCAGGGTTTTCTTCCAGTACCTGTCCTCTCCATCTCCAGCATGATTCCACTAGATGGTGCCAAGAACTCTCAGGCAGTTGCAATTAGTCAGAGGCCTTTACTTGCTTTGTACCTCAATGAGAAGGTGCCTCTGGCTTGGCATGCAGGCTTTTCAGGAACTGTTTCCCCAAGGGGCTGTTTCCCAGATTTGCCTCTAAATCAAGGAAGAGATTTATGAAGTGGAAAGATATCACAGAGACAAGCTGGCATGAGGGGAGGGAGGGGAAGATTGTCTTCTGTACTGTGGGCAGAATTTTCACAGGCTGTACAATTCAGAATTTGTTTTGTGGGGTTTCCATTATTCCTGTGTTTCCTTTATTTCCTATATTTTTCTCTGAACAGTATAATTTTTAGTGAGAGGAAGGCAAATGCAAGGGCTACCCAAAATGATGCACAGTGAGCTCTTCTCTGAACAGCTCTCAATGCCCTTCAGGCCTGATCTGAAGCAGCTTCTCATAAAGCAGCCCTGTCCAGCAGCTAGTTCCATCAGTGTATCCCTGCTCTATCACCCACAGTTTTCTCCCACACAGAGGATTCCAGGATGCACACAATTATTTTCATTTTAGGCACTAGTATCCCTTAAGACTACCTAAAATCAGCAAATTCCCTATACCTGTCCTTGTATGAAAGGCAAACACTTCACTGAGTCCCACTAATGCTGATCATCTCCAGAGTTCTCACTTTAAGAGCAATATCCATATTTATTTTGGTGAAGCCATTAAGCATTGTAGCTAATCTCAGGTGCTGAGAAGTGAAGCAAGTGACATAGCTGGGGATGAAATCCAGCTTCAGATGTTAACTCCTCTCCAGTTCTCAAGAGCAAATCCTCCAGAACTGTAGAACTTCTTAATTCATCAATTTCTGATGCATATCATCTCCTTAAGGCATTTCTAAACTTTGGTTGTCAATAATTCCTGGCTCCTGGAGCAGACCCTTCTTTTCCAGATAATTTTAAATAAGCAAATAGAGCAAGTTTGATTTTTTTTTAAACACACCTGGTTTTGCTCTCTAGTGAATACGATTCACCTCACTTACTTTTGCAGAGTAAATGAGACAGGCTCTGGAAAATGTCTATATTGTGTTTTACTGTGACAGACAGTTAAAAAGCTAGATCACTGCATTTTTGCTTTTCCATTTTTCTTCCTTTCCTAATATTTTTTTCATTTCTGAACTTGCTTGTTCTTTATTTTGTATCTCATTTCTTAGCCCACTCCTCCCAGCCCTCTGCCAATTTTTCTGCCCAATCTTCTTTCCCTGTCCTCCAAATGCCTACACAGGCCACAGCAGTCATATCTCCTTGGCATCACCCCATCAGCACACTGTGGCTGTGCCATGTTAGTGTGCATATGTTGTGACAAAAGCAGTACAACCAGATAGGGAAACAGGGGATCCAGCACCCCCTGAGACCTTCAGAGAATCGCAGGCAATGGGAGGCAAGAGCTGAGGTTTTTTGACAGAAGAGGATCCAGCTGTTCTGGGGGGTGTTAGTTCCAGCTGTCAGCTGAAATATTTAAAGGAGATATTTTCTGTTTTTATAATCCTCTTCTTCCCACTGTTACATTGTGTTCTTTGCATTCCTGGGTTTAGGACTGCTCTCAAAAGCAGGTGTGGCTGTAGAGGAGTCCCCTTTTCCTGCTGAGCAGGTAGTGCTGGCAGCAGAATCTGAGCAGGGCAGATGGGGCCAGCTGTGCAGCGTGCATGGTGCAGGAGCCCAGGCAGGGGCAAGGCTGATCCCTGTCCATGGAGCTGCAGGGATGGAAAGCAGGGCCGAACTAGAATGATTTGGAATATGGGACAGTCTCTGCTGGAAGGCAACTCTGGGATAAAACCACATGAGCAGAGACCCTCCTTACCCCCAGCAGTCCCATCAAACAAGAGCAATGGCACACACATTGCTTACTCCTGTGTCAGGCAGTCACAGGAGTAAGCACTATATATATAAGTTTGTTTATTAATATATTATAAAGTTTGTTTATTAATATTATGGCCATGACAAAAATATGCTGGATTTAGGTTTAGATCTGCTGGGCAGAGATCAAGAGAACAAACTCTAAAAAAGCAGAAGTGAACACAGATAAAGCAAGCACTCTGAAAAAGTAATGATTGAAAAGGCCTGGCTGGAAAGCATAAATGACTCTTATTTCTGCATCTTTCCTCACTCTCTCCTAAAACATGCACAAATGTACAAAACCCATTTTCTTTACTACTCATTCAGAAGCATGGAGATTATTTCCCTAAATACCATCTCATCTTTAGAGTTGGAGTAAATTCCCACCCAACCTAAAAACTGACCCTGTGATTTCTTTGAAAGAGCTTCCACAGCCACCTTGTAATGAGAACAGTGGTAAACTGCTGAGGAGCCCTTTGTGGTACTCTGTTCCATCAGCTGCTCTAATACCTTTTTGATTATCTCAGTGGACACAGATATAAATGCTGCACCTTGGATCCCTCACTTGCAAGCTATCTCCTTTTTTTTTTTTTTTTTTTTTGCACTTTCTTTTTAAAATAAAAATGACTGCTGATGTTTATGCCCCTGTAATACATTATGTATTATTTTGTTTTAAGCGCTGCCTTTTGCATCCTGACAGTAACAATAAAATGTGAGTATGGGATTCCTAATACAGACAGACTAATGTTTCCACTGCTAGCCTTCCCTATCTCTTCTTTTTTCTTTCTGCTCTCTAAGCACTTTTCTAAAGGCTCCTTTTATATTCCTAATAAAATTAGAGCAAAATACATCGATTTACTGGAAAAGAGGGTTTGGATTTTTTTCCTTGGTGATAGCATTTTCTCTACCACCCATCCCTTAAAAATGCAGGTGAATATTCCATGTAAAAGACATCCAGTTTCTTCTTTTTGGGTGTTGGGGCTTTTGTTTGTTTTGTTTCGGGGGTTTTTGGTGTTTGTTTATTCAGTTGGTTTTGGTTGGTTGGGTTTTTGTCATTCTTGTTCTTTTTTTATCAGTTCCCTGATAATTTTTCCCCCTTGGTTCTGAGAATACTCTGCTTGTTGCCCCTGCTATGGACCATTTTGTCTATGCTGATCTTCTGAAATAATTATCATTCATTAAAGCATTTTAGTCATATCTCCCAATACCTGTAAATGGCTGGTCTGCTCATAGTGGGAACTGATCTGGATGGGACCTTTTTACTCCTTTTCCATCTATAGATTGTGCAATCCATATCCTGATTTCTGACTTCTGTTTTCGTGTAATGGATCCTCCCCTTGCCCTGCTCATTATTTGCCTCCAAAAACCACTTCAGCCAGCTGTTAGATGATCAGAACCAACCTGGTGGTAGTGTTACACTGATGTAGGCAACCTTAGCTGAGAAATCAGTCCTGTTGTGGTTGTACTGCTGAATCTCACAGCTGTGAGTTGTGCATTGGGCTCTTTAACTCCTACTGAGATTTGTGTGTGTTGGTCCCATTGTTTTGCACTCTAAGAGCAGCCTGCTTGCAGTTACAATAAGCAGAAAGAACAATCAAAACCCATTGAGTTTGTTCATACTCCACACCACTGGAGAGCTTTCAGAACCCATCACAGTGCTTTGGGGATTTAAGATTTCTGAGATATTCACTTAGTTATGGAGTAGGCTAAAATCTGTCATGCTCATTTAATGAGAGAGGAGGAGAGGAAAGAGACCCAGTCACACATGAAAAAAAGCAATTTTCCTTGTAACAGTTGTGTTAAAATATTGATACAGATGCATAGTGGAAAAAACTTAACGAGTTGTTAGTGTTAGAAATAATGCCAGCATTAGACATCTCTTGTGTGCAGAGTTTCCAAGATGGTGTTTAGCATTTCTGAGAAAGAGATCTCATGAGAAATGTGGAATTGCTCTACCTGGATCAGACCATGACACTTCAGTCTGGTGTCTTCTCCCAAGCTGTCCTGTCTATTACCACAGGAAGAGCTGACAGAGCCCATAGTGTGCTGAAGACTTGTCTGTTTTTACCAAAAGCTTTTTAGAGTAAGGTTGGGTGTTGAATGTTCTCAAGTGCCCCATACACTGCATCTCTTACCAAGGGTACACTTTGAGTTCAGAACGAAGAGCTTGGGATTAAGGCAGTTTGTTGGCAGACACACTCTCCAATCTTGGATAGTTGCAAAGTTTATATACCTTGGGCACATGACTTTTCCACCCTCCTTCACCTTTTTCTCCATGTAGCATCCTTTGGCCCTGCAGGGTTGCAAACATGATAGAAAACATTTCTTTTCCATGTGTTTTTCAGTGCTGTGATTCCCTGATTTTGATCAAGGCTTCATCTTCTGACATCCAGATGCTCTTGCTGTTTTGATTCATTGTCACATTGGGATGTCTCAAGGCTTTCATTGGGATGAGACTTCCCTGGAATCCTAGGGCTCCACTTTGGGTTTAACAAAGAGATGTGGATACAATGTGGATGTCTGCAGTAACAGGAACTTCAGAGTGACCCACAAAATCTTTTCCAATGCTGTCCCTTAGTCTTGGAGTCTTTTGTTGGTTCTCACACCTGGAAAAGTCACTGAATTAATACATTCTGCAGAGCATAAACCAAGCCAAAGGATATGCTGGGCTTTGTTAATGCAGACCTCTATCCATCAGAGACTCAGCTGAGACCAGTAAATCTGAGCATTCCCTTTAAGATGAAAATGAGAAAGGAATTAATTTTAATGAGTGATGTTTTTGCTGCTGCTTGCCCTGTCGTGTATGGCCTCTGTGTAGGCAGTGTGATCTGCCATGAAGGCAGTGCTCTGTGATCAAGCCCCTTCCAAGAGGGGATAGATTACATGTGTTTCTGTGTCAAGTCCAGTCCCTGAAGAATGTTGCCAATCCATTAAGAGCCTGGCAGGATGTACTGGGAAATGCTAGCTTGAGCACAGAAGAGAGAGGCATGCCTGAGAATAAGGTGGAAGGAAAGAATAATCTCAGCAGCAATTCTGTATCCAAAAAGGACTTCGAGGAATATACTGTCTTTAGCTTGGACTTTGCAGAATGCTGTTCACTTTGCTGCATGGCTTACCAAGATGTCCTAGCAGAAGAACTTTCCCTTATGACTGCAGACCATACCTACACTGTACAGTTTGCTTGGCATCCCTGGCTCTTGCTTGCCAATACCTGATATTATAGAGACCTGAGAAAAATGTGAGTTGGGCTGTGCTCTTCAACAATCTGCTTCAAATGAAATGCTTGAGCCCTATTAACTACTAACCCTTTGAATATCTGGTCCATGGTTTTACTGAGGGCAGTATGGCTTTGCATTGGATTCAGTAAGTATATTGATTCCTTGTCATAGTCAAAAATCAGACAAAACTGAATTTTGTTTTTCTATTCAGACTGTTTTTGTTGATGTATCTGTCTCTACAGAGATCAAGAACAAGGAAATCTGCTGCTGTGGTATCTATTGCTGCCCCTAGTGGGCTTCTGACAGTGGACTGGACTGACAATTGTTTTGTCTTACTTTAAGTGGTATGATACTTACAGATATATGGCTCCCAAGCAGAAAGGATAACCCTTTCTTTCTATTGGGTGTGATGCCAGGAGAGGAGTGTTTTATAGTAAAGAAAGGAATTGAGGTGAGGGTCTCCTGTGGGCTCTGTAGTATTTTCAACCAAGGCTGGACTCAAAGGATGCACAATACAGCATGTGGAGGGCTCAGTCCAAGTTCCTGACAACAGTAAATGAATCTTCCAAATTCTTCTCACATTTAAAATTAATTGTTAGGGAAGGAAGGGCAGTAGCTTTTAATTACATCACTTAACTGTAGATAGATCTGCACAAGCCCCTCCTTTGCGTCCCCTCATGTCAAGGTTTTAGTCTGAATTAATCCAGTTCCTCTCCCCATTACCAACAAGACTTCTGTCTTCCACTGCTGAAATCTCTGTTCATTTGAGCAGGAGGGAGTGGTGACTCCATCAAAAAACCTACCACATGTCCAGAGCTGGCAACAGTAATGGAGTAGCAACGTGGAAATTGAAAGGACAAGGAGCAGGGGGATTTGCTGCAGTGCTGCTCACTAAATGATCATGGGCATCATTAAATGAGTGGCATCAAGTGCCAAGCTTTCAAAAGCTGTCTATCTCTTTCCTGGGGAAGTTCCAACCTGATTACCAAGTGCCCTGCTTGAGATACACCTTAGAAAAGCATAGAATCATATTTTTCTGAGAGAACTAAGGGGGTGATTTCTAGCCAGTTTTCTCATATTTACACCATTTTGAGTGAAACTGCTCAAGGCACCTGCCATCTTGCTTATGAAGAGGGACTCCCAAACTGTTTCCATTCTCTTTGCTGGCATATATTAGTGAAGCATCTTTCTCTGCCAGACCTACTGGCCAATCTGGGCACAACTTATCACCAGACACTTTTAATGAGAATACTGAGTGGTGTCGCCCCGTGGGATCCCAATGTGACTGACCCAGCACTGCTGTGTGAGACAGGAGCTGTGGGTTCTTGGTGCAGACTGATGGATTTGACTGGGACCCTGGCTACACCCTCTGCTTGTGAGTTGTTCTCTTTTTGCCAGCTTCCCCTCAAAGTGCTGAAGTGCCCCCACAAACCACATACCCAGAGCACTCCATTCAGGTTTGTCAGCCTTCAAATCCCAGTTTGCCTGGTCCCTGAAGCAGCCTCAGAGAGCAATCAAAGCCACTGCAGTGCAATTTCCGACTGAGAATTTCCTTCCTATTTCTGAGCAAATGCGTGTGTGTGTATTTACGTATTAAAAAAAAAAAAAAAAAAAACAACAAAAAACCACACAACCCCACAACATTTTGGTTTTGTGCACTAAGCACTTTTGAGGGCAATATGGAGCCCTGTAATATGGAGGTTTATAACCTCCTCAGCTAATGCTCTCTGACACTCTGTTTTGATATCATTACTACATTATACTCACAATTTTTGAGTGAAAAAATACAGTACTTAGAAAGTCGAAATTCATAAATAAATTCATGTCAAACCGCACTTAATATTGATTTTGTTAGTGTTCAGATTCAATAATAAGGTACTGCGTGCATGAATATTTAAATATAATCATCATTTCTGCATCTCCTAATGGCCTCTGCTCTTCTACACTCAATTTAAACACAATTTAAAAACTATAATGTATTGAAAAATACTAGGATTTAGCAATAAATCACCATTGGGATACTCCAAGCCTTTTATAGGATGGCTCAATATCTGCTTCTCAAGGGACAGCACAATTAGATTCATGTTTTTAAACTTCTCAATTATCCATATACCATAATTTTATGTGAAAGTTTGTTTCTCTTCCTCCCCCCTCCACCCCTGCTCCCCCTCCTCACCCTTCACCAGATACTCTCCCAGTAGGAAGCGGAGAAATCGCTAAGTGTTCTCTTAGCTGGGTTAGTATAGTAAAAAGGAGTCAAAGGTCACAGTCCTCAAACTGAATTAAATCCAGAGGCTGTCAGGGAAAGCAGAACGCTGACTCACTTAATCACATTATTTGGGGAAAAATATAGGGGGAGGAGAGAGATAAAATGACTCAAAATGAACTCACCAAGGAGGAAACGGAGTTTTTATATTTATTTAAAAAGCAATATTCGTCTTTATCAAATAGACGCAGGATGGTTCGATGAGGATGGAGCTGGCTGGCCATTTGCGCAGTCGCAGGCAGGAGGGCTCTGGCAAGCGGGATCAGTGAGGGAAGGATGCAGTGCCCTCAGTGCCTCCAGTGCCAGGCTGGGTTGTTTATTGATGGGGGGGTGTTTCTGTAGTGCTGGTCGCTAAGCCATCTGCAAACCACACCCTTTGAGGTAGGTCATTATCATTATCCTCATTTTACACATGGGGAAACTGAGGCACTGGTGGATGTAGTTGTTATGGCAGAGTCCCAGTGACAGAGCTGGGTCTTTGGGTTCCTGATGCTAATCCCTTTGTGCAGGCTGTATGGCCATTCTCTCTCACCAGTGTCCTCAGAGACCATGATGGAAAGAGAGATTAAAAGGATCTAGTGCTGGAATCTGATACAGTAGCACTAACATTTCAGGAGAGCAGTAAATCCCGATGGCATTGGCATGGGATTAACTCTGCTGGTCCTGAGGGTGGCTTGCCAGTTTCGTTCAATGCGTTGCTATCAGATGTGAAGAAATTGTCAGTAGGGGAAGAGAGGAGTGCAGGTCTGGTGTCCAACGGAGAGGACATGGCCATGTCACTGGGTGATGCTGGCAGTGTCACACAGTGCCCTTGCAAGGCTTTATAAATGGTTTTGTGGGGCTGGGAGTCGCTGTTGGCTGGGGACCGAAGCGTGGCCTGATTAACGGTGTTCGTCCACCCTGGTGGTGGAGGGAGTGCAAAGGGGACACACAGACTGCTCACCTTTTCTATCCCTAATCTAGCAGCCAGAACTCCTCCAGGCCACACTGTATATGGCTGAGTTTTCGCTTATATTCCATATTTCACCTAAATTCATTAGAACTGTTTTCTAAAGAAATTTAGCATGTTTCATTGGAAGTAGTTTTTATCTCATACATCTGCCAAAGCATCATCTCCTGCTGCCTCAGGATCACATCAAACCTGTGAAGTCCTATGACTGGATAAAACAGATGTAATTGATGGGAGAAAACTCTAACCCAGATGAGATGTTGCCATTCTGTCTGCCACAGTTTGAAGGTCTGTTCATTCTTTTTTGTGAGAGAGTAAGACAGACGTTCTTTTCCTTGATGGGCAGGAACCCCTTTCACCTCTAACAGTTCTAGATCTCTTTTGTCAGGCTGTTGTGTTGATCTGCAAAATATGTTTGTAATCTCGATACCAAATATTGGTCACCTTCCTGTGGGGAGGACGAGATAGCAAATTTCTCTTTAAGAAATGAGGCAGGGTCAGGAAGATAATTGCAAGAATTATGCAGGTGCTTACGGAGGTTTAATGATTTTTTTTCTGGGCTGTTATTTAGCTTCTCCAAAGTGTCAAAAAGTAGAATCAAAGTCTTATCTGAAGGCAACTGTGTATGGCAAATGCAGTTCATCACATGATTTCACCAGTTTTTCACTGTATAGAGTATTAGGGAGCACCTAGATCTGTGTGTTAGGGAATGGAATATTGGCCCTTGTTGAAGGTCCTCCAGCCTACAGCACTTCAGCTTGGTGGAAGCTGTTGGGGAATGCACGCTGGGATGGGTGGCAGACTTGGACTTGCAGATGGAGATGCAAACTCCATAAGATCCCCAACAGCTCTCCAAGAGGCGTTAGAGGAGGCGGACAGGTACTCAGAGAAAAAGCTGGCAGCAAAAAGTATTTAAGGTTTTTCACAGTTGTTGGCTCACAGAATCGACATAGCCACACATGACACAAAAGCAGGAATTTCCTGTCCTGCCTAACGTGGTTGTCCTTTTCAATTTATTTCCCGTTGTTCCGACAAGATACCCGATACAGCTCATATTGTAGCCCCCCGGTTCTTTTCAGGACCGTGGTCCTGCGGCAGGAGATGGAGGGAGGAGGTGAAGCCCTCATG
This sequence comes from Melospiza georgiana, assembly GCF_028018845.1. Classification (NCBI taxonomy): domain Eukaryota; kingdom Metazoa; phylum Chordata; class Aves; order Passeriformes; family Passerellidae; genus Melospiza; species Melospiza georgiana. The sequence continues at coordinate 9,834,819 of NC_080451.1, forward strand.
TTGTCGCTGCTCATTACGCCCGGCCCGGGGTCTGCAGGTGGCGCTCCGGGAGCGGCTGGAGCCCGGTCCGTGCGGGGGTGTCACGCCAGGAGCACGATGGTGACAGGAGCGGGTCGTGCTTCAGCCGGTGACTGAAGAGTCCCCAGCTCCAGAGATGCATTCGCCGGCTTTCCCTGCATTTGGTGCTGCCCATTAAAAATTGGGCATCCTTTGTTACAGCTTCACTTCTGTCACCTTCCATCCCAGAGTCTGTTTTCTACAGAAAACAACCCTCTGTGCGAGATGTCCCAGCTGGAGTGGGGAGCCGTCTGGAGCCCCCTCTGCGTGGGATGTCCTGGCTGGGGTGGGGGGCACGTGTGTCTGGCTGGCATCCCCACCATGCAGGCTGGGGTGGGGAGTTGGCTGGCATCCCCTCCACAAGGGTGCAGGCAATGGAGGGATGCAGGGTCAGCCCAGTGCTCACCAGCTGAACTGGGTACCAGCTGAGCATTGTTTCAAACAAGTGTGCTTGGTGAAAAGCCACTGGTATCTGTGGCCCGTCCCAACAGATGTCACCAACAGATCTGTATTGATTCCAAGGTTGGGACCTTGTCAGTGGTGCAGGCAGATGGCATGTTGCTAATAAGTAATGAGTGCTGCTGGCAGAGCTGTGAGGAGAGTTTGGATCAGTGGGACAGTGTAGTGACATGGTGCCATGGGCAAGTAAGGGGCACCTTTGGCCATCTTTGCCCTCTCGACATTCGTTCCCTTTTTCTGACTGTGAACATTACATTTCCCATCCTCTCTGAATCTTTGCTTTTTAATGGTTTTTTGTCCAATCTCTCTTTTCTCTCATTTCTACTACTTTTTTTTTCTTATTTGATGCTCATACTTTTGCCTGGAATGTTTTTGGCTACCAGTAGCATCCCTTTCATGTTTATACCTCACTTCATCATGTTGTGTAGGAGAGGGAGGGAAGACAAAGGACCTTCCTGGTGGCTCTATTGTGGAAGAGGGTAAGTGTTACATTGGGTCTGGGAAAAGGTCTGTGCATCACTTTGGATAAGCATCTTTGATTCCAGACCTGGCAATAGACATACCACTGCTCAGTAGATTGGATTTCTAACTGTCATCAGACTTGTTCCAGTTATCAGAACAGGAGCCAGAACTTGCAGCACTACCATGCACAGACCATGAGCAGCAATAGCAGGGAATACATGCATCCAAGCACATAAACACTTTCACTCTGAGAAGTGCTAGGTACATTTGTAAGTGCTCATGTGCACTAGGAATTCAATTTATACATCACGAATGCTCAAGATGAGCTCCTCATCTCCTGGCTGCCCACAGACAGGTACACTGGAATGAATCAAGTGGTCACTATTGGATGTATATAAGGTTTTTCTGCTGTCTGTTGTGTGACAACTTGAATAGCAGAGTAGGCTGTGAAATACCTACTTTTTTGATGGCAAGCAACTGGAGAGTATGGCTAAACCGAGGAGAAATTCCAGCATGACTGCTTTGCTGATGATGTTTTTGTTATTTTTATGGGCTGGCTGCATTTCCCAGTGCCAGATTACATTGTGCCTAGAGTCCTCTTATGAAGGAAGATCTCTTTCCCATTTCCTGCAGAAAGTGACTCAAGCTCAGCATCTCCAGCATCTTCATGATGTCACATCATACAAGACTCCATTCTCAGTAGCACAGAACCTGGGGTTACATCCTTACCCATGTGCCCAGCAGCTGGAAACCACTGTTAGAGTCCCCAGTGATACCTGCCACTGCTTTTCTTATTCATCTCTCTGAATTAAATTTTATGACCAGAAGAAACATGACCAGAGAAATACACTCAAGTGTGAAGGGTAGATGCCTTAGTCTTTCAGTTGTGATCCAATAATTTTTATTTCAGTACTGAAACATAAAAATCAGTTGTGGGTTTCCTTTCCTGTGATAACAGCTTTTGACTTCTACCTAAGATGCAGCTCTCTTTGTTATTGTCATTTCTGGATTAGGGGAATAGCTGCATTCTCTTTAAGAACCTGACTATAATGGCTAAAAATCTGGACTGAGGTGGAGCTCCAGAGAATCTATTTGCAAAGGGAAGAAACCCTGAGTGCCTGTAGAAGCTGGCTATGCATTTGGCCTCAAAGCTTCTATTTTCCTAAAAAGGAAAGGGCAAAAAAGCCTTGGACACTGTTTCTTTGAAAGCTGTGAAAATTAGAACAGGTGTGAGCACAGGCAGCTGCTGGGGTGCTGTGTGCAGATATTCCTGCTAATACCTCCTTAGAACTTAATCTCTGAAACCATCTGCTTGTGGTGAGCACATGTCCCGGAGGCAGGGGGGGCAGAAGCAAATCCAGCAGCCCTACAACTTCTTCCACTGTAGCCTGAGTCAGAATTTTGAACAGCAGAAGAAGACTGAGTTGTGTGTCAAGAGGCTGTAGTCTCAGATTTTATGAAGCAGCAAAACTCCTTTGTCAGTTCCCCAGGTCCAGGGTGGTTATTGATGAGTCTCCGAGGTCAAGCTCTAACTCATGACCATCTGAACAAAAACAACACACAAGCCTAACTGCTCTGCCATCAGCAGAGAGCCCTGTGTTCCCACAAATACGTGGGATCAATTTTTCTTATTTGAGGTCTCTGTCTGAAAAAGATCAGCCAAAAACTCCAGCCTATGCATTACTCTGGTTTTCTAGTCTGAAGTCACTGTTGAGTGAGTCCTTTGGGTTGTCACCTTTAGTCCAGCTCTTCTGATACTTTCCAGTGGAGCCTCCAACAATTATCTTTGAGCAAATCCCATCCCTTCCCCATGCCTTTCCTCTCCTCCTGTTTCTTTTTTTTTATTTTACTTTGGGAGGGACAGGGGTCTCTGCTAGTTTTTCAGCACTCATACCAGAGGATCAGAGATGTTACTAAGTGCTAAGAAGTGAATCAAACTCACCCACTGCTGCCTGCTTTGCTGCTCACTCTTTACCAGTGTACATTTTTTTGCAGAGGCCAAATTGCTCTCAGCCACTGACCTGTTAATGAAAAGCTATCAACTCTGGCAAAAGAAGAAAGCAGTATTAGCCACTGCTGCCCTGTGACTGCCAGAAGCAGTATGGTGACAGGAATGGGTCATACTTCAGCCTGTGAGTGAAGAGTCCCCAGCTTCAGGGAGACATTCAGGGACTTTCCCCGCATTTGGTGCTGGCCATAAAAAATTGATCATCCTTTGTTACAGCTTCACTTCTGTCACTTTCCATCCCAGAGTCTGTTTTTTACAGAAAACAAGCTACATTCATCAAAAATGACAGAACACAGACTTAATGTAATCATGTATGGGAACATGAATTGCAAATGCAGAACACAAGCACTAAAATGTATTTTCCATTACTGCCACAAAATGAAATAATCATGAACATTTTCCCCAAGAATGAGAACACATGTAGAGTACACTGACACCTAAAAATCTGCTGCTGCCATGCCCTGGCCTCAGGTGCAGGTAGGCTTTGTTCTTATCAGTGGGGCAGAGATCTGCTGGTATCAGAGGAGATGGTTGTGTTATAATCCTCACCATGGAAACTTGTGTTGGTTGTTAGTTACACCAGTTTCTTCAGTCTCATTTGGGTGACCTTCTGGCCATCTCTGGTGTTAAAGGTCTCATTGTACTCCTAAGCACAACTGAGCAGAGGTGCTAGAAATACAGATAGTGCAGTGTGGCTTAATTCTAGATTCTACTTGTAGCTACTATTGGATTGCTTGCTGGTAACATTGAACAAGTCCTGTCAGCCCCAGCCTGCTTTCATAGATAAGCTGTAAAACTACAAACATATCTATTTAAAAATAAAATCTGTTAATTGATTTAGAGTTGGTGCAAGACAACACTTTAATCAAATTCTTCCTTTCCCTTGCAGACACACTGAACTGCAGTTTTGCCATCTGAACATTTGCTGTACTGCACTCCAGATGTGGCTGTCTTTCACAGACAGGTAAGGTTATACCTGTCTGATTATTATTATTATATCAGATTATTTTATTTGTTTGTAACTTGCTTTAGTATCAGAAATGTAAATGATTGGACTGCCTCTCTTGATCAGGCTGTCAGAAGACACAATGAGGAAGGATAATAGAATTGGGAATGGCCAATCTGTAAAACGAAATCCAGGACTCGCTCAGTTATTTAGATTATATTAAACATATGCAAGTTCTTATCCAGCCTGTACTTGCCACAATTCTGCAAATACAAAGCTACTAATGAGGGGTGTTGGAGCCTGCCCTGCTGAAGGATAGTTGGATATGTATCATGGTGATGTCTGGAAGGTAAACTACTAGTTGATCAAAGCCTTGAACTCAAGACAGCGCTGAGTGCTGATGGAATGATAGAGAGAATAAGGTGGAAAGACTGTGGCTGGTTTACATCTCATCCAGCAGAAGATGTTATGAGGGACTTATTGATCTCTGATCCAGCCATGGTTGTGAGTTAAATGATGGGAAATATTTGAAGAGACCAGTCTAAGTGCACCCAACAGAAGGTGCTGAAAAGAACAGCATGCTGTGCTGGGGTGGACTTTTTTCCCCTGTCATAAAGAGAAGAGGGAGAGATTTTGTTCTAAATGAATTAGAACTATGTCTTTGTATGAGAGCAATTCAGATTATAAAAAATACATAAAACAACTAGACTTGGCAGCTGTAGAATCCAAGAGAAGTCGGGATTTGGAAGAGATTCTTAACTTTTTTTGTAACATGACAGTAAGAAGAAACATTTGGCCTTAAGTATCTTTCCAGCTGTTTACACAGTCTGTGTCTTCTCTGACAAGTTTGCTTAAGAGACTTCACATAGACATGTTCATATGGTCATCTAAATGCAATTTCTGAATGTATATACACATATCTCCACATCCTTGGACATTTGACACACTTTATGTGGATGTATATAATCTTATCAAATTAACTTCCTCTTTGAATTAATGTGCTTATGCGCATATGCATCAGTATGTCCCAAGGTGCATATATGTATCTTTGTTCATATTCCCATGCATGCAGGAGGTGATCAACATAGTCAAATTTAAACATTAGGTTATTCCAAATCTGTGTTATTTCTCATTTCATTCCCAGGGCTAAATGGATCCATTTCAAATGAAAGGTAATCTTGGGACCTGAAGTTTTACATTTCAGCATATAGTGTGGTTTTAACACTCTGTACCATCAACTGTGAGCTCTTCAGGGCAGTTTGTAGATTCCCTTCCTGTTTATGCAACAAAGGCAAGGTCAGATTATTCAAGAATTTAGATGCTGGGACACTGCAAATAGTTCATAAAAATGGTTAGATTCCATGGAAAGATTAGATGAGCTGAGCAGGCAGGACACCTACAAAGCCATCCATGTAAACTTGTGCAGAACATTTGCCACTGTTTTTTTCCATTTGGTTGAAATAGTTTCCCTACATCTTTGAAGACTTAATCATTTCAGTGTTGGTTTTGCATGGCTCATAAAATCTAGCACATGTGGGCATTACATAATCTTCTGTGGAACTAATGTACATATACATATGTAGCAAAAAGCACCAACTTTTATAAACTTTGACATAATACATAAAATTCCATCATCACAGGTAACCATGTATGTACAATTTATGTGGGTCTTCAGAAAGATGTGTGTCATGCGTGCATTTACATTGACTCACCTACATAGATGTGATGCTTGTGTGCTTTTAGCCAGGAGTGTATGTCCAGATATTCACGGCAGCAGGGAATCCAGCAGCCCGTGCAGGTTGATGTTGGCACCTTCCAGAAGAGGGCACCTGTCTCCCGATGCAGGAATGGCTCCCAGCCGTTCACACCTGGGCACTCACATCTCACCTGCCAATTTGAGGTTAACAGTGCCAGCACACAGTGAAATATTAAGGCAGCCGCTTGAAATTCAAAGTGTTTCTTTTAATTAATGGGTGGATGCCACAAGTTGATCCAATCCAGCTCTTAAATTAATCTTAATTACATAGATTTTGTAACTTTGGCATTAGCCAGCCACACAAAATATGTATTTCATAATCCTAGAAACGGGTGAAAAAGACTGCTGCTGAGCTGAGAAGTCAGCTGATGATGTTATCAGCCTCTGTGGCTGTGGGTGTAAGTGTCATTGGGGTGTGGCAGAGATCTTATCGGGAATACCAAATTAATTCGCTCCTGCAAATATCAAAACAAGCCTTTTTGCTGGCAACTAGGGAATAGGCAAGAGATTCCTGATCTGCTATATTTGGAATTTCTGTGCCATCCTGTGCTGATACAATAAAGAACAGAAGTATCAGGGAAGGGAAGCTGGTGATCTATCTTGTTTGGTAATGAGTTTTGAGTGTCTACCCAAAGAGAGCTACTCAAGCCTTTTGCTGTTCATGTTATACTTGTGGATTTTGGGATCAGCAATTCTGCATTAGCAGCTCAACCACCGACATGCTGTGTAAGCCTGGTCAGGGGTGGGAGACTTTCTATCTCTGTGCTTCTGTTTTCCTCCTCTGTGTGTTTGTTGAGACTTCCTTTTTACTGGCCTCTTAGCATGTGTCCATTCAGCCCTCTATGACATCTAGGTGCTACTGTGCTACAGATTTTGATAACAGATAAACTGAATTATCTCAGGAGAACTGATATTTGTACTCCCTGCTAGGGATAAGCATCTGGGATCTCTCTGAGCATGCATCATGCCAACTTTAAATAGAAAGCACAGCTGGGAATATATGGTTAGGGATATTCATAGGAAATGCAGATACATCATTTGCCTAACCAGTCACTGCACTTCATTAAACAGGAAGCAGGGCCTTGGCTATCCCCAGGGATTGGCATTCCCTTGGGATTATCATTCCTGCTCACTGGATTACTCTCCTGCTTCTGCAGATGAAACTTGGAAAATTATGGATAAAAATGGAAGTAAACACAATTAAAAGTTATTATTTAGTCACCTTGCTCTGAATCTGAGTCAGGATGAGAGCACTGTCTGTACATAGCCTGGCAGGACTGGTTGTGTGGTGGTGAAAGGCCATTTGAGAGCCTTTTCTGTCACTGCCTTCATAAACATCCTCTTCTCCTTCATTTACTTTACAATGTGGAAATTTAGAGAGATTTACCTGAAATCTTCGTAGAAATACTTTTTCTCCAGAATGGGCTTGTGAATGTTAATCTTACCTCTGTGTTCTCTCAGTGCCTGTCTGTGTGGTATACTTTGTTGGAAGACAGTTCTTCCTCTTCCTTAACCTTAGAAACCCTTCTTGTATTTGGCTGATCTTTCAGGTAAAACTTTCTAGCAGTCTTACCTTCTTTTCCTGAAGCTGCTTTACAGGGTAAGGCTAGTTTGGGTATCAATTTGAGGGATTGTTTTCATAGTACTTTGGTAATCATAAGTGGGAAAATGTTAAACCTCATGCCAATTAGCCTAATGGATGGGAAACTTGATCATGGCAAGGGAGGAGTGGATTTCCCTACTTCTGCTTTATGAATAATTTGCTTATCTGAAAAGAAAGAAAATCCAGTAAATCCTACAGCCAATGCTACTATCCTAATAGGTGGAGATTCTCCCAAAATACAGAGAAAAAACAAGGAAATGATGAAACATTACAATGCTGAACTCGACTATTTGATTTCTGGTTGGAACTGGTGGAGTCTTCTGGGGACTCAAATTATTTTTAGTCCAATTTTGTCAGCTTTCTTGTGCTTTTTCTTCAAAGCCCTTGTAATGGTAACAGAATCTGTATTAGATAGACTGCTCCTAAAATACACCATCATTTCCTTGCTCTTGAGATACTAGAACATGCTCACTTGTGCAATTTCTGATCTCCAAGGATTGCTGGAGTTTGTGTGACTCGAATAGGAATGACACAGAACTTCCTCCATATTCGAATTTGAAAACCTTTAGATGTCTGAACTCATCCAGCTATCCAAGCCAGCAGGCAAATGGAGAAACCTTTCCAGCTTTCAGTGTAGGTAGGAAGCAGAAGGAGTAAATGTTGGCCCAAAGGGCTACAATAAATAATGAGAGCTCTTCCAAGTATATCAGGGGAAAGAAATACAATAGAGAGGGTAGGCCCATTAATAAATTAGGAGAGAGCTGGAATCAATGGTGATTCTAAAATGGCTGAGCTACTTAAGTTTTGTTGGGGGCTTTTTGTTGTTTGTTTTTGTTTGGTTGTTGGTTTTTTTTTTTTTTTAATTGGTCTTTAAGAAGAAAAATATAGAAATGGAATATGGACCATTAGGAAGTAATGAGCATCTTGGCACCCTGGCTGTTGATGTAAAGCAGATAAGGGAACACTTGAAAGAATGGATAGCAGCAAATCAGCAACTGCAGCTGATGAGCATCCTGGGATGTTTGGCTGCTGAATTCACTGAACTGCTGGCAGGTGTTTTGAAAAGTTGTGGATTAAACAGGCAGGTCCTTCACTGTAAGTCTGTATCAATAGCTCTGGGATGCCTTGCAAAGCTATCAGGAGCAATCCCCACAATTACCACTTTACACAGCCATCATATTCTCCATTTGAAGAGGTGCTAAGATGAGATGCATGAATTTCAAATGCTCAAGTTCAGAAACTGGCTGGTCTCACACGTGCCCAAAAAAGGTCTAAGACCATTATCAGTGACCCTTCTAGCCACCCTGCTTTTCCTTTCCTCAAGCATAAACTCAAACTGTTATAGACACTTATGGGTCACAGCATACTTCCTTACCTGCATATTAAGAGGTAAAACAAGGAAATGTTTGTGTTGGAAATAGGAATTGCTATCAAGATGAAATTTGAACTTAGACTTGCACAGTAACTGCTCAGAGGACTTGATAGCGCTGCTGAAGTCCAGCAGCAAAGTCCAGGCATAGTTTCCATTTAAAACAGGGGTCCCAGAGGAAAAAATCATCCATTTATGGTCAGTGAGGAAGCAGGTTTGGCCTACCATAATTTATTAATAAATCACTTGTGATAATGCCCAGGGACACAAACACTGGTGTGTTAGAAAAGGCTCTGAGCAGAGGTTGAGTAGGGACACTCAGCTGTCTCATCTCTTCAGTAATGGAACTCTGGTTCAAGGCTAAGGCTCCTAGATCCCAGTAATGAATATAATTAGTTCTAATAATGGGTGAGGTGATACTGGCAAATGACAGACAGGAGGGTTCAGTTGGATTCCTACGGCCCTGTTCTTGTTAATGCAAAGGTCCTTCTACATTAGTCTGGCAGTGCAAAGAGGTCTGGAAGATGAGGAGTTAGGAGGTTACCCTGTGGGTCTCTGGCTGGAACAATTGTCTCTGCTCATCTAAAAAAGCTGGAGGGAATCAAATACCAAGCAAATACAGGGGACTGAAATCTCCATAAATCAGTATCGTGCCTTTGATTGCAATGAAGTTATGCTGATCAAGGCCAGCTGAGGACTTGGTCCAGGGAATAAATTATTTTTGCCCTTGGTGTGTAAGTCCAAAGTCAAGTCCTTTGTATGACTTGTCCCATCCAGTGTTAGAGAAGGTCATATTTTGCCTCCTTCTCTCCACCTGGGCTGTCCGGATAAACAGTATTTCCCCATTGCATTCTCAGTCCCTCACGCTTCACCAGAATTAAATTCATCATTCATTTTTTATGGTTTATACATAGCAGTAATTTATGTTTTCAAATATATTGAGGTCACACTTTAGCAGAAAAAGACTGTTTCACATTTAAATTGAAGGCATGTTCATTCCATTAAACAGAGATGTTTTGGATAATTTTAAAAGGCTAAAAGTAGTATAAAGTAACATTAAAATAAAATTTGAGAGATGTAATTACACCTAATCCTACCATAAAATAATCAATACTGCATTACATTATTTCTGACTTCCCCAATTATAGCCTTTTTTTGTTAAGCTTTTGAATATTGATGAGGTCAGGGTGTCACAGTCGACTCTCTGAGGTCTAATGGAGGTGGAATTAAGGTGATGTCCTCTCCTATTATGTCAGCACGAGGTGTGTTCTATACTTTCTCAAACTGGAGTGATAACACGGCATCAGAAGAGGATACCTTGGCAACGTTTCTTGAGCTGATATTAGGCTGATACTAAGTAAGTGCTGACTGGGAAGGTGGAGGTGCTGTCTCCCCATTGCAGACCCACTCAATTATATATGCCAAGAGGCAGAGGAGGTGATTTTCACATCAACAGAGATCATTAACAGCTAAAAGACCAGTGTGTGTGAGGTGACAAGAACCAGTTCAGCCAGGGCTTTCTGTGTTGTCTCTGCTCTCTGAGGGAGATTGAAGAGGCATTTTGAATTGCAGCAGTTTGTTCCTCTCTCTTCCCCTTTAGACCTACCCCTCACATGACGTATCCCTCACTCTAAAACAGTCCAACCAGGTTGCAAAGCATTCACCTTTATTTTTCCTGTTTTCTCAGAAGGATATAGGTCCATCTGCATCTGAGGGAGTGTCACCCTCCAGCTCTCAGCTGCAATGGATCTGCTTTTGACCTGGTCAATGCTGTTATTCATTTAGGCATCTTGGAGTCATCAGTGGATTTTAATTTGGGAATCCTTTCTGTGTACAGAAAAAAACCCCACCTGCCTGGAGATAGCTGTATTTTCTTGTTTCAGTGTGTATGCTTCTTACTATTTTCATACTTTGGGCTAGGGCAGTCTAGCATTTAAAGTAAGGGATGAAATACTGGGTGGCCCATGTTCTGCACCCAAATTTCTCATAATGCACTGTTTTGTGCCTTTATGTAAACAGTTCAACATTTAACCTAGGGAAGGGGCTGGGATCTGAAGAGACATTCAACCACAACCTTAGGACTCATATTTTGCTTTCTGGGTTTATGTCTCTCCATCCATACAATCAGCATAAGGATTTTTTTTACTGAGGTCTGTTTTGCACAATGGATCCAAAAAGAGGTTTCTATGCTTTTAATAAACTCTTTGAAGAAAGGCAACTACATGTCATTTTCCAAATAATAAGGGTGGAATTTTAGAACAGAATCAAATTGAGCAGTACCACTGCATTATCCCTTTTACATTGCCACAGCATCCTCAGATTACAGAGCTCATAACAAAAGGAAAGATAATGAACAGGGCCCTGTCATTACCATTAATAATAAAAACAATATAATGTATTTTTTAAACTTTTCTTAATGCAACACCAGCCCAGTCATCCCAACATGCGGATTATCACATCTTCCCAAACATATGTACATACACATAGCTGAAAGTGTCAGCAGGGAAAACATGCAAAATACAATTCAGATGCTGGACCTAGCCCACCAACTGCATTTCTCCAGAGGGATCAGTGCCCTCCAGAGGGGCCAGTCCCCTCCCATGCCCCTTTCCACACAGCCACTGCCCAGGCCTCCTGGCTGCCTATTAAGTTGTGCTGTCCCTTACACCTGTGCTGGCCCTGGGCTGTGGCCATACGGGTGCCCCTGACCCTCATCAATTCTGCTGTACCAATTGTTTTTTTGTTCCTGGTACCCTTTCCCACATACACCAAACTCTCTGCTTTCCCCTTCTCTCACCCCCTGCCATTTACTCCACTCACATAATTTTGTACCTGCTTTGAAATCTAATTGTTAAAGCTCTTGGTAGAAGGTGGATTTTTGCCCCAAAGCAAACTGACAGTGGCCCTCCCTCTGCAGACAGAAGACAGCCCCGCTCTCCTGATTAGCCTGAATTGCTTTCAATTGACTAACATAACAAGCTGCTGCTGCTTTTTCTTTTTTTTTTTTTAATTTGAAAATGGAAGGGATACTATTAGGAAATTTACATTTGCGAATATGATATTTAATTAGCAATATTAATAAATTAATAGAACTAAAGGACCTTGTTGAGACTCCAGATTAATAAAACATGCTCTAGCTGAGTAAATGAGGTGAGCCAGGCATGTGTTGCCCATAGAAGATACAGGGGAAATCTCACTCATGAAATACCCCTTAAAAAAGGAATGGGGGACAACAGAGAATTGGGGGAAAGCTTTTTCTATCTTACAGTATCTCTCATGATTCAATACTAACCCTTTCCCTAGTATGCCACAATATTTTTACAGGAAATTAGGTACAGGTTCTCTGTCCACCTTTCTCTTTGACCTGCCAAGAAACTGAATGAGTCAGTGGCAGGGAGTGATGCTTGGAGCTCTAAGGTAACAGTGAGGACAGTGCAGGGCAAATGCCCAGGAATATTTGGTCAGATCTGTAGAAAGCAATAAAGGAGACTTAGAGCATTTTCTGATCTGATCCTGTGCTGAACATGGAACACACAGCGTCACTTGGCTATGACTGTGTCCAGCTTGGTGTCTGCAGGGCTCTCGGAGGGTTTTGGCTCAGAGGGACCCTCAGTGTGTGGCACACAGAGCAGGTCCATGCAGGAGCGCTGTCTCAGTGCAGGCTGGAGAAGGGGTGCAGTGCAGTAATGCCATTGTGGCCTCAGCTGAGAAGAACAACCACACTAAGCAAAGGTCTGGAACAGCATGAAATAAATTGCTGTGAGGTTCATGGGTGTCAGACCCTGCCAGGTGTCCCAGTCTTCATGTATATCTGTCACTGCTTTGTGGCTTGGGTGCTAACCCAAACTCGGGGCCAGTCCTCTGCCACTCACTGATTCACCAGTCTGCAGGGCACTTCAGTATGTTGTAATTTAGGGACAACATTTCTGTGCCAAATCTGCCCTGGAAAAAACTTCTCAGAAGAATGTGGTACAGTCTTTTCCTACACTACTTCATTAGTGTGCATATACTGGGAGGTCAGGACTCCATGGATCCAGTCAAGCAGGAGGCTGCAGTGCCAGGTGACTTCAGTCACTTAATCTGTCACTAAGTCTGGGACAGAAAGAAGAATGTGATTCTCTGTAGTCTATAGATGTATGTGGAGAAACCTTTGCACTGTAATGGCTGAGAACCATCAACTGCATGGACATGTCTTAGCTAGTAAAGTACTATCATGTCTTTGTGCAGCAACTTCTGACATTGATCCTTGGCTCTGGAGGGAGGGCAAAGAAGAAGAAAGGCCCCCAGGAACCAAGCTAGCAGTCAAAGCAGGATCTCTCCTTGGGCCTGTGTGACATTGATACACATCACTGTGAAATCACACTCTCCTGCAGGGCATAGAAAAGGTGATTATTTACAAATGTATTGAGCACTGTCCCCATGCAGCACTCAGCCTTGCTGTGCCACAGTCTCAGCAATGAAGCACTGGGACACCACAGAACTGTAGCTGTCCCTGGGCACACCAAGGGGAGATGGTCAGACTCAGCACCTAGGTGGGACCCCAGAGAAGAGCAGTGAAGCTAGAGGAGGAGAAAGCAACCACATTAATTGTCTGAAATAACTTTGAGGGGTTTTGTAAAGCTTTCTGCTTTCTTGGCTCTCATGAATCAGCTCTAGACTCAAAACCACCCAGCCCAATGCTCCATGTGTGTGCCCCTGGAGCACAGGGTGCTTTTTATCTTTGACGTTAATACTTAGTAGGCAAATCTCAGTCTCCCTGTTCTCCTCTACATATTAGGGATATTATAACATGTGGCATTCATGGTTCATCCCACACTGTCCACTCTTCAGTGTAAAGTGCATGGACTCTCCCAGGACAGGCTCTCAATCCAGGAGAGGCACTCTTCTTTGGTGTGAGGTACAATGACTGGCAGGGTGCAAGCGGCTTCCTTCCAAAACTGAACCACAGTAGATAAGGAGAGAGATCTGACTGCCTTGCCTGATCCCATGGTGGCACAGCTGCACTACCCTCATCTCCAGGGATGGCTTGTCCACACTCTGTGGTTTGTGCTATGCTCCTGATGCCAACACCTCCACTAATTGTGGGAAAGTTTACTATTTGAATGGCACGTACATAGGCCTCGTGGAAGAGGTGGAGTCCCAGGAACAATTAGGTCATGGCATAGATGTTTGGAGACTCTGGCTTGCAATGCCACTCTTGGTATAGAGACAAGTATATGGTAGGTGTGACAGAAGAAAAAAGAGAAAAGTTGTCTTAGGTGGGATACCAGGAGTAGAAATGGGTAAGAAAGGTGTGAACTCATAGATGTAGGCAGGACTTGAGTTCAGCAGCATGTGGATATGAAACGTATTGGGATCATCTTGGGATAAGGGAGAAGTCCTAGTGTAGGCAGTCATTAATCTTGGAGATGTGGTTCTTCATGAGGCACTCTGAATCTTAGCCTCAAGGTGGGGCTGCCTTTGATGGCACTGAGCACATGCACAGGCTGTGGAGCCATGCCTAAAGCCAGCAAAGGCATCTGCGTGGGAACCACCTCCTGCCTCGCCCTGCGTGGTGGGCACTGCCGTGGCACGGCACGGCTGCCTTCCTGAGGGTCCCCAAGGCCATCTGTGTGCTCTTCAGGGGGAAGAATGGGCAGGGGTTGTAGGGGTTATAGGCCACTTCTTTCCAACATCTTACAGGTTTTAGCCCTTGGACCTTGAGATGGGGAGATTCAAGGCCTTTGTAAAATGTTCTCTGTAATGTTCAGTCTTGCCCTTCTTCTCTCCTTCTCATCCATGGTTTATGAAGCACTAGGAAAATTCAATAGCAGATTTGAAATACTTGGTCTGGGTGTTCGTGGCCCATTCCTATGCCTGACAAGAATCCTGAGAAAGAAATCCTGATCCCTGCATGCTGCCCCAGGCATTGCTGCTTTTTACCCTTTGTGTGGGCCTGACGCATCCCAGAAAAGTGAGCATGCACCACCTGAGCTCCCACAAACATGCTGCTCTGCCACTGCATCTCCTTCCTGACCTGCTCTTCCTGTCCTGGCTCTTCCCTGAGCTCAGGTTGCCAGACAGGGTGCTGCTTTTCTGGAGTATAGGCTAATCCAGTGCCATCTCCTCTGTGACTCAGATCCAGTATCACTCATGAGAAAGACCAGAATCACAACCTTTTCTTTTCACCACTATCCTGTTTATTCCTCTTCTTCTGGTGACAGACAGTTAGTGAAAACCTGTAGGACCATCTGGGTTTGTTCACTAGCTGGAACTCTGTCCCGGTACTTGGAATTGACAATCATGTAACTGACAAGGGAGGAAACTGTAGGCAGAGGAGAGACTGTAGGGAGCGTGTTTCCTTGTGCAATACTGGATGGACTGGGGAAATGATCATCACATCCCTGAACATGACTCTGAGGCCATGGTGTTCAAAGGGTCACTTCAGTTTGTCCTGTGAGTAGTTTGAGGCACACCCACCCGCACAGAGTCCCACTCTGTGTGCTCTGCAGGCCCACCTGAAGCCCTGTGTTCATACTGCTGCTGCACAGCTTGTGGGGGCTCATGGCATGGTGGACTTGAAAACCTCCGTCCTCCTCAAGGTGTGCCTCCTCCACAGAGCCTCCCAGCAGTCTTCGGTATTGCAGGGGTGTATAAGGAGACCAGCAGGGAAAAAACTAATTCCACTAATTCCACTGTGGTTGCCTGTCCTGAGCCCTGGAGATTGCAAGGTGTATTAGGGCAGACCAGCTGCAGGGGATTAATTTGTCCTGTTCTAGGCACTAACAAAACTCTCAGTCTGTGAACAAAAGTCATTCTGGGGATGGTGCATCTTTGGAGAAAGTGCTGGGGCTGATGTAACTGAAGAGTTGCAGACCTGTAGGATTATTTCTAAGAGAAACTGTACAGTGCACATTCAGTCCTTTACAGGATGGGAAATTCTGTCCCAAACTAGTTTGGCCATTATAACTTTTCACATTATGTGTATGAGGCTGACTTATCCAGATACTCTCCACTGTTCTCTTGCAGTATTCTCTCCTCTGTATAAGAATTGCAGATTCTGGTGGGCTTAATTAAACCATGTCTTAATGCCTGCTCTTTAGACAACCCTCCCTCCACCTCTCGCTCAAACTGGGGTTTACAACCGGAGCTCCGCCTGGGGAGCGCGGCCGGGCGGGACCCGGACCGAAAGGCACAGAGCTCCGGCCCTGGCAATGGGGCGCTGTGCACCCGGAGAGCCCCCGGGGCTGCGGCGGGGCCGGGCCGGGGCTGAGGCGAGGCCGGGCCGGGGCTGAGGTGAGGCCGGGTCCGGCCTGAGGCGAGGCCGGGCCGGGGCTGCGGCGGGGCCGGGTCCGGCCTGAGGCGAGGCCAGGCCGGGGCTGAGGCGCCCCGGAGCTGGCGGGCAGCAGGGGGCGCGCGGGGCACGCCGGAGCCGCGGGCACGGCTCAGCTCAGCTCGGCCCGGCTCAGCTCGGCTCAGCTCGGCCCAGCTCAGCCCAGCTCGGCTCAGCTCGGCTCGCTCGGCTGTGGCGGAGGCTCTGCCACGGAGATCGCCGGTCCCGCGGGCCGCCGCAGCAGCCCTCGCACTGCTGTGACAGCTCGGCGGAGCGTCAGTTTGAGCGAGAGCTGAGGCTGCTGAGCCGCGCCAGTGCTGAGCGAGGCTCGGCGCGGCACAGAACCAGGCTCGGTCGCTCCCGGCTCCCCCGGCACACACCGCCCGGCCCGGCCGCAGCTCCGGCCCCCGGCTCGCTCCGCTGCGCGGTGCTGCAGGAACCGGAGCTGCTGCTCCTGCCCCCATGGTTTCTACAAAGCCTGGTTATATAAAGTTTAATTATAATACTTGGCTTCCGTGTACCGCTTTCTATCTGCAGATCTCAAAGTGCTTTCTAAGCATTAAACAAGCCTCACAATGCCCTCTCCCGTCTTCATGTAGGAGGGTTTGCTACGCCCGTTCTGTATTTGTTTTAAATGCTGTCAGGAGAAACTGAGGCGCAGAGATGGGAAAAGGCTTGCCCAAAATCATCCAGCACATCAGTGGCAGAGCTGGATGCAGAACTGAGAAGTCTCCTTAATTGGTTCCTATCTTTTAATTCTCCAGGAATGCTGCCTTTCTCTGGGAACAGCTGTGCCTGGGATCAACTTTTGGGGGTTTGGGGACTGAACTGGCCTCTCTGCTGATCTGCAATGCAATGCTCCAGTGACCTACACACAGTTCATAACAAGGCTCTTCTCCTTTTGGGAGCTATTCCTCTATCCCTGCTCAGAAAGCTCAGGCCAAAGCCTGCCCACTGCATGTGGTGACTTTACTTGACTTAATTTTATGAATTGCTGGGGAGGAAAGAGTAGGATCTCAGCTCAAGGTCTTGCTATCAGCATCTGGGGAGCCAGTTTGGCTCTAGTGCATTTGTACCTCAGAAGGGACCATTCTGTGGCATCTCCTTTCCCATCCCCCTTCATGAAAGGTCAAGGAAATGAATGGGACAGCAAGATGTGCACGCCTGTAAATATTTAGCAAGCCACTCGCTTTTACATTGCAGATTTTGCTCTATGGCATGGCTGTTAATATCAGTGAGGCATTAGCTCCGAAAAGCACCCATCACACTGTTAACACTGAAAGTGCTCCATCAAAGCAGCTTGCCGTGAATTACAGGGCTCGAGCTTGCTTCATTAGCCTGGAGTTTGTCCAGCAGGAACGTCAATCCCAGACCCACGGTGGCAGAGAAAAGCCCTGGTAACAAATTAAAAGAAGGAGCATTACCTGCAGAAGTGATACTGCTCTGGCAGGAGCTGGGACAGAGAGCACCTTTATCTTACCCGGAGAGATCTTGCCTTGACAGAATGCAAAAAGTTGCCCTGATCTGTTCCATCTTTATCAGAAACCACCTTACATGAAGAGTTTTTTGGCGGGGTGGAGGGACAGGACCATTTCCCTATGTGTTTTGGCTGTGTTTGCAGAGATGTTTTTGTCTCAGTGTGAGGATGCTGAATTTTCGGTGCTGGGGGGAACCCCTCCAATCCCCAACCCCCCAGTTGCAGCCAGTTGCGGTTATGTGTTGGGCTCAGGGTCAAAATTTGACTCAGATTTCGTTTCATTTGCACAAAGACTCATTGACGCCTGGGCCTAATGAACATCAATATTCTTAATGACAAGGAAAAGATCTGTTTTATGGGACCCCAGACAGGCAGCGTCTCCATGCTCCCTCTGCAGAATCACAGGAAAATAGTCCCAATCTTGCACATGTTTGGGTTACCAGTGTTGCAAAGTTCAAGCCCCTTCCCAGATAAGAGCATCTTTCTTGGGAACCTCTGTCCAAGTTTCACAGGATTAAGTCCTGTGCTGTCTTCTCAGCCTGGCTTCTGTGTTTCCAATAAGCAATTCAATTACACACATTCTTTCATTAGACTTGTGATGATACTGTTGATTTTCATGCCAAAAGATTCATAGAAACATGATGGGAATTTTTGTTATTTTGTGATATTTTTTTTTCTCCAAACTAAAAAATCATAGAGAACTATTCTGAAAAAAAAAAAAAAAAAAGATTGCTTCAACTGAAACACAAGATTGAATGGGTTGCATTTGTCAGGTTCACTTATACTTCTGTTTTGGTTTTGGGGTGTTAGGTTATGGGGTTTTTTTCCCATATAATTTTGCATTTCTACCCTCAGCCTTTTGCATCTTTGGCTACCAGATGTGTCCCACATTGAAGAATTATTTCTCCTCCCTAGAGTGAAATAAATGCAATCAATATGAGTATTGCTCTCAGGGCCTTGAAATATTACATTAATGTTCCATGTGGTGACATTTTAGCTGGAATTTTCAAATACATTATGATGGTTCAAATTAATATTTATCAGATCAGCTTTTATATTTTGCAAAAGAGAGAGAGGAGGAGAGAGAGAGAGAGAGAGAGAGTAAGCATTATTAAAATACAAAATGCAGATGAATTCCAAAATCGATGGTCCATTTTACCAGCACTTTAAAGGGGCTGTGTTTTGCTTTCTGGATTTGTTTTTAAATTTATTAGTTTTACAGGGAAATCTATTTATCTTCCTTCATTTTTTTTTCACCCATCAGGGTTTTTCAGTTGTTTCTTTCTTTCACTCTTCTTTATTATCCCAAAATGTAAATTATGACGTTAGCTGGGTTTTTTCTTTTTTTTTTCTTTTCAGTGATTAAATCTGCTACATGACATCTTTGTCCTTTCTATAAATTAAATCATCTTTGCTTTCCACCTTTAGCCACTGCCAGCAGCAATACTCTGATTGCCAGCAATAAAAGTCCTCACTTTACGGTCTTTATTTCCTACACAAAGCAAATCCCCCCCTCCTTCTTTCCCTGTGCTTATAGTGCCTTTTTAATTTTTTTTTATTTTATTTTACTAAAGGGGTAGTGGGACTAACTCCTCTTTTCAGTGTTTCCCCATAAACAAGGAATTTACAGAGAGAGATTGCTGAGGAAAAAAATCTAAACCACATTCCACTTTATTTCAGTCATTCCTAAACAGATTGTTCTATGAGGTGGAAAATCCAGGCAGATTAATGGTGTCATTTGTTTTGCTTTTTTTATATTTGTCTTTCCCCCCCCACCCCCCCCAACCCCATTCCCCTCCTGCCACTTTGATTTGGTGAAAATGTTTGAGAAGTACCTTTTTTAGAATAAATGCAGCTTTAAAGATTTGTGGATTATCAGCTGAATTTATTTTTCTGAAACAATGCTGCTTGAAGAATAACCCTTCTTTCCCCCCACCAGCCATGGAAAATTGTTGGAACTATCTGGGATCTTAACACATTTCTTTAAAAGCTTTTGCAATTCATAGAGGAGAATTTTTGGAAGGGTTAATATTCTGGTTTAGAACTGAACAGTACTTCCAAACTTTTCCCATTCTCAGCTTTTTTTTTCTTCTATCTCTGCAATAGTTTTGCTGTAAGAACATGTCAGGAGTTTGTGACATGCAGACAGCTACAGGAAAAAAAATGTTTGTATATGTTTGCACGTAAGTGTGAATACATATATGTGTGTAAAAAACCATTTTTATAAATGCTCACAAATGCACACTTGCGTGCTCTCCCTTTCTGTCACTGGATGTATAGATGTACATACTCCAGGCTGCCCTTCCTATTTTCCTTCAGTGCTGATCTGGGCAAAAGAACGACAGGAAACTTGAAAAAGAAAAGGAGGAGGAATCGATTGTTCGACCCGCACTTGAACTCTCCTGAAAGAGATAAAGCAGAATTTTCAATAGGTCCCCTGCCCTTTTCACTAGGAGGGAAAGAGGAGAAGAAAAACAAGAGATATTTATATGACAGGCACTGCTGAAAATAGCGTTTCAGAGCAATAAAAGAAAAAAGGTAAAAGAGATTCAATGGTAAAAACAACCCCCAAACCCACAACAACAGAGAAACTCCTTTTCTTGTGCTCCCCAACAGGCGCATGAGCAGCTCATCCTGGAAATGCATGCATGCCTCCTATAGATCTGTTTGAAATTATAGTTGTCATTGAGAGTGAATTTATGCTTCTATTGATCTGCAAAAGGAAAATATTAAATGGTTTGGTTTTGATCTTTAGCTGACCCTAGGGTCAAGGGTAGCCTAAGATTAGTATTCATAGAATTCATCACCAAATTGTAGTCTGCCTCTACTTTATGCAAACATAGGGAAAACACTGAAAGATAAATACAAAGCAAAATAACGAACAATTTCACCAGCACCCACCCCATTAAAAATACAACCTTCAGACAATAAAAGCAGGGAGATACGTACATGCACAAATCCAGGTAACTGCACACAGCAGAGATGGGGAAACGGAGAGAAAATTCAGGGAAGCACAGAGACAGAGACAGGGAATTACACACATGGGAAAAGACACACGACTCGAAACAAATATCAATGCACAACTGTACTCAAACATGCCTGCATGAGCATCTCAACACAACTGCAAGGGAACATTCAAAAAGCAAAACAAATACAGAAGGAACCCTTCATATAGATATATATACACAACCCCCCCAGGAAAAAGGTCCACTTCTGGGGTGAAAAAGATTATGTTCACAAAACCAAGAACCAAAACCAAATGCAGTTAAACAGGTGCACATACCGATATGTGCTGACAAACACAAGGATACACAGTTGTAAACATGTCATGACACATACACAAATGCAGACACTGGCATTCGGCGTTGCAGATCTCCCTTGCCAGTAAGTGTGACACAAAGTTAGTGAAATAATAGAGAAAGAAATGTAGCCAGGTGTGAGTAAAATATGCTTGCCAAAATCCTCCACAAGTCGTCCCAGTTCAGAAATTCAGGGGCAAATGCTGATTAGAGCAGCAAAACGATTTCACTCACTGAGGGACATTCAAAGGCACAGCGAGATCTGTTTACTCACAAGGAGTGTGAAGTCTCCTCACAGGCATTAACAGTCCAAGCTGTAGCAGAAACACTTCTGCATGGACATAGTCAGTGCCATTTGTGCCCAAAGGATGTGTCTGCTGAAAAATGAAAGCAAACTCAAGGAGTAGAATGCCCAGTTCCTGACCATGGAGTCATCCCTGAGCCAGGCAAAAACGTCTGTAACTGTTAGACCAAAACACCAACCCACAGCACCTCAACTGGGCACCACAGGCTGCTAACCAGTGCCCTGGGAAACATAAGCAAAAGAAACCTGGTCCTTTCCAGGCAGATACAGCATGTACTGAGAGGAGAGCAGAGTAAAAGATGGTTTCTGAGCTGTTTCCAATGTTTCCATGTCCCATGTAGTCTGGCAGCTGAAAGCCAACACAGCCCCTTTGGACTTAGACTCCACTTCTGTAGACTCAGTGTGGCTGAATACATAAAAAATAAAGTGTAGAGAGAGCACTTCTAAGTGGGCAAAAATT
The DNA here is from genome assembly GCF_028018845.1 of Melospiza georgiana. Classification (NCBI taxonomy): domain Eukaryota; kingdom Metazoa; phylum Chordata; class Aves; order Passeriformes; family Passerellidae; genus Melospiza; species Melospiza georgiana. The sequence continues at coordinate 9,856,331 of NC_080451.1, forward strand.
GGTGAGGGAGAACAAAAGCATTGATATTTATTTTTATGATCAGTTTTCCCTCAATTACAGTTTTTTTTATTAAAGCAGATTTTATAAATCTTACTTTAAAAAGTATTTATTTTTTGTACACAAAACTGCAACCTGAGCATTCACCAAAAATATAACCATATTTAATGTTTGTTGTTTTTGTGTATTTTCCCTGCTTCAACCAACTCTGAGGCCCACTATGCTTTGTGCCATATAATTGCATTGCTAGAAACAGTCCTTGTCCTGAAAAGCTTGCATTGCAGGTGGCAGAGCAGGAAAAGGGAGCAGAAGTATCTCTCATTTACCAGTGGAGCCCCAAGGAAGTGACTTGCTCAGGCTAGCCAAAGAGTCTTGGCAGAGCTAGGAGTTGGAGCTGCATCTCCTGATTCACAGGCCATTGCTTCACAAATGAGATCATCCTCCTTTCTTGATTTAAATATCCCTTAGCGTGGGCTAGTAGTCAGTTAGTATTTGTATGATCCAGTCATGAGACCCAATGAAACAGGGCTGAGCATGAGCAGTGTTTGAGCTAAACTTGAGTCTAGGAAGGGCTGTATGAGTGTCACTGTGCCATGAGAAGCTCTCAGCCCTGACATCGCTCACCTGGCCAGCGTACACCACTTCCTCCAGAGGAAATCATGCCTATCACCAGGAGCATTATCTTGTCAGCATAACCACCTGTGTGCTTGGGCTCCAGAAGTACAGTTACCTGGGCAGGATCCCAGTCCCAGCACTAGCCCGAGCTGGTACTTTCAAATATCTCTGATGGCAAACCCCTTGGTGTGGGCAGGGATGGCTGTGGAGGCACCGCTGCTGAGAGCTGAGGGTTTGATGGTGCTTGGCAGCAAGAAAGGGAGAGCATGGCGGGGAGCAGGGCTCTGAGGAGGATCTGGGGAAGGACAGAGCACGTACGATGAAGAAGTGGCAAAGGGAAGGGAAGGGAACAGCACAGAGGTGTCAGTGGACTTCCTCTATAGTGTGCAATGCGTATTACTGCAAACTGGTTCTGTAAGTCACTCATCATCCATTGCCTGAATCGCCCAAAGTGTACAAACTGTATAGCCTGGCCTACACTCAAGGACAGATCTGCAGCAAAGAACCAGCACTCACTTACCATGACAGTGGGATGTTCTTTATTACAGCTGCAGTACACAGCTAGCCCCTTGCATGCTCTGTTTGGTGGACCACTGTCTCCTCAAACTGGTGAGGAAACTATACATTGCAATGATAGCATTTCCTAAAATCGTCCTCATGGTGGGAAAAGACTTCTGTACAGGTTAGCTGTACAAAAATGGTACATCCTTTCCCAACACTAACTCACTAGCACTAAACTTGTCAGAGACTGGTTGTTTTGATGTTGTGGATAGCAGAAGTGCAGGTAGGAGAACAGAGGAGCAGATGAACACATTTTCCCCTATTTGCTCAGTGTATCCCAGTTTTTGTGTTGTATTATAACTGTAGTCTTGATTCATCTACTACACTGAAATAAATGTGTATACTGGGCAGCTGCTTTTGCCAGCCTGTCACAGAGTTCTGATTCAATCGTGCTTTTATCCTTTTGGCAGACGGAGGAGGAGGAGTGTGAAAGAGGGAAGCAGCAAGGCACAAAGGTGGAGGCAGCAGAGGAAACTGCTGTTGTTGCTTCTGTTTCATTGTTTACTGTCTCTAACTTTGTACAGCTTTTAACTCCACTGTTTGGCAAGAGAGCAGCTGGCACCACTTGCCTTTGGAGTGCATGTGCTGCCCTTGAGAGAGACAGCCTGGGTTAGCTAATGTGGGAAGAGATGGGATCTTCTCTCAGTGAGAACATGGGCTTGGAGCTTCAGACAGGCAGTGCTGAAAATCTTCTCAGGTCTGAAAAACCCCTGTCCCCCTTGGATCTCTCATCCATTCATCGTTCTGCTTCTTTTCTGTTTATGCAGGTTTATTTCAAAACAAACTCCTGTAATTTTGTTCCCCATTAAAATACCATATAAACATCTTCTCTTTTGCCACCCATAGAAAGCCAGTACTCCTCTCTCTGCCTTAATATTGAGCCAGTTTCCATAGCTCATATGCTGTTGGCAGTGCTCATTTTTAAATGGTGTTGAAAACTAAGTCCTTGCCATTTGTCATTGTTAAACTCCCATAGCACTTTCTTCCTGCATAACAGCTCTAACCTGGGTGTATTGACTGAATCTTAAATGGCTGATGGCCAAAAATTTCTAAGTAATTTCAGTGGGACTTGATACTCTTCATATCTGGTCATAACTTGATCATATAATTTGGCTGTGTACTCTTAAAGAGCTGCTGTGGCTGGTGGAGTCATTCTTATATCCATAACAGTTTGTAAGGCACTTAAGGGTACCTTTGGATGAAAAGCACTAAATAAATGTTCAGCAAGATGAAGTTATTTATCCATGTAATCACCTGTCACTTCCACCCAATTTTTGTTCCTCCCTGTCCCATCCAATCGGCCATATTATATGCTCATGCATATGGTCATGCACTCATCAATCCACCTCTATCCATATGCAGAGACACTCAAGTATTATGAGAGCTACACAGAAAGACAGATGCATGCATCTAACCCTGCTCTCCTCATCTGTCCTCATCCAGCTCCTACAGACACATAGCAACATTTTTTAAGCACTTAAGTGACTTAGGATCCGAAGTTTCACTTTGGAGAGAGGCTTAGGAGTTTAAATGTCGCTGAAAGTCAGCAAGATGTGTTCTCCAGATTAGAATTCCTCAGGTCTGTAAGTGTCATATTTTCAAAGTGCTCTCTTTATCTAAATATTCAGATAGGCACCTTGTAGATTATCAAAACTGTTTAAGATAGGCACATAAATCCAAATTATTTTAATGTAGCTTGCCTTGAAAATTTTAAGACCCCTCTGGGCACTTATCTTTCAAAGGCATCTAAATCCTTTTGAAAAATTGGTACCAAGAGCCTCTAAGATCCTGTAAAAAACAGCTCTTAAGTTACTCATAACCAAACATCAGAAGAGGGACTGCTACCTTAGGTAAATCCACATTCTAGCGATGCAGTTTATAAAAAAAGGTTACTCTGGTATCTTTTTTAATTACCAAAATCCCACAATCATGTAAAAATACAGCATGAGAATCTCTTGACAACTCAGGCAGCAGGACTGGACCTGTGCAGCTCCTGCCCACGTTCCTGGAAATGGAATGCCTGTGCCATATATGAGTCTCAGCAGAAAGTTATATACAACCTATTTGTTATAATCATTGAAAGTCTTAATCATGAAGAGGCAGAAGGGCATTCACGTGTCAGAATCCCCTGGTTGACCGTATTTCTAGCTGTGGTCAAGGAAAAACTTTATGTGGAGGGGTTGATGGCTCTGGTATTTGAATAAACTCATCACGTTCAGTAGACAGTCAGTGGTGCTGGTTCTGGCATCTACCACTTTATGTAGGATTCTGCAGAAAAACACCATAAACAAACAAGATTTCCAGGAAAGAAAATTAGGCAGAAAATCCTGCCCCTCTTATAAATTATGTCCAAGTAGGCTGAGCTGGCAAGAATGCCTTCAAGTGTGAAGTTCTTTCCATTTTATGGATAGGAGTTCCCCAGAGACCATCTTCTTTCATCTTAGGGTTTTTTTCTCTTGAAGGTTTTTTTTTTTTTTTCCACCGGGGGTGGAGGGCAGATAGAGTGTGCATGATTTGGCTGGTAGAACCAAGAATCTGTCAGCAGAAAAAGGGCCGTCAGCAAGAGAAAGTGAGCTGCAAATTGTCCATTTCTAAACTGCCTGTTCATCTGACACTTGCAAGCTCAGAAGCCACCTGTTCAGCTATCAGTCACCAAGTGAAAATGAAGCTTTCCTTAAACGAAGATTCTGAAGTACAGAAAAAAAAATAAAAGAGAAAAAAATAAATAGAGGGGAAAAGGAAATTATTCTGAATTTACTCTACTGTAAAATGAGAATAGAAACTAAAGCTGAAACCCAAGGGAACCTTTTTACTTCCCCTTCTCCCCAAAATGTAATATAAAAAGTGTTTTTTCAAACAGTACCACAAACATACAATCAAAAAAAAAAAAAAAAAAAAGCAACACCTTTCATGCAACATTTTTGCAGAAATCCAAAAGTGTTTCTGAAGCTGCCATCTCTCTTCTCCCTCCCCCCCTAAATAGTGGCAGATTTTTGGGGTGTGACTGACTCCTTGCTAAAAGAACACTCTGAATGTTAACAAGTGGTGTAGCTCTTTGAAGTTGTGAAACTAAAGAGTGGATTAGCTGTGATACCAAGTGCAGAGTAGGCTTTCCCCTTTCCATGCAAGGTCAAATTAAGAGTGGACCAGCCAGCAGCCCAAAAGTAGACCATACTAAGCAGCTGATTATTTTTTGCCCTCTTCAGGCACACTGCATTCGCCTCTGAAGGAGAATTCAGGGCAGCAGCCAGCAGGGTTGACTCTTACGTGCGAGGTTTTTCTGGCTGACCACAGAGCACATAGCCCATACGCCTGATCAAATAGCTCGGTAATTTCATCATTTCAGACTTTTATGGTTTTTCCAGTTGCTGCTGCTTTTATAAACAAGCATTTCGGTGACCTTCCCCTCCGGACATCAGCGCATTCAGCTCTGCAAGAATCCCAAGCTCTGAAAGTTTATAAATAAGCCTTCTATCAAGTTCCACAACAGGTGTGACCTCCCCCCCTGTCCTAAAACTGAACAGTTTCAACAAGCAAATAAAGACTGCACAGTCCTGTCTTAAAGGGGAAGCACTCTGGAGAGCACTGTATAGGCCCTGACACTCTCAATAGAAGGATTGGCCCATTGCAAGAAGGAATTGTGTGGCCATGGTCTGGGGACAGCTGTGCCTTTTAGGTGGCCCTTTAAACAAGAGCGAGGGACACAGAGCAGAATGGTGCTCACCATGACCTACACTAGCATGGCATTCCCAGGCTGTCCCACACACTGACTCTGGAATTGATTATGGTGGGCTCTGAGCACTGTCTGCCTGTCTGAGAGATGAGATTACTGGGAGATTTGTGACATGAGCAGAAGATGCACCACCAGAATCTCTTCACTTTGATTTGGCTTCCTGCCAGTATGTCAATGGGACATTGGCAACACTGAGTGGAGAAGGAAGGAACAAGTTCTCCTGTAAACTCCAAAGTGGACAGTCTCATACTTGTCTGGATTTGCTTATTCTCCTAATTTCTGGCATGTAACAGTACCTGCATTCAGTCTGCTCCTTTTCTGCTGTCTTCACAATGTTAGAGGGAAACAAGGTTCTTGAAGAACTGAAATCTGAGTTTCATCATGTGGGTGAACACCTCAAAAGCTGAGATTGAGACAAGAATGAGGCTTCTGACTTTGTAAGAGGCTCCTATCAATTCTCTCTCCCTCCATTTAGCTCAACCAGGGAAGGTTCGGGTTGGACATCAGGAATTATTTTCTCTGATAAGGTAGGTTAAACATTGGAACAGGCTGTCCAGGGCAGTGGTGGAGTCACCATTGCTGCAAACGTTCAAGAAACAACTGGATGTGACACTTAGTGCTACTGCTTAGTCGGCATGGTGGTATTCAAAGGTTGGTCTTAGTGATCTTGAAGAAGTTTTTTCCACCCTTAAGGATTCTGTGGTTCTATAATCTCAGCAGAAACTGTAAAACTGGGGAATTCACCAATGGGAAATACTATTTCTCTCTCTCTCTGTGTTCTACAAAACTCTATGATATTTTCTGATTATTCGTTAGATTACACTTACATTTCAAAGGAAACAAATGACTTGAAATGTAGACCATTATACCACATAAAATAGCTGTATGGTATTCAGGGAAAGATGCCATTTGAGATATTGAGACAGCAGAACACAGGGGTCACTTCAGTCCCAATATACAGAGTGGTAAGTGGATGTCAGTATCATTGTGACAGAGATTGACAGAAAAATACCCAATAAGTACAACTGAGGATGCCACTGTGGCAAAGGAGAGAGGAAGACCCAACCTGCCCAGTGGAGTAAAAAGAATCAGTACAATCAGTGTGATGGGGAATACCTGGTACAATCAATACGTGCTATAGTGTTGTGAAGCTAGTGTGATGGTGTACTGTGGGACAAACAGAATAATTCCACATCCAAGAGGTTTAATATGCTCAGCAGATATGAGGAACCTAGTGTAATCAATTGGATAAGGGATTGAGTGTTTGTGAGGGCTGTGGAGACGATAAGGGTGTTGTCAGTGGGACATCAGGTCTTCTGGCTTTCAAACCTCATGTTGCCTGTTCTTGACACTTAAGAATTGCTTTAAAGAATGTTTGTTCCTACATATAAACCGTAGAGTTTGCAAAGTGTGAGCACGTTGCTGTGGTGCTCAGTGTCAGGTGGATCCACCATAATGAATTGCAATTGTCCACGTGGGGCAGGTGAGTGGGTGAGTGGGGCGTGCACAAAGGAGTGAGGAGTCATGCAGAGAACTGGTGGTGCTGCTGCAAGTCTCATGCTGCTGCAGCATTTTCTTTTCTGTAGCATTATGGAAGGATTTGGTTCTAAGAACATCCTGAGTAACCTACAGAAAACAGTAAGAGCAGCCATTTGGCTCATGGTGAGCCTGGTCCCTTCTAATGCATTTGTGGTCCCCCTGGGCCACATCTAATTACTGCTCAAACACAACAGTTGCAACTATGCATCATGCCAAAACCATTCACAATAAGCCTCACACAGTGAGGTTTGTTGTCAGTGTTGAGGGTTTTTTTTTTTTTTTTTTCTTTAATTTGTTTGGTTTTTGGTGGTTTTTATTGGTTTATTTTATTGGTTTATCTTTTATTGGTGGTGGGGTTTTTTGTTTGTTTGGGGTGGTTTTTATGTTTTGGGGTTTTTGGGGGTTTTTTGTTGTTTTTTTTTTTTTTCACAGTGGAGGTAAGAAAACTTTTTAAACCCAATCTCTATTCAGGGATCTACAGCATCTGCATCTAACTGGCATCTGCCAAACCCTGAGAGATTCTAAAGAGAATGTTACTTCAGAGCTCCATGAGGGTCACTGAGTATTTTTTGTTTTGGTGAAGAGACAGTTCCTTCCCGGGAAGTCTCTGCACACAGAAGATTTTGCTGTGGACAGATTTTGTTCTCCACCATAAATCAAAGTCCATTCCTCCCTTTCAACTGAAGTCACCCTCTGGACTGAAGTTATCTCTAAGAGCACTTTGACAGGAAGGGACAAGCTCTCTCCTGTGATAGTGTCTTTGAAAAGGCATCTAACCAGGTGTATAAACTCCCATTTGAAAGCAAACTAATGTTTCTGTTTGCTGCTACAGGAGCTGACTAATCTTTGCTCTATCTGAATCCTTTGTCTGACACCATAAGCTCTGGTTATCATCTCCCCAGTAAAGTTCTACCTTCAAAAATTATAATTTTTCAGGGATTAGTGTGTGGTCACTTAGAGCAAGCAAAGATAGTGTCATGCTTCATACAGGTGCATGGCTGTAAGATGATGGGTGCCTGCTTGTACACATGTATATGCAGAAATATATATATGTGTGCATATACATATATGTATATATGTATATACATTATCTGGACATTTATAGGAAGGTAAATGGAGATATACAAACTCAGTCTGTGGCAGTTCAAACATAAAGGATACCCTGGTTGAGGAGTCACACTGCTTAAAACAGGCTTTAATAAACTGCTGGATTTCCCTAAGCACAGGCAGGTCCAGCACTGGTGGGAAGGGCAGATGGAAGAGGGCAGTGTGAAGAAAGCAAACACACAAAGCAGAAGAACTAAAGCAGCTCTGTAATAGAAATGGGTAGAAAGCCATGGGTGTCCAGGATTCAGAACTCAGTGCACTAAAATCTCTGGTTACTAGCAAAAGCATTTGAAAATAAATATAGATACAAGTTAAAATTATACCATTTTTGACAAAGTAGACAGTAGTTGAAATATAATGAGGCACTGTAGAAAAATGCCCCACCACCAAGTGAGCACTTGCTGGGTGGATTAAGCAGCATTCCTTCTCCTCCATTGAGTGGTGTCACAAGCTAATAAATATTTCAGAATTGGCTGTATTCAATCCAGCCCTTGTCCCGGTTGACGTCTGTTCTCTCAGTTTTCAGAAGGAGACAGGTGCAGAAGGATGAAAAGGGATTTAATTACTAAACATCCCCTACTCCCAGAATCCAAACACATGCTGTACTGTACATATACACCACACCTACTGTACTCACAAGCACATATAATACTCATGCACACAGAGTCACACCCACTGCACTCTGCCATGCACCTTTCTGAATCCACATTGCACACAGACTGTGTTTTGGAAGCAGAGGATTCACACTGCACGGCACAAATATGTTTTGGCCATCGCACGTGGAAATTACATGTGTGTTATAACATGTATTCCTCCTCTGGAGTCATACATCTACTTACAAAAATGCAAGAAAGACAGAAATGCCTTGTTTATGCCCTGCTTCTGGTCAGACACTAAAAGAACAGGAGTTTACTCTAGCTCCTAGCCAGCAAGTAGGTATTTTTTCTCTTCTGTTGCTGAATGTCACCATGTAGTCCCTCACCCGCAGAAAGCACATTATGTGTGGCTTATTTATTAATACATGTTACAAATTTATTAATAGCTTTTTTTACACACTATGCTCTGAAACAAGAGGTGCACAAAGACCCTAACCACAGCCTTTACAATTTCTGTTTTTACCAGGCCAGATTTTCAGATATTTTGCACCCACCACTGAGTGTGTTTTCGAGAGCTCCTATGTAGACACCACACTATAAGGGGGGAAGTCTGCTGCTCACTCTGTTGCTATCTGGATCACTGCTCTGGGGATGCTATCTTCTCTTCCAAAGCCTTCCCTGCTTTTTGGCAGGGAGCATCTAGCAGCACTTCTCACAGTAACAGCAGACTGGAAATTGTGGGCAAATTTCAATGCAAAAACCTGCATTCAACCTCTTTAAGTTTTCCCGGCAGTTTCAGCCACTCACAAGATATTCCTTAGTTTCCTATTCCAGGCTGTGCTGGTGTAAGTGTTGCTGTGAGCTGCTGAGCAGCAGTTGTGCTCTGCCACAGGAACAGCTGCGTGGCACAAAGAGCAGGGCAGGAGCATGGCCAAGTCGGTGGTGCCTCAGAGGGGGCTTGGGATAGAGCAGCTCTTCCTCAGATCTATCCCTTGCCACGGGAAGAAGTCAGGCCATTTTGTGCCACTTGCCTCAGTTTCATCATCTGTAAAATGAGGCCAGTAATATGAACTTTTGGGAAGTGATTTGAGATTTACTGAGCTGGCAGATACTTGTCTGTGCAGTCTGTTAGAGTGCTTGGAGATCTTTGAAGGACTCCTGAGTCTACCATTGCTGTTACTGGCTAATTTAGGCAGCCAAGATAAAAAAAAGAATAGAGCTGAAGAAAGAGAAAGTTGGGTGTACCTCCTGTCCTGCTCCCACTAGAATTAAATTGTTGACTCCTATCTAAGCAGGATCAAGACCAGGCAGTTCAAGCTGTAGGTAGTGACAAAGACCAAGGAAATCAAAGGTGATGGATGGTGAAAGGAGATGGTTTTGTGTCTGGGCTAGAAGGGGTTTCCAGATAATGTATCACTTAGGTCAAATGCAGAACACCATTGGCTTTAGAGTGAGGTAATTAGTGTATCAGAAAATTGGGGGAAATTATGTATGTTTTTAAGATGGGCTATTAAAGCAAGCCATGAATTATGGAGAAGGGAAACTGCTTTCTTTGTTTTATTTAAGTTAACCTTGGAGAGCAGGGAAAGAACATGAGGATGATGTTTTCTGGGACACATGTTCTTGTATAGGAGCACATGTGGTTGCAATATTAGGTCCCCCATTGCATCTCATATATTGCAGACACATGTTTATGCACACACATGTGTGTGCATTCATACAGAGCAGAGTCTGTAATTGTTCTTGCTACATGCACAGTACATATAGGCACATGGGCTTCTTATCCTTTATGTACAAACCTCCCTACACATTCAGGATAGAAGCTGTAAGACCTGGTATGTGTCACAAATAGTTGGAATAGTCTACTTAAATGTTGCACACAGAATGACATGTGATAAATATAGCCTGTTCCCACCATGCTTATACCACTTGAAATACTTCTGCAGACTCATTTAGATATGCACAAACACTTTATTATAGTAATCTTAGGTTTCACAGGCATCCACAAATTGTAATCAAAATTCACACTATTTTTACACAAATAGTTGTGTAAATTATTCATACTGAGCAAAAGTCCTGTGCAAGTTCCCACACAAACCTGTGCTGTTATCTTCATCAATGTGCAAATTCTGAGCTTACAAACTTTGCCTGTGTGTCTGCACAGACCTGGTGCACTGTGTGTCTGCACATCCTCTATTGATGGGCAGTGTCCTCTCAGTGAAAAATTCTGTCCTGTACGTCATTCTCCATTTCACTGGAGGGTTTTAGGGAATTTCCAAGGAACATTAAAGTCTACATGGGTTTTCTGGAGGAAATGGACTGCTTAGCTAAAAACAGGAGTGCTATTTGAGTTGATTCCATTGTAACTCCCATTGTTGGTTGGCTCTACTGTCTGCATGACCATAAGAGTATTAATTTGATTGGAAGTGTAAAGTGTGTTTGTTTCCCCAAATTGCTCTGTCGGTCTTTGATGCTCCACACACTCTCAGCATGTCTCAATGGATTTGCACGGCATTGCTTATTATGAAGAGGCACCTCAGATTTGAGGAATCAGAGCTTAGAACTGTTCTTTTCTCTGTAAGATTCCTCAGCAAAAGCACCCAAAAGAGCAGTTAATTTAAACGGGCAGATTCTCACAATTTCTCACCATTTATAAGTGAAATAAAAATTTCCTATAATTTGGGAAACATAAGAGGAGCTGCAGGTGTCCAAGCAGGAAGCATTTGTGGCACTGGGGCTTCACTGGCACGCTGCTGATGGGGGAATTGGCAGAGATCTGGGCACCAAGCAGCCCCGTGTCTTGTCTTGTCTTTGGAATGGGATCACTGCTGTAAAGCTCTGTAACAGTCCAAATCAAAGGGTTGTATCTGCATCCTGGAGCACTGAGACAAACAGACCTGACTCCAGTTTTGATCTCTGCACCTATTTGTCTTGATTACGATCCATTTTCTACTCTGCAGCTGGAAATTGGGGCTAAATCTGTGACTACTGTGGGCATGTGGGGATCATTCCTTTGATTTCAGGGGCTAGGACAGGCCTGTTCATTGCCCAAATTATTTGCATTTAAATCAGGACTCTTCAGTAAATATTTGTGCTTTTTTTTTTTTTACCACCTATCCCAGAATAGCAGATCAAGTGATACAGTAAGCTACAGATTCTCAGAAGGGATAACATGGAAAGAATAAACACTTTAAAATATACCACTTTGTAAAATAGGAGTCTTCTGTGGCACAGAAGTTTTTGTCTGTGCAATGTTCTGTTTGGTTTTATTTTTACCCAGAAGGGACTGAACATGTCTCCTGTTTCTGTGTGAAATAGATTAACCTTCATCAGGATAGACTTTAGAAATACTAAATTATGAAACTTTGAGGCTTTGTGGAAATGTTCTTTTGTAAAGAATGAGACCCAGGAAGTAGGAATTCAATTGCAGGAAATAATGGCCTTAAATTTCAGCAAAAAAAAAAAAAAAAGTTAGCCATTAGGAAAAACTTTCTGGCAATAAGGACAGTTAAACATTGGAATATATGGTCTAGGCAGGTTGTACAATCTTCACCAAAAGAAGATTTTAAGAATAGCCTAGACAAACAATGATGTGGCTGTCACTGGCCCTGCACAGAAGTAAGTGGCCAAAGCGACCTCCAGTGCTCCCTTCTGATCCTGTATTCCTATTAGATTAAAGGTCTAAGATTTAACGTTGCTTGGGTTCTAGCTAGTGCAGAGACATGTGCAGTGGGATGGATAGTTAGATGTTGAGGACACACATCTCCTTTCTCACATTAACACTGGTCATGGTTATGGTCCATCTAAATTCCAGTGCATTGCTTAGAAAAATGTGCCCTTTAATTTCCTAATAAAACAGCTGGGTAAATTCTTCTGCTTGCAGCTAAAGGAAAAAAAAAAACCCAAGAACACTTGAAATGAATTTTTAATACAGATTTGAGTGGGATTGCAGCAGGCACTTCTGATCTGATAATTGCACTGGATCAGCCACAGTCATCATCTTTTTTTCCCTTCAGAAATTTTGTGTAAGACTTTAGTACTGAGGAAGGTTCTCAGGCTGAGTGCTTGTAAGGTCTCCAGGTAGCTGGAGAATGGGGGAAGTGGGCAGCAGCATGGACAGGGTGGGCCCTAAGGGCATGGGCAGCCAACAGCTGCCAGTTCTCATCCCTTTGCATCCAGTCAGTAGAAGCAAGGTCAAGAGAAATTCTCAGTTTATTTAATCTGTGACATTGCCAGAAAAGGTGACTCTGATGGCTGAGCCCAAAGGACCAAGCAAGGAAAGAAAAAAAAATATATATTTATATACACACACACACATATATATAGATGTAGGGATATAGATATAAACATAGATATATATGTTGTTTTGAACACAGACATTTCTTTTCCTTTGTACTTTGCTTTCCAAAGCAGGAGCATGGCAGGAGCTGCTGTTTGGGCACCACTGACTTTAAGTGCAAGTGAAACTTTGAAAGGCTCTCCCCGCTCCGTGCAGCCTTCATGGGTGGTTCACAGAGCTTATTTGCAACCCTACTGAGGTTCATCTCTCTATTCCCAGTGCAAACACAGACAGAGGGATGCCTGCCCAGATGGCAGCTCAGAGGAGAAGCCAGCCTGACCACTGATTCACAGCCTGTGTACTTCTTTGGGTTTGAAAGGTTCAGGCTAAAGCTCCCTACCAAAGTTAGCCCTTTGGAATACCCCATTAGAGGGTATTGGAATAATACTTGAAATGTATTTCCATTTTTTTCTTTTAAGGCTATACCAGACTCATTACAATATCTCAGTGTCTTTCCTAATTGACACTGAAACATGTTGGCTGGTATTGCTATCAGTACATCCTACCAGTGAGGCAGAGCTTGGATCAGCCAAAGAGTGCTTTTGTTGGCTTGGCATGGCTTAAATTAGTTTCTTGAGGGAAATCAGCTATCTTGGTAAAAGCACTTTGGTTTCTGATTCACTGCAGCTACACTACAGCTTTTCGCAGTGTTGAAATACAGTTAAAAAATCATGGCCCTAATTGACATTACCATAAATAATTTCTAGCATAGGCCTGGCTCTGAGTAAATGGGGAAGTACAGCAAGAAAAGTATCTGTGTCCTATTACCAGCTGCCCTAAGCCAAATCTTGCCTTGAGATCTTCCCAGTCTAGCTCCTGCAGTTTCACAAAACAGACCTTGTGAGACTGGTACAGTCCCAAACAGTTGGGAATACAGTGCTAACCACAGAGGGAAATTTAGGCTTGTTTTTTTCCCCTCAGTGCAACAACACTCCTAATAAGACAGTTGTGCTATGAGATGAATGGCAAAGATTCTCTTTGCCTTGCTCCCTGTTTTTCCTGCTTTCCTTTCCTTTCCTTTCCTTTCCTTTCCTTTCCTTTCCTTTTCCTTTCCTTTCCTTTCCTTTCCTTTCCTTTCCTTTCCTTTCCTTTCCTTTCCTTTCCTTTCTTTCCTTTCCTTTCCTTTCCTTTCCTTTCCTTTCCTTTCCTTTCCTTTTCCTTTCCTTTCCTTTCCTTTCCTTTCCTTTCCTTTCCTTTCCTTTCTTTCCTTTCCTTTCCTTTCCTTTCCTTTCCTTTCCTTTCCTTTCCTTTCCTTTCCTTTCCTTTCCTTTCCTTTCCTTTCCTTTCCTTTCCTTTCCTTTCCTTTCCTTTCCTTTCCTTTCCTTTCCTTTCCTTTCCTTTCCTTTTCCTTTCCTTTCCTTTCCTTTCCTTTCCTTTCCTTTCCTTTCCTTTCCTTTCCTTTCCTTTCCTTTCCTTTCTTTCCTTTCCTTTCCTTTCCTCCTTCTCTCTCTCTCTCTCTCCCCCTTTCATTCCTTTTTTTTTCTTGTGCCATTCTGGAAAGCCATTGGCTGCTGCCTGAGATATCCAGAGAGATGCGGCAATTAATTTTCTTTTAATCAAGGTCGGATGAAGTAAATTGGTGCGGCTCTGCAGCCCCTCATTTTCTGTTTTTGCAGTGATGCAAAACAAATATGATCAAATTATGCTCCTTCTCACCTTATTGAATTAGGAAGCGTGACTGATCCAGGAGAGCTGCGATGTTATATACTGTACCAATGCTCACCATCCCCCCTCCCTGACAAAGCCATCGGGAATCTTTCTGCAGGTTTTTTATTTCAAGTTCACAGGGAAGTGTGGGAGTGGGTGTGGGTGGTGGGGAGAGAGTCCTATTTATTTTTCTTTGTCAGTGGGGTGAAGCTGTATATTTCACCTTACAGTGATGTGTGAGTAATCACAATAAGCAGGTCCATCTGGGTTCAGGAATAAAATCTGACAGGAGAACAAAGATGCCAAAAGCAGGCCTGCAAGGAGAAGGGCCAACAGTGGCTCTTCCATGCACGTCTGCGTGCTGTGGCCATGGGTGTAGCGCTGGTGGGCTTTCAGGCCCTGACTGGCACTCAGTCTGGAGAGCCACAAGGGCCTTTTCCAGCTCTGCCATTCACTTCTTCTGCAGCCTCGTACACACCAACCTTCTCCCTTTGTGCCCCAACTACTCGGGCTGTGCAATATGAAGAATAAAGTTTGCCCTGAGATTTTCAAATGAAAAGCATTGCAATGAGGGCTAACTAAGCATTGTTTCCATTTTGTCAGCACTGAAGGCCTATTTGGTGTCAATTCATTGCAGGGTGCCAGAGCAGAGAGAAACAAAAAGAGATCCATGCTTACACACTATCTCATGGACATTTTGCTTCTACTTAGGTTGTCCATATAATCTAAAATGAATGTTATTCTGAATGACAGCATCCGTTTGCTCTCTGTATATGCAGAAACATTACAAATGCTCTGATCGATACCACCAGGGACATCCAAATTGCACAATGTTTATAGTCCTGTAACCTGGGCCTGGGAGGGCTCAGCATCCAGCAGGCTCAGGCTGCTGTGCTGCTCTGCATTTCAGAGGGCCTCTGTGTGCAGAAGGGTGGCAGGAGGAAGGCTGCTGTGCTCAAACTTGTGGTACCCTTGAGGGAATAAGACATGAAGATGGAAGCAGGAAAAAATGCACAATGCAGGGCTGATGTGCATGCTTTTCTCTGGAAGAAACTGAAGGTGCTTGTGAGCCTGACCTAAAGGGAGTATGTAAAATACTCTCCTGGACATGCTGTATGTTAACAACAAATAGAAGTTACTTAATTTTGGGTTTGGTGTTTTGTTTGTTTGTTTGTTGGTGTTGGTTTTGAGTTTTTTTGGTGGGTTTTTTGTTGTTGTTTTTTGTTGTTGTTGTCTGGTTGGTTGATTTTTTTGGGGGAGGGTTGTTTTTGTTTTTGTTTTTGTTTTGAGAGAGAGAGAAAAAATTGGGAGACAATGTACTGAGACTGTATGTTTTAATTTACAGACTTCAGGGGACCCATTTCACCCTGACCCTTTTCAACATCAGATGAACGTTGTTTAGATCAAACTGCTTCTCCTTCTTCATCAGAGCATGACACCAATCCCCGGTCAAGTTGATAGAAAGGAAGTTTATATCATTGTTGTCTATTCATTATATTTTCTATTTAAGTACAAACCGACATGTTTGAAATGTTATATACTGCTGCCTGTCAGTGTTGAACCTTAAACAGACTGGCAATATTGGTGTGGGGTCTCATGAAGGATTGTTTCCCTGCCCAAGGTAGAGACAACTCCACATGCTGATGTGTCTGTTCCATTGGGTGAGAGCAGATCTGGGAAGAAGAGTACGATGAAGATTGTCTCACTTATGGGTGAATTGCTCAACTTCACCTCCTTTATAGGAAAAAAGGTAAATAGAAAAGATAGGAAACAAGAATTCCTGTAGTAAACCCTTGCCCACCCCCCGGAAAAGTCCTCATCCTAGCAGAACTAAAGAGAGTGCAAAGATACAAATGAGAAAGAAAACAAGACACAAACATAAAACTAGGGAATATTTTATTTTCCACAGTCTTCATTTTAACCACCTCCTTCTTCTCGGTCATTAATCCTGCAGTCCTTTCCCTTCTTGGGAACACTTTGCTGAGGTGGATGGCTCCTGACTGCAGTCAGTGTTAATTGAAACTCGTCCAGCAGAAGGAGGGGCAATCTTGGAGATCCCTTTCGTCTCTTATAAAAATGCTGCTCCTTCAAAGGGCGTGGCTACCAAAGGGCTTTTGAAGCAACTCTGTATACCAAATTACAGGCTACAGTAGGACCCTGGTTGTAATTAAGGACGATGTTGAGGGAAGGAGATACTTCTTGTTGTATGGTACACGTTCAGGTTACGTCCAGCAAGGTATAAAGAGAAACAAGCAGAGTGCTGGTAGAGACTCAGGGAGCTCATTGAGCGATTGGACAGGCTATGTGCCTTCTGAGAATATCTCCTTTATGTCTTTTCTACATGTATCACTTCACAATATCAGTTGCTAACATCCATCATCGGCCCAGATATCCACTGACCTACTGATTTAAGGCACTGTAATTTCTTTCTGCAGTGTTCAGTGTAGCTCTCTGCTCCTGTTACCTCCATATCCTCATTCGTAGTCCTGAATCATTTCCTCTCGCACACATTTCCCCCCAGTTCCCTTATTTCTTCATCTCATCCCTGTCACACACAGATCCAATATTTTCGAGGGGCAGGAAGAAAACACAACCCATAGCACATGAACCTACCAGCTCAGCAGATTTTGCTCAGTACCGTTTTGGCATCCAGTCCTACCCATATTTCTGTGAATCACTGTGCCATTCGTGATCAGAGCTCCAAACGAAACTCACCAGGAATTTTTATTGCTCAAGAACAGTGAAGTAATAGTCTGAACTACGAATCATTGGAGCTGGCAAGATAGGGCTCCCAGGGGAGTGCTGGACACTGTTAATTGTCTTTTTTCCCCCCACTTTCCCTGACAGTAGGAAAGAAGCCACAACTTACTTCCAGCTCTCCCATCCTATATTTTCTTTTAAGAACTTAGATCCCATAATTTCTATGTCCCGTGAAAAGCATTCTTAAGTTCTGGAATAATGCTGTCTTTATGACTGAAAATAGATGCTGAAATGTTTATGGAGAGTATGAATGATACAAATCATTAATAACACCTTCCACTTAGATTAGATCTCAGAACTTTGTGGAAAGCAGGTCAGGATCATTGTTTTGATTTCAAAATGGTTGTTACTTTCACAGAGGCAGTAAGAGGTGGGATGTTGTGCCTAGGGCCAGAGTCAAGCATAGACCCTTGGAAGCACTGAAGGAGAAGCTCAGGAAAATGAGAATGAGTTCCTTTTTGGGTGACTTTCATCATAGCAGAGAGGCCCCCACTGTTCTCACAGCCTTCTGGCAAGTTCCAGAACCAGCATCTCTGGATGAGGAGATGGAGAGAGTGGTCTGATGTTGCTGTTGTGCTGTAAATCCAGCTTCCCCTCCCTCCCCAAGAAGAATGCCCTTCCCTGTGCACGCAGGATTTTCTCTCGTCCCATTGAGAGTGGGCTCTGTGCCACTTTATACTTTGGAGAATCATTAGTAGAAATCATTAGCTCTAATACAACCTCCTCCATAAATCTCCCCTGCACCTGGATCATTTGTCCATGCCTAATTTCCATCTCCCTAATTTTATGATTTGTCCCTCATTTGATGAGGGTTCCTTCCATTAATTGTGTAGTAAGTGCTTCCAGATAAAGGGCTGAGGAGTTGACCCCATCTTGGAAAGACATGGTTTGGGCTTTTTTTTTCTGAAGGATAGAGTCCCTCTGAAATATTCTTGCTTCCCTTTCAGAGGGCATCACTCCAAATCTTAAAGGCACCACAGCAGCTTCCCACAGGGAAAATGCTTCATTCAGACAAATCCTATTCATTGGAGGCACTGCAAGGCAGATGAAAGCAGCAAAGCTCAAGTCCAAGGTGTCCTCTGCCAGAGTAAGAAAAGTCTTGTAGGCATTATCTGTACAATTCCATTCAGACCAAGGAATAAACCTCTGCTTTTTCCCACTGGACCCCTCCTAATTGTCATACTTTGAGTATGCTTTAAGTTTTGCTTTTCTCCAAAGCAATTCTGTATCCTCCAACAAAAATCTCCTCTGATGAACCTTTTCATGCTGTGTTAGGCTGCACCAGAGATCCTTGGCAATCTGTGTGATAATTGGCAGGGAGGGAATTGGTCGAGTCGCTTGAAGAAGGGACTTTGCATCAGGCCCACAGAGCTCTTTTTCCAGCTTTTATGAAGATGTTCTGGGTGGTCCACAAAAAAGCAGCTCTTTCTCCAAGCCTCTGTTGCCATCTGAATAAGATGGTAATACTAGCAGTAGGGTGCCATGAGAGTTTAATTAATTAATTTTCAAATGTTGCGAGATCTTCTGATGAAATTCACCGCATCAGCACAAAGTCATTTAATCTGTATCACATACTGAGATCCCAGTAGCAGGAGCATCCCAAATGCATGGGAAAACTGAAAAAAAGAGGAGCAGCCAAACTTTCCGAGCAGCTTGACAAATAGTTTGTACCTCTGGAAAACAGGAACATTTTGCAAATTGAATCATTTGTGCAAGAGTGTGAGGCAGCTGAAATGGCTCACGCTGGGACAGACACAGCTCACTGGAGTGCCCTTAGGGCTGGGTCTGACACACTGGCTCTGCTCTGCAGTGGTGAGTGTGTTTCTCCTCATACCTGTCCCATGTTTGACATGGATGTCAGAATATTCACTGAGATATTCACAGCTTGATCCAAAACTCAATCAGAGAGTCCAAAAGCTTCCTTGAAGCAACCAAGGCTGTAAATGGCACGGGCAGCAGAGCTGTTGGATTCTCAGCACCTCTCTTCTTTTTCCTTTAACTGCTGATTTAATTGTGAGGGTCTGTCTGTGCCATTCTTGCCCTGGAGCTCTTTTCTCCCGAGTCTCTGTCCACTGTGGGGACGGTACAAATTCAGAAGAAGGGCGTAGGAGAGGAGGGAGGTGCAGAGCTAGAAGCAGCTTGCACATTTTACAGGTAACATTATCTTTTATTGGCATCCTAAAAAGAATGTCAGGCACTAGAGTGGAGGATTTTTTTTTTCTCAAATTTCTGCTTCGCTGCTATTCCATTGCAAGATTTTTATCACATCTGTGATGCCAGGAGGGGCAGGCAGTGCTCAGTGACAGAACTGGCCATTCACAAGATTTCTGGAGACCTTTTGTCACATCCTCTGGAACAAATGATGAAGATCTCAATAAAATTTCTGTTCTAAAACTGGAAATACTCTGAGAATGAACAAGGCCCAGGCTTTTCCAGCTGACTCTGTAGCCAGAAGGTGCTCTCTGCTAGTCAGCCAGACCTACCAAGAGAGATCTTCCCATTGGTTTACAATCTGAAACAACTTCTGCAGGAGTTTACCAAGACTGATATTTTTAGGGGTCATCCAGGCCATGGAGTGCAACTGCTCTCCCTAAAAGCCAGTAAAGACATTTCTATCGATGTCTGGGTCAGCAGGATCATTTTCAGTGTCCAGGCACTGCTGTCTGACCAAAATTATTTCTCAGAGTCCAGGCAACTCTTCTCACTGACACATTTCATGTGAGAGTTGACATTGCTTCTCATTTTCACCGTGGCTCAGTTCTCTCTGGCCAAAGTTTATGGTAAGACAAGACCTTCTAGACCAGCAGCATGAACTCTCAAACAAACAGGCTGACCTTACAGTATGTCTTCTCTTTCCTTCCATCCACCTGATTTTCCTTATGCCTCCCTTGCAGTGGGCAATAAAAATACAAAAATACACTCACTGCCTTGGCCAAAGCCACTGAAGATCAGGTAAGGACAGTTGTTCTCTAAGGACAGTTTTACTGTTCCCACAGAAAGCAAGGGTGAGAAAGTCTACCAGGTTTTGGAGGGCTTGGCTTTTTTCAGTTGTGAAAAACAGCAGAGAAAACGCTGCATTGTGACTTCCAGAAAAAAGCACTGATGATAGCATAGTCTCAGCTTTTCAGGACACCCAAGGCAGGTTAAATTCTGTCCAGCTAATGTTGAAAGTTGTAGGGAAGAATGTTTCAGCCGGTTCTGGCAAAAAAAAGGGCACAATGGGTAGCCATAGCCCAGCTTTGAGAATTTAGGTGAGTTGTTCTGAATCTCCTCCTTGGGGACTTTGCATGGTCACAAGCTGGATGTGTGGTGTAGCTGATGGAGGGCTGTACCCCCAGTGTGTGCAAAGAGCACAAATGTGGCTGGTGACAAAAGCAGGAGTACCTGAGAGAACAGCCACACAACGTGCCCCAGTGTCAGATAATGGGCTTGGTGGGGCTTTTTTTAGTTTTTTGGAGATTTTTTTGATTTTTTAATTTTGGTTTGTGGGGGGTCTTTTTGTTTTGTTTCGTTTCCATTTGGTTTGGTTTGGTTTTAGGTAGTCTGATTTTAACTATGTAAATTCATATAATTATATTCTGATGATCTAAACACTGTGGGTCTGAAGCAAGCACTGGAATTCCTTTCCAAAATAAATCCCAACAGCATTGAGAGGTCGGATCTTTCTTCTGCAGTTATCACACTGTGTTTGCATTTTATGCTTTGTGTGTGTGTGCACAAATGAGAGTGCCATTGCAGTGCTCAAAAATGTGTAGAAATGTGAATGGGGGCAAGTGCTTGTACATGAGAACATGGACAGGAGGTTTTGTGTGTGTGTTCGTGTGTGTGAGGACATACACACGTCTACAAACTTCTGTTTATGTGGCAGTATATATGTGTGGGAATGTGTACATGTATGTAATTTTGTGCTTGTGTGGGAGAGAGAAAGGGAAAACGTGGTAAAGTCATTTGAACCTGTTTGAAGGTCGGGTCTCCCCAAGGTTATCTGCTTTTTTTTCCCTTGAATCTGTAAAGTAATGGTATTCACACTCACTACTTGAGAAGTGTTTCTTTTTATAGCTCTTCCAGATGACAAATAATGCCTGTTTTTGAAGTCCTTTTTAAGTCATTGTTCCCTGGATGCAGATACCATGTTTGGGTGCAGGAGGGGAACAGAGCACAGAGCTATTTCCCCTTTCTGTCTGCAGGGAGCTTTACTGGGACTAGAGAAATTCCAGCCAAGATCATCCAAGGGGCTGCAAACTCACAGCACATGAGCTGACAGGACACCCTCTCCTTCAGGCCCCGGGATGCAGTGAGAGCAAAGCAGACACCCACCACAAGCTGCGATGCTCTGGGCTATGGAAGCTGGCAAATCCAGCTGAAATCAGTAGCAGAATTCCTGAAGGAATCCTCCCCAAGCTGAAGAATAAGCTGAACTGAGACTTGTGAGTGGACAGGTGTCTGGATCAGAGCTGCCCCTTATTGGGGGTTAGGGTTGAATAATAAATTTGGCCCATCTTGAAATATTTTGGGCACTGTTGCCCTCTGTGGGCAGCGTGGATGTGTGGGCAGCACACAGAGCTTTCCCCACTTCCCAGAGAGGTGCCTGGCTCCCACTGGGGTTCCCAACACTGTGCTGCAGGCACTTGGTGATACTGTTCTGTCACCACAGAGTCAGCCTGTGCTCTTTTTAAAACTAGCATCCTTTTCCTTGCCTTTCCTAAGTGTTTTGGTTACTGGCTCTGTGCTCAGCTGTGCCTAGAAGCTGTTGGGTGTTGTTTGAGCACAGGAGTTCAGCAGGATTTAGTGTATTCAGTGCTGCTTGCCCAGGGACAGACGAGCTGTGCATCCCACGGAGCATTCCTGCTCCTCCCTCCTTGTGGAAGAGGTTTTGTGTGCTCATCACCAGCGCACAGCGAGCTGATCCCTGTCTCTGGAATCTGATTTCCTCTCCTCCCTGCACATGGGATAGCTGAGCTCTTTCTGCTGGTCAGATCCCAAGGTGTGCCAGAAGCTCAGTGTGCCCAGTGGCTACGACAGGAATTTTCTGGAATGACAACAGAATGGGTGTCTCAGGATTTGGGCCAAAGCAAATTGCAGATACCTATGAAGGTGGTCAGCTTCATGTTGGAAAAAACTCAGGAGAAATGTTTTTTCTGAGCACATTGGAAACACAGAGAACAGAAAGGGGACAGAAAGATTCAGGAAGTAATCCAGGAGAGGACAGGGAGAAAGCTTGGTTGAATGGATAAATGGGCTGTGAGCAGGAAACGATATCTGACTTAATGTCTTAGTCAGACAGAAAAATTAGATGGTGTAAACTGATCCTTCCTGCAAGGGGTGCTGAACTTTTTTGGTGACTTTAGAAGGCCATGTTTACAGTAACTCCATCTCGTGACCATGCTATAAAGCCAGGCTCTTTGGGCAGGGAGGAAGGAGCATTTAATGAACACACACACACCTGCCTACATGGGCAACCTGGCCTTGTACTTACTGGGCTTTTTTATTATAAGATTGTACTTTGCTTTTTAGCATAGAAATATAAAATATGCATGCATATGGCTTATCAAAGATGATAACATTCACAGGTAAGGGAACATAAGTCCACTTTATAGCAATAAATTATCCTCCCCACCCTTCTGGACTGATTAGCAGCTGTGTCTCACCAAAGGTTTCTAGAATTTTCCTTTTAATTTTTTACCTGAATTGTTTTCTCCATTTTAGCTACACTCATAGGGGTATTTTTATGGAAGTGCCTACAAGGATTCCTGACTGTTGTTCCCACTGAGCCCCTAAAATTGCTGAGTCCATTTTGAGTCTGTTTGATTATCAGAGAGTGTAATTTTAATAACAAGAGGCAAAGTTTGCACTAGATTTCCATTCATCTACAGGAAGTTACCCCAGTTTGCTCTTAGGGAGTCTGAGGTTTAACATTTAGGGCTCTTCAGCTAAAGTTAGGATATTAAAATCTGGCTATAAGTCTGCTGGGCACAGTTTGATATGCACTATTATATAACCTGTTTTATCATATAAACCATTGAAAGCAATAAGCTATTTCAATCCACGGAAAAGCAGCGTGTCTCCAATAGCACCAACCCAAATTTATTGGTATAGGGGTATGATTCAAGTCAAACTTTAGTTTAATAGGTAACCAGTGAAGTTGCTACAGTAATTATCAGTGCAGTTCCAGAGTAAAATTTGCCTGGTTGAACCATGCTGGTATTTATGTTGGTTCAGACAAATGTATTTTACTTTGCCATTTCAAATGCTCAGAAGTGTGGTCAGGTCCTGTGTCTCAGCTGGGAAGAGGGGAACAATGAGCTGTAATAATTCAACCACCTGGGATAATCTGTACATACCCTTAGTGTACTGGCAAGCCCCAAACCTTTACTACACATTTTCATGTTATTATCTACTTTTTAAAGTACATGAATCAATTGTGGACACTCAGATTACTTCATAATGGTCCCAGAGAGAAACAGAGTAATAACAGAGGATAAGTATGGTTTGCATAGAACCAAAAATCCATAGTTTTCTCCTAAATACACTGAAGGGATTATCTGGGTTTGTGAATCATGATTCAGATCTTAAGAATGTGAGATACACCCCCGAAAGCAGATGGTTCAACAGTTACTCAAAACTCTTTGATACCACTTGGGACCTTTCCAGTAGTTCTGGTTGAGCAAGTGCTTTAGCTGCTCCTCTGCTCTGGGGCTGCCATGAGCAGCAGAGCCAAGGGACCTGTAAAGACATCAGGCACTTCCCACCTTAAATACCCTGCTGACTGTGGCAATATAACTGGCCCAGTCTTTTTACATCCAAAGGCTGTTCCTGATTCCTTTGGTCAAGTTTTGTATGCGTTTATCACCTTCCCTGATATCTGAATTAGAGCAAGGACTTTGGGACTGGGCCTGGGACCATTCCTGAGTGGTGTATAATAATAATGATGGCTCCAGCATGCAGAAGGAGCCAGACTGAGCTGGAGTCGCTGGGGAGCTGCTTCCAGCTTGTCCCAGGACTGAGTGCATGGCATGGAGACGGCGTGGAGGCAGGTCCTTGGTGTGCTGGGTGTGTCTGCTGCTCGGGACAAGCCCTGCGCTCACACACAGTGCTGCAGTGACCTTTGGATTTCCATTGGTGTCCCAGTACAGCTCATTTGTGACGTTGGAGCAGGAAGGAGAGCTGGAACCAGACCAAAGCAGAAACAAGCAAAGTCTGCCCAGATCTAGTATCCTGAGAGTGCACTGAGGTGCCTGCTCTCTGCATGGCATTCCCAGGTGGAGTTAGGACGTGGGGTTGGGTGGGGTTCCCCCCAAACTCACATAGGACCTGTAGTTCCACATACCAGCCAGCCTGGGATCCAGAACTATTCCCTCTGCTTCCTTATTTCCTGCTGCTCTCAGATGTGTCTTTCACAAGGAAATTGAACTTACAGAGCCAGATGCCACTGTCAGATCTGGGTGGCAGAAATGTGAGGCAAAGTCAGAAGTCTGGATGTGGGAACTGAGAGTGGGAGGGTGGGACATGAGCTTTTATGAAGGATCATTTTATGAAGGTGAGGAGGTTCTGCTGATATTGGTAGCATACTAGAGGACAAATGTTTCTTCCCTTTGATCTAGAGCCTGCTTCACCCTGTAGGATTTTCACAAGAGGATTTATCAGCCTGTACGTTTGTTAAGTTGAAGCCAGAAAGGGAAAATAGTCCCTTCAGTCTTTGCTAGGGGAAATTGCTCTGTGTGAAAACCTAGAGCACAATGAGAAATAAATAAATTGAAACCCAGAGCTGAGAAATAAACAATCCCAGTGGGAATAGTGTGATCACAGGAAAATAAGAACAATAAATTGCCCTTCTCTGAGGTTTCAGGGCTCTTAAAAAACATCAAATAAGTCTCATAGCTCCTTCCGAATATAGCAGCAGTGATCTTCTCCCCCCTGCCCCTTCATCCCATTTTACAGATTAGGATGTTGAGGTACAGTGACAAAACAGTTGAAATGGCACTTGCAGTGTTTAGAACATACGTCCACCTCACAGTTTTATTTTAGAGATACCTGAGCAGCTTGATTTTAGAAGAGTATGGCTGTCTTAGTACAGTGATCTGTCTGGTATAATTTTCCACTGCTTGCTGAACTTACTCAGCAGTAGCTTAGGTATCTTTAACCAGCATTGTACTGTGCAGTGTCGTCATACTCTGTAATCCTATTCATTTATTCCTAGGACCAGTGTGATTTTCTCTCTGACCTCTTTTATATCATGGAGTGAAGAATTGCCCCAGCCTCTATTCCAGTCTGAGCAAATCAATCCGGATGGGAACTGGCCATATTTTCCTCTCCTCAAGTTCTAGATTCATTTTTCTAGAGAAAATGTTCCAGGCTCATTCTCTAATCCAGCTTCAGAGTGATGCTTCTTGGCTTTGCTAGGCTGTGTAACCCCAAGCATGGCCTGTTTGTCATAAGAGTTCAGAACATGAGAAAAAAATCTTGTGAAGGAGAGAGGGGAGGCAGGTCCTCCTGTCCCTGGGGCCTCTGGGGGTTCAGAGAAACGGGCTGGGAGGTGCATGAACCAGGCAGCAAGGAGAGCACACCTCAAACGCAGCATTGCCAAAAAGCAAGTCTGGTCTGGACTTCACGTGTGCAGAAAGGGCACTGGCCTCAACCAGATCATAAAGAGCCTTTCTGAAGTGCAGGTTTTACTGTGTGCCATGGCTGCAGGAGGGGGCTGTGAGCTCCTCAGAGGGCAATGGTTGGTAAGCAAACTAGCCATAAATACATCAGCCAGTGGATTAGTAAGTGGTGTGGGTGGGTGTAGGACATGTGCATACATATACATACAGACATGCATCCACATGCATTCCTGTCTCTGCCAAGCTTATGCTAAGTGGTATCATTGAAACACAAACTGCCAGATGAGTTAGGATCTTTGGGTGAAAGTGTGTATGTTTGAAAATATGGCAATAACAACATTTCCTTTGAACAGACCAATGGGTACAGCTACCATTGCACTGCAGACGCTCACCAAAGAGCGGCTCCGATCAATCTGTGTGCTGAACCCGGTGAAACAGGTCTGCAAATGGAATTTGTTGGTGAACTGATGGTAATTACACTGCAGCTGAAGGCAGCTTGCAGACTTGAGGCTCAACTCAAAAGTCTGAAGCAGATTTACTTATCATTACTGCTGCAAAGCCCCGTTCACTTTGAGTTGGTTACACGCTGCTCTGAGAAGAGGGAAGAGGCAAATTTGGAAAAAGAGGGATAAAGTTTGCCTAAAAATCAGCATTTAGGTTCCCTCATTACTTGCAAGCAGTAATGCATTTTTGAACACAGATTATAGAGAACTGCTGTTCTAATAGAAAAAAAAAAATCACATATTTCAAAGGGAGAGGAAGACCCTGGGTGTACTACAGAAGAGTAGCATGCAAAGATGTGATGCAGAGATACAATACTTAAAGAAAAAAGTAGTGAGCGTCTATGGGCTCGATCCAAAAGCCTACTCAAACTGATTAGAGTCCTTCCCCAGACTTCAATGGGATCAGGCCCCTGATATTTCATAAACACAGATAGATATTTAAAATTATTTGAGAAAGTTAAGATGATAGAGAGATTGTCAACTTCCAGCAGTGGTGGTTAGATAGTGTAACACCCTCCTCCTAGGAGATGCTACATCAAGATGATCAGGGAATTATGTGCATAAAATAAATCCTCAGGCTTCAAGATAAGAACACACAGCAGTTTCTTGCCATATGGTTCAGACTAAAATTCCTTGCTAGCCCAGCTCAGATTCTCTTCCTTCTCCTTCCTGATATGTTCCAGCTGAGCTCAGCTATTCCTGGGCTGGTTCTAAGCATATTAAGAAAAATCTATGTCAGCGCCCAGTGTATTTTATTTTCTGTAATCTGAGCCACGCAGGCAACCAAACCCTCGTGCTGCTTGCTGTTACACTCTGCTGGTGTCCCGGTGTCCCCGTCAGCACCTTGGCGCTGCCCATGTGCAGCCAGCAGCACAGGAGGGCCCTCACTCTGCTCTCTGGGGGGATATCAGCACGAGCCGAGCCTCAACACACAGCCACAGCTCCGTTGTATGTATGGCAGATTTAATATTGACTTCAGCAGAACGCTGGAAAAATCTCACAGGAAATAGCTGATTAGAGAAGAGTAGTAGTTTAGGTCAAAGCGAAGAGAAATCTCCTCATCCCATTGGGATAGATGATTTTGATCAATTTTTTGCAGGGGCCAGTGTGGTGTGTGTCCATTTTACATGAATGAGGGGAACGAGCTGAGGGCGGGGGTGCGGGAAGGGAAAGAGCAAGCAGTTAATTTGGCTGAATAAAGATAAAAGAATGCGAGCGCCACCGAGTTTGCTGTTTATCTGGACATTGTGTAATGTTGCAGAATCAGATGTGGCTCTCTGGCTTTAGCACAGAGATGCCCAGGGAGAAATCCAGCCTTACTCCTGTGAATAATGGGTTTTTTAGAGGGGACTTCCTGATGTCTTCTCCTCCCCACAAGGTATCCACTTTGCAAGCAAATTTGTGGCACTCTGGGCTTCCTAAATATTTTCCTTTGATCTGAGGAATTAATTTTTGTTTCCACCCCACCGCAGGGCAAAAAAAGGGCATGGAAATGCCCGGGTGCCTTAGCATAGAGCCTGTCCTTTCAGGGGAGAGAATGGGTGCTTGGCAGAGGGGAGAGCCCAGACAGCCCAAATTCCTCCAAAGTTAACTTAATCCTTTTCGGTTGGGATGGAGGTCTGTCATTTAGAAACAAAGGAGGGAGGAGAAAGCTGCAGAGGTTATAAGGAAGAGCAAAGCCCCGGGATTGTAGAAGGTCTGTGAGGTCCCACCAGGTCTGAATTGATTAGTATTCAGTATTTATAATATCTCCATAATGGTAAAACAAAAGAAAACAAGCCCAGAGAATGCATTTTTAATCATCAATCACTGCTCTTTGTTTGTCATGAATGAGCAGCGAGGGGAAATAGTCTCCCATAATCACCTCCCTTCACATCTCCTGCCACACAGGCCTTGCTGGGTGTGCTAAGAGGGAAATAAATAAACAAGCAGCAGATCTCAAAATAAATCCCAGAGACATGGGTGCTACGTGGGTTATCAGACCCACACACAGGGGTCTTGTTGAGGGTACAAAGTGAGGGAAGGACATTTACAAAGCATGAAAACAAAGACAAAGCATACTGTGGCATTAAATGCAAGGAGAAAAAAGGAGGATTGGAGTTACAGAGGGGCAGCAGGTGAAGGAGGAAGCTTTTCAGAGAATGATCAGTGGTGAAACAGTGAGCAATAGCATGTCAGAATAGGGATTTCTCATGGGAAATACAATATTAGGATGGAAAGCTTGAAAAGCATCAAATCTAAAAGGATTTCAGCCTTTTCAGTATCTGAGGATCATATAATTTTAGGATTTTCAAATGAAAAAATTATTTTTCTCAAGAATAACATTTGTGCTAGGGAAAAAATATTGAAAAGCCCATTGTTTCCATTAGGAGCCCCCAAATCCATGTCTTATCAGGGACAGCACTATGCTGAACTTCTCCAATGGGATCCCTGCTTTGATCTTGCAGCAGTTCTCACAGGGCCTTTATTGTAGTCCCAAACGCCTCTCGGGAGGAAGGGAAACATTATAATTCTCCCCTAATAAGTGAGATAACAGGCTTCTGGGAGGGTACAGCCCAAATTTTCTAAAGCATGGCTGGTGACTCCACACCCACTTGGCACGTTTAGATGAGTGCTCCCAGCGTGACAGGAGAGCAGAGCCATCAGATCAGCCTGTAAGGAACAGACACGCTACATCTGAATCCTATTGAAAAATAATAAAAAGGTAATGACTTTGTCATTACTGGACATGGGTTTGTCTGTTGGCGAGGGGGGAGGAAGGGGAGGTTTTCTGCATTCAGGCCATAAATAACGTTTCCCATTATCCTGTGCAGTTCTCCCGCATTCCTCAGGCAGCCCTTGGTTTGCCTCCATCTCAGTGGGGCAGTGAGAAACTCCCACACCATCCTGCCAGGCTGGGAAAGGGAGACACTTGTGTCTGTGTCCCAGGGCCAATATTTAGTTGGAGACACTCAAAATGGCACATCTCAGTTCAGCAGGTGAGGTTTGCTGGTGAGATACTGAAGGGAGGGACCTCAAGAACTGCTGTGACTTGGGACCCATCAGGAAAATTGCAGCATTTAAACTAAAGGTGTGTTTTTAAGTCAATAGCCCAAAATGTAGATACCTACAAGGATATTTTTAAAACTGCCTTTATATAACTAGCTTGATATAATTAAGAACTGATTTAAGCTCAAATAAAATAACCCCATCTTGCACCCAAATTGAAGTCCCCACACTGAGAATTGCATCTGCTGAGCTAAATTAGTCAGAATATCAGGGCAACTTTGTGCTGTAAACAGACATAGAGCTGTGGAGGATATTCCAGTTCTGTGTCCAGCTCTGCCACTGATTCACTGTGTCCCTAGGCAAGACTCTTAGGTTTTCCATCTATAAAGTGTAATAAAATCTATGTAGGTACCAGGTGATGTAGTGCCTAATTAATTAGTAAATTAATATAATGAACTTGAAGGTCTGTATCAGCACAAATGAATTGTTAATATAAATTTTTATTATTTATTGCTATTTAGTTGATTATTTTCTAACACAGACAATTACAAACATACGTCACACTTGAATTCCAGTTTTATTATTGTTGTTGATTATTTATTATTGTTTCCTCCTGTATTTATTTGTTACCTTTAGTAGTCTCTCTTAAGACCAAGCCCTAGACCAGTGAATGTTACTCAGACATGGAATAGTGAAGTCACTGGGAAATTTTGGGGCAGAACTGGGGTTAAATGCTGGGTGTTTCTTGTTAAGTGTCAAGTCTTTTACTTGAACCTTCATATATATTTGAGGCAAATAAAACAGGTAAGGACAAATTCTGAGCAGAGTAAATTCTTCTATACACTCATTTATACCAACCAAAAGTCAGTATCAGTCTGTAGACCTTTAATTAGGTCCACAAGGTTTCAATATTTATATAACATACTTGCATACTGATATTAATCATATGGCAAAGACGTTTCAAAATGCAGAGCCTGATCCTCTTCAATATAAATAATTCTTGCCCCAGTAGTGCCAGTGTGAAGCAATGCCTTCTCTGCACAGAGGATTTGGAGCAGGGCACAATGGGGATCTCACCAATTTCTTCTTCTGAAATGGGCACATGCAAAGAAATAGCTGCCTGTGACAAAAAGGCACTTGACAAAAATGACCACATGATACTCCTTGATTACTTGTGCCACTCCAAATAAAATATGGAAGTGGATAATATTGCACTTGCAACTGAAAAAATGCCTCCTCCTCCTCTGCAATTACTTTTAATTTTCCATTATGAAACTAAGTAAATACACAGGCTTTTTATAGTGCATGTCTGAGTGATTTCTTCATTCTTCCAGTGAGTTGTGAAGCAGGATCAGAGGTCCTGGACAGCACCCTGCTCTGTGCTGGGTTTGGAGAATGTCACTCCTGACGCCTTATGGCTCTTGGGTAGCCCACATGGGATATGACTGAGCCAGTCCAGTTGGGTAGTTTGGTGAGTCTAGACCTCATCCAGCTCCTCATTTACCAGAGATCAAGTGTTTCTTTGAGGAGTTAATGTGGATGTAGGCCTATGGAGAGCATGTCACCTGCTCGGAGTGGGTGGAACAAGGCGCCTCAGCCTGAGCACTGCCCTGAGCCTCAGAGCCATGGGAGCTCCTTTGCATTCCTTCCTCTGCCCTTCTACTGAGAGCAGGGTGACCTGAGGACAAAGGTAGAACCTCAGCATGTATTTCTCTGCTTACAGCATTTTAATCCATGCCCTTCTCATGTTGTTTTAGCATCATTTTTCTTGTGTGAGTAATTTTTTAAGGGTTTGTAGTTTTCTTAGGATGCACTTGCACAGCATAGCCAGATGGAGTGTTCTGGGGTATGTGCTGGGTGTGAATAAAATACATTAACCTCTACTCTGCAGTAAAGACACAGCCTGTATGCTTGACCCTGTCATCAGTCTACATGTTGTGCTCACTTCTGTGCTGAATGACTTGTATTACCTCCTCATGCTCACATCTCACTGCCCAGCAGCTCTCAAGGGGATTTGACAGACACCATGTCCTGCCTGCCTACACAGCTGCACCCACCCCACTCCACAGGGGAAATGAGGGCTTTGAGAAAAGCAAAGCAACTTCTATGAAGTTAGGCTTAAGAGAAATTTCTGGGTTTAACCAAGAGTTGTGGACAGCAGACGACCTAACAATGAGTTTGGATGCTATCATTGCTAATTGCTGAATGATAAATAGCAAAAATGTGTCCTGCAACTTCAGTCCATCGAAATTCATTTGAAATATGTAGCTCAATAGAACCAATATCTTCTGGGCACTAAGCTTGCAGTGTGCAGGATGTCCTCTCCCCAAGGACAGCAACTAACAGCATCACCACATGCTATGGCAGCTAAAGAAAGGCTGGGAATGGATGAGACCTCTTTGGAGATGGAGGAGCGTGTGGAACCTGAGCTGCCAATGATCTTGTGCAACTGAACTGTTTGTTCAATGCTCAGGCAAGCAGGAACTTCTGAAGATGGGAACCATAACTGTGTAATGGCTCACAGGTTTAGTGCATGCCAGCAAATAAAACCATAAGAGGAAAGGAGATGAAAGTAATGGCCAAGATTCCTTTTGGATTTTTTTTTCCCACTGTCGTGTTGTATGCTTGAAACAGAAAGGGGCAAAACTGAGAGACATTTTCCTTAGAGGTCTTTGGTTAAGGATCTTCAATGCCATGATCTGGTTCAAGTTGAATCCTGAGCAGTGGGCAAGGAACCCCCATGGGCAAAACTGAATCTGTACTGAAGCATTCTGGCTCGCCAGATACATCTCAGTCAGCTTCTGTTTGAGGTTTATTGTTGAATTTTACATTACTGTTAAACCATACCATGGTCTTGCTGAGAGAGTAAATTGCATTTTGGAGGAAATCTGAATGAAATTGGGTGTTCAGATTAGCAAAAGGCTTTTGAGATCGTCCTGCTGATGGCCATATTGCTCCACTGATGGGCATGTTGCTCCTTTCTTGGTCTGTGTTTCAGACCCACTTTTCTGACAGATGCAGATGCCAGCACTTTTGGTTTGGGGGCAGTATTGACACAAGAACACAAAGGACTTGTGAGGGTGGTGCCTTATTACAACACTAAATTAGCTGGAGAGAGATTACTGCACCACTTAAAAGGAACTCCCGCAATGGTTAAATCTATAGAACATTTTCATCCACTGTTCAACACGGAAGTAAAATTGCTTTGGGTTGATGACAGGAAGATGCTGCATAAATAGTTAAGTATGCATCATTTGCAATTTGCTAAATTATATTCTTTCTATCTAGAAGGGGCTGTGTAAGGTGTCATTAGCTCCTGCTCTATCTGGCTGAGGAGCTGAGCACTCTGGGGCTCGCGCAGTGAGCATCAGAGGGCTGGCTGGGCTTTGAGGGAGCTGTGGTGTGGAAGGACACACAAAGCTGTCAGGGGCACAGCTCACAACGGTGTGAGAGCCTCCCACCACATCCAGGGAGCACAGGCAGAAGAGGGTCTGTGGTGATCAACAGGATCCCCTCAAAAACACTCGCCCAAGTGCTCTTCCTAACTAGGACAGCTCTACAGCACTTCACAATTAGGAAACTTCCAAACAGAAGGAAGACCATTCAGTCTGCGTTCAACACCCTAGATGAGAGAAATGCAAAAACATGAACAAGAGAAAATAGTAAGTAAATGCAATTAAAAGTAACTATGCAGGTTTAATTAAAGAGCCCTATTCTCCCAACCCTTCATTCTTCAGGGATGCCTCATAAGCAAGAATTCATAGCTTGGGACCTGCTCTCTTTTACTTTTGTAAGAAGAAGTTGGGACATTTACTTTCATAAGTACATGGGTTTTAACCTGGCAGTGTCTCTCAAGCATACCAAACTCAAGAAGCTTGCTGGTTGTATTTTCAGCAATTTATAAATACTTGCCACAGTTATTAGAACAGTTTCACACAGTCCTATTTACTTTAATAATCCCACTTTCATGTCTTTTTTCTTGCTTTCTTATTGTGAACGGGTAAAAATAAATAACTACAGAATGATAAATCCCAAACAATATGCAAATATACAAAAACTCAGATTTTGCAAAAGACACCGGCACTATAAACATTATTTCCACTAAATATGTCTCTGCACTGTAAGTTTGGCCTGGTTAGTAGAAGTCTAGTCTTTACAGGGACCTAAATATTTAACTCAATTGATGCATATTCCTAAACTTGACTGCTCAAAATTCATGAGTCAGACTCCACTCCTCCCTGAGCTGCCAAATCACAGGAATTTCACAAAAGCCATTAAAAATTTATTTCTTTGGAAGTTTCCTATTTGTTCGCTGGCTTCTGAGGCTTTTGACAGCACTAGGCCACATTTCCAAGTGTCCTTGTGTAAAGGGAAGCGCGAGAAACGAATCATTCCAGGAGCTTGGAATCAAAAGAGAGCACCAAATACTGGAAGACTCACAATAAGAGCTCAAGACCTGGCAGTGGTCCCACACACGCTCATGTATGTGAGTCACTTTTACTCACATGAGTAGTCACATCAAAATCAGAGGAATTAGCCTATTATTATTAGTTATTATTATTTATGTGTGTAGCAATAGCACATAGGAGTTGTGGTTATGGAGCTGGGCCACATTGTGCAAGGCACTGACAAATGCAGAGCAAAACCATGGTTTCTGCCCCAAAGAGCTGATGGTGTAAACACCAGACAAGAGGCAACAGGTGGAGACAGACACAGACAGGGAAGCGCATGGGAAGAGCAAGGCGCTCCTGCAAGGGCTGCTGTGTGGGTGTGCTGATGCGGAGTTCCCTGCTGCCAATGAGCAAAATTATCCAGGAGCGTTCAGGTTTGCCTGGCTGTGGCCTGGAGCCCAAACCCTGCAAGCCCTACAGTGGAGGCAGATCCACCCCAGAGTCTGGGCAGGCAGGCAGCTGTGCCTCCAAAGCCCCGTGCCCCGTGCACGGTGCCAGAGAGCCCAGGCTCTCTTGGCTCCTGTAGAGGCAACCAGGGGATGACAGAGAAGATCTCTGTGGATGCTTGTACGGAATCACCACCAGAAAATGTGCACATGCAACTGTAATGTATACTCACTGTCTCAGTGAAATGAAAGGTGGAGCTGGGGAAAGTAGTTTAGCACAGAAATGTGATGCCTGCCTGTTGGAAATTCAGGTGTGTGAGAACTCTCGTCTCTGATCCTGCAAAGACATCTCCCAAAACCAGCCTAGTCTACAGCGCTGCTCATAGTTTGCACATTCATTCCTTGGCATTTTTGCTATGATCCAGACCTGCAAAAGTTAGTCCTGTGTGCAACTGCCAGCAAAGCCAGCACGGCCAAACTGCGAAATACTACAGTTGTAGATCTGAGACAACAGATAGTTCTAAACTTGAGTGAAATCCAGACAAAGAACATTAGCAAAAGAAAAATACTGAAGTTTAGAAGTTTGTAAAATAGCAACTGAATATCACGCCTATGAAAGCCAGCAAGAGAATGAAGCGGTACACACAACCTAGTTATTTGTCATCTCCATGGAGTTTAGTGTCAGGGAACTAAGGTGAACGGGGTCAGCAGGCTGCAAAATAGAAAATTTTATAAAATTGACAGCGGTTCTCTGGGAAGGAGGACGGATGGGTAAGAGGAACCGCTGGTGCAGGAGCAGGGTAGGGGACAGGCAGCTGCGCGCGCGGGCAGGGAAATGGGGACACTTTCTCGCCTTTTCCCTTGCCAGGGGAGGGTGATCCAGTCCGTGTTTTGCAGGTGCCTCTCCCTTGACTGCCTGCCCTGCCTGCCTGGAGACCGAGTCCGCTCCGTGCCCGCTCCCTCCCGCCGCTCCCCCCTTCCCCACCCCGGGCGGGCCGGGGCGGGCGGCGGCGGGCTCCAGGCCGGGTTTTGCGCGACGCCCGCCCTCCTGTTAGAAATAGGAAAATTCAATAATCAAAGCAAAGGGGAGCGCGAGGAGGAAAAATCCGGGATCAGGGCAAGTTTGATGGCGCATGCGCGCTGCTGCCTCCATCCCAAACACACACACATTTCCCTTGACTTGGAAAGTCAACCAAAGCAGCCCCAAGTGCAGGTAAGCCCGTCCGCTCCCGCCCGGCCCCGGCCCCGCCGCCGGCAGCCCCGGGGCCGGGGCGCTGCGCGGGCGGGCGGCGCTGCCCGGCAGGTGGGCAGCGCTCCGCGCTCCGAGCCGCTTCCCGTGGGGCAGCGCCCACCTCCGAGGGCAGCGGGCAGCCTCCGCGGGCACCGGCCGACAGCGGGGGCAGCGGCGGCCGCCCGGCCCCGCCGGAGGAGGGAGGTGCCGTGGGGGGCCGGCGGCGGCGGCGGCGGGGTAGCGCCGTGCCCGCTCGGCGGCGGAGCCGCGGCCGCGGCGGCGCCCGTCAATTTCCAAGACTTTGGCAGGAGCCCGGGCAGGGGACGGGGGAACACGTGCTCCCGCTCCGCGCCGAGGGCAGGTAACCGCAGCCCCGCCGCGCCGCACCAGCCGGGGGTCCCGGCGAGGCGCTGAGAGGTGGGAGGGGAGAGGCGGCAGCAAAGTTGGGCGAGCGGCAGCAGGAGCGCTCCGCGGACAGGGCCGGGTGCGGCGGGGCGAGCGGTGCCGGGGAACTTTCTGCAAAGTGGCCGGGCCGGGGTCGGCAGCGCTTCTCCCGGTGCCCGCAGCGGCACGGCCGCGGCCCCCCCAGCAGGGTCGCGGTGGGCAGGGGCCGCGGCGGCCGGGAGCGCGGGTCGGGGCAGCCGGTGCCCGGCCCCCCGGGCGAAGCAGCAGGTTATTTTTACCCGGTGGTATTTGCAGAATGTGCAGCTGATTTGCCATCCGGAGCCAGGAAGTTTCCCCCTTCCGCCTCCTTCCCCTTTCCCCCTTTCTTTCCCCCGTGCGCGGCGGGGTAGTGGCGGGCGGGGGGGACGGCCGAAAGGGTGGCGGCGGGTGGGGGGCACGGGCCGGGACTCCCGGGGGAGCGGCTGCCCGCGCCGCAGGCTCTGGGCACGGGGAACAGGTGTCCGAGCCGTCACTCATGAGCCGGGCGCTGGGGGGGCGCGGGGCGCGGGCGGGGAAGGCGGGGAGCGGTGCCGTGCTGGGGCCCGAGCGGCGCCGGCCGCGGAGCGCCGGTCCCGGGGAGCGGAGGAGCGGCGAGGGGCAGCCGGGGCGCGGGGCAGGGGCGGGCTGGCCGCGGCCCGCAGCGGCGAGCGAGCTGTCAAGAAGCTCGGGCGGGCGCGGGACCGGCGCTGCCGCTCGCCTCGGGGCCGGCGCCGTGAGCGCCCGGCCGTGCGGCGGCAACTTGTGCGGCAAACTTTGAGGGGTGGGCTGCGGCCGGGGCCGCTCCGAATCACGGCGGGCTGGATCGATCGCCTCGAGCCCTGCTGCTCTTTCGGGTCGGAAAGGTGAAACTTCTCAGGAGCTGCGCGTCCACCTTGTGTGTGCCCCCTCCTGTCCGCGCTGCACTGCACAGCGGGTCCTGGCAGCTCGCTCCCTGGAACAGTAGCTGTCTCTCCCCAAACTTCATTGATGAATTTATTTCCTCTATTGATTTGCTGACTGTCAGGCTGGTATAATTTCTTGCGAAGGTTTCGGACTTCTCATTTCAGAAGTCTTGCCTGCTTCCCATCTACCTTTTATCTGTGTGTCGCTGCCACCTTGTTAGCTACCCTAAAGGTGGCTTGGAAGAGTTTATGGGAGAATATTGTTGAACTTCAGTAATCAAGTTTCCAGATCTTATGCCTCCTGTTTAATTTATTAGACTAGTTATTTATTCTGTTGATGATAATCTGTTGCTGGTTTCTATGGAGATGTTAAACTGATCTCTTTCAGAAATCAAACTCCATATGCACTAAAACGTTTAAAGGAGCAGCGTCCCCTTTTGTTTTCAGACTTTGTACCTTTTCAGCGCTTTTACTGGGCTCCTGTATATTTTATATATTAAAGCCTGAAGTTGGAGCTTTGAGTAAGACAGAACTTATTATGGCTAACAGAAAGTCAGGGCTTTGATCCTTTTTTTTGCATCATCATTTAAAACAGATCATTTTTCCCCCCTCATCACACAAGATAGCAGAACCCTTTCAAGATCAAAGCGTCCAGCTACAAACTATTGTTTAAAAAAAAAAAAAAAACAGTAAAAGAGACAGTTAAATTAGGGGGATGTTTCCTTAATCTGCTTATTTTGTTCTAAAGATTTTTTTTTTTTAGCTTTGTCAACACAACAACAACAGAAACTTGTGGCAACTATATTGTTATTTTTATACCTTCCAAGTCTTTTTAAAGTTAAAATAAGTTCAAAGTCAAATATCTCCAAAGATAAAGTGCTTGTTAGGGTGTTTTTATTACTTGGTTTCTAAATGTGGAAGGTCAGAATCCAGAAAGCTACTGCATTAGAGAAGGTTTTAATAGTCTTTGTCTCATCTTAATGAGAGAGCAATCTAAAAAACATTTTCCCTGCAACGTTTATAAATTATTTCCAAGAAGTCTCTCTGCATATAACTCAGTTTTCATTATTTCTTAACTTGTCCATTGCATTATTACATGTGATTCAGTGTGATATCACTTTAGAACTGAAGTAATTGAGGTGAGAAATTTTTTTTTATGCTTAAAATTTGAGAAGTCCTGGTAAGCCGGTGTGTTGATCAGGTTGATGCACAGTGCACACCAGTTGTGGGGTTTTGCTCGTCTTTTAGAGAAAAGTTAAAATATTTGCAAAAAATATACTGCCAACACAATGCATGTTTAACACAGTACAAGAACCCCTTGTTGTACTTTCTTTTAGTGTATCTTCAAAATGTTTCCACTCCCTAAATGAGAGATATTTTTCTTCTTGGTGTCCTTCTATACTGATCCTAAAAATAAAAGAATAATCCTAGAGGAAATAGCGTATGTAACCCTTATAACTCATATATATTTGTGTGTGTATATACATTTATATTTCTCATATATATATATACACATACATACACATATATGGAAAACATCAAGTGGTTTATGATCTGTCCATACTAGACTTAAATATTTTTCCTTGTAAATTGTTTCCTTTTTTTTTTTCTGTGTGTGTGTGTGTTTGTGTGGGTGATTTGATGTGTGGGAGATCATTTAAAATTTTTTGTAAGTATTCTGTTTATTTGTTTGATTTGAATTGCAAACAGAATTGACTCTGACAAGTAAAAAGAGGAGGGGGAAAAAAGGAAACACTATGGCTTTAAACTCAGGAGTTTGCATATTCTCCTTGTATCTTTCCCCTTTGCTAATTATTGTGTTGTTTTCAGAGCAAATATGTCATATCCATGGCGACCAGGCAGGTTTATTGTCTTTCAGAAGCAATAGCTCACATAAGTAATTAATGAC
Organism: Melospiza georgiana; assembly: GCF_028018845.1. NCBI lineage: Eukaryota > Metazoa > Chordata > Aves > Passeriformes > Passerellidae > Melospiza > Melospiza georgiana. Next base: position 9,894,621 of record NC_080451.1, read on the forward strand.
TTCTTTTTTTTTCCTCTGGCTTAGGTTAAACAGATCATTCAAGGAAAGTCATATCTCTCTCTCTCCTTCTCTCTCTTTTTTTTTTAGCCCAGTGACATAAGAACATGAGTTAGAACAAGAAAATACTTTAACCAAGAAGTCAACAGCTTATTTTTCCTCATTTCTTTTTAAAAGATCTAAGTGTCAGCTTTCCACACACATGACATTGTCATTCTTGCAGTTTCAGAGCGAAGCCTTTGTACAGGGAACAGCCACTGAAATCTGGAGTTAAGTTGGTGTTGTGCAGCTGAGCAAAGTGTCTCTGGGTACATGTGGCGGGATGTTATTCTTGCTTAAGGGTTTTGCTGTGTACTGGGATTAAAAACGTCTCCCTCGCTTTCCCCCCCTCCCTCCAATTCTATCTCTATTAAAATCAGTGTTAAAATAAAGGTGTGTTTTTGTATCTTGCAGATTGTAATTCAAACAGTTTCCAGGAAAGAATTAGTAATTCATTTTTATATACAGCATATATACACACATGCTTGAGCTCCACCCAAAACAATCAAGCGAACTGGAAAAAAAACCTTATTTCCTTTTTTTTTTCAAGCCCAAGCAAACTTGCACAGTAACTTTCAAACGCTTATTAAAAATAGCCCCCCATTTTTGCAAGGAGTTTGCTGCAGGTATGAATCTTGTTCTTTCCCTTTCCAACTATGTTTCTTCCTATTAAAGCTGAATTTGCTATCTGTCCAAGCCAGAGGCTGGTTATGCACTGTGATTTACTGAGGTGATGGTTGCCCCCTCCCACACTCCCCCCAGCACCTTCACCCCCGTTTTGTTTTTGCTAATTTCATTTTCAGAAGGATTTATACACAGTCCAGCTATATAAATTCCTTGGGAGATAAAAGCGACACACACTTCCATAAACAAAGGCTTTTACTTGCATCCTGTCTTCCTTTTTTTCTTAAAGTAAAAAGGAAAAAAACCCTAAAAACAAAACCCCAAGCCATCTGATTGAAGCAGGTATCATAAATGCATGCTGGTAATGATTCTGTATTCCACAATGCTGCTACTTTAACTTCTAAAATATGTTTCCTTTCTGGTTTGTAACATTAATCAAAGAGCCGCTTCCTTCCAAATTTCCACAGACTGGGGCTAATTAGAACCACTCGAATCATATTTTGTAAATTCCATGTGGATGTTACTTTAGGTTTCAAGATTGCGAGTGCTTCAGGTTTAGTCTGGCTAGGTACTCTTAAGGTTATTTTTATTAATGTTTCTGCCTCCCAAACCAATTCAGGGTTTCTCTCCATTTACCCCAAATAGATTTGTGGGTTCACACGCAGGGGTATGTCGGAAATAGACGTTGCAAGTAGGAAAAAGAAAAGCCAAGAAGGAAGGAGATTTTGCAGTGTAGTTCCAAAGAGCAACAGAGAACCTCCTAAGTAACGTGAAGCTGAGGATTCAACAGACTTGATAATTGAGCCCTTAACCTTCTGATGTCTGTATCAGAAAAACAGAGTCTAGAAGAGGGAGACAAAGAATAAAAGCAAATAGTGGGTAGGAGGAAGCTGAGGAGATGACTGAAATACTGAGGTACAGTCCAGGATACGTATAGATCAGTATTATGGTGTTTCCTTAGGCTCAGTTTTTCCCTCTGGTGAAATGTAGCTGGTTTAAAGGTGGCTTCGGGAGAACCTGATGTTTGCAGTGCAGCCGAGTCTGGCGTTTCTGTGGTGTGTGCAGATGGAACTTGGAGAGACTTCTCTTGGAATTTGTGTTTATGTTTCCCTCTTTCCTTTTGTTTTTGAAACACTCACTGGTGATTTTTTTTTTAGTCTTTATGGGAAGTTAAATAGCTAGAAGTTGGAAGTTTTCAGGTTGTGATTACCAGGCTGTGCTATAGGGATTTGAATCGAACCGCTTTGAACATCCGACAGGGTGACTGTTTCCATGCTCTGGTGTAGCATTTCTCTCCCGTACATTTGTTGTACCTAAATAGGGTATCTAAGAATTAGGGGGCAGTTGGCTTGCACAGACATCTCAAAGTTAACTTGCTTTTGGTATACAAGACTGCAGCTTCAAAGAAAAGCAAGGGTGCATCATAAATTTTGCTAAAATTAATCAACCGTTTAAGAGCTCCACATTAACGAGGTCTTTCAGGCAAGCAGCTTTCTTTTCTTCTTCTTCTTTTTCATTCAAAGTCTGAGAGGTTTGAGGTAGAGGAGGGGGGAACATGAGTAGGAAGAGGAAAGGAATGGAATTTGAGGAGAAATAATAAAAAACAAAAAAGGCTGGATTTGTAGAATATAAATCCTCATGTGTCCTTGATCCATATTGTCAGGGGGTTTTTTTTGGTTTTTCTTTTTTTTTTTTTTTCTTTTTTTTTTTTTTTGGTCGGATTTGTCCTGTGTGCCTTTGACGGAAAAGGCACGTAGAGAGAGAGAGAGAGAGAGAGAGAGCGCGACAGAGGGGGAGAGAGAGACGTGTCACTGCTTTGGAGCTCATTATCATTCTTAATAAGTCTTAAGGAATAAAGAGGAGCATTGAGTGTAAATGCTGGGTAATCCTAACACTCCTCAAGGTGAGAGGAGTCTCGAGGACACAGAGAAAGAGAGTGAGGAGGAGGGGGCTACTGTGGGAGCAGGAGAGGAGACGTGGATGAAGGTGGTTTTTAGGAGAGGGGGCACAGCTTGGCAGGGCTTGCGCCTCTGGGACACTTTGGATTCCTTCCACAGGCCTGTGCTGGGGCAAGTTGTCTCCAAGTTTGCGTCCCAGAGCTCTCTCGGGTTTGCACCCGAGCAGCCCAGCTGGACCTTGGGGCTGGCTTGTTGGCCTGTGGAGGTGCCGTTGTGTGTGGGAGATGAGTTGGAGAGGAGCCGGCTGCCCACGCCGCTCGGGCCGGGCCGGAGCCGTGAGGGGGCCCAGGCCGGGCCGGGTGCCCGCTCTGCCGTGCCCGCTCTGCCGTGCCCGCTCTGCCGTGCCCGCTCTGCCGTGCCCGCTTCGCCGCCTGCTTCCTCGCCTCGGGGTCGCTTCTCAGTCCATGCACCCTGTCCTTTGCTCCTTTCCGCGTCGGTCTGCTTGGATGTCTCAACTCCTTCTCTTCGCCTGAATTTCCTGAAGCATCTCCCTGCGCGGCTCGGACACTAGGTGGCTTAAAGCACAGGCTCGGCTCCGCGCTGCTGGCAGCTGCCAGCGTTCATTCACTCTTTCTGGTGGGCTCCCTTATTCAGACTTCAGGCTGACAGCAAAACGTGGAGATGTCTTTGAGTCCGTTGTGGATTCAGATATCGCACGACCTCCTTGGCAGTGTGTTTGCAGGCGCGTTCGGGGATCTGAGCCCTTGGAGAAGGAAGAAAGAGGACATTGATGAAATTAAGTCAGGGGCTGGGCTTCTTGCTTTGATGATAAGGAGTCAGGAACCTGCTGGTATTGCTGAGTCCTTCCCTCTCCAGGCATATTTCACCATACCCATTCTAAAGGGTGTGTGCGTGTTCCTTTTGGAAAAAAACATTTCAGGGTTGGCATCGCCCTTTTCACGCTGCTGATGTGTAATGGAAGATGCTGAGCTTTCAGTGATGCCCACTGGCCCTTCTTTCTGGTCTCTTATCTCAACTCCAGTTGCAGGCAGAAGGGATTGCTGTAATTGGGAATTTGCCTAATGCATCCAAAGCCTAAAGAAGGGGAGTGGAATAGCACTTGAATATTTTTTATCCCTCCTGTAATCTGTGTTGTCTCTCTGGTTCAGCCCTTAGCTTCTAGCTGAAGAAGGCGCTTTACCTTCTAAAAAAATTATTCAAAATACCTTGGAGCAGGTGGGAAGGAGTTTTGATTAGGTGGATGCTGAGTTTTGATCAGTTGGCAGAAGCCAAATGCAGCAAGGTGGAAGTCTTGCTAAGTGCTGATTTTTCTGGGTCCAGGTGCTTGGCATCAAGTTAAAGTATTACATTGGTAAATTATTAGGTATTCAGTTATTGTAATATTATTAGGTATTAAGTTATTAGTAATGGAACTGTGGAGCTTGCCTGTACTTGACAGAGAACTGCTGAGGAACTGTATTAGAACTGAATTCATCCTGGTTTCTCCAGTAATGTCCTTCCAGCATGCCTCAGCCCTGATCTGGAAGGAGCAGGAGGAAACTTGAATGCAGTTTTTGTGCATCATCTGTCTTTTGAACGCTTTCCTGAGACAGCTAATGAATTGTAGCAAGGAGGCTCCATTTCTTGTACAAAGGTATCTGCCTGCAGCCCCTCACTCCCTCTGTTGATGAGGTGCCAGCCAATCCCTTCCACGCGTGATCGAGCAGGTCTAGAACAGGACCTGGAGGTACAAGAGTGTGTGCTGCCAGGTCAGCTCCAGAGCCATCCAGCTGCCGAGGCCTCGTGCGTGTTAACCGCTGTAGGAAAAGGCACAGCACAACTGTCAGTCCTTAGGGGCCTTTGGCTCCCTGCCCGCTGTGGCATTTTGGGGTAGTTTTCCCTCCAGAAGGTATCCTATTTTTGTTCCGCCACCAGTGATGCTGTTTTGAAACAACATTGGAAGCAACTCCCAGATTCTGAGCCATAGGGCTTGTCATTTCAATGACAATACAACAAGTCACCTCAGAGTTGGTCTCTGAGGCTGCTCCTGATCCTTTTGTGTGTGAAGTCAACTGGCAAGGTTGGTCTCAGTGCTGGGAGGGCAGCACATTGTCACACACACCATCATCCATCAGACTCAGGAAGGAATGAGGTAGATGAACTCCACAGGTTTTTCACAGAGTTTTTTGTTTTGAATGCTATCTTTTGAAAGAACTGGAAGACTTAGGAGAGAGAGTCCCTTGATGGTCTGTTTGGAACTGTGAAGAGGGGTCTTGTTTCAGCTGTCTATTAAAATGTGTTATGTAGTGACGCTTGGGAGGGGCCTGAGGAACAAGTGCTAAGAGTGTGACCCAAGCGTAAGTTTGACTGCTGGGCTTGGAGAACAGTTGACTGGAAAATGCACCCTAAAAGTACAAGATAGCTTGGTTCTGATCCCTGCTTGTATATGAAGGTGGTGGTGGCAGCTGACTTTCACTTATGAGCCAGTTCTTTTCTTTTCTGGTTTTGCTTCTGCTTCCGATAGCAAAAGAAATGGGAAATTTTATTCCTAAGCAGCATGAACTGCCAGCCCTACACCTTTCGCAGTGTGGATGGGCAGAGCTTTCTAAATAAGAAGACACGAATGTAGCAGGCATAAATGCAAACTGAGCTGTGTGATCAGAGCCTGTGATCGAGGTTTCTCCCTCCTGCCCCGCTCAGCCCGTCCCCACGGCAGGAGGAGAGAGGGCTGCACAGAATCACGCCTGGTGCGTGGTGCATGATGAGGCTGGCAGAGCAGTTGGGAGGCTGGCACACAGCTCCCGGCCTGGCTGCCTCCCCACGGGAGCTGTGTCTGCAGAACATCCTCTCCAGAGGGCTGCTGGTGATGAGCCCCTCCCTGCAACACTGCCTCGGGCTGGTCCAACTTTATTCCCGGGGAGCAGTGTCCTTTCGCACTAGTGAGCCAGCAGAATCTCTCCCAGGGGTTATTGTAACCTCTCAGCAGCGATTTGCAAACAGGCATTCGGAGATAAAGTCTTGCTGCCGAGCTCAGGGCCAGTAGGGCAGATAAGAAATGCGGCAGGTTTATGAAAGGGAAGGTGTATGAAATGCAGCCTGCATCTCCCATTTCACTGCACTATGCCAAAACACACAGTTTCTTATTTCAGTCACTGTGATCTTTCAAGGAGGTTAATTTCCATGACGAACTCTGGGCCACGTGCTTGGAGGATTTATCTAATTAGACTGACACTTTTCTTTTTTAAAAAAGAAAATTAAGCTGCACCTTGGAGGACTTAAGTATTTTAAACTGTGGGAGCAGCAGTAGGTAGTGTGATCTCTGCTCACAGAGCAGGGAGAGAGGAAATTTCCCCTTTTCCAGTCTTCTGTTTAAGACTTCACCAAAGGTCTCCATTTACCTAATTTTCTTACTTGGTGGCTGGGTCCTAAAGAGTATTTTATCCTGCCTGAGTCCCTAAAGCCTTAGCTGGCTGTTTAACTCATGTTCTGGGCTGTTACGTATTCAGGATGGAGCAGAGGGTGAAGGAGAGACCTACTTATGCTCCTTAGCCATGTCCTAGAAAAACTGCATCCTGCCAGGACAGTGAAGGGTGTGCCTGCAGCCGTGTAACCACTGAGGTAGGTATCCGTCCCTCTCACCATGCTTGGGCACCTCATGCTGCTGAATGTGTGTGCTGTGGGAGCTGGCGTGACTGTCCTTGTCTCATCTGTGGTCACAAAGAATAGTGAGTCCCAGGAGAGCCCCCTGTCCCTTCATCCCGCCTTGCTGCAGTCGGATCATGTTTGGACTTCTGCTAAAAATGCCTTTCAGACAAGAACTGGGACCAGGACCGTGCTGTAATGAAAATAGAGGATCTCAGGTTAAGGCAGTTCCATACAGGCAAGCCCTGTGCTTCCCTGGGACTGGATATCCTTCACACTTGCAGGCACAGTGGGTGATGCTGGTTTTGTTCCCATCAGAGGGCTCCTGGAGTCCCGCTCACGCTCTCTGCCTGCTGCTTTCCCATTATTTGGCAGCTCCTTGTGTTGCTGTGTGTGAATCCAGGTTCAGATCACTTCAGGTCTGGTACTGCTCCAGCTGTTTATCCTGGTAAAGGAGATGGAAGGAACATTTTCTCAGGGCACCAAATTTGCTGCACTAAACTCCGACAACTCAGACCAGGTTGTCTTGCAGCCCAGGTGGGAACAGAGCAGCATCTGTGGAGAGGGAGGTGTCCATGCAAAAGGGGCAGCATAAGAGCAGCTGTGTGACCTCTGGTGATGATACACTGAGTCCTGTGGAGCTGTTCATGGTGCAAGACTCTGCACAGACTGAGAAAAATACAGCAGCCTCATCCAAGGAGATGGCCACTGGGCATTCCACACTCCCCAGCTGATACACTGAGGAATCTGTAGTGGGTTGAACCTGAGATTTAATTTTAATTTGTGTTTGGTGACTAAAGGAACAAAAATAGATATTTCCTTTCCTATCCCCGCTTCCCCCCACCGCCACCTAAGCAAAAGAAAAAGAGAAAGAAAAATAATAGAAGCTACCAGGCACTCAGAGGGCTAACCAATAGGAGCCCTGTTGGCTGGGGAGCAATCGTTCTGGCTTGGTCAGCCATCCCTAACAAGTTACGGGTTGTATAAACTCCCAGCTTACAGCTGTAAATTTACTCAATTTTGAATACAGCCACAAGCTGGCTCAGCAGGATCTGAAACTCTCTGCTCCAGTAGTCCTGCTATGCTCAAAATTCACATTTGGGGGGCCCCTGCTTTAGACACATGGAACTGTGGAGGGCCAGGTCATGGGTTGCAGCTCCAGATTGAAAGGAACCTCCCCAATATAAACCATGGTGTTAATTTATCCTTCCCTGGCATTTTGCTTCCTCACCTTGGGTGAATGCTTCCTGATCTCCATAGCTGCAGGTCCAGTGCCCCTGTGCCTTTTCTGTTCCTCACCTTGAGATGGGGAGCTTGGTCCAAGACAGATTCCCTTGCAGAGTGTTTGCCTGGAACAGCAGTGCCATCTCTGTTGGATGCTGCAGTGGGTGGGCAGGATTGGGTCCCTACACAGTCCTGGGCCCTTCCTGCAGTGTCTGCTCAGTCAGTGGGTGTTTGCTTGAGGGACTGAGAGTGAAAGGAGAGCTCTGACTTCAGGGTTTTTTGCTGCAGAAGTGGCTGATCTCTCTGAACACCTGTAGTATTGCAACATTGGGTACTCCTAGATAGCTGAACTTTTGGCTTATATTTGAGGCACTGAATCCTGCCACAAACAGCAGCATGTTTTTTATATTGAAAGAGAATTCAGCCCAGTCACACAGTTAACTTTGGCTACCTCGTACATGTTCAGAAATTGGACAGTTTATAGCAGTGTAGAGAAAGAGGGACATATGCACCTGAGCCCACGTGTCCTCTTACCGCTGACTACATTTCCTCATGCTTCTAATGGGGGAAGCATTTTCTCTTGGAATGAGACATCAAGTATTGTCATGTTACTCTCACTGACACCTTGGTCTGCAGCAAGAGTGAAGTGATATTTTCTGTTGCCTGGAATGATCTTGGAGTGTAGAGATGGCTTGAGGGGTGACCCACCCCAGCCCTCCTCTGGCAGCCTGTGCCCTGGGGTGCTGCCTGGCTCTGAGCCAGCCCATGTCCATCTTCAATGCAGCACAATGGTGAGGGCAGAGTTTATGGGGATAGTGTGGCTCCAAACACAGCAAGTGCTCCCTCCTGAATTTAGCTCCCTACAAATAAATGAAAAGGAGTGGTTGCAAATAAAAGATCCAGGAGAGGTTTCCTCTCCTGTCTTCCTTGTCTCCCCTGTGGAGCTGTGCTGGCTCTGCCTCTGGCTCCCGAAGGGTTAAGGTGACTCATGCCCCTCTTACCAGATATGCTGGCAGGAACATTCATCCCAGCCACTAATTGGTGGTGTTTGCTCTGCACTTTCTCGCTCTGGTTTTGATGAAAACATTTAACCAGGAGCTTAGTGTGCAGAGGCTCCCAGCTGACAGCACTGGGCTGGCTTTACCAAGCTGTCCTTGCTGTGTGTAAATTCAGCAGCCGGGTTTAGAGGACAGACATGCCTAGCATCACAGTTCCTGGCCCCTTGGTTCCACTCTGCAGAATGCTCTTGCCCGTGGGAATCTTTGGGTTCCAGACCCATATCTGCTCTAGTCTGCAGGTGCCTTTCTGTACCTGGACAGCTGCTGGCATTGGGAGCCAGTTCAGAGCCTTGGGACAAGGCTGCAGAGGTGGGAAGAGAGGTCCTGATGGGCTCCATAGGGCCTGGTCTCACCTGAGAGCAGGGGTACGCCTTGGTGGAGCTTGGGAGATCTGTTCCCAAGCCCATCTGGCTGCAATCCTGGGGGATTCTTCCCCAGAAAACAGGCTCTGACAGGCCCTGTGCCACAGATGGTGAAGCTACTGGTTCTATTACGTGAAGATGACCTAACCATTCTTTCCTATGTCACTTGGAAGCTTCTGCAGGACTTCCCCAACACAGTCTTGCATTCAGGTAATAATAACAACCTGCTCATCTATAGGTTCTTCTAAGGAGTTTCATGTGAAGAAGTCTGAGATGGTTTCAATTTTTGCCATGCAAGTGATAAAGAAGTTGCCATGTCCTTATGGAGTTAGTCTTGAGAGTGGACATGTCCAAGCTCCTCAGTTTCTGCATCACAGAACCTGTAGGCAGCTGCAGAAACTGAAACATTCCCCAGGGGAGATGCCAGTTTTTCTGTGCTGCTGCTGGAAAATGCATTCAAATTTCTGCCCAAACAGGAGAGTGTGACATGCAAGAAATTCATCTGACCCATCAGGGCTGCCATTGCTCTGATATTTCTTTACTTTGCTCTCCTTATCTCTGGTGATCTTACCCTATGAACAACAAAACAAATCCAGATGGGAAAATTTATAAACCAGAAAGTCTGGATTCCCTGTTCCTGGAAGAGCATGATCCCTGTTCTCAGCCGCCTCCGTGTGTCGTGGGGTCTGCCATGAAGAGATGCCAGAGCTGTTGCAAGAGGCCAGGCCCGTGTCTGCCTTAAGGAAACTGAGCAGCAATGTAACAGCCTGCATGAGTGTGGGCTCCAAAGGAGACGTGCTGCTCTGGGGAAGCAGGATTTGCCCTCGTGAGAGTTGTTCCACAAAGGCATTTGTTCTCTTCCTGTCCATTTCAAGACCTTGCTCACATCACGCCGAACTGATTATGTCTATTGAGGGAAATTTTCTGCCTCTTCCCTGTCCCTGACTATTGATAGTCTGGAACTAAATACATATGTCTCATTAAACACAAAAAGAGCCATGCCAGGCCAGCACTGCACAACGTGCTGCCTGTTATCAGCCTGGAGAAAGGGAGCAAACAGGTGTAGGATAACAGTGCAACTGAGAGAGACCAAAGTGCATCATAAAATAAACAAACTGCCAGTGCTCCAGATCCCCCAAATGCACCATGCAGTTCCAAGGGTCTGCAGCGTGCTTTAGAACATGCTCTGAGCAAGTACCCGCCTGGGGCATCGTTTACTCTGCAGCCAGAAAGGGGCTGATAGTTTTCAGCATTGTGGGGGTGTCGGGAAGGAAGGAAGCCCTGTGCCCCTTCTGTTGTGCTTGGGGCCACAGGAGCTCCCTGCCTCCAGAGCTCACAGTGCTGGGGAAAGAGGCCACTTACAAGATTGACCAGCTGTGGGTCTGACTTGGATCGTGAAATCAGAAAAAGGAGGCCTGGATGAAGTCCTAAAGAAGGCATCTGAGCCTTCCCTTACCATAAGTAAAGGCTGTTCCTTTTTACTGTGACCTTCACAACCTTTACTGTTGTCAGGGAGGGAAGAGCCCAATCTCTGTGGTGTGACAGTCTTTCCTCCTAAGATTTCTTAGGTGAGGATATTGTACCAGGATTTTATTTAATTTCTTTGCACCTCTTGGTGCTATGTGAATCTCCTGCTGTCCCTCGAGCTTTGGGGCTGGCAGAGCCTGCAGTGGTGCTGCTGGTATTTTTCGTTGCATTCAGTGAAGCAGTGGCTTGGCTTGCTGCACCCCAGCAGCAGCCAGCGCTCTGGTGACTCAGCCCTTGGAATTATGCTTACCCAACAATACCTTTTGTCCTTTGCCCAAAACTTCTGGCCAAGAAAAAGGGAAAAAGGAGGAGGGAGAAAAGAAAGAAAAGATAAAATTCTGCATGTAGTTGTCCTTTCATCACAGGTGGTGCCAGTTGGTTTTTGCTTTATTTGTACAGGGTGGGGAAAAGAGAAAAAGAAAACAAGGTGGAACTCAGACAAGGCCCAGGAAATGTTTGAACCTGGCAACAAACTTCCTTTGTTCAGGGGAGCAGGGGAAAGAGAACAGAAAAAAGGGACAGAAGACCAGTTGAAACCAACCTTAGCCCTGTGCTTTTGGGCAGGTTTCTTTTTCCTACTCTTTATTGTTTGGGGTCTTTTATATTGCTTGGTGTCTTGTGATAATTTTGTTTGCACAAGGGCTTTTGTGTGCTGCCTTCTAGAAGGTGGACAGATGAAAGGTTTCCTGGGGACACATTTGTTATTTGGATGGGGAGGATTTGTCAGTTGTTCTATCATTTATCTATCATTATCTATCATTTATTCATGCTTTGCATGATCCTTCTCCTCCAGCCATGAAGATCAGGATGGCTAGAGGGAAAGCATGAAGGACCATACTTCTCAGGAGGAGAGACAGATGAGCAATTTAGGGGCTGGGCAGACAAATCCTGATTGAAATGCAGAATCCAGAGGGTTTTGTTGAGGAGAAAATGAAGAGAACCATGAGGGCAGCTGTTAGGAGACCCCTGTTATCTCATTTGGGTATCATGAAACATTCTGTCAAAATGAGTGAGCAAAGCTGTGGATATCACCTGTATTGCAGATGCTGGCCATGCTCTTCAAAGAAAGATTAAATATTTTGACGTGGCTTAAAGTGTGGAGGTGTCCAACTTCCAGTATACAAAAAAGGAAGAAAGAGGAGCCAAGAATGAAGGACTCTCTGGAGCTGGGCTGATGTGGGACTTTCCTGTGGTGTCCCGTGGAAGTCTTTCTATTCTTTTGATAATGGCCAAATCACTGCCATGCCTACTATGTTAAAGCATCAAGAGATGCTGTCAATTAAAAACTTGCCCTGAATAGTATTGGTAGGAATATGGGCCTTTCTTTGCAGTGCAGGTTCCCTCTGACTTTGATCAGACAACCCTGGAGCTGCTCTTTTCCTGACTTTACCTCTAAGCCTGGGCTGCAGGACACAATCCCAGTGAACTCGAGAGCAGAATCTGAATTCAGTGAGCCCGAGGTGAAAGCTGGAATACTTCCACTGCAAAATAGGCTATTTCAGTTTTACACCGAGAGCAGCTGCAGTCTGACTTTGGTCCTCAGTCTTTGCCTTAGTTATCTGTACAGTGGAGATAATAAAAATTGCCTGCAACACAGCTTGTAGCTGAGAAATAAGGAACTGTTTCCAGAGCCAGATCGAAGGTAGCTGCGGCACACAGGCTGTATTTTTGATGCTGGTGTGTTTGTGTGGAGTTTAGAAACTAGGGCCCGAGTGAAACTCCAAAAGGCAGGTGAGGACACTTGCTGTGCTCTCCCTGCAGAGACGTTCCACAGAAACTTGCCCAGGGGTCTCGAGGGAAGGGGCTGGTGCTGGGTGCTGGCAGCAGGAGTGGCCGTGGCGGGCGAGCAGCTTCTCTGCCGTCCATTGCAAGCACAGGAGGGACTGTGGGGAATGATTTCAAAGCCACCACTATGGAGATTAAGGGGATGAGAATGTAAATCTCAAGTAAAAAGGTAATTGAATGTAATAGCAAACACTGCTCGGTCTATGTTAATTTTAGCTCTTCCCCTGGATACAAGGCGCTGTATTAGTGTTTTATTACCATTTTGTTTGCACTAATAAAATAGTAAAATTTATTTCAAGGAAGTTGAAGGATGGTTTTACAATGCAAATTTGAAGAAATTGGACTTTTCATTTACACCACTGCTATTTTAAACCCTGAAGGGTGTAAATTAGCCTTCTGTGCCTGGGTGAAATCCACTGCTTCCACAAGCAGGGGGAGGATTTGGTGTGGGGGAGAAGAGAACAAAACCAAATCATCTGAATATTTCAGGGAGACAGAGATATCTGATCAGGAGAGAGAGGAAAAATCTGACTGCCTGTGCCCGTTGAGTGGAAGGGCTGGAGCAGGGCAGTGGGAAGAGCTGGTGAGAAGCTGGTTTGTGCTGGGGAGCAGCTTCAGCTGCCGTAAGCATCAGGAAAGGCAGAGCAGGGCACGGAGGCTGCAGTGGATGTCATGTACCCTGTTCCATGCTGGTTCCTCTGGTGAAGGAGCTGCAGAGGCTGGGGCTCCTCAGGTACTGCCAATGACAGAGGGTTCCTAGAGGAGTGAAAGCCCAGGGCAGGTTTTGCATTCTGGCCAGGGGACCCACACTTGCCGTCCCGCCTGTGCCTCTCTCTTGCTTTGCTGTTCACCTCCCTGTGACAGCCCAGCCCTGCCTGGCCCTGCCTCCCCACTGAGTCACGGTGCTACAACCCAAGGGACTGGTTCAGTGACCTCCTCCTTCGCCCACAACTCCTCTGTGCCATGAAATAGAAAGGGATGGGCTGGTTATCTGGTCCCTTTCACCTTTGTAAAGTTGTTTACAACGGTGCTGTTCTCATCACGCTTTTGCCAGCTCTTGGCCTTGACATAAATGGATGCTATAAAGGCTGAGCCACACAAAATCAGGTCCAAAGAGCCTTGCTTGGTTCCAAAGGTCCTGCACTGAGCTGACCATATATCTCCTGGAGCGGGGTGTCTCAGGGTGTAGAAGCATCCAAACATGGCAGCTTTCTTAGATTTATACTGAGTTTCTGCAACAGGTCTGAAAATCTCATGGGGTAGCTTTGAGGCCTTCATTCTTCTTGTGCAAAGGAAGATGTGGAACAAGAGTTGTCACGTCCCTATTTTCAAATCCCAGAGATTCCATTCCCCTGCAGGGGAAGGCTTTGAGTTACTGTTTTATTGTCATGTTCACCTTGCCTATACCTCAGTCTTCACACAATACTAGCTTTGAAGGGAGCCAGGCTGAGTTTCTCCTGGATGGGAGAACTGAGATATTTTTTCTTAATCCTGAGTGGAATTGTACATTTGTTCATTGTCCTGAGATGGTTGTAGGAAGCAAGTCTGTGTATTGTATTATGTACCTCTCCAACCCACATCAGGCTTTTTACAGTGGCAGAGGTGCTGATTTGGGTATGAAGCCCTCTGAGAACCCTTTTCCCTCTGCTGTCCAGCAGACTGGTGGGCACTCAAGCACTGCTTGTTCCAAGGCAGTTTCTGTTGGTGATTTTGCATGTAGCCCAGTCACAGTGCTGTGGGCAGCTGCTCCTGTGGGCTGGAATTGCTCAGTCCCCGTTTGGTGTGGGGCTGCCCGGCCTGGAATTTCTCAGTCCCCGTTTGGTGTGGGGCTGCCTGGCCTGGGATTGCTCAGTGCCCCTTTGGTGTGGGGCTGCCTGGCCTGGCTGCTGCCCTGCATTCTTGGCCAAGTGGTGCTGAGCGAACTGGAGAGGAAAAACCTGCTCTGGTGATCTGATTTTGCAGAGAGGTAGATCTCCCAGCTCTCCTTTGGACTATGAATATGGTGTGTTAATTTTATCCTCAGGAGGCCTTTCAGGAGAGAAGCCACTGTTTACCCCATGCGATGGCTGGATAGGGCTTTGGCTTGTTACTATTTATGGTCTGGATAGCAGCAAATCTACCAGGAAAGTTGAGGCCAGGCTCCAGGTCCTTTGTCAGTTCGGCTGTGCCACTTTTTCTAGTGTCTGGGCATCAAAGAAAGCTTTCAAAAGTTTAACCCTCTTGCAAGTTCAGTCACCAGCCATGGGTGGTATCAGGCAGCCCTCTGAAACTCCCTGCCCTGCTTCTTTGGTGGGTGTAGCAGAGGCTGAGCCAAGACTGAGGGCGTTACCAAAGAAAGCAAAGACTTATTTTTGGCATTGAAATGGTTTCCTATTCCAGGCGAGTCTGGGGAGCAGCTTGGTTGTGTACCCAAGGATTTAAACAGTGCATTAAGCAGAGGGGTTACACTCCGGGTGGATTTCAATCAAAAACTATAATTACATCAAATAGCAAACGGAAATGGAAAAAGGGGATTACTGACTCGACCCTGAGTGCTGCTGGCTGCTGAACCTGCTCCATTATTTACACCCCCTCTCTTGCCTGAGGTGGGGCGTGTATGTGTGTAGGCAGTGAGGCCCCTCCTCCTTTTTACATTTCCTTCATGCATCTGATGAAGTCAGAGTCCCTGTGCTGGTATCAGTGCTTGGAGGAAGATTGGAATTTGCATGATTTAGATTTGGGACTTTGCAGGGCAGGTTTGATCTCCCTGGGCAACTCTTCCTGGCTCCAGGCAGGAAGAACTGCTCTGCTCAGGCAGTCGTGGGAACCCCCAGGCCCACAGGCTTTCTCTCCTTTTCTGTTTTGCTATCAGACCAGTGTTTTGGACTCATAGCTGCTCATCCTTAAGAAAACTGGGAAGCTCCAGACTGCAAACAGGAAGTTCTTTCTAACCTAGAGAGCTGTGTTTAAACTGTCTTTGAGGTGGTGGAATCACTCTGTGCCTGTGTTCAGACTCCCAGAGAGTCTGTCTTGTTTGGTATGACCAAAACAGCACTGCCTGGCTGGGGAATTTACCACACACCTGCACTCACACTTCAGGCTCCCAGCTTTGCTCTCTGCTTCGAGCTGCTTCAAAATACTTTGTGGAGTCCAGTTTGTCACCTCTGCTTCTGTCACCTGCCTCCTGGTCTCTGTCTGCCTTGTTTCATTTGTCCTGTTCTCCTAGTTCCTCGTCGTGCCTCCCTTCCTTCTTGCCATCGACAATAAGGTTGTGTCTCCACACGTCTGTTGGACACCTGAGTTTGGGAGGATGTGTAGAGAGTGTGCTGAGATGGCTGGAACTGTGTACCAGACAGGAAGGATAAGGAATGCAATCCCCCACTGCCTTCCCAAGTCTTCTTTCTCTGGTGGTTTTCCAGATGTCAAATCCCAGGTTTCGTAGCCCAGCCCAGCTCCTGTTTGATGGGGTCTCTTCCTCTCTGCTCATTTTAAATGAGTGAGATTTTGTGCTGGAATGAAGTCTTCATTTACACTACAGAAGAGCCTTGCTTGGTGCTGTGCTGCCACAGCATCTGCTACACCTTTTCCAGATGTGTTGCCCCTTTTTCATCTGTGGCACGTTCAGAGCTGGAGGATGTAATGTGGTATTAGAAGAGAAACCCCAGTACATTGATTTACACATGGTTTGAGAAGTCGTGGAAAAGGACAGTACTCCTTCCCTGCTCTGGATAGTGGCAAATCCATGTAAAGTGAGACTGCCAGTGCTGGCTGCACTTCCATGGCACTGACCTCACCTTATCGTGAACACTTGGGGAGGAAAGGTGCTTTGTAAATATAAGAAAATATTCTCTTCTTATAGACAGCTGTTTGATTTTTGTAATACAATACAGACACCTGAAAAAAACCCCAACCCCTATCCAAATGTAGATTTCACTGAAATCCGGAGGGATGTGCTGGGCTCCCACGGTGTGTGAGCATTTCAGGTTGCTGTGGGATGCTCTGTTTCTCCTGCCTGCACAGCTCCCCTGAGCTCTCCTGCTCCCAGGGCTGGCTCAGGGTGTTGTACCCCAGAGCAGAGCTCCTGGCAGCAGCATCTCACCTGGGGAAGCCATCTTCATGCCTTACCAGCTTTATCAGCAGCCCATCCTTTGCACGGAGAAGGAAGAGAGGAGAGAAATTCCATCTGGCTCTGCTGATTCGGTGGAGTAAAGAGGTGGAATTCATTAGGAAAAAATTGTTTACGGCACAGCTTTAGCCAGAGGATCTTCCATTTTAATGTCCTGCCTTTTTATGATAGATTGTGTGAAAGACAAAGCAAGCACTAGGGGCTGTTGGTGTTTTTGTTTTTATGTTTTCATTAAAGTTTAATTGTGTGACTTGTGTGATGTAACTTCTGGAAATGCCTGTTGCAGTTGGTGGCAAAATGATTTTTGATTTGTTGTGTTTGAATCAGGTGCAGGAGTGTTAAACCTCTAAGAGGTATTCAGACATGCATGTGGAGAGAAAATATATTTATCTATAGGATAGCTTTTGATTAATGAAAGAAAGGAACTGAAACTGCTGTGAGAGAAGAATCTCCTTTATTTGAAAGCTCTTCTGCTCCATCACTAGAACAGAGAGTAAGGGTCTTTAAAATTAGTATAACTATAATTTATATCCACCATAAGGATGCTCTTTGCCTCCTGATCAGTAATGGAGCCTTAAATATAAATGGATCCTTATCTTGCAAACACTCAAATATTTTCTTTACTCATATGAGGTGTCAAAGGAAAGATTTCTATGAAGAAAATGGGGCATTTGCATAAGTACCCACAGCATCAAACAACAGAGAATTTGTATTGCATAAACAACAACAACCACATTAAAATCATACTGCTTTAATAGTTTAGAAAAAATATAACAAAAACATTGAAACTGTAATAGATGTTGCTCTCTGTATCGGTATCGATTTCATAATTTGTGTTGCCTTAATCTTGGGTGGGTGAAGATTAAGAATCTCCACGTATAGTTATGTGTGTGCAATAAGTGAGAACATCCTAAGCAGCTTTCCTTTGCCTGGAGATGATTTAGGGCAGAGTGTTTTCTCTATAAAATCTGAGGTTTAGAAAAACAAAAGAGGATCTTTATGAATAAAAATCTTGAAAGGGAAATATTCAATAAACAAAGAACGGGAGGAGAAAGCACTTGCTTTAAACAAGTTTTCCTAACTTCATGTTGCAGACATAAGAGAAAAGTGACCTCCACATGCTCATGTGAAACATTTTTTTCACACTGTCCAACACATCAGTTCCCAAAGGAAATTTGGAGCATAAGTGGTGAAAAGGAGGAGAAGGTAGAAGTTCTGTTTGTGTTCTATAATCCAGAGCCTTTTATCTATAAAACATTTATACCTGTTTAATTTGAGGTTTGGTAGTTAAACTGATAGTCTGCACTGAAACAGCTTTTTTTGGCTCAGTTCAAATTAATTGGTGACAACCTTATTTTTATTTGGATTTTGTAGAAAATAGATAGCTCTGTATTAAACCATTACAAGTTTGTATTAGGTGTCTTCCTATACACCTTTTTAGAAATCTGTGGTTTTGAAATACTGTTAATCAAGGATGAAAAAAAGAATAGAAGGAAATTCACTCTGTAGAGCATTTATGAATGAAGGTTAACATGCTCATAAAATGATGATAAAAAAATTAGCAATGGTCACCTTCAGCTTTGGTTTCTTTGAAACAGAGCTGAGCTTCATCAAAGTAAAAAGCAGTTCACTCAGATTTGGAGAAAGGAGTCTCACCTAAAACTTTACCAGCAAATGGTAGGGCTAAACTACTTCTGCCTAGAAAGAAGCAGGGCTTTCTTGCTTCCCATTGGGTTTCTGCTCAATGGTGAGAACTCATTTTCCCAGAAACTGCACTCAGAACTTAGGGCTGCTTCCTGATCCAGGTAAGTACTGGTTACTAAAAAGACACACACTTTTTTCCTCCACTTATCATCCCTGAAAAATTTCCTCTATACTGATTTCCTCTTGGTTGCTCTGGTTTTTTGACTGATTTTTTTTTTTCAGATTTTGTAACTGTACATCGTTTGTACATGTATTTTGTCTGTGAGTAGAAGCAGTTTGTTGTGGTCAGTAAATGACTGTCCAGCCCATAAAGCAGAGCAGGCAGGTCTAGAGCTGGACTCTTCTTCATCTGAACTCATGGCTCTGTGTGTTGGGGTGACACTCAAACCGTTTTGCTATTTCAGGAGGCAGAAAACAGTTTCTTTTCTTTCTGGTCATTCTTTCCATGAGTCTCTCTCTGAATCAAATAGTAACCAAAGCTGGTTTTGGATTGATCCCCTGCTAAGCAGCTTCCCTGCTGCAGGGTGGCGTCTTTAACAAAAAATTATAAATTAACCCCCCTCACAAAACACTAGTCATTAAGTGGAAATAGTGCTTTCCCCTTAGACTGAGAAGTTTATTTAGCAAAGAAGGGGATAACCCAGTGGTTAGAGCACAGACAGAAACCTTGTAGCTTTGACTAAATTGCTGTTTGAGTTTGGTCCGGGTACTTTAACTCCTTGTTTTCCCACCTTCACTGTGGAGCAGAGAATTCCTTGTGGCATGCCATGCAGTAAAGCTGGAATTCTGGGCAACAAATACATGTGCATATATGGGGATTTTATGTCAGAAATCTGAGGATGTCTCCGAGTTCCCATGCACTTGCTCATTTTTTTTTTCAGTGAAACAGCTCTGGCTTTCAGAACTAGCAAAAGCAATTCGATCAGTCCAGGGACCAATAGGTAGAAATATGTAATTTTAAGAAATGGATTTGTGTGTGGGGATCTCTGGGGCTGTGTGTTAGGCTGGAATGTCACTGCTGCAAGCGATGTCTGTAGGCACTGGGTTTGCTCTGAGAGCAGCAGGGCTGGCTCAGCCCTGGGCTCCCCGTGCCATCGGTGTGAGGAGAAAGCTCTGCTGCACTTCACTTGAGCACAGGCATATGGGTGAAATGGACCTGTAATGCATAATTGTAACAAGTAACTAGAATACTGCCTATGCACTTCCAAAATTGGCTGGGTTAATAAAACGGGCTGATTGCTCCCTGAGGATATCGAGGGACTGGATGATATTAGTAAGGGTCACCAGTTCAAATCTGGGGCAAGTTAGCAGTGACTGCAACAGCCATGTTACAGCCCTGCGTGCATTTCTGTGAGTTCTCACAGGCAGGTATCTCTGTCACTGCTGTGCTGGCAGCTGGATTAAAAAGGAAGATTGCTCTGTGTGGTGCTGACACAGGTCTTCAGAGATGGCAGGCAGTGCTTTCCCAGTTCTGCTTGGGATTTCAGTCTCCTTTCCAGTGTAAGTTTAAAGCATGAAGCTGCTTATCCATGTTCTCTGGGTTCACAGTCCTTAAGTACCACATCTTGCAAGTATGTCACCTCATTTATGCAGTGCAAACAGCAATTAATTTGATTATTGTGTTCTGTTTTTCAAAAAAGGATGGTTGATGTCTAAGTTTCCATGAGAAATTAAAAGTGGGAATATTCAGCGGTTGCTCTTGCTGCTGCTGGTTGGGGAGATTCAGTCTGTCCATCCAGGACAGAGGGCATTTCTATCTTGGGAGGTGAATTTCCATCACTATACCTTCATGGTGGTGCTACATCATTTTTTAAGTAATGTCTTGAGCAATAACGTTGTACAAGATTCCCACCTGCACGTCTGGGTGAGCAGAGGTTTCCTGGAATTGCAGCTTATGCCTCCAGGTTGATGTTGTGCAGGGGTCCAGTGAGGGTGTCAGTGCGCTCGTGTGTGTAGGAAATTGGTGGTTTCTGGCCAGGCTCTCTGCAATATCCTGCCCCTTCAAGACACATGGGAGGCTAAACATGACATGCTGAGAAGGAGGGCAGCTTCTGGTCAGGCACTTGTATTTTTGCTGCCTTAGCTGCTGTTATAAATTCCTCACTCTGGCCTTTCGCTTCTGATATTTTTCCCCTGGCCAAATCAAAGACGGTTTTGTTACCTCCGGCTCCCTGCAGATGCGGCAGCTTCAGGCAGTGAAATATGCTCCAGCCTTTAAAGGGAGGACAGGGAACCTGCTGCTGGGAATCTGAGATGGAGAAGGGTTCCGGGAACACGACCGAGGCTTTCGCCTTCCTTCAGCCCTGGCTGCGTCCATGTGCATGTGCAAAACCAACAAGCCTGCTGGTTGTGTGCTGGGAGGAGAGATCAAGGTGCTCTGGAGAGCTGTGGGATTTACAGTGTGGATTGAAAAACACACAGCATCGTGTGTAGGTGGCACTGAGACATGATTGCCTCTCCTTGCCACTCCCCACTTGGGCAAACAAGGTCAGCAGGGCTCCTAAATTAATACATTCTGTAATGAAGTGGATAGATTTGGGATTAGTTGTAGTATTTGTGCCCAAAAGGAAAAAAGACAAGTAGCTGGGTTTGTTTGCACTTCCCCTGGAACTAGATATGGAGGAGTACAGTCCTAGTGACTGGACATGGATTTTTATGGTAGATATGAGAATGTGTTTTAGATTCCTGTAGTGTTTCTCTACTTGTTTTTCCTATGGTGCTCAACAAAGTTGGGATTTCAGATTCTTGTTTTCAAACCATTCAAAAGCTTTGAATGTACTTGTGGGACTGAGACCCAGGAGGGAGAAGAGATGAGTGTTTTGCTGGAGTGATGCTGTGGAGAATGCTCCTGTGCTTGCTGATGTTCAGTGTCTGGATTTGGACAGTACTGAGCTTGCCATGATCCCTCATTTGCAGCTGTGGGGCTGCCCATGGAACAGGTGCTGACTTGGTCTTGTCAATGAGGGGCTGCCGTGCTCTTGACCCAGGCAGTTCCTGGGGGAATCCCTCCTCTTCCCCCATGAGTGACTGCCCTCATGTCTGGGACAAGAGGAGCACAAAGTCCCCTTTTGACTGAGCCACAGTTCCAGGGATTATGGAATTACTGTGAAGGGTTTAAGTGATTCTTTATATCTGGCTACATGATCATCACATCCCTATGGACCTGGTAGAGGGTCACAGGACTTATTTGAGAGCTGGGAATATGAGGGATGGTCTGGAGGCTCCCTAGGGCCACGGGGTCAGGGCCCTTTGCAATCTGTAGGAAATTCCCTTTTCCCCTCATGTACATCTTCAACTGTGGATCCAGCAGCAGCTGTTTGAAGCTGGAGGAAAGGGTGGAAGTTTATCCTGGAGGGCCTGGCCCTGTCAGCAGCCTTGGGTGCATGGAGGGGGGGATCTGGCCAGCGGGCAGGTGAACGCACACAGAAATGATGCTGGAAGCCAAGGCTAGTCCTGCTGATGTGGCCCTTTCTCCTGCAGCGGATCATAAAATATGGCTCAAATTTTCATTACGGCCTCTATTGATTATCTTTTGGGACAGATGAATTATAGGGAACATTAAATTAAAAAAAAAAAAAAAAAAAAGGGAAATATTTGAATGAGTTTGGGAGGTCGATGCCAGAAGGGCTGACGCACCAAGCCTTACCGACATTTTCCTGCTTTGTGGATCTGCTGGGCCCTTCCCACCTTGGGGGAACCTGCTCAGGGAGCTCCCCTGTTCCTCTCAGGTGCCCTTGGAGAGCAGCAGGCTCTGCAGTGGCCGTGGGCTCGGCCAGGGGACAGCTCAGAGGTGCAGACAGTGACTAGGAGACTCGGGTACTCTTGCAGAGTGCTGCCCCACGCCCCAGGTTCTGCCTTCTCTGGGAGCTCACCCCAAGGACCTTCCACTTAGA
This sequence comes from Melospiza georgiana, assembly GCF_028018845.1. NCBI lineage: Eukaryota > Metazoa > Chordata > Aves > Passeriformes > Passerellidae > Melospiza > Melospiza georgiana. Next base: position 9,916,479 of record NC_080451.1, read on the forward strand.
CAGTGTCTGTCTGGCACCCACTTTGGGATTCTTGAACAAAAGAGGAGAATGAGGGGCTGGAAAATGGCTGGGAAAAAGCCAGGTCATTGCATTTGGTGACACATTTGGATCTGGTGTAAAATATGTGTGGGGGCCAACAGTGAATCATAAAAGTAGTGATGGGCTTTGCAAGGTTTCCCTCCTTCCCTGCACCAAGGGAAAGGTCATTGCCCTCATCTCTCCTGTGCTGAGGGGTCAGTACTTCTCTCTTCAGGGCTCATGGAGCACGGGGACTAATTCTTGCTGGGGTTTGTGGTCAGGGACCTTTGGCTTCATGTAAGAGAAGTGTCAGGATTGAATCATCCCACTGTTAGTGTGGTACACTGAAGTCAAACCAGCCAAAGAAACTTCTGGCTTCTCACTTGGCATTTTGAGGATGATCCTTGAATTTTGTTCCAGTGGACTTTCTGTGCCCATTCAGTTTTCCCAGGTTGTACCATATGTCACACAATGCTCTGTCCAGGAGTTGGCCTGGTAAGGTTTTGTCCTCTGCTCACTTCCCTGCCTCTATTCCACAAGAGTGTTTGAAATCCTGTAACCTGAAATGCCATCAGCACACTTTGAGCAGCTGGCAGTGGGGAATAATGGATGTTATCCCTTTGAAAAGAACCACAGTTAAGAGCACTCTTCTGTTTCCCAGTGGTAGCAGGAGAGTTCTGGAGCAGACACACAGGAGCTGGGTGGCTGTAAAATCCCTTCTCTGTGCTTTGTTCCTGGATTGTTTTCTGTCAGTCAGGCCAGCAGCCAGTGCTCCTGAGGAATTCTCTGTTTTCTTTTCTAAGACTGAGAAGAATGCAGCCAGGGTCCCTCTCCAGCCACCCACAAGACAAACATCCCCCTCCCAAATGCTCATCTCTGTCTGGACACGGGGTCCCGTGTGGCACAGTCCTCACACTCCACTGCCGCAGGGAAATTGGGTGTCCCCCCACACCTGCAGTGTCTCCTGCAGGTCAGATCGAGCACCTAAAGCATGATTTCTCTTGCTTGTGAGAGATTGGGGTGCTGCTGAGCAGGACCACCGTTGGTTCTGAGTGCTGAACACACAGTTGCGTGTACGCGTTTCACTTCCTCGCCGATTTCACAAGACATCCACCAAGCTTTGGCTTCACCTGGGCAAATGCAAAAGGTGGTGGTTTCCATGGCTCCCCAGCCTCGCTCGGGCGGCACACCCTTTCTGTGTAAGCTGGCTCCCTGGAGTCGATTGTTTTTTGGCAAACAGCTTCATAAACGCCTCCAACAATTAAACTGGAAAGAAAAAAAAATTACCAAACCAAACACAACAAGACCCATGCATTACGGCGTGAGACTGCAAACAGGTTGAAGCAATTCCCCCACCAGCTCTGTCCCCCCAAGCCCCTGGAGCCAGGCTGGGGAGCAGCCCCAGCTGCACTTGTTGGACTTCGTTTGGGAGGTGCCTGGGCTGCCCCAACTCACCAAGCTGCGCTGAGCTAAGAAACATGAAGGAAAAGGTCATGTTATTCACTTTTATTTTTTTCAAAGCTGCAAACATCTCTCTCTCTCTCTCTGGGAGGGGAGGCTGCACAGATGCCAGCTCAGATTAATTTAAATATTTACCAATCCCTTTTTTTTTTTTTTTTTAATTGTGTGTTTGTGTTCTGTTTGTGTCCCATAAAATACCTGGTGTTTTGGGCGTACCCCGTTTGCAGGGTGCATGAGATCACACTGAAAAAATGCAGTGAAAAACATTTTCATGCCACGACACATCAAATAGGATTTTGAATTAAGATTAAGATTTTTTCCCTCTCTTTTTATCTCTGAAGTTTGGGTGAAAAGGTCTTCCTTTTCTGTTTCTTTTTAAAATTCTTTCACTTAACTGGGAATAAAAAATGTCACGGAAATCCTTTAAAAGTTACTTTTGCTTTATCTCAGCATGTCAACCATCAAAGGCAGCTGTTGGTGCTGGTCAGAGCCCCCGTCAGTGTGTGTGTGTGTGCTGTTTGCTGGAGGGTGGTGTGTTCAGGTAGGCCGTGAGCAGGGGAGGAATGCAGAGTGGGGAAGGCAGAGCCAGCTCTGCACTCGCGGGTGTGCGACAGCGGCTCCGCTCCGTTCCTGTGTCGTTCCTGTGTCTGACCTGCTCTGAGGGCTCTTTGCTGTTTGTGCAAGCCTGGCACAGGAGACTCGCCTTGTCAGAGTGCTGGGCTGCTGCTCTAGCACTCCCACTGAGTTTCCCACTGAGCTTTTCAGGGCAGTGACCCTTTGGTGGGTGTCCCAGCACCCCTGGCACTGATGCTCGTGGGTTTGTGTGCCCCAAGGGCTGAGCATGGCTCAGCACTCAGTCTGGGCACTGGCACGTTGTCCTCTTTGGTATGGGATTTTCTATATGCTTTTGGCCACGGAGACTCCCCTGGGAGGGAAGTTTCCTTTGTGGATTCAAGTAATGAAAGTCCTACTGGCGTTCACCCATTTCCTTTTAATTGCTTTCCATGCCCATTGGGTCATAATCTGATCCCATCTACATCTGGGAAAGTACAGAGCTGTTCTGTGGAAAAATGGAGCATCTCCAAACAGAACAATACTGCTGGGATCAGGATCCAGCCACCTCCTCTCTGGTGAGCCAGGCTGGGCTTGGCCCAAAGCATCAGCTTTCTGTAGGGGCTCTTGGTTTTACTGCACCTGTAAAGGATCCCAGCTCTGCCGTGCAGAAGGGAAAAAAGATGGGGAAGGATCAGAGTGGATGTGTAGGGAGGGCAACGGTTGGCTTGCCTGAGCCACTAGCCAGAATTTGAAATTGGACCTGTTACTTTTGAGGATTGTAGGGCAGTGGAGGAGAGATGTTGTGTGAATGTCAGCTCTTGCCTCAGTGTCCTAGGAAAATGTCAGAGCACAGGATGGCAAGGAGCAGTACTTACCCCACAGCTTCAACTCCACCACTCCACACTTTGATCACTTATTACTTTGCTATTCCCTCTGCTTCTTGCTGTAATTGTTACAAAATCTCTGTGCTTTGGGAGGGGTCCAGGACTCCAGGGCCCAATTGCATCTGCCCTGATTCAGAAAGTGGGTCATGCTGCTTGGTCTGGGAAGAAGATACTCATCTTGCTTAGCATGATATTTATTAGGAGATAGAGAAGGGAATGCAACCACGCTGTTGCCTAGAAAATTGCTTTGGGGGGATAGCAAAGGACTTGTGAGGGCAGAGCATGTAAAGTTGTTGTGCATGCAGTGCCTGCTGCAGCCTTGGCGTGTTCCCTGCGCTGATATCGCCTGCTTCCCTCACCGTGGGACGTGGTGAGGATGGCAGGACAGCCGTGGGACTGGGGCTGAGGGAAGGGAGTCCTCGCTGCTCATTCAGCAGCTGCCAGGCTCTTTGCATTTCTTGGAGTAGAGACTGGTGAGAGTAGAGAGAGAGGGGAAGACAGTGTTCAGTTCTTCATAAGGACAAGCTGTTTCACAGTCAACCTAAACTGGTTGGGGTTTGCTGCTCGACGAGCAACCAGCACCCTCTCCAAACACTTGGCAAGGTATGACATCACTGTAAAGGCAAAAACTCTCCTGCAAAAAGCAAGTAGAAAGCCCTGATCGAAAGCCCAGAGTAATTTACTCTGTGCTGTATCTATCTTTAATTAAGGAAACTCAGTACACAAAGCGAACGATGATGGGTCCAGCATTGTGGCAGCAGGGTCTCCCAGCAGGGCCTGCCTGACCTGGGGCAGGGAGGGTGGAGGGGCAGAGGGGAGGCAGGAAAGCACAGCTGATCCTGCCAGGCTGGCTGGGCCTGTGCTGCTGCTTGCTGTGAAATCACCCTCAGGATTATCCAAAGGAAGAATTGGCAACTCGAGTAACTTGGAGGGCCGGATCCTCAACTCATTTAAATTGGCATGACTTCACTAAAGCCACCGAAACTGTACTGATTTTATACCAGGTGAGCACCTGGTGCAGAATCTGCTGGAAGAATAAGACAAAGAGGGCACAAAACAGAGGTTAGGCAGAGCCCACTTACAAGCCTGGGGACTCTTGGGCTGCAGTGAGTGGAGGGTGGGTCAGCACATCATTTCCAAGTGTCTTGGACAGCTTGGAAGGGCTCTGAATTGCTGTGGCCATGGCAAATGCTCCCTCCGGAGGGAGGTGGACCCGGCTCTCTGCCTGCACTTTGTGTTGTCAGGAACTGGTGAGAGTGTCACCCTGCCAGAGTTTCCTGCTCACTGACACCTGCTGACCCGGCCTGTCATGGACCCCGGGCGCATTCTCATGGCTGCTCCAAACCTGGCACATCTTTTCCTGTACACTCTAAATCACCAGCATGTAATGCCACTGACAAAGGCTGGCCAGCAGCTGTGGCTGCAGCCTCACACCACTGCCACCACAAGTTCTGATTTTGCCAAGCCTGTGAGATGATGGGAGGAGAGTTCTTGCTTCAGCAGAGCACAGGAGGCAGTGTCCCTGTCCCAGATCATGCTCCATTGGGCAGTGTTAGGCACATGTGTGCAGAAATTGTTGGTTCCTGCTGTGGTAGGGCAATTGTTTTCCCAGCTCTGCACCTTGTTCTTAGGAGGGGGTGTTATGGGATGTACACAAGCAGGTATGCTGTCACATGTTTTTGGAGGTTGTTTGCTGAAACACCGGGCTCCTGGGACCTGTTGGGATGCACAGAATTCCCTCCACGCACTCACATCCGGGGTGGATCTGGAAAGAGTTTTAGCAACTCCCACTGAAGCGGCTCAGGGCCGGAAGTGAAGAAGGGATAAAATATCCAGCTGAAACTCCTGTAGGATGTAATTACCTGAGCTGGAGGCTGGCCAGCACAGCAGGCACTGTGCATCATCTGCTGGTGGTATCAGAAGCACCCAGCAGTGCAGGAAAGGTGGTCAGGACCAAGGAGTGATGCTCGTGTGAGGATAGAAGTGCTCCCAGGAGGCTGCCTCTGTGGGCATTCAGCATCACAGCTTTGGAGTCACTTGGTGTTTGTTTCCATGGCTGTTCTCTGCAGGCACCATGGTGCCTATAAAATGCTCTTGGGAAGCTACAGCCCATGGATGGATAGCCTTATCCTGACACCCATTCAAATGCTCCCACTTTTTGATTTAAAAGAGGAAAGAACCTTGAAAAAAACAACAAAAAACAAAACAAAAAACCCACCCCAACAACAAAACAAACAAACAAAACAAAACATACAAAAAATTAAAAACAAAAAAAAAAAAATCATCACCACAAAAAAAACCCCAAAAAAGCCTAAAAAAACCACACACACAAAAAAAAAGGAAATTGACTTCCCAAAAATTACACTAAGCTAAGATTGGAGGCCTGGCACAAATCCATCACAGCCAGGAAACTCAGAGTTAACCGGTGCACTCCCATGGCTGCTAGGAAGGGCTGTATTCCAGCAGGACAGGCCGAAGCTTTCAGACTTGGGGACGTGGGGATGAAAGTCCTTAATGTGTCTCTGAAGGTGTTTTTGTGACTGCCCCCCCTCCTCCTCCAACCCAGCATTAGATGCAGGGGCAACTTTATTCTTCCTCCTTTGGGGAGAGGGTTAACAGCAGGCTCCTGGTGCTCAGGTGTGACAAGCGACACCAGGACCTGAGCAGGGCTCCTTGCCCAGGACTGTCCCTGTGGGCTCTGTGTTGGTGGAGCAGGGGTAGAGCAAAGCATCAGGGACCTGCAGGGGTGGAGCAGCACATCAGGGACCTGCAGGGGTAGAGCAGCACATCAGGGACCTGCAGGGACAGAGCAGCACATCGGGGACCTGCAGGGACAGAGCAGCACATCAGGGACCTGCAGGGGTAGAGCAGCACATCAGGGACCTGCAGGGACAGAGCAGCACATCAGGGACCTGCAGGGACAGAGCAGCACATCAGGGACCTGCAGGGGTAGAGCAGCACATCAGGGACCTGCAGGGACAGAGCAGCACATCAGGGACCTGCAGGGGTAGAGCAGCACATCGGGGACCTGTAGGGGTAGAGCAGCACATCGGGGACCTGCAGGGACACAGCAGCACATCAGGGACCTGAGGACGCTGGAGAATTTGCACCCTAGGCCAGGTTACAAGTGAGGACAGAGTTGGCTCTTGGTTCTCCCTTGTGCATGACACAGCAGCCCGTAAATCAGCGCGAGTGACAGCCTTAGCTGAGCTGAGGTGGAAGGGAAGGGAGGAGAGCGGGTCAGGGCCGGGGGCAGCTCGGGGCTGTGTGAGCAGCTGGCCCCGAGCAGGGCTCAGGAAGAGCAGATTCCCAGCAGGAATTGCAGCTGGAGTGGCGAGTCAGGGGCAGCCTGAGCTGGCAGGGTGAGATGGAACAAGTCTGGAGAACGGCTGCTGCTCACCTTGGGCTGATGCTCTCAGGGCTGGGTGTTTGCAATGGCTCTTTTCACTCATCGCTTTTGGAAAAGCATCGAGCGGGCTCCTGTACCTGCAGCTGTGGGGGCTGGAAAGGAGAATGTGTCAAAGGGCCAGCCAAGGCTCTGCTGTCCCCAGCTGTCCTGGGCTGCCACCCTGCCTTTGCCATGAATTGTCACAGCTTTGGGGTACTGCAGGCAGCAGACCTCATGACAGAGCATTGATAATATCTCATTTCAGAGGCTGGGGGAGGTCGGGATGTGTTAAGGCTGAAAATATTTACAGGTTTTGAAGTTGAAACACAAACAGGAAAAGCCCTTTAAAAAGTGAGTGTAGTGGATATTCAAAACAGGAATTGCCATGGAAACGCCACAATATTTGCTTAAATTGACACAAAGGTTGCTGGTTGCAGGGTTCTGACTTCTTTGGCTCCATTTTCTTTGGCCAGACACCTATCACAAGTTGATCTCAACAGCCCTCTTTTGTTTTGCTTCTTTTATTATTGTCTGATGGAAATTTAAAAAAAAACTCCAACAACAGAACCCTCCAGTCTACAAATCCCACCTCATAGAAGAGCCTGAAGCTTCTGAGCTTCTGACAGAGGTTGGAGCTAAGACATTTTATAATTTTGGAAGTAAGGTAAAAGTTCTTTTATTTTAATCTCTGCATTTGTTCATTTCCTTTAATGCAGGAGTAGAAGGGAATTGTCTTAACTGTCTAGGGAGAGCAAAGAGAAGGGTGAAACCTGTTGCAAAGGTAGCAGTATAACAGCCAGGGAGCACAGGACTTTTGCAGTCCAGCTCTTAAACCAAAATTTGAGAGATTTAGCTGCAGTTCCCAGTTCTGCCTCAGATTTACCAAGTGAGCTTTGACAAGTCCCTTAATTACTGTGGGCCTCACTAAACTGCAAATAATAATTCTCCTTTGTCTCATCTGGTTGTATGTGTAACATTTTTGGGCAGGAGATTTGGTGTGGGGGTGGACAAGGAGTTGTGTGCTGGTGGATCCCCCCCAGAGGAGGGATGGCAGCACAGCTGACGTGGGCAGGAACGTTGAAGGGGCTACAGGTGGAAGTGCTTTGCTCTAAGTGGCTTAGTGCCATAGGCTGCTTCTGCCACTGGCTGACCTGGATTTTTTCCTGGGGAAAGTTGGAGCGTGTGGCCCACCCAGTAATCCATGTGGTTTGTACCTTGGCTTTGGAGTTGCCAGCTCCACGCGTGGCAGGCAAGGAGATGGAGCTGCAGCGTGTTCAGGAGGGCACGGAGAGCCTTGCCTGGCTGCCTGCTGTGTGTGACCAAGGGCTCAGGTCTGTGGGTGGCTGCAGCGTTTGAGGCTGGCGTCACTGCTTGTGCTCGTGATTCACCTGAGCTTTGGTGCTGCTCACTAGGGAATATTCATTTCCTTTTGAAACTCTCCTCAGGGAAAAGAGACTTCACCAAGTGAAGGGAGGCCATCTAATTCTCACTGTCTTCACCTGAGACCACCTCCAAAACAAAGATCCTGACTTCTGTCCTGGCTTTGTACACTGGAATGGACCTTGAAGCCTGTGACTTCTCAATGCAAGGTACTAGCTTTTGTTCTGTGGTCAAACCGCTCTGAAGTATGACTGGAGTGAGTGATTTTGGCTCTCCAGAGTTTTCATTCCAGTTCCTGGGAAATCTCTAGCCTGTGAAGTTTGAAAGAGCAGTGGGAAGTCAGTGGCTTAGGAGGTGAATGCATGGTGGGATGTTGGTTTGGGCTGGCTTACACGTAGGACTGGGTTTAGCCATCAGTGCCCACCTGTGTACAGACACCCAGCTGACACAGCTGGTTTGAGCAGCTCTTTCTCCTCACCTCCCCTTTCCTAATGAGCTGCTGAGCAGCATTAGCAGTTGGCTCAGTAGTACACACGGGAGTCCCCCGGGTAAGTGTTGTGTGGGACAGTTTCTGATTGACTTGTTCCACAAAAGGAGTTTGAGGATGTCTGTGGTCACGGTGGGTAACTCAGAGCAGTTGTGAGGGGGTGGGACTCTGTTTCTAAAAGTTGTTTTACTTTCTTCTCTGCTTGGCTGCCATCACAGCTTCTCTGCAAAGAAAGGTATGACACAAGAGTGGGATAATGTATTTCTTCTCAGTGGGCTGGGGATTTGGGAGGTGCCTGGGGGCACTGCTGTAGGTAGAAGGGGCTGAGGATCCTCGCTGTGTCTGGCCTTTTTGTGACAGCACATGTGCTCTGTAGGGCACAGAGGTATTGTCAGGGGCTATCTCCATACTTTGCTGACATCATTAAATGCTGATGATGCCTGAATGAATGAAGATCAGCAACTGAAGTGCCTGAGGGGATTCTGTATCATCATCTTCCTCTATTTTTTGCCGCCGTGTCATAAGTGATGCCTGGGCACAGCAGTGTGTGCAGAGCTGTTGTGAGCCATGGGTGCAGCTGAGACCTGAGCTGGAAGGGTCCAGGTAGAGAGGGAGAGGGACTGCATTGGTGTAGCAAGAGGGGAGATGAGAACAGTCACAGGGCTCAGATGTTGGTCTGGGCCTCCAGCACTCCCTCTCCATTGCTGGCTGTGTGTGGCACAGAGGAATTTACTCAGGTTTTAAGTGCCCTAGCCCTACCTGAAAGAGCAACAGCCGTGATACTGCTAGGCTCAGTAGGTCTTAGTTCAGAGCCTACAGAGCTGAGTGCTTTCAGTAAGTCTGCCAGAAAGGAGCGTGCTTCAGGATGGGATAGGGGTGAGCTGTGCCTTCCCACACCTTCCTAGTTCTGAAACACCTCCAGGGTCTGGCATGCTTTATTTGGAAAGCCTGGTTTTGAGCTGTTAATGTAGCAAACTCTGGCCTTTATTCCTGTGTGAGCTGCTCTGGTGCTCGTGTCCCCTTTTAGAGCAATGCCTTCCCAGGCCTCCAGAGGCAAGAGAGCTTCCCAAATAGGAGCTCTGCCTGAGGGAATAAGGTAAAGGAACATGAAGAGCCTTGAGGTTTTACCAAATAAGACACAAATTCTCAGGTTTGACTGCAGCAGGTGAATTTTCCACCAAACACCCTTATGTGCATCTCCAGAGAGGTCCAACATCCAGGGGGAAATAAACTGTGCTGAGGAAGCTGCCTCATAGGTTCTAGGTGATTTTTTTCATCACCAAGGAGCTTTTCCTGTGACCCCAGTCACAGGTTTCTGCTTGTGTAGCTCCTGATATTGAAAACCCTGTGTTGTCCATCTGATCTGGACCTGGGATGAGCAGAACCTCTGAGACAAGAAAGTCAGAGGAGGAGACTGATACGTCAGGAATTCTTTAAATGCTGAAGTGATCCTTGTGGTTCAGGCTCTTGCAAATCAGTTATCCTTTTCCACATTTATCTCCTCCCAGCACCTACTGGGTGCATTGCTGAGTGTCCCTCAGGGGCTGCTTCCTGAGGGGTGGGAGCTCATTAGTGACAACAGAAATATTTCCCTGGACTCCAGCTGTTTTCTGAGGTCCCCGTAGTTCTACAAACATCACTGCAGTGAAGGAGATGCATTTAGCCTTTCAGGCATGTGGCTTTGTGATCTCTCATGCTCTGGACTAGAAATCCCTGTGTTCCAGTCTTCTGCCCTAGAGCAAGTTGTATGGCTTCTACTTTCAAAACAAGCTCAATTTACTTTGGGCTACAGAGGCTGTTTGCACGTTCTCCAGAGCCCATCCCTAGGCTGTGATTGCTTTTTCACTGTTTATAAGCACAAGCTGACTGTTTAGTCCTAGAGCTATAAGGGTTGGAGGGAGTTTTCATGTTCAGTTAATGAAGGTAGACTTTTATACAGGGGGGGAGGAGGCTAAAAAAAAGTGTAGGAAAGGGATTAGAAATATCTGCTCTGTCTGTGTTTGAATTTGCAAAATATCCCCCCTCCCCAATTTAGATCCTAAAGTAAAGCTAAATTTGTGGGTTAGCTTGGACTGATAGAGTTATTTTTGCTAGGATCTTTGGGATTACTGCAAAGGGGATGAGATGGGAACACTGCCTTCCACAGAAGTGCAGCTGGGCCAGCCCAACCAGCCCCGATGGCTCAGATCCTGGGCTGGGGAATATGAAACAGCCTTGCAAAATCATTGTGGAAATTTACCCACCTGTGTATGAAATCGACCTGCCTACCTTTGCCAGGAGGAGTTTAACTTGCCCATTAAAATACACATCTATTTATGTATTACATGTTCTGTGAGAGAAGTTTTTCCCAGGCAGTTACAAAACTCCGTCTAGACTGTAAAGTGTGGCATCTGGTGGTAACATGCCATATACATATATCTGAATACAGTATCTCCTGTATTGCTTGGGAGTTAATGGCACATATCTTAGAGTGAGGCCTTTCCGTTTGCAGCGCCCTATCCTTGGATCAGCGCTTGGCCCAGTTCCTGCCAGCCCTGAATGGGGTTCTACCCTGCTTGCCTCCATGCAGGGACAGCCAGGCAGGCATTTCCAGGCTGCTTGTCCTGACCTGTGGCCCCACGGCTCAGGTAGGCTGCAGGCAGCCGTTCCCAGGCGCAGCTCCTCGGGCAGGGCTGAGCTGAGGGGAGGGAAGATGTTAAAAGCCTGTCTGGGTAAGAACGGGGTTGTCACATCCATCTGCTCAGGCCCTGACGAGCAGCTGATCCATATTGTTAACATATTGCCTGCCATATGGGCTAGCTCAGCTCTTCAGGAACGCTTGGGAGACCTGACCTCTAGTGTGACAAGATGTGAGCATGAAGGACGGGTTGACAACAGCCCTTGGGTCTTGGAGTGTGAAACCATGTTTCAGCCACTTCCGCTGCCTTCCCCTGCACTCAGTGCCTCTGCCTGCCTCGCTCCGTCTCTTCTGTCTCTCTGAGGATTTTTTTTCCCTCCCTCCCCTGTTTTCTGCAGCCCTGGTCTGTGCTAGATCAATGACCTTCACTCGTAACCAGACCGGACAGTTCTGGCTCCCTCCCCCGGGCCTTCGATCAGATGTTTGGTTGGAAAGCTGAATGGGGGGAAGTCAAAGGAGGGGAAAGGATCGTGTGCTTGGCAGCCTCATAGCTGTCCTTACCATTTCTGGCCTGGAGTGGGACTGGAGACTGATGCTCTGAGGTCCTCAGCACCTCCTGCTCACTTGGACAGCAGCTCGTGTCACCTTTTGATGGAGGTGAAATCCACCAGTGGGGTCTAAGCAGGTTGAAAGGTCTCAGATGTTCAGGAAAGGGCCTTGATGCCTGAGTTCAAGGAGAGAACACTTAAAAGGCTCTTGAGAGACATGGAATGAGTCAGCTTAAAAATAAAGGTAAGGGCATCCCAAAGCCCTTCCAGAAGGCCTGCAGTGCCCAGCAGCTGGTGATTTTGCTCATGAGAGGGACAAAAGCTGAAGAGGGGTTGTGGCAGTGGGGATGTTGGCTGAACAGGATCCCTCCCGGTGCAGAGCCCGTGGTGCAGTGAGGTGCAGGCACACGTGTGTGGAGATGTGGAGCAGCTCAGCTCTGAAGAAGCCCAGGGCTTCAGTGGAGGCTGGCAGTTGCCTGGGTGACTGTCACACTGGAGACCAGCCTGCCCCAAAATCTCAGATGGATACAGGGATGCTCAGCACTGGAGGAGCAGGACTGAGACAGGCCTTTGTGGGTTCAGACCTCACTTTCCCTGTCACCTTCAGTCGTTTGTTGGAATTTGTGATGTCCTCGTGATGGAACTGCTGCTTATGAAGTTGGCTATCCCCTTGCTAAGGCTTCTGTCTTCACAGCTGAAATTTATGAAGGTTAAATCCTGGTCTAGGGAAGCAAGCACTGGTTTTACTGTAAACTTGAGTGGCATTGGGATTTCAGCCTTGGCTCCTCAGGAGGGGATTAGGATGTTTCCCAATATTTTTTACCCATCAGCTCTGTCAGACCTGCAGGCATGACTCATTTGTATTTCACCCCCACATGTGCCCCCACATAAGGGTTGCCTTAATTTTACATGTCTGTCCTGTGAAAATGATTGTCCTCCAAAAAGCTGAGATTTTGCCTTCCTCTTCATAAAGGTTTTAGAGCAGTTTAAATGCTTTCATTTCTCTCCTTTGCCATATACCTGCAATTGCACTGATCTTTAATAGTGTTTATTTGTAGAGAGGAGCCCACTGAAATATTGCAAAATAAAACACAGTGATGAGTCGTGGTTTATTTACTCAAGCTTAACTGATGTAACAAACCTGATTTTATGTTAATAGTGACTCAGAAGCAGAGTTGGGAGGAGAAGTCAGATCTTCTGAGTCCTTTAACCATCCAACAGTATTCCTTCCTATCCTTAGATCCAACAGCAGTTCTCTGAGCTGGGATACAGGCAGTAGTTCTGTGGCACTGTGATGAAAATCTGGCTGAAAAATAATAATAATTGTGCTTTGTGAGTTTGCAGGGTTCCATTAACACTCAGGAGCACATTCAGCTCTGGTAGGCACTGTATCTGCACCATCTGTCTGTCTGTCTGTCTGTCCGTCAGGCAGCTCTCCAGCCAGCAGGGACCATGACCTGAGGAGCTCCTCAAGGAAAACCAGTTGGAAAGCACTTGGAGCAATCAGTGCTAAGTATGCACATGAGTGTTCGAGGGAAATGCATGTTCAAAATGCAGATCATAGAAATCTGTTGATAAAACTAAAAAATTTTAAAAATGAGCAAATAGTGTAAAGTGAATGGTGGCAGTTCTCTGATGCCTTTTGCTGGGGGCTCATTCCAGAGCTGGTGCTCAGCCCATGGGCAGTGCTGGAGGTGAGGCTTATCTCCCTGCTTGAGCTGAATATGGAAAGGCTGTTTTAGCATATTGCCTCTGACAAATTATGTGGTAGTGCTGAGGCTCTTTTTTGCTATTACTGCAGTTATATATTAACTATTAAGAGCTACAGGTAAGCCATCTGCTGATGTACCAGAGCTGCATTTCTCGTCAGCACAACTATCCTGATTTTTGCCAGGGCAGTTTACAATCTGTCCCAGTGTCTTTCTTGTGATTCTTGCTGAGTTTGTCTAAGCTGTGCGTTGATAGAACATACAAGAGAAAAGGGGAGAGGACAAACTAAGGTGAGTTTGAAAGTAAAATGAGCAAACAGTATTGCTAGCTTTGTCCTTTCAGAAGTCAAAAGCTACTCTCCTCCTCCCTGCAATTATAAGACTTAATAATACCAAGGTTTCTATGGTTCAGCATGCACACAGATCGCATTTCAGGTTGCTGTGCCCTGAAAGTGAGAGAACAGAGGGAGCAAAGGGAGGGATAGCGCTGTACACACATTTTTGTACAAAACAAAAATCCTGTGTAACTTGCAAGATCTCAGACTTTAAGAAAATCATGAAGATTTACAAGGTTGACAGGAGTTGTCACATAGGAGCAATTTCTCCTTGATTTCCACGTCCCTGAAGTGTGCTGACCTAGAGAACAGCCTACTCAGGAACCTGGTTGCCATCTTCCCTTGCCAGGGCTAGTTACAACAGGAGCTGAAGCCAGTTGCCCCAAGAGCCAGGAATGATTTTCTTGGTAGACTTGTTCTACCTGGGGCTGTCTGGCAGTGGAATAGTGCAGATCCTACCCAAGCTGCTCACACATGGGATTTGTCCTCTCTGCATCCTTTTCTGAGAAACAAGGAATTGGATGTCCTGGACCCCTGATACAGGAATGAAGTGAGGAGAGCTGCTTGGCCTCATCTGCTGTGGCAGCACAGCCCAGGGCTCTGGCTTTTCCTTCCTTTGCCCATGAGACTTTTGTGTCCCTGGCTTTCCCAGCCCAGCTGCTGGACCATGAGGGGTGCTTCCCCCACCTATCCCTGGCTTCCTAGCACTCCTAACCCGTGGGAGACTGGCCAGGGGGAAGGAACAGTTATCCTCCCCTAGAACCAGATATCCAGGCAGAGCCTGAGCAAGGAACAGGGAGCAGCATTTCACGTGCATTCGGAGAGCACTGAGCTCTCAGGCTTTTGGTCCAAATTTTGAAAATCCACACAGTGTTCCTCCAGCAGAGTTGCCTCTCCATTCTCAGCTGCAGAGAAAGGTGAAAGTGCTTCCCAGGACCCCACCAAGCCAGTCACCTACCAACTTCTGCCCTTGCTCTTTGAACCCTGCCACACTGGCTGTCCTCCCATTATCCTCTCCTGCCTGCTTCTTCCTCATTCCCCTGTGCCACTTTTTATGGGTTCACCAGAAAGGAGGGGAGATTTTTCTTCCCCTTGTTTGCTTCACACCATTACTCCCATCTGTTCATCCAGGCTCTCAGTTCCTTTGTTTTTCAGAGTCGTGTGGATTTGGGTGCAATTTGCACTCTCTGGGATGCTCTTGTGGACAGTGCTGGTGTGGGGAGGAGGTCTGGCTCACAGGCCAGCACCGGGGGTGGGGGAAATGTGCATCTTCAAATTAATCAAAAATTTCTCCTCCAGAAATGCTAATGGGGGGAAAGCAATTAAAGCAGCCTGGTTTTTATTAAGTAATCTGTGTTAAGAGCTTGTAATGAAGTTTAGTGCCGTTGTGACTCGATATTTCAGCTTCATCGGTTTGAGTCAAAACAATCCAAAGTGGGAAGGGAGCAAAGAGATGAGCTGCTCCCCAGCATCTGTAGTGCTGACTCTTGTCCCTGCTCATTCTTGTAGATTTCCAGTGTAATGCATAGGAGACCACTCACTCTTTATCCTGTCCAGGATGAGAAAGTAAGCTTTAGAATCTGCCATACAAACTGGATGGCTTCTTGGTTAAAATACCTGTTCTCAATGTGAGAATTGGAACAGACACATTTGCCTCGTTTTTTGGGGTAGTGCAAACACTAAGTTTTCAACAGGAAGCAATGAGAGGACAAGGGACAGCAGAAGCAAGGTGACCCTGAGGAGCAGCGAGACCCCCCCAGATCAGTGCTGCATGCCTCTGAACAGGTTCATAAACCTCTTCTAACAGGGGAAAAAATTTTATCTGCCACAGGGTGAGGATGGGGATGACACCTGCCATTCCTGCCCTGTGCACAGCACGGCCCTGTTCCCAGGGTGCCAAACTGCTGGGGGCTGTGAGCAGCTGTGGGAGCAGCCCATCTCCTGCTCCTCTCTTTTCCCCCACTCCCACAGAAGGCTCAAGAAAAAAAGGGACAAAGTCCCTTTAAAGAACTATATGCCAAGCCTCTGCCGTCCTGTTTTATCTGAAGTCCAACCGCATGTTGTTCCAGGGCCGATCCGCTTTAGCTAATTAATAATCTGACAGGAGCCACCCAAGGGATTAGCTGCTGAGACGAGCTAGACCAAACCCCCAGCAAATGAGCCCCACGCTCCCTGGGGACTGAGAGGTGACTTTGGGGGGCAGGCAGTTGCACCACATGGAGAAGGGTGTCAGAGCCCTGAAGGGGATTTATGGCATCTGGGAGGGCGAAGGAGGAGGTGAGGGGTTACAATTTATGAGATATAAACTAATAAATCAGTTAGTTGAAGAGGGGAAAGAGGGAAGCACCAAATTAAAAGATAACGTCTTAAAGGAGCAGTGTAAATTGATGGTGCTCCTTGTGGCAGGGGCACCAGGAGAGCTCCCAGTGCAGACCAGTTGTAGCTCCCCCTGCACTGGGAGAGAGGAAGAGAGAGACTGCCAAGCAGAAGAAAAAGGGTGTTGATGGGGACTGAGAGGAAGGGAGATGCATCTTTTTGCAGTTTATGCCAACAGCTGATGGTTTGGCTTTTGAACTCAGAACACAGGGGCTGTGGTGCCCCTGGCCTGGGAGAGGTAAATGGGTAAGGGGGACTTGGTATGGGTTAGTTGTCCCAATTCAGTTCCCCATTTCAGTGGGGGAGCACTTCTTAAGTGGGGTTAGTGGAGAGGGTCAACTTGGAGCAAGGCAGAATTACTATCAGGAAAGCTGTCTCAAGAGAGTGTGATACATTTTTTTTCTCCAAATTTGCCTCTTCACTAAGTCTTCAGGTGATTGTGAGGTTTGAAGTTTGCTCCTGAGGAAATACTTGGTTTTGTTCTGGAGCCTTGTAGATGTCTGGAACTTCCTGGTGGAGAATGTCCGATTCTCTTTGATTTCAGGAGCTGTTGTTCCTGCTGGGCAGAGCAGGGGCCTTGGGCACAGGTTTTCCTCTTCCACTGCCCAGTCCCAAAGCTAGTTTGCCTTTCCATACCAGTCTCTTTGGCTGCCTTGAGACCTCTCCAGGCCCACAGCTCTTTCTGAGAGTGTGCCCGGGCCTCAGCTCTCTCCAGGGGCTGCCGTAATGCAAGTGGTAATGCAAGATGGGATTTCCAAAAGCCGCCTTAGGGGGATTTGTAATCCCTGCCCCATGACGATGCTAGACACAAGCTAATGGAGAGGGGCCTGTGTGAGCCCTCTCTGCAGAGCCAGAGCAAACCTCTGGGTCCTTGCCAAAGGCCACGCTAATTTGGCATTGCTCCTTGCAAGGACAGGAGGCTGTTTCCTCCATGGCCCAGGGCAGCGCAGCCCGGGGAGCGGGGCTGGGGCTGTCCAGGAGCCAGGTGAGCTCCTGCTGCCCCACCCCATGGCCTGGAGCCAGCCTGGGCCCGCATCCGGTGCCACATGAGCCACAGGCAGCCCTGAGGTGGTCGCTGTGAGCACCCCTTGGCTGACGAGGTGTTGGCATCGTGTGGGTGTTGCCCTGGGGCAGCGCAGCACAGAGCCTGCGGATTGCTCTTCCAGTGGGGCAACTGCATTAAGCCAACAAAACTCATCTGACTGCTTTGACATATTTCCATCTAGAGAGCTGCCGTGCAGCTTGCAGGGTCCCCCACGCACACATGTTGGGCTCAGGTGGCTTCAAAAGGCAGAGAGAGAGGAGAGGGAGTAGCCCTGTGCCGTGCTGGGGCTGAACTGTGACCGTGGGACACCTTTCTGGGGGGAGAATTGCTCGGGCCTGGGCTGCCAGAGTGGTCTGGCAATCTGCTGCCAGCACGGCACCATGCCATCCCATTGCTCATCCATGGTGGGAGCGTGTGGGGAAGCTCTCCTGGAGGCTGGGCTGGCAGTCACACCAGTGCAGCTCTCATGTGCACAGCCGTGGTTTGGCCTCCCTCCTGCAGAGCTGCCAGTAGCCCACACTGCTCCTGACCAACATCATTAGTGCGGGTATTTATATTTCATTAACAACATTAAACCAAAATGGCATTAAAGGCAACACCAGTGATAAATAGCTTATTAATAAACAGGGAATGGGCTGTGCCACGCACAAATTCAATCTCTTCCTAAATATGTCTCTACCACTAAAACCAGCCTTTTAACTCCTGCTAATCTGGAGAAATTTGATGGATGTTTTGGGGGTGGATGGTACTCAGATGAAGGCAGGCAGTGGGGGCACACAGTGTCATATAGTTTGGTTTTTCCTAAGGCAGCTGACTAGGGTGGGAAGATGTAGATGTCTCAAAGTGCTGTTGCATTTCCATTGTTGTGTGGGACTCGCTCAGTTGTGTTCCTAATGTAATTTTGATTGTGTTAAAACAGCAGTAGTATAGAAAGCATGAAACAAAAAAAAAAAAAAAAAAAGAAGAGAGACTGAAGATTCAAGTGAGTGTCTGCCTTTGATTTTAGTGCCCTCTCCTCTGTTTCCCCTACATTCTTTCACACACCTCTGCTGGCTTGGACAGGACCATCCACAACAGCCACCAGCACAAAACCTCTTGCTTGCACCAGACTCAGCCTCTTCCAGCGACGTCTGAGGACAGCTAGCACTGTCCTTATTCCTCCCTATGTGTTTATTCTAGGGATTAAGAATGTTAAAAATGTGGCTTTTCTTGTAAGCTTGTCAATCAGCTTATTATTTTTATTTTCTGGTTTTGTTTGTCCCCAACTCCCTATTCTGTGAAATTGATTCCTATGTTTCTGTCCTACCCTAAGTACAAAGGCTCTTTTCTTGCTCTTCCTGCTCCCTCTTTCCACAGTAAATTAATTAACTCAGAAACTTGAATGAATCTGGAGTTGAAAGCCCCCCTCAAACCACCTGCAGGTTTCTCAGTGAGGTTCTCCTCTCCATACAGCTCCTGGGCACTTTTCCAGTGGGGAGGACAAAGTGTAGGGCTTTGCCTTGCTGTACCATACTCCTACCATGCAGCTCAAGCTGCTGCCTCCTTTGTATCTGGGCCCAGTTCTGGGCCCTCAGTTTAGGAAGGACATTGAGATTCTTGGGCATGTCCAGAGGAGGGTAACAAGGCTGGTGAAGGGCCTGGAACACGAGCCCTGTGAGGGACAATTGAGGGAGCCAGGGGGTGTTTAGCCTGGAGAAAAGGAGATTCAGAGGTAACCTTGTCACTCTCTACAGCTTCCTGAAACGTGGCTGTGCTCAGCTGGGGTTGGGCTCTTTTTCCAGGCAGCAACTGACAGAACAAGAGGACAGTCTTAAGGGTTTCCCTTAACCTGTGCCAAGGGAAATTTTGGTTGGGTGTTAGGAAAAAGAAAGAGTGATGAAGTACTGGAATCATCTGCCCGGGGAGATGGTGGAGTCACCATCCCTGGATGTGGCAACTTGGTGCCATGGTTTAGCTGAGATGTTGGGGCATGGGCTGGACTTGATGACCTTAAAGGTCTCTTCCAACCCAGTGATTCTGTGACCCAGACATGCTCCCCTGGTCCCAGGACATTTGGGGCCCCCCACTCTCCTAGATGCACGTGCACCCTCCATGCAAGGCACGTAATCTGCAGAGGCAGCAGGGCAGCACCAGCTCCTGGGCACGCTCCTGTGCCGTGTTTGCAGGTTTTACACAGTAACTTTGTGATCTCCCTGCTTTGGACTGATGTACTGACCTCTCAGCTTGCATCCTGCAAGGGCTTTTCATGGAGAACGAGCCTGATCATGTCCAAGTTGACATCAAATGTAATTTTCTGCACTGCCATTCTAAGGACAGTGGTAGTCCCAAATGTAGGATTTGAGGTGCAGCTGGTAGGATTTGAGGTGCAGCTGGCATCTTTCTGCTTCCTCCTCTCCTCATCCTCAGGTCATTCTGACAAAGGCCAGGCACAGGTTGGATGGGGAGCACAAACAGATTGCAGAGCTGGCTGGAGTCCCCTCCCTGACCTGTGTCTTCCATATGATGGAGGGCAACCAGAACACGAGACAGGGTGTCTTATCATTTGTTTGCCTGCCAGCATGGGCAGGATCATGGGTCACATGTCTCCTGGTTAGCTGAACTGTGCAGTGTGTGCCCTGGAAGAGGTGTGTAAGGGAGGAAGCTCATCAGAACCTGCCTGTTCCCGCTCAGCTGATTGTCGCAGGGTCTGTCCCTTAACTGACACGAGCACTAAGATAATCGGATATTCAGAGCAGGGAGGGGAGGGGAAGAGAAGGGAAAAAAACAGGCATCAAGATAATCATGATTTCCCCAGAGCCATGGAGGGAACTCAAAGGCTGATATCCAGCAGCATCTCTTCATCTCGCTCTTACCACAGCATCGAGGATAAATAAAAAGTAGCTGATGCTGCTTACCTTCTGTGGTCCCAGCTCCAGTCCTGGAGCATCCCTTCCTGCAGGGAATTTGGCAGAGTAGGGTCAGGGTCAGGAGGGAGAATTGGTTGTACTCAAACCCTTTTTTCTAGGGGCTTGGAAGGACTCAGAGATTGGGAGGTGTGGCATTGGAGTTGGCCGTAGTGCCGGATGAACATCTTGACTGTGGATGGACAAAGAACACAGAGAGAACACAGGAACCTGGGATCTGCTTAACTGTAGGCAGTAGAGATTCCTACAGCCAGCAGAAACAGGAGTGGATCAGACAGAAATGCCATGCAAGGGGAAGGTTTCAGAGCTTTTGAGCTTTTCACCCTGAAGCCATTCCTGGAAATATCCCTGAGGAAACACTATTAACCTGTCCTGTCCACTAGAACACCACCCCTGCCCAGTGCCAGTGCCAGTGAGGATGGTGTCGAGGCTGCTTGGGACTGAAAGTGACAGAAGTGGCCTCTCCCTTAGTCCTTCTCTGTTCCTGTGCTTCCTTTTAATTTCTTTGGAAGGATCTCTGTTACACATGAAATGAATTACTGTCACCTGCCAGATCTTGGGCTTTCTCTCCCCTGAATAACCAAACAAGGATGTGAAGCCTTGAGCCCTGCTTTTCACTGTGGAGAGCAGCCCCTGTGTAAGGGACTCTTGGGTGGAAGGAAGCATAAACTTGCCCCGTCTGCTGAGGCGTGTGTTTGGTAGGAGATTGTTCCGTGCTCCTTGAGGACACTGTGCCACCTGGAAGGTGATTGTGGAAGCTGTCTCACATCAGGTCTGTGTCTGAGGGCTCAGGGAGCCGTGTCCTGTTTCATACACTGACAGTATGAGAGCAAGCAGAGCTGAACTGGTGCTCTGTGTGCAGAGGATGGCCTCTCCCACAGGGCATGGAGCCATGCTGAGGGGGAAGATGATCTGTACCCAGCTCCCAACCTGCTGCTGTTAGTGCCCACCCCAGCAATTGTGCAAACTCCACGAGCTGCCTGTTCCATTGCAGCTCTCTCTATGGAGTGTCTTCCCTTGGAAGGAATTTTAATCAAACTTGACTGAGGAGTGCTGAAAAACATGAGGAAGTAATTACAAATATGAATTTACAGCCTTCTGGAGTACCTCCCTCCTTCTCTCTCTTTGCATAACGCCTGTGTTTACCCTGTTTCCTACCGTTACCACTCTCATTCCTCAAGCCCTCCTCCACTTCATTACCTCTGTCCAAGCCCCATGTGTCAGATTTGTGACCCTCAGTGCTGTCTCAGAGAGAAGAGCAAAGGTAGAGCCAGTTCTGGGAGAGATTGTGGCCTCACTTTTTTCTGTGAGGCAATAATAAGGCAGCAGGAGGACAGTCCCAGGAGGAAGTTGCAGGTTCCCTGAAGGAAATTGGCTGGAACAGCCTCCCTGATTGTCTGTGATTTCCCAGCTAGATAGGCCCCAGGAGAGGGGGTAGGCTGGAATCAGCCTGGAAATCAGGATGGGCTGGATGCTTCCTCCATAAGGTGTTATTTTCTCATGTGTGCTGTTCTTGGGAGTCTTTCTTTTCTTTCTGTTTATTTCCATGCGTGCAGCCATTACTCTGGGAAGGCTCTTAGCTTGGCTGCCTGCAGGATCCATCACCTGGGGGTGCTCACAGATTCCAGTGCCATTCACGGGTTATGTACTGGCATTGTTGGCCCTTGCTCCCTGATTCCACGTTGTCCTTCCTTCATTGCACGTGGGCACAGAGTCTGTGTGTTGCCTGTATGGAATGGAGAGCTTTCACACCAGACCCTGAGGACCTTCTGCAGAAGGGAGAGTGAGGAGAATTGTGTGGGTGAGACGCCAAGCCCAGTCCAGTTGCCTTGGGCAAGGAATTAAGGGGCAAGGTGTGAGCTGTGTGTGGGGGTAGCAGAAGAGCTAAGCCACTCAGTCATTTCTTCTCTCGTCTTCACTTTGCTTTCCTCTTAAAGCAGTGGGAGAAATGGCTGGCAAGTTACTGGGCACTTGGAATTCCACCTGACTGTTCAGACAGTTGCCAGCCTGTGTAGGGATTAGGAAGAAATGTGATTTCTTTTTGGTGGAATTTAGAAGAAATGGGTAAATTTCTGTGGAAGACCCTTTACTTCCAACCTATAGCTTGCCTTTTTTTTTTTTTTTTTTTGAGGGTTATGCCCTGGGGGTAATTTATTTTACTTGGCCCTAAGGGGGCCAGGGAACCAGCTGTCCCAATGCAAACAGGGGAGGGAATTCCCTGCCTTTTTGGCAGGCACTGGTGCAGGGTTGAACAGAAGGCTCTGGAACCCCTGGGCTTACTAGATGTGTGATTCAAATCTGAATTTGACTGGCTGGGACTCTCATCTTCTGGATAGTCAAACGAAACCAACCCCAAATGCTTTTCCCAAATCTGCTATCAAAGAGGCTGCTACCATGGCCCTACATTGGGCTGTTTGGTGATGAAGGAGAGAAGGGGGAGTAGCAGAAGTACTCCCTTGGGATCCCCTCTTACACTCTCATTTTCCTGTAACCACTTTCATTTTTTTGGCTAATTAAAGACTCTGAGCAGTTTTCAGCCTGTGGGGTTTCTTTTATTTGGTTCCTCAGCAATTAACTTTTTTACTGAACAAAGTTTTGATTGAGCTGGGGCCCATGTCTTGGTTTAAAATTTCTCCATAGCCCTGTGAATCCATGCCCTTTCCTATCCCATCCGTGGCTCAGTGCCACCTTCTCTTCCATCACTGCTGATTCTTCCCAATGCTGTCCCCTGCCTCTGTGCGTGCTTCTCCACCTTCGCTCTCACCGAGCCCCTTGTTCTGCAGAGAAAAGGAGGACCCAGGATCCCTTTTGCTCCATCTTCAGAGGGCCAGGAACCCTGCTTGTTCCAAGCTGCAGAGGCTTCCCTCTGTTCAGAGGTTTTCCCATGACATAGTCCCAATGGGCTGGGAAGAACCTGAACTGCCAGACCAGCCTGTCTGCAAGCAGCTGTGCCTGTTCTGCTCTGGTGTCTCGGGGCTTTTGTGGGCTCAGTTCCCTCCTTGCCTGGCGCCCAAGCCCTTTCTCCAGCCCATCTGTCCCTTTGCTCACATGGAGAAGGGCCGTGGCTCCTAGGTTCCCTTGGTGGTCTGTCCAGGTGGGAGGCTGCCCACATGCCAGAATCACCTGGCTCAGAACTCACCTGCAGTGGGACCTTGCGGTGCCCCTGTGTTATCTGAGAGCCCGTGCTCTGCTCTCAGAGCCGGTGCCTGTCCTCACCTGCCGGGGTTTCCAGTGAGGATGACCGTGGCCATAAACCTGCACACTCAGCTGGAGGCACTGGCCTCCTGTCCTGAAGGGCTGATCTTTCTTACCTCGAGCTCTCTGCCAACTGCCCTGGCACAGCTAAGAGCGCATCGTGTCCCTCGCCCTGCACCAGCGCCTCCATCACTCCCCACCGTGCAGTGACAAGGCAGCCACTCAGCTTGGAAACTCTTTGCCCAGCTCTTCTGGGACCCTGGAGCCCCCTTAGCCCCCGTCAGGATAACAAGTGTTGGACATACTTGTTGTTTTGAGGATTAGTGGTTTTTTGTTGTTGTTGTCTTCCCCGAGAGCCGTTTCCTTTGCTGTTGTGCGGTGCTGTAGGCAGCTGTCCCTTTCAAAAAGGAGTGTCAGCACCAAAGTGCCGCCCCCTCCTCGGGCTGGTTTCACCCTCCCTGGCCCCCCCAGCCCGTTCCCTGTGGTGAGTGTGCCCACGCCAGGCAGGCAGGCACGAGCTTTGGCTTGCTGGGGGAGCGCACCTGCAGCACCTGCACACACACGCCGGGCTGGCGGCTGCCGTGCACACTCCCCTTGGCACCAGCCGGGCTGTGGGTGTGTGCCACTGCTTCCCATCTGTCCATCCTCTGCCCTGCAAGCTCCTCCTGGCATCTGGTCATGGGTGTGTGTGCCCCTGTGCTTCCCATCCATCCACCCACCCATCCACCCACCCATCCACCCACCCATCCACCCATCCACCCACCCACCCATCCATCCACCCATCCATCCATCCATCCATCCATCCATCCATCCATCATCCATCCATCCATCCATCCTCTCCCACTCATCCTGTCTGTGCACACGTACACAGTTGTGGGCCTGCAGAATGCTGCACATCCAGCAGCGTGCAGGGATCTGTACAAACTTTGTTTTAAAAGGGAAAAATGTTTGTCTCAAAAAAAAAGAAAAGAAAAAAAGCAAATGAAACGCAAGCCTTCAACCTAACCTGTGTGCATACAGCGAACTTTCTGTCGTCTGTAGAAAATGCCCAACCTTGTGCCCAAATGCTGGAGGTCTGAGACAGTTGGAGTGCAGCAGGGAGAGAAACAGTGGTTTCCAAGGACTGATTAGATGGCATGCCAAGTGTATTAAATTTTGCAGACATTTTAACAGCAATATGCTAGATAGTTGGGTGTCCCCTGAGGCTGCTGGATTTTTTATATCCTTCACAGAAGGTCAAAGCCCTCTTCTGCCTGCCCCCCTCCCTCTCTCTGCTGTCTCTCTTTCATTCCTCGTCCCTTTCTCTCTGTGTCACCATCCCTCACTCTCTCTCTCTCCCTCTCTCTCTTCCCCTCCCCACCTCCATCTTACTTTTTTGGTGCACTTTCTCCTCATGTGTTGCTCTGTGAATATAAAATAAAAGATCAGTTATTTGTGAGTTCCCTCGTGAGTGGAAATTTGCACTCCCTGTGGTCTCCTCACACAGAGATGGATATGCTGGGGCTTTCCCCTCTGTTTTCTGCACTTTGTTTTGGGGAAAATATGTTTTCCTCCCATCACTCCCCAAACATCAGTGCTCTCCCCCCACCCCTCCTTTTTTTATTTATTTTTGTAGCAAAAGGAAAAAAAAAAAAAGGGCAGGAAAAGAATCCATCTGGCATATGAATAATTGAAATGGCTCAACTCTGTTCCTGTTGCTGTTGTTTGCTCTCAGTTCTTCCTCCCCCGCCCCAGCCATAGCATCCCCCTGGGGTATGGGAGTTGGAGGTAAGGATGTATTGATTCCCTTGAGGGAGGTGGTGAGGGGGGTCAGCGTGCAGCTCGTACCCTTCTTGCAGAGCCCTGTGCTGAGGACAGTGTGTGTTGGAGAGGCACAGGGGATGGGAGGGTTGCTTTTCCCCGTGTCCGTGTGAGGCCTCCCCTGGCTGGCCCAGGAGCCCTTCCCAAGGCAATTCCCAACAAGAGCCCACAGTGCCATCAGCCTTTCTGCCAGACTCCAGCTGCCACAGCGTGCCCCTCCAAAGTGGTGACAGGTTTTGGTCTCCCCACAGCATCTTCCTCTCCGCCTGCTCGCTCCAGTGCCTCAGAGCCTTCCTGTGCGATCGCTGCTCCATGGCAGAGCTGAGCAGGATGGGCCTGCTGTGCCAGCCCTCCCCGCAGCTCTCTGCAGCTGCTCTGCACAGCCAGCGCCTTCCCGTGGGGCAGAGCGGGGATCCCAGCGCTGATCCCTCTGCCACAGCTCTGGGACACGGCTGCTGGCAGTGGTGTCAGTCTGCGCCTCCACCTCCCTCTCACCCTGCTCTCTGTTGAGCACTCGGAGTGAGGTTATGGGTTAAACTTCTCAGAAGTTGTTGTAGGAGTCTTAAAAATAACATCCCTCCTTGCAGTTTAGGTTCTCCAGCGTGTGCTCAGGTTCTCCAGATCAGCCCCAAAATGCTGGCCCTGCTGCCTTTTCTGCTCCCAAGTGCTTGAGCCAGCTGGGGTACCCCTGTGCCTGGCAGCTTTTGCTGTCTCTTTAAAACCATTTAGAGTAAAACCAAAGAACTTTAGGGCATTAATTCTGGATGAAGACGAGTCTCCAGATGACAGCCTGATCCATATCCTTCCCCACAAAGCAGCTTCCATTTTCTTCCTCCCTATCGCCTTCTGCCCACTCTCTCCTTCCCCTCTGTCCGTCTGTCTGTCTCATTTTCCCTGCTCCATAGAGAGGAGAAGCTGACATAAGGTGTTGAGCCTTTAAATATAGGCATTGAGCTCCTTTTTTCTGTAGTTAGTGGGCTGCCTCTGATGAGTTGTGTGTTTTGAAGCAGGTATTTGCTGTGTGTATTTGTGTATACTTGGCAGGTGTTGGGTGTGCGTGGTGTGTTTTTGGGGGATGTTTGTGTATTGTTGGGGAGGAGTTTATATTTAGTCTCTGTTTTTTGTGGTTTGGGTAGGTAATGTATGTATGAACGAGATGTGTGTGTTTATCAAGCTGTTTGTGTGTGCTTTTATTCTGGCTTAGTGTTTGTTGTGTGGGCACATACCTCTATAGTGTGTAGATTGTATGTATGTAGATTTGTGTATGTTTTTCCTTGTGTGAGGCCAGTGGAGGAGTTTGGGCTTGACTCATAAGGATTTTGTGTGTTTTGGGATACACACTCTTTGTATTACAATGAGTTTTGTATGTAGTGTTTGTGATGTTTGCTAATTTCATTAATTCTGGTCTTTGGAGGGATGGGCTTTGGTGAGTCTTGTGTGTGTTTGGAATGTGTTTTTCATGACTGTGCATTTACAAAATTACAAGAACAACGCTGAAAAGATGTTAGAAAAGCGATCAAGGAAAATAGCCTGCTGGAATATTCAGAGGTGCAAATGTCTCATTAGTGACATTACTGGAGTGGGAGGTGTTCAGGGCCGGGAAAATGCCTACTAACTGAGAGAGATTTAAAAAAAAAATAAAATCTTTGTTTAAAAAACAAACAAACCAAAACCAGGAAAAATCAGAAAAAGAAAAAAAAATTCAGATGGCATTCAAATCAGGTTCATCATATATATGTAGATATGTAGGTCTTTTTCTAAAATGACTCCTACACATAATCTGAAAGTTTCATGTAAAATAATTGGTAACCCCACACTTGGTACAAATAATTAGATATTTAGATCTAATAAAACTGGTTTGATGGGGAAATCACTTTCTCCTGTGCAGATTTCCATTTGAAGGCAAGTTTCGGTCCTTGTGTTTGTTTTTTCTGACAGTAAAACCTAGGGTTTGGCACCAACAAAAGATATTCCCTGTAAATATCTAAATATCTGCTCTCTGCCATAAACATTCAGAGATGTGCCCAATCATGTCAGAGGAGCCTATTTATGCACTTTGTGCTTTCATGTTACCTGCAGTGCACTCTGTGGGGAGGAGGAACGCAGCAAGCTCCAAGCCGAGAGGGTGATTGCTGTCCGTGGGCACAGCAGCCACATCCGTCACCCAGGCTGTGCCACAGGGGCTGGCTGAGGGCTCTGGGGCACACCCCAGGCTAAAAGGCCCTTGCCAGGCTGCTGGAGCCAGCGGGGGCCTGGGCATCCTGTGGCTGTGCCAGCTAGATAGGGCAATCCCCTCCCCCTGTGCCACCCTGGGGCCGGCAGCAGCTCCCTGTTGGGAGCACAGGCGTTCAGCTGCCACAGCGAGTGCTGAGGCAGACAGATTGATCTTCCCTGGTCTCATCCAGGAAGAAGTGTTGGCATGCAGCAAGTTGCCAGTTCTGCCCATTGATCGTTGTTGCAGTTTTCACCTGGATGGAAGTGCCGTGCTCTGAGGGCATTCAGCAAGGAGATGCAGGGTGGGCGCTCTCTGCAGGGATGGGATTCTCATCCATGCCCAAGCTGTGTAAATCCCACACTAACAGTACCATTTTCCTGAGGCTTTGAACTTGATTTACTTCAGTGTTGGTGCAAAAGGAGTCTGGCCCATTGCCTTGCAGAGGAGTAAAATTACCACAGATAAACCCCAGTCAGCAGAGTGGAGTCTGTCTGCTTTTGTTCTCTGCTTAGGCCTTGTGGCACTGGGTGTGCAGGGCTGGGGCAAGGGGCCGTGCAGCAGGTAGGGCTGGGTGAGGAGTAATTTCCTGCTTCTCAATTAAAATGTGTGTATAAATGTGTGTAAATTTGCTTTGAGTTAAATGGAGGCAACCATTCTGATTTTACACAATTTTGAGTGTTAGATTTTGAAATAAAATGAAATGACATTGGTAGTGACAAGGTGGTAAAAGCAGAAAGTTTTCATTTAGGCAACAACCAAATTAAATACTCAAAGGGAAATGGTGTTTCCTTCTGTACAATACAGAATTACTTTGGATTTGTGAAAAGTTTGGCTGTTCCTTCATTTACATTTTTCATCACAAAAAGTTTTGGTAAAAACTGTGATTTTGCTTGAGTGGAAAGATTTGTATTTAAAATACTTTAAAAAATATGAGTCACTGTTTATTTTCCTGTTGACTTTCACAGCATTGCTAACATAACCTAGCATTGCATCTGCTGGGTTTTGGATGGTTTTGTTCACTGAACTAAGCTAAGCAGATTTTGAATAGGCTGGGAAGGCTGATGTTGGGATGGAGACTTCTCTGGGAATGGGAGATCCTGTGGCAATTGTGCCAGTTTTTAGTGCTATCACAGCCCCTCTAGGTACCAGGCTTTAGTTACAGCTCATGGTCAGGATGTGTGTGCATTTCTCCCAGGATGATGTGTGTTGCTTTTCCACACCTGCCCCTCCAAAAAGTGAGTGTAACCCAACACACAGTATAACATCTTTATGGCTGTGATGGGCTTCCTTCAACACTGGGCTTATGCTGAGGTGTGGGGGAGACTCAGAGTGAGAACAGCATAGCTGAACCATCAGTTTTAATAGCTTCCTTTAAAAAATAGAAGAAATTAATTCACAGTCTTCCCAGAAGAACAAGATCGTAGTAATTGGCACCTGGAAATGTCAGTCAGATTTCCCCTCCTTGTCTCCAGCACTTTGATGGTGTATTTGCTGCTGGATGTGACTTAAACAAAAAGTTAAAAAATTAAAAAATAAATAAAATAAATTTTAAAAAGCCTTTCCTTCATGCATATGGAGTTTTTGGGGAAAAAAAAAAAAGGTATTTTAATGCTTTCTATTAAATTGGGACTAAAAGTGGTGTCTTAATTTGCATTCATTAGCATATTTGCATATAGATCACTGAAATGGTGGAAGAGGAGAAGAGCCTATAAATGAAAATTCTTTTAAAGGCACAGGCATCCTTTTATTTATTTTCAGTCTCTCTCCCCTTTGCAAACCTGCTCTTGACCAGTAGCTGAATGGAGTTGGCTGCACGGAGCGGGGTGCAGCCAGGAAGGGACGGCTGTTGGGACACGAGCAAGGGGTTTGTGGTGGGTTTGCGGTGGGTTTGTGGGGTTTGGGTGTGTGTGGCCATGCCCCAGTGCCAAGGACAGGCTGTGGTGGGGCAGCTGTGGCCCTGCACAGGACAGGCTCTGCTGCCAGACCCTCCACTTGTACCTGTGTGAGAAAAGCAGTGTGACAGGGCTGATACTTGGGAGAGCGAAGCTTTGGGCCATGCACATCCAGTGGCTTCTTAAAGAGGTTGTGTGGCTCCTTAGCCAGCCAGGAAACATGCACTTGTGATTCAGGCCTGTTCCCTGGAAATCTGTCACTTGGGCTTCACTTTCTTTGCTCTGCTTTCACACACCTTCCCATACATTCTTTCCCGTGAAAAGATTTTTTTCCCAGCCTAAATCAGGCAGAAAGCTTTTATAAACTTCCTCAGGCTTTGCACTGATTTGCTTGTAGTCAGTTATAATAATAATAGGAACAATTTCTCTTTTAAAATAAATTTCCCAGTTGCGTTTCCTTGTGATACAAGGCACTTCCACACTACAGTTTTTGTCTTACATGATGTGCAGCCTAGCTGCTACAAAAAGTAGTTTGAGTGGCTCCCAAGTGTTTTGTTCCAGACTGCAAATGTTTGTAAGCTGTGCTATAGATGGACCAGCCAATTTGAGATAAAGACTGTAATGAAGACAGATAAATCAATAATGAGAAACACTCCTTCCTATGGAGTTGAAAACTGGGATGGAAAGAAGGACTAGAAACATTCCATAAGGAGTGATGGGCCTGAGCTGTGTGACAGGACAGAAATTGAATGTAGAAGAGTTTTTCTTCTACAGAAAAGGTACAAAAAACCCCAAAGATACACTGGGGACAGATTGGGTGTTCACATCAAATTCCCAATCTTTGAGGAGAAATTAAGGCAGTCGACCAAGATAAAAATGGGCCGCAGTTTGCACTGACCCGGGCTGTTATTAGCAGCTGTGGTTTGATCCTGGCTACAAAGGCACTTAACAAGCTTGTAGGCCATGTGGCAGGAGGGGATTGGGCTGGGCAGCAGCGTGCCAGGGCGCCCCGTTTGGCTCAGAGGGCTCTGGGGGCACAGCTCTCCTCCTTGGGAAGTTTCCCTCCAGGGAATTGTCGGGATGCTCTCTCCCTCTCTTGCACCCACGTACACACACACCCCACATGCAGCACAGTGAAGATGAGGGATGATGAGTGAGGAAAACAGACGGCCAAAGGATCAAGGGTGTTTGGTGACCAGTGCTGACACTCAGGCCTCGGCTTTGGCTTAGGGAACGAGTAGTCAGTTTGAAGGTACTCAGGAGGGTCTGTGGCCCAGGTGAGGTTGTGTGCTGTCCCCACTGCTGCTCCCATCTCCAGCTGGAAAGATGAGGGGTGGCTGCGAGCACTCTGAGGTGTCCCAAGGCAGCCCCAGCACCCGAGGCTCAGGAATGAGGGGAGGGTGAGCAGGAGAGGCTCCCCACAACAGGGCAGGTGCCTGTGGCCGTGGGTGCCATTCCTGGCCCGCGTGGATGTGAATGGGATCGGCACAGGGAGGGCTGGGGGCCGGGGGAGCTGGCGCTCCACCGCTAATGAAAATCGGAAACCGATTGAACAGCACAAGGTGCCCAGGCAGCAGGTTGTGGAAATGAGGAAGGGAAAGAGCGGGGAGGGGGGTGGTGTGTGCCTAATGGAAGCTTCTGCGAAGCGGATGTCGTATTGATTGCTGTGTGTCTATATTTATATATTATCAAGTATATAAACTTCAGCAGATGTATGGCGCATAGATAAATAAAATGCATGCTGAAAAATTAATGAAATGTACATGCAAATCCACCACCATCGATCACGCCGGCTGCCAGAACCAGAGGGGCTTTTCACTTTTAGGCTTTTTCCTTCCTTTCTTTCAGATGCTCTCCCTCCTTCCCCTCTAGAAAAAAAAAAAAAAAAAAAAGCCCCTAATTCCCCTACATGAGAAATTCCTCATACAGGACTGGATGAAATGTGGCAGAATTTTGTGAGGATCTCAGTATTTTGTCTGAGTGCTGCCTGCGAGCTGTTCTGGGCAGAAGGCAAGGCAGTGTGGCAGTGCAGGTGAGGAGCTGGAAACTGAGAGGGTACTTGGGAGCTGGCAGAGTGGTGTTACACCACGAGCAGATGGCCCATGTAAGGGCAAAGAAGTCAGGGCAGATGCAGGCTAAGTGATAAACGTTTTTAAAATGGAAGGCAACTGTTGTTTTAGGGAAGTCACCCAAGAGCCTTATACCTCCAGTCACTCCTCTGGTGGTGGCTCCAGGCAAAGTTAGTGGGACTGGGATGGGCAAACAAACCTTCAGCATGAGCTTTTGGGCTGAGAGCAGCCTGTGGGAGATTTGTCACTGAATTCTGCAAGAGTGGCACAGTGAGAAAGGCTCCTGGATGCATTTTCTTCAGGGATAGTAGATGTCTGAGGAGCTAAAGGTGGCAACCTCCCTTTGTGTTAGGGACTGCATGCAGCAAGTGCTGCAGGGCTGTGGGAGGCCTTGTTGGCTCATGGAGCTGGGGGAGCAGCTCACCTGGCTCCTCCTGGTGTCAATCCCCATCTGCCTGTGCCGCGGGTATATTTTGTTTGCCTTCTGCAAACTTTCTCAAAGCTTTTCCTCACTCTAGTCACAGAAGCAGAAAGCAAAGGACTATGCTTGGAGGGTTTGACTCCCTTGTGTCCTTTCCTGGCAAATATGTCGCATCTTTCCTAAGTGGAGACGTACCACATCCCCTCTCAGCTGCAGCTGCCAGGGGCTGCCTGGGCACAGCACTGGGGCCCTGTACAAAGGTGCCCGGTGTCCCCCATCGCCCAGCCTGGAAGCAGAAGCCAGGGCCCAAGAGTAGTGCCAAGCTCTTGAACATCATCCCCGGCTTGGGGCAGGCCTGGTTGGCAGCCGGGCCGCAGGATTGTTGTACACCCCCTGCCGTGGACTGTGACTATGGCTGTGAGCCCCTGGGAGCCAAGAGGAGCCCATCTGTGTGAGGGGAGGCTGCAGCTCCCGCAGGCCCCCGGCTCCCGGGGCTGCCGGGCCGCGGCCTCGCGGGGCATGGGCGGAGCGGGTATTTTTAGCCGCTCTTTCTGTAGTTGCTGTTTGTTGTTAGCTGTGTCCCACTGTGAGTGGCAATGCTCCACACTCGCCAAGGGTCACCAAGAGTTTAATAGAGCAGCCACGCAGCTCCTCGGTGGTGCAGCTGGTGGCTGACTCCCAGCTTGCTCGCAGTCTCTGCCGTCCCCGTCCCCCTGCCCCAGAGCAGAGCTGTTCCCGCCAGAGTGCCGTGCTGGCAAGGCGTGGGACCCGTGTCTGGGCATGAGGGGGCTTTGCTCTGCTGTTTTGGGATGTCTGAACTGCAGCTGGGCACTAGAGCTCTCCTTTACCTGCTACTATTTCTTAGCAGTATCACATGCTTTCTCCTACTCCCTTTAGCCCCTGATTTCAGCACTTGGTTTTTGGTATGTGCTCCAAACAGAAACTGCAGGTGAGAAGGCATCAGAGATTGCCTTCTTCTGCCTGTCCAGTGTCAGGTCAGGCTGTGCCACTCCTCGAGGCAGAAACTCTGCCAGGAATGGATTTCCTCAGTTTGACCGACCGCATTTCATGTTGCTGCTGTGAACCAGGCAAGAAATTAGAGGTTAGGGATGTGTTAAGAGCCCAGGCAGCTGCAGTGCGACTCCAGAGGTGTAAGATGGCATGTGGTGACCTGCACCAAAGGGGCTGGGCTGGCCTCAAGGCTTCTTTGCTGGGCACAAAGATCCCAAGCAGTGGTGGTGAGAGCCAGCCCCGCGTTTGTCCCGTGGAGAGGGCAGGGAGGTGTTGAGGGCAGGCAGCTGGCAGCCCACGCACAGCTCAGTTTTCCCCAGCTCCAAGCCGCAGTGCCGGGGCGGGCTGGGAGCCGCAGCTCCTCGCACTGCATGGGCCTGGCCTCTCTCCCCGCTTCCTCCAGAAGCCATGAGGGGAAACTAAGGGAGAGTTCAGATGACAATTAAAAAGCCAAAGAAAACCCCACAGAAGATGAGCATCAAGGCAGTGCGGTTTTTTTTCTTTGACACTTTCTCATTCCCCCCCTACTCTGTCTTCCTCACGGTGTTTCCAGGAGACTCTCTCGTCGGCTCAGAAAGCTGCGTAGGCCCATGGCGGCTCAACCTTTCCCTCTCCCTGAGCCCCGGTCTAATCAACCCCTATAATTTATGCAGAAAATATGATTTATATTTAATTTCACCACACTTGCATTGTTAATTTGAGATGTAATTAACCCGTCGCTATGACAACTAATTTCGTGATGCCGTAAATTACCGCCGTCTTTTCATCAAAATTCAGTTACTTTGGCTCCTGTGTGCAATGTACTGATGCAATTAGGTTGCTAAGGGCAACCCAAAAGTGTTCAATTTCTTTTGTGTATCTGCAGTGGGGTAGAAGCTCTCGTGTGTTATCCCAAAGTCCTGTTTTCTTTGGTAAAGAGCAGGGCAGACAAGACCATGGAGGAATGTGCGTGAGGGAGATGGAGCGGAAGAGTGTCCTGTGCTGGGGTTTCCCTGTGTGAGCCTCTCCACCTCTCCATGTGTTTATTTTTCTAATTGTTTTAAAAGAGCCAGGCTCCTGGTCACGCATGACCCTGTTTGTCTTAAGCCAGTGCTTTCTGTCTTCTCCCTTCCCCTCTCCCAGGCTTTCCTCCTTGATGGTTTGGGGAGAAAGTAAGCATTGAGGGAACACTTTCACTGCTGCTTTCATCCTAAACACCAGCAACACGCCTCAGTCCTTCCCTAAGTTTGTGTCCCTCTGAATTTGTGTGTGTGTGTGCAGAGAGAACTTGTTTATATAGATCTCCCCCCCCTTCTTTATTTAAAACAAAAACCCTCTGTGTTGCTTTTGTCACGTTAATTCCCATTTTGCCAACACCAGGGGCCCAGGCAGACGAGTTACCAAGGAACACAAAATTTTAATTAGTGTATTTTAATCATTCAGGCTTTCCGAGCTAATCCACATACCCTAGAGAATTCCCGAGATGCAGCACTGCTCTGCTTTACCATTTATTGTTGAGTCTATTATAATTACTGTTAGCAGGTGGGGACTGGGAGATGTTTATTATGAGTTTTTCATCTTTAGTATAATTACCGAAAAAAACAAAATAAAAAGATGTTGGTGCATTTTGTTTTCCTAGAGGATTTTTTTTTTTTTGAGGGGGATATTTTTCCCATCCCTTGCAGGCAGGTGCTCACCAATTACTGCCTTTTTCTCTGTTTTAATTTATTTTGTTGATCACTGACTCACCTTTACTTTTGGGTGGAAGCAGAAGCCAGTGGCTCCTGGATGGAGTGAGTTTACCTAATTTAGGGCAAGAGATTAAGCTGGGAGAGAACTCAGGATTCCAGCCACTGTGGGTGAGTAGAGTGTGCTAAGGAGGGACATCTCCACTTGAGAGTTTGTGTTTTGCTGCTTTGGTGCCATTTCTTAAGTTGCAGAGTTTCATAGCGTGGCTGATAGGGGTCATGAGCAGGTAGGAAAACGTGCCTGTGTGCAGTTGTAAGTGCCCAGGTGCCACTGCTGTATGTGCACAAGTGTAGGTGGGCACCTTTGAACGTGTTTCTGAAGGATTCAGTGACAGGCACAGGGATAAACACAACCCTTCCACGAGCAGAGCATGGTGAGGTGCTGAATCTTTGGCACACGAGGAGTTTCTAGTGTGAAGAAGGAAGGAGGGTGATTCCCTGAGCTCTGAAGTAAAGTGCTTTCATCAGGTGAGCTTTTTATTCACCCTGGCCACTACAGAAAAACTAACACTGCCTTACGAAGCCAGACTTTTCTGTGTGATCCTTGTAGCAAGATTCTGGCCTCTTGTTTTGCAGCTGTAGCTTATACCAGGGTGAGGAGCGTCTCTGCCTGTCCTCCAAGACCAACTACTTGGCAGGCAGGTCCTTCTCAAGTACAAATGCCTGGGACAGGAGTGAGAGGGTATGCACAGGCTGCAGGCAGTACTGTTCCCTCCTCTCTGTCGTGGCCTGATGAGAGTTGGGAAAGGTGAGTCAGTCTGATAGCATTAGTTCCCTATTATATGCCATGACATTAGGTAACATTTTTTATTTTATAATCCATGGAGTCCTCCGGGGATTCAGAGTCTCATATCCCTATGCAAAACCCCTTTAGAGAGGTTGCATTTTGGCCGCTTCCATTTCTGCCTGGTAACTTCTGCCTTGTTTGATGTCTGCTCCCGTGTCATTTGAGAAACCAGCTTGTTTCAGACTACCCAAAAGCTAACGGGGCCCCCCTTGTCTCTGTTCCGCTGGCTCCAAGGGTGGAAGTCTGGACTGAGAAAGCTTAATTGAGAGCTCAGAGGGATTTAAAAGCTAGGTGTGTTTTTAAGCCTCCCTTTATCCATATCGAAGTCTGCAGTTAGGAATCCCCAGCCAAATTTTCATGTTCAGGGTGTTCTCTGGGAAAATGGCATGCTAACTCTGGACAGCTCTCATCAGGGACACCCCAGATCTGTGCTTTGGGTTCACTGCCCATTCCCACCTTACAGCTGAATCAGAGAAATGGGCCCTTTCTCCATCTGGCACTTAAAGCTCTAATTATAAACATTGTCTTCTCCTTTATGACGATTTTCAAGTTTTCCTGGAAAATTCCACATCTCTGCATGAGGCCAAGGCTCTGGCTGGGGTGAAACCAAGAAGGATTAATTTATAAAGCTCAGTAGCTTACACAGGAACTCTGTAATATAATTATAGCTTCTGTAAGAAAAGGCCCTGGAGTCGAAGAGGTCTGTGAAAATTGCATGGGATTGGGAAGAGTATTCATTGAGCCCCCATGCCCCTGGCTTGTCCTTCCCCTTGCTTTTAAATTCAGGACTTTGCTTGCCCCCAAGTGCCCTTTGCTTCTGAACACCTCTTTGGTCTTTGCTGCTGCTCTTCATGCTACCAGCTTGCCCCCTGAAGCTGCTCCTAGGCTCTTGCAGTTGAGAGGGGCATCTGCTCTTGCGTTCAAACCTGCTGGCTTTGGAGGTCTGTGTATCTTCTGGATTCGGTACAGCCCCTGTCAGAGTCTGGCTGTCAGCAGGGACAGCTCCTGGGGCATATGGGGATATGCAGCTCTTCCTTCTCCTCCATTTTTTCCCTTCCAGCTCTTTGAGTTGTATTCCTCCTGCTGCAAAGAGGAGAACTCTTGGTGTCTCCTCCCACACCTTCCTGCATCTTCCCCAGATGCTGCCACCCTGCTCTGCTGGGCAGCAACAGCTCTGGGTGAGACGAGTGCCCAGAGTGAGCTCCATTGAGACATCCAGGCCAGCTGGGGACAGCTCCATCCCCAGGGAGACAGTGCTGTGAGCCCAGAGCTGCAGGAGGAGGCTTTTCTTCTGATTTCTCCAAACTTTCCCACCCCGGCTGCGGCTCTACAAAGAGGCCCTGGCCCCGTGCACGGGGCCTTCCGCATGAAGGGGTCTCGCCAGCTCCTCTTTATTGAGTCTTCAAGCGCTGGCAGGACACTCCATTAAAAAGCCATTTGCTTTTGTATCCCCAGGCCCCCAGCCGGCTCCCACTCATGTGACACTGGCCACAGTTGTAAAACAACAACACAAATAGTTGGCAACTACTGAGGGTTTTTTCAAACCAGGGTCGTCATAGCAACTTCCCCCAGTCAATCACTGGTGAGGCAGCCTGCCAAGGGGTGCTCTGAGTGGCAGGGCAGCCCCGCTGCAGAGCAGCCCTGAGCTCGCAGGGATCCCTGTCACCAGGACTCATCAGCCTGCTCCCTGCCTTAGTGAAATGCAGACGCCTTGGCTGCGCAGAGCTGGCACAGGAACAGGAGATATCCAGTCCTCCACCCCAGAACTTCCCTGAGCTTGGACCCAGGCTACAGGGTCCCTGCTCCTGCTGGCACAGTGCCACAGGGAGAATCCCTCGGCACCTGGCATGGTGCCCTAGGGGGCATCCAAAGCTGCCCTCAGCTCGGCACAGCGCCAGGGGGCATCTGAGTGCCCCCCATGCCTGGCACATTGTCATGGGGCATCTGAGTCCCTCTGCCCGTGGCGCTGTGCCAGGTGGATCAGAACATGGCACGCTGTCCTTGCAAGTGGCTCCATGCCAGGTCTGATAAGCAGTATCGACCAGTGTTGTGTCTTGCAGGATGCAGGACCAGGAAGTGACTTGGCGCTTCTCTAAACTCCTGGTCTTGCAGGAAGGTGTGTGAATGGAGGAGGTGGCACAGCTGGCAGGAGACAGCAGTGCTTAGCAAGAGAGCTGTGAGTCACACCTCTGTGGTGGCATGTGGGTAGGGAAGCAGGATGGACCCCCCCACTGGTGCAGGGTCCAGCTGCCACTGGGAGCAGGAAAAGGGAGCATCTCCTCTGCTCCTCCCACCCCATCTCTTCTTGCCTTTGGAGAACCTCAGTGCTCTTGGGCTGCTACAACTCTGCTTTTATGATTCTGTTGGCTTTTCTTGTATGTCCTGAACATTTCATGAGTCTTGTGAGCCACTGTCCTAGACTTAGGCCGGAGCCCATAACTGGGCAGCCAGTTTTGGCTGGACTGCTCCCACCTGTGCAGATAGCAATGCCTATGCTCCAGAAGATTGTCCTGGCTGTCACTGCTGTCCCATGGCAGGGTTTCTAAGAGAGCAGACCTCAGACTGCCACTGTTGTCGTCACATCTCTCTACTTGAGGATCCCTGGCTGCCTTGAGTGACTCCTGGAGGAGAGGAATGTTAAAAATCCGCTCTTGTAGTAAGTTGGCACCACATCCAGCCACCGTCTGCTCTGTGCCAGGGCTTAGTAAAATGTTGGCGAGGACTGCAGCTCTGTACTCAGGCTCCCCCCTTCCCCTTTTGTCTCAGTTGGTTTGGCAATTGCATGGTGGTAACACAGCTCAGGGTGGCACAGGAGCTTTGCTGCCCAGATGCAGCTGCAAAGTGAAAAGGGATTTCCAGGCAGAGCAAATGATGAAGGGAAATGGAATGTGAGGGTCTGTGGCAGCAGGCCAGGGGCATGCCAGGCGTTTTGCTAACCCTGGCACATTCACTGTGGCTGGGGAGATGCTGAGGATGGATGTGCCCCATCCCGCGGCTGGAGCTGCCAGGATGTGCTGCTCCACAGGTGGCTGGATCCCTTGGCTGCTGCCGTAGCTGGGGTCTGAGGGGGCTCATGAAGGCAGGCGAGGAGCTGCTAGGCTCTGTGCAAATCCTGCTTGTTGGCACTGCAGTTACAAGCATGGTAACTGTTGGCTGGGGCAGGGAGGAGGGATGCCGGCTCCTTCACTTTGTTACTTTGCATCTTCGTCACTCTGTCTCAGTTCTCTCACTCATTTGTTCTTAATTATTTGTTAATTTCCTTCCCTTCTTCCTCAATTTGTTCTCTCAGTCATCTGCTCTCTCATTTGCTTTTTCTTTCCTTTGTTGCTGTTGTTTGCCACCTAATTTCCTTCTTTCATTCTTGTCACTCTTAGTTGTCCTCTCTCATTCCTTCCACTTTTTTCTCCTCTTCCCTCCCTCCTCCCCTGGGCATTTTCAGTATCTGTAGCTTTTTTCTGGTTTTGTTTCTAATCCCAAGTGAGTTGATTCCCTTCAGAGGTACCTCACTGTTGTTCCACGCAGAGCTCCTCAAGCTGCTGCCCCTTCGTGCTGCACTTGGCAGGTGTCCCTTACCTTTGGGCTTTAGACCTTGAGGATGGCCCTCATGGGGCCGACATTGGGAAGGGAAGGAGAGAACCACGCTCACATCCTGCCCTGAGCAGGGGTTCAAGGCTAGGGAACGGTGGTTCTCCGTGCCCTTGTGGGTGCTGTGCTGCAGGTGGCCCTGGCAGAGTCAGGTCTGTGACCCTCACCTGGGCCATGCGTACACACGCAGGGGTGCGTGAGGCCCTGGCTGCCGGGTGGGCCTTGGCTGTGGGCACACCTGCACGTGCTGCTGCGCTCATCTGTGCCGGTGCTGAGGTGCCAGCACCTGCCTCGGAGCCGCCTCCGCTGCCGCTTCCCCCGGCCCGCCCCGCTGCGAGCAGATCCGCAGAGTTGGGCTCCCCACGCACCTGCCTGCGCGCTGACGCCCGTGCGGAGGTGTGTGCCCGCGGCCTGCCCGTGGGCCCGGGTGCTGCCTGTCCTCCTGCAGCTCCCACACGCTCCTGCCGGCCTTGGCACACATTTTGGGAAGGCACATGCCTGTGCACATCTGCACTCACATGTCACCGGCGCACGCACCGCTCTGACATGCGCCCGCACCGCCTCCCCTGCGCGCTGCCATGTGCTTTCCCATGCACTCGGCTCACATGCTGCCATGCAGTAAATTATCTCCCCCTCTGCAGCCCACCGCCCCCTCCCCAAAACCCAGGCCAGCTAAAGTGCTGTAACATAGTAGCTGCCTGAACTTCGATTCAAAGGTTAATATCAAAATCTGGAGCGGATTACCTAAAAATTACTTACAACACCATTAAAATTCTGAACTCTTTTTGTTGTGGCTGTAAATTAATTTAAAATGTCAGTTTTTTTGAGAAATCCAATAAGAAATTGAGCCAACGGAGCAATCTGTAAACTGTCTGGCACAGAGGAAAGTGTGTCTTTTCAATCGACAAGAAAAAATATGGGGCTTAACTGGAACCATATGGCAGCGCACTTGAGAGAAATCTGCTGAAGAGGAGGGAGGGGAGGGGGAAGCCAGGCAGGCAGGAGCAGCGGGAGAGCTGGCGGCTCGTGTGAGAGAGGAGAGGAGCGGAGGCTGCCCAGTGCAGGGGCTGGCAGGACAGGTGCATGGAGAGGACAGGCCCCGAGGAGCGGGGACAGCGCTTGGCTCTGCAGGGACCCGCGTGCCAGGGCATCCCAGGCAGTGGAGCTGTTCTCGAGGTCCCCGCGGGCATTGTGGTTGGCAGCGGGGCTCTGTGAGCTGCACAGGGGACACACAAGGGCTGAGCAGTGAGGGCAAGCGGGAAATGAGGTTTAAGTGGGTTCTCTGTGGTGTCTGTGCCCCTTGCTGGCCCACAGGCATCCTACCCAGTTCCTCCAGCAGCCTCTCTGCTGGTTGTCCCCCTTGCCAGGAATTGTGGATGGCATGGAGGAGGGGTGGCTCCTTAGCTCTGACCCAAAAGTAAGGTGGGAACTGAGAGGCTGGTGGGGAAGGGCTGCCACTGCACATCCCTGCCCCAGCCCCCTCTCCTTTGGCTCAGATCCTCACAGCATTCCTTGAGCTGGTGAGAAACCCAGCTTCCCCTCTGTGTCTCCTGCCTGCCGACATGTGTTACCCATTAGGCCTTAATTTCAGAAGATTTACAACACATTAAGTAATTTGTAGGTTATTTCAACTTTAATCTGCTGAAGTCGAGAAAATCAAAATTAAATTCAAAACACACGGATCTTCAAAGTACTGGGATTGGGGATGGGAGGGGGTTGTTTACCAGCCCTTGCTTGTCTCTTCTCCAGTGTCACTGCCACAGTGTCCCCATTGCAATGCTGCCCTTCCCACCACCTTTGCTGGTAGCAGGGATGATGAGGGCCATAGAGGTGAGCTTGAACAATCTGCTAGCTCTGGATGAGCGGTGTCAGTGATCACAGAATGAAGCCTTTTGGAAGTCCTCAGGCTGATTGACCACTTCCATGGCACAAGAGGGAACGCCCTGGTCCTGACAGGTTCTTTTCTGTCTGTGATGGTGTCTGTCATGAGCTTGAGTGGCAGATGCACAAACTCTCCCTGGGCTCCTCTCTGTCCCTCACTTTCCTGTGCTGGGAAGAGCACCATGCCTTGTGAGAGGGGGTTTGCTGAAGCTGTCAGGCATTTAGATGCTATAGAGAGGGAGGCTGTCAGCCCAAAGGAGCTAAAACAGGGGTGGGGACCTGGGGACAACTGCTGTGACAGCCTTTCCTGCTCCTCTTCTACATTTACTGGCCAAGGGCATTTGTGCCACTCTGTCCCTCTTCCTGTGTTGCTCTTTGATTCAACAAGTATTCCTCTTCCTGAAAAGGGATTTGGTGCCCTTCACCTATTCTTCTTCTTCTGTCTGCAAGTGAGATCACAGGAACCCTGTCCATGTTGTGGTTCTGTGGCTGGAGAGTCCCTGTGGGATTTATCCAACATTTCCATGGTGTCCTAC
The DNA here is from genome assembly GCF_028018845.1 of Melospiza georgiana. NCBI lineage: Eukaryota > Metazoa > Chordata > Aves > Passeriformes > Passerellidae > Melospiza > Melospiza georgiana. Next base: position 9,957,304 of record NC_080451.1, read on the forward strand.
CCATAACAGGCTCAGATCATTGACAGCTTTCAGAACAGGTCTGAAACTAGTCTAATCATTCCTTTAAGTGATTAGAGAAGCCAAAGTGGAGATCTTCCTTAAACTCTTGGGGTGGGATAATGAACTAGTTGAACCACAGAACTGGGAGTCTTTTCTGATGAACAGAGGCTGTTAAGGCGTTATCTTGGGGCTCAGGAGATCTAAGATTTGTCTCAGCTCTCTACGATGCCAAGTTTTGTGTTGATCTAAAACAAATCTCTTACCCAATTTGTGCCTCAGTTCTCTGCCTGTGTAGTTGAAATAACAGTGTTGGAGTAAAGTTGATAGGAAGGATGTGTTGGGTGTCAAACCGTACTGAGGAGCTGGGCCTGGTGTGGCTCCTGGAGTGGAGTCCCCAAGTGGTCTCTGTGCCTCAGTTCCCCCACGTGTGCAGGGGAAAAAAAGGTTTTTTTTCTCTCCCTGGACTTTGATGAATGGAAAGTGTGTGTGTCACAGCTCTGCTATTTCGCACCGATCTCTCCACCCACATCCCAGACAGTTTCCGGGTTCCCAGCCCACCAAATCCCTCAGGCATCTCTTCAGGGGCCCTTTCCTCTTCCAGTTGAGCGCTGCCTTATCCCAGAGCTGGGTGGCAGGGTGCAGCAGACATTCCATTTGGGAGCAATCCAGAACTGCTGAAAGGCTGAGCGTGCTGACGAGTTGGTTTTTGTGCGTCCCTGCATTGCAAGGGTGCACAGCCCAGAGCTGACTTTGTTGTCTTGACTGTCTGTGAGCCAGATCCCCTGGAAGTTGGCTTTATCAGGAAATGTGTCATTGAATTGCACTTAGGGAAACAAGCACTTTTGAGGGTGATGTCCCCAGTTCTGCTCCAACAAGGAATCTGGACATGCAGGAAGCGTGTTACACTTCATCTGCATCTGTAGGTTTTCCTGCTTCAGGCCTGAATACCTGGCTCTGTCCATTTCATATTCTTGCCTATGCTGGGAAATTTTTATCAGTACCATCACAGATTTGTATTTTCTCTGAGATTATACTTCACACGCCTTACACAGCTGCTCTGACCTGTTTCAAGGGGGTAGATGTGGATACAGATGTGGTGTGTGACTCCGTGTTTTGTACAGACCACTGGGCAGCCTTCAGACTAGTAGCTTTTGATCTAGGTTGGTTTTAAACCAGATGTCAAGGCATGTATGCTGTAAAACAGAAATTGTTTCTCTGGTCTCTGCAGAGTTCATCTCCTGGGTCTTCTCCTTGCAAGGAGGAAAGAAAAAAGGATTTGTGTGGAGCAGTTTTCTGTTAACCCTTATGAAAAGTCTTGTGTAAAAAAGGTTGAAATTTATTTTTATATGTATTAGCTGGTCAAGCTAAACCCTGGAGAGCTTCTCAGATTCACATTAAAGGTACAACCTGCATTATCCACACAAAGCATGTCTCTGTTGAACTAGATGCCAGAACTGGTGACTCCATTAAGACACAGGTTTCACTTCAGTTTTAATGGTGTCAGGAATCTGCTGTCTTTGTTAGTGCTGACTTATCCTAACACTCTGAAAGTTAAATAAAAATGTTTCTGCCCACTGCTCACCCAGCTACAGGTGGTGGTGAGAATTTTTGCTTCTGTTTTCTAGGGAGTACTGGACCTGGAAGCATGCAGGGAGATGTTCCCCTGGGACAGGAATGCCATTTGGCAGTTAGTCTGGATTATGGGGCTGAGATGTGCTTCTGTTACTACTCAGCCCTTTCAGCTTTCTCCCACCCCCTGCTCATGACTGTGTAGGCTGATGTGCTGAGTTGATGAAGGTTTAGAGAAAATTTAAGGATCCTGTGTTGGAAAGTGTTATAGTGGAACAAGAGCACACACCCTGACAGCCATGATGCCATTTAATTCGGGTCTAGTGCCCTTAATCCTCTTGTAATGATCAGCAAAAGTTTAGACTTTATGCAAAGTGAAGGAGAATGAATTGCCCTTTTCAAGCAAAGGGGAAATCAAGTCACAGGAAAAGGTACATGAATAATTTTCAGGTGTTCATGAGCCTTTGGCAGAGCAGGGAGTGGTGCTTGAGCACCCACCTCTCAATCCTGTGCTCTAGCTCCTAGATCAAACGTTCCCAGACTTTTTTCAGTGGATGGGAGGCAGCTGAATAGAGAGTTGGCCTGATTGATGCCCTTTCTGTACATAATCACAGAATCTCCCTGTGGCAATTCCAGCAATTGCTTACGTGGGAGGTAATGGCAGGAAAATACTCTTGGTAGGATTTGTATGTGCTTTGTGTTTGCTAAACCTGATCTCCTTGAAGTCCTAGAAGTTTGACTCAACACTTCAGTGCCAGCAGAATTGACCCTAGTGCTGGGCAGTTTCACAAATTTGTGTATTCTCAGTTGCTTTGAAAGCAGGTGGGGAGCTGAGGGAATGAGGAGGAGCCATCCACAGAAGTCACCTTTCCACCAGGTGATATTCCAGGGCAAGTATCAAAACACCAGCAGCTGGGAACCTCTGCTTTTAACCCTTCTGCCTTTGGGATATGTCTTCTCTTGTGTCCTTAAGCATCTTCAGCTCTAAAATATGTTAATCTTTGGGGGTTCTGCTCATCAAAGGTGCAGGGCAGAGGGAGGTGCATGTTTTCCCCCATGGACAGCGCAGCCTGCGCAGTGCCAGGGGAGCCCACAGCTCCTGCCTCTGCCGTGGGCTTTGACCAGGTCTGAGGTCCCACAGCTCACCTGGGTGTGCTCAGCAGTGCCTTTGAACCAGCTGGCCACAGGCTGAACAGCACACACTCTGGTACAGGCTGATTGCCCAGGGCTCCATTCAGCTTTTCTGAAAGCTTTTGGTGCCAGAGCTGCTCAGACTGAGGTACTCAAGAGAACTGCAGTGTAGATACAGCCTTGGTGACTTGCTGTGCCCTTTTCCACCCTCTTCCTCTCACTGTCCTCTGTGCCTTGTGCTCAGCTGGACAAAAAGATGGTGCACTCTGTAAACAGTCATTCGCTTCCTTTGGCTGAGACTGAGATAGGTGATTTGTCCAGTTCAATATCCAGGGGCACGTGGGAAAGTTTGGGTGTGCTCTTTCTTTTCAGTATCTTTGGACCAAAACCCCTTCCTGGCTGAGCTGCTGAGTATGAATGAGTTGTGGAAGTGGAGAATGTGAACCAGGAATGCCGAGCTGGGCAGTGATGATGAGATTCCAGTTCAGTACAATCTTATATGGGCACTTCTTAAAACTTCAAGGCAGTGTGATGCTTCCTAAGCACCACTTGTTATTGTGCAAAGAGAACAAGAGAAGAGACTGACACTGGTAACTCATGAGGCTTTTGAAGGAGAACAGAATATCTTGCCCAGAAAGCACCAAAGGGGTCATGAAAAGCTGCTTCAGATAGCTCTGCTGGTTGGGCTGGGGAGGGATGCAAGCTGGAGGGGCTTGACGTGCAGCAGGAAGGAGGCCCTGGCTCATCCGAGCGTGCCAGGCAGGTAGCTGGTTGCCCTGTTTCTCCTTGGTGTCTGCTACTCTCCGAGTCCTGGTTCACAGCTCCCTGCAAGCCAGGGATGGAGGAGATCCTATGAAAATGATGATATGTGACAATCAGTCACAGCAATTAGTGTTTTGGTTAACAGGCCTTTTTTGTTTTCTCTCACCCAGACAGAATGTCACAAATAAATCCTCGCCTGCATTTGCATATTAATTGGATCGGAGACGTCAAGCATCTTTCATTAAAGAAAATGATCTGCATATTTGGAGACATAAAATAGTTATTTTGATGGGTTTTTTTCATAAGATCAGGGGGTGGGGGAGGAAGGTGATGGGAGCAGTGGAAATTGAGGTAGAGTGAAGGCAGAGAAAGCAGCTTTTGTGGTTAACCCCTTGTGGCCCAGAACTAGCTGGTGCCCAAAGCAAAAATAATAATAATATAAATAAATAAATAAACGCTGGGTCTCAGAGCAGCTTGTAGAGAACTGCACCATTCTCTCCATAGCTTTGTTCTTGAGGCCACAGAGTTGCTAGGTAGCCACAAACACGCTTCTGAAACATCTTCCCTTGTCTACTCTGTCCAGCCACAGAGCTGGGTTGTTAGAGGGCCCTCCCTGTCATCTGCCCTTCCTGACAGCCCCTTGGCCATACTGATGGCTGCTTCCTCTCAGGCTGGGCCAGTACCATGCCTGTCAGATGGCAGGGCCGCAGGATCTGTGTGCGCTGGGTGTGCCTGAAGCAAGCAGCAGTGATGGGAGGGCGACCATGTGCCATGTGGGGGGACACCCTGGTCACAAGGGAGGGAGATTCTTATGCTCAGGTCCTGCCTCCGTTACCCCCAGCTTAGGTGAGGGAGGTGCCAGAGGGCTGGGATGTGTTGGTTCCACAGCTGGGATCTTCTTCTCTCTTTCTGTGGTCTCTTCTGATTCGAGGCAGGGGTAAAAATTTCCCCAGTTCAAGTCTTGTGGTGGTGTACGTGGTCGATAGGAGAGTCCCCTCTTTAACTCCTGGATTTCTAGCCCTGTGCTAGCCTTTGGTACTTTTGGCAGCAGCCCAGGGCAGGATGTAAGGAACTTGACCCTCTACTTTGGAAACTGACTGGGGAATTTCTGTAGGCAGCGTGCAGTGGCTTGAGATGGATTTTGGCTAGGACACTGAGGTTAACACTGCAATGGTTCCAAGGGTACATTCACATGAATGTAAATGATCATGTTATGGCAGATCAGCAAGTTGCTGCTTGTTAGCTGTGCTGCTGTGGGACTCTGAGAACACTACTTGCCTGTTGCAAATTCCAGGTAAAATGTATTTGCCTGAAACTGATGCAGACATGAATTGAGGGACTGGCTGCTCCTTTACAAGTTTCCACAGCATTGCTGAGTGCCCTTGTCCACCTGCTCCCACAGAAGGCTCCCTCCCTTCAGCCCAGTCCTGTCCTTTCCAGCCAGTCTCATGCTGTGGACCAAGATCTCACCCAGCTCATTTCACTGAGCTGTCCCTAAAGACGAGTTGCTCCAAACCAGCAGGTGTGGCAGCAGCTTTGGTTTTACAGGTTCCCAATCCCTTTATCTCCAGAGCTGCCCTCAGGAGTCTCAGCTGAGCATTGCAGAGAAACACAGTCCTGGGATTCCCTGCCCAGTGCCGAGGACGACAGGAGCTGGCAGCCTCATCAGGGCACAGCAGAAAGTGTCCTCTGGCCCCAGCCCTCTTGGAGAGGAGCCCGTGGAGGGCTCCCTGCCATTCCTGAACAGGGCTGTGCGTGGCACAGCTCTAGCTCCCAACAGAAATGCTGCTGGGACTGAGTCAGGGAGAGGGTGGAGAGAGACGGATGTGTTTGCAGTCATGGCACATCACCTATGTCATGCTTTGCTTTATTCTACTTTTAAGAGCTCATCCAAGTCAGAAAGACCCCTGAGGACATCTGCTGGGGTCAGTTTTCAGGATTTTCCAATTTTGTGCATTAGAAAACAGAGAATTTGGTTCAGAAAGCCCATCTGCCTTTTGGGCAGAGCATGGTGCTCACTGTGGTACAGCCTGGCATGAGCAGATCCCTCTGAGGCTGTGTTTTCCTGGGGGAGTTTCCCCATGTGCTGAAAACGTGGAAACATGGAAAACTTGGTCTTGAAGCTGAGAGTGAGGACAAAGCAGAGGCTCTGGTTAGACAAGTACGCCGGAGCTGCCAGTAATGGAGTGTGGGGGCTGCTGGGGTAGGTTTAAGGAAATCAGCTGGGAATAGATGAGAGATAATTTGCCTTATCAAAGTGCAAGGAGCAGGTCTCTCTGGGCTTCTGAAATCACTGCCAGAAGGTGGGGAACGCAGTGCAACCCAGAGCATGTGAGTGCTGGTTTGGGACCCAGCTTCTTTGCCATGACCCATTTAACCTTAAACAAGTCATCAAGAGATGAAATCACCTCTCTCAGCCTTGATTTCCCTTTGCCTGCCTCTGATATTTTAGCCCGACCGCCTCAGGCCGTCTCATCCTCAAAAATCACCTGGTGCACAAGGGGTCAGGTGTAATGGAGCAGCCATAAAGAAGGGTGCAAGGTTGCCTTTCCTCTGTGCTTAGAATCTCTGCAGGAAAGGCTTTGGCACATGATAAAATCTTCAGGGCACTCTTTAGTAGGAAGATTCAGCTCCTGGCTCCAGAGAGCTCTGTCCTCTGATGATGAAGGGACCGTGTTTCACACCCCTGTACTGTCTCATTTTGCAGGAAGGCCTGTAATTAGCCGTGGTTCCTCTCTTTACCCCACATATCAAGGCATGTTGCTGGGGTTTTTTTCAGAATCCTGATCCTAGGAAGCCATCAGTATCCAGGAAACTTTATCACACACACTCGAAATAACCCAGAAAGCTGCCAGCCCCATATTAGGGAATGAATCTCTGACAGAAAGTAAAGTGGATGCAAAATTTATTGACAGGCTACTGTGACTGCAGGCAATTTGTGACCCAGCCCCTTCCTTTACCTCCACCCCTCCCCACAAACAACAACCCAAAAACCTTCTTCAGTCCTTCAGCCTTTATATTTAGCATGTCTGAGTCCCTTGTCTCAGCTCCCAACAGTCTCAGCATGCTTGGGAGACTTCCCAGAGGAACAAACTACAACTGTGGGCAAGGAGGTCAGCACAGTGTGCCCCGCGTCCAGTCCTCTCCGTTATCTCCTGTAGCTCAATACAAACAGGGAGAAAAACAACAAAATCCCAACACCATCCAGCCCAAAAGTTCTTTTCCTGAGCTCACATTGGGGCGGAGGGTTGCTGTCCTCATTGCTCCAGTGCAAGGCAGGATGAGCTGGTGGCTGGAGCAGGAGGTGGATGAAAATGAGCTCCTGGTTGGCTCTGCTGGGGACAGGACATGTTAATCTTTAATGACTAAGTTTCCCCGTTTGTAGATCTCTACCATCACTGCAGCCTCCAAAAGCCTTTCATGTCTGCTTGGTGAATTCCTGGAGAGGTTCATTGAGCTTCTGTAGTTTCTGTTGGGAACTTGAAGCAGGGGTTTGGGATACTTGCTTGTGACTTAACAAAAGGATTTGTTTATGAATTTTTTTCTGCTCTTCCTTATGAGGAGGGGTAGGCACTCAGGAATATCATCTGTGAGGTAGCATGGGCTTAGGCGTGAGTTGCTGTAGAGATGTGAAATGTCACTGTACTATATATGTATTAGGATCTAGAGAAAAGAAGGGAAGTGTAGGATGTGCGTTAGCAGTTGAATTGCACACGGAAATTTTCCCCTTGCAGTTCTCCTGGGAGGCAGGTATCTCTCAGGCTCGTGCTGTACCAAAGCACAGAAAGGTTCAGTGTCAGACCATGGCCACCAAGAGGCTCAGAGGCTCATCCCCGAGGACAGGATGGGTTTGGGGATAGCTGCATCTCTCCAAGCAGTAGTTGGTAGTAGGAGAGGGTTTGGTGGTTTGTGGCACATTCAGCTCAGCAGACGGGAACTACAGATTGTCTCTTCGGCACCTGCTGTCCTTTAGCAGTCGGACGGCACCATCAGTCGTATCCAGACACCATCAGGAAATGATTCCCAATCAATTATAATTGCTCTTCACCTACTTCCTGTATAAATCACTGATGTTTCACTGCAGATGCCAGTGAAACCGAGGAGCAGGAGTCTCTTCCCTCGACTTTCTGCCTGTATCTCAGGCCCACCCACTGAGTTTCTAGGGATGGCCCTGTCATTCTGAGGAGCAGCCAGTGATTGGGATTTAAAAGCACTGGCATGTTTTATTGCCTCTGGAACCTAGGGAGAGATGAGAGGAGGATAGTGTGTGCTCCTCGTGTCTCTGTGAACCACGGGAAGGTGGGGAGAGGGGCTGTGAGACAGCGCCCACACCTCCAGCGTTCAGCTGATGGCAGAGGTTTCATGCAGAGGCAATGGAAGCAGAGATCTCATTAATGCTGGATTAGGTCCTAAAACAGCCTTTCCCAATGGGATCCTAGGTGGAGTTTACCAGACAGGTGTTCTCACTTTCTTATTCATTCTTCTTCTCCTTCCTCTCCTTGTTTCCTCTTCTTCATTTCTTCCAGGCTTGTTTGTGTGCTTAGCAAGGAGAGGGACTGGTGTTCAAAAGTGGATTTGAAGCCGAGTAAAAGACCTGCTAAGGCAGGCAGCACCTAATGCTGTTTGATTTTCATGGTATCAAAACATTCTGAGCTCTTCATTTGAAACCTCAGCAGCATGTAAGATGCAATGGAACACCTTTGGGGAAGGGAAGGTCAGAGACTGAAATACCCTTTTGGAGAAGGGCAGGAAGCCAGGCTGGAGAGGCGTGGAGGGGGAAGAGGAGTGGGTGAGGGTGGTGGGGAGGGATGCAGGAGGCCAGGGCTGGGCCCAGAGCGGGACAGCGTGCGCGGATCCCGCCTGGCCGGAGCGGCGAGGAGATGCTGCGTGCCTGTGGGTGCTGGTGGTGATGATGATGATGGTGCTGGTGGTGCTGGGGAGCCCGGTCAGGCCGGGGCAGGCGCGGGCGGGCAGCTGCAGCGACTTTCCAGGCGGATGATTATTTTATGGAGTCCTCAGAAGTCCAAAGTTATGTGTGTTTGTTAAGCGCCGTAACGCTGAGTTTATTTAATGTGGTTTTAACTGCTGCGTGCTTTTATAAATCAAAATAATTAAAAATAATAAATTTGAAGGTTAAACAACAGCCTGTGCTGTGGCAAAGGAGAGAGAATGTCTCTGGGCTGTGTTTGCAGGGAGGGAAGCAGGGGTTCCCAACAGCTGCCTGCACCACTGTCACATCACTTGAGGGCTGGGGGCAGGTTTCAGGCTGGTGTAGCAGGGAAAAGGCAGTGCCAAAGTTCAGCCTGTCAAGGCCATAATGAGGAAGGGCACATCCAAGTGGCAATGGCAGCACCAGTTGTGTCCTCATGACAGCCAAAGATCGCTGGTTCTCTTCCTCTTTTCCGAGTTTTAAAGCACCTACAGACACTTGGATTTGCTGTACTCCTCATAGGATTTTCCGGCTATCAATATTCTTGTTGTTGCAGGGCATTTCTATTGATGCCACATCTCAGCCTGCATTATTTACACAGAGCTATCGAATCTGTCCCAGTATTCAGGACAGCCTGACAGAACCCAGCCTCCCTCTTTAGAGGTTAAACAGGCCAGGTCCCCTCACAACATGGGCTCAGGGCTTGGAAAACACAGGGCTCCAAACACCTACCTCCCTCTACACACACTCCCTTTCATTTCAGCTCAGAAAGGTTACCCTGAGATGTCGGGGACTGGGAAGTGGAGGGTGCTGGAGAGTGTGTGTGTCTCTTTAAATGCTCTTTCTGTCAGTGTGATAAGGAATTTGATGGCTTTATCAGAAATACCAAAGCTTTATTTAGCAGGGTGAGGCGAGCGCCACTCAGCCCCTCACAATCTGCTGATAAATTGGAAAGGAAAGAGAGAAAGAAAGAGAGAAAGGAAAAGAAAAAAAAGAAAAAGAAAAAGAGAAAGAGGCAGTGGGAAGAGGAAAGTCTAAACTTTCCTTTATTGCATTTGGGCATGGTGCAGCTTTCAGGGAACAGGCAGCTGGACACAGTCCATACCTGACCACAGCCACTCTGGATGGTGAGGCCAGGTCCATGGCAGTGTCCTTGCTCCAGACCAGAGCTCTTGTGAAGCACAGGAGCAGCTTGGGTTTATCCCATTTTCTCTTCTGGTGTCCCCACTGTTCACCTGGTTGTAGC